>NC_084838.1:81052800-81654467 GCF_033115175.1 Lepus europaeus | reverse complement strand
AAAGAGCTGGACTGGAAGAGGAGCAACCAGTGGGTGATTTAATTTATGTTGGAATGATGGAATTCTGTAGCAGAACATGTTGGAATTGGAACTTCAGAAGAGAGATTATATAATACTACTCTTTATTTTTTATTTTTTTAAAGACTTATTTATTTATTTGGAAGTTGGAGTTACACAGAGAGAGGAGAGGTCTTCCATCCGCTGATTCACTCCCCAATTGGCTGCAATGGTCAGAGATGTGCTGATCTGAAGCCAGGAGCCAGGAGCTTCTTCTGGGTCTCCCATGCAGGTGCAGGGGCCTAAGGACTTGGGCCATCTTGTACTGCTTTCCCAGGCCAGAGCAGAGAGCGGGATCAGAAGTGGAGCAGTCAGATCTTGAACTGGTGCCCACATGGGATGCTGGCACTTCAGGCCAGGGCGTTAATCCACTGCGCCACAGTGCTGACCCCAACACTACTCTTTTCAAAGTATTAGTTTATTTATTTAAAAAGGAGATAGGGAGAGAGAAGAGAGAGGCTTCTCCTATCTGTTGGTTTACTGCCCAAATGGCTGCAATGGTCAGAGTTGTGTTATGCAAAAGCCAGGGGTCAAGAATGCAGTCTGAGTGTCACAGGTGGGTGACAGGGACCCAACTATTTGAGCCATGAGCATCTGTCTCTGATGGTACACATAAGATGGAGCCAGAAGCAGAAGCAGAGCTGGACCCAAACCCAGGTGCTCTGATATGGGATGCAGTTATCCCAAGAGCACTGCTTTAACTGCTTCACCAAATGCCCATCACACTTTATCTATTCTTAAACTCAATGTAATGGGCAATGTCTGAGTCCCATGGGCATTTTACCCATTTCTGTGGAACATAATTTGGTTTTGTTACATCAGTGATCGAAAGGAATATGCTGCTGTTTTGACAACTTGGATTTTGTGTACTGCGAAGCTCTGGTTTACTGGAAGTCGTCAACAGAGTGGCAGCAGAAAGGTGTGCTTCTGGAGTTATGAGCAGTAGAGGAGAGTGGAAGAAAAGAACACAAGAGGACTATTTGTGATGCCAAGTGTATCCCAAAGAGAGACAAAATGAATTTGGGGAACATATGTTCACAGAGAGACAAATAGTGAAATCAGAGTTTTAATATTCATATGAACATTGGCTGGTGGATTCTAAAGTTTGTAGATCATTTTACTAACTACCAATTGTCCCTCTAATTTTCTTTCTAATGTATTTTAGAAGTTAAACAAGGGGGGAAAAACCCAGACTGCTAAGGGGAACCCTTTAATAAGAAAGATTTACCCAAAGAGAAACAATCACAGATTTTAGAAAGTGTAGAAAATCTGGAGCCAAAATGTACAAAGTGAAGCAAAATAGTCAGATATCAAATAAAATGCATTTACCTGTTCCAAATCATACAGAAAATAATTGAGTGAAGAGAAAGTAGTATCGTATTACCCAGAAGTGTTGCATTTTTATAAGAAGTAACGCGCCATGCATTATGCTTTGTTTGTTTCTCCTGAAAAATTTTAACTCATCATTAGAATAGTTATAACTATTGAAACAGAAACATTTCCCATGGAGTCAAATTCTTACTGTTGGACTTTCCATACTTAAGCTACCTCAAAGCACAGGTACTATATTCAGAAAATATTTCAGTGGCGTTATTCTGAGAGAGGTGCTTACCTTAATCACATCAAGTACTTTAAAATGAAACTGGTAAAAAATGAAGGAAAACTGCATCTTGAGGTCTTTTTTTTGGGCTGTGCCAAATCCCCTCGGTTTTCCTCCTGCTTCACTGATTTCTCCTTTTTGGTGCTCCTGTGCCTTTGGCCTAGTCTTTCTCTTTCATCTCCTTTCTTGCTATTTTTTTCTGTGACAAATCTTGTTTAATTTGGTAGTCCAACAATGAAGATGCCTCTCAATTCTTTGTCTCCTCTTTTGTCCCTCCTCCTAGCCCTTCCACTTTCGGGTTCATTGGCTCCTCAGCAGTCCTGTCCCATTGGAATCTCAAGTGTCCATCATCTGAATTCAAATGAGTGAGCCCACTTTCATCCTGTCTCTTTTTCTTTAAGTTCTTATTTCTTGATGATGTTGAACACTGATTACCAACTATGCTCAAAACCACAGACTTTGATAACGTTTGTCTTTTTTTTTCTACAACAGAACCAAAAGGTAGCCAATATCTCAGGCATCTCTGGTCTAGCAATATCTTGCAACTGTTTTTGTTTCTGTTCTTTTTCAAATATCCTAGCCCAGATATCATTACCTCTTACCTGGACCACTGTTCTAGTCATCTCACTGGTCATCATTTTTATTCTCATCTATTTTAAAATTATTTGTCTTCCAATTAATTTGATTATGATACATTCTTGCTTAAAATCTGAAAACATTTCCCATTGCTCCTGAATAAAGTATTTATGTATTATTGGACAAACAGGTATTTTCATCAACATCTGTTATTTATATCTAATTTTAATATACAGTTTTGGGAGTCATGGATATAGTCAAACTCTACATACCCCTTCTCTTGCATGTACAATGATTTTCTATCTCTGTTCATTTTTATTTGTGTTTTTGTATTAGTAAATATTTTACTTCCTATACTAACGTATTTAAATTGTATTTGTCTGTAAAAGCCTAGCAGTAATATAATCTCTAATGCGTTATCTGCTAAAATTTATTGATATCAGTTAAAATACATTGAGCCTTTAGTTTATGCTAGATTCTGTGCTGACTGTATTATCTCATTGAGTCAATGCAGGATATTAATTATTTTTTTAGAGGAGAAGACTGAGACACATAGATGGTGAATGATTTCTCCAATATCATACAGCTAGAAAGCAGTAACATTGATCATTTTATCCCATCACATATTCCTTGTCATTTTCCTTCCACCAAAGGCAATTAATATCTCTTTTTACTGACTCCCATAGAATTCTGTGTACATTTTTATCTACTTCTCTTTCATTATACCTAATTATGTGTAGGTGTTGTGTCTCTTTCAAAGCTGAGACAGAAACCATATTTAATTCATCTTATCACTTTCAGTTCTTTGGGAATAATAGACAATCAATATGAATATAGAAATATGTTAGTAATGCATGCAGTTTTATTCTGTTTATGCTTATTTTGCATTGTCAGAAGACATTCAAGAGAAATTATAATTTTTATAACACTATTTTAAAAATAAAGTAAGAGTAAAATCAAAAGAAAAAAGTGAATCCCTACAGGAACATGTAGCATGGTTTAGTATACTTTGCCAAGGTGGTTCACAAAATTGGCTGTGAGCCAAGCCAGGAAAAGAACTACAGTTACTAATTTATAGAATGGAATGGAATGAAGATAGGTAAGTTACTGATGCCCAATGTTTTCATTAGGAGGATTCTGTTTGATGCAGCAAATAATATTCCCAATAAGGTACACTAAGAACAAGAAATGTGAGTTACCATAAAATCCAAACTTGTCCTTGGTGCTCCACTCTGAAAAATGATAGATAAGTAATCACAGGGTAGAAATAACTGTATAATAAGTTATCTGATTTCAGATGTGATAGAGAGTCAGCCATTATTCAGGTGACAACTATATTGAGCTATTTCATGCAAATTGTAGAGGGAATATGATATACTTCATGCACTATTCTTTTTTCTCTCTTGTTAAACAGAAAATCAGAGAGCAATTCAGTGTTGTGGTGGATTTCTCAAGCTCATTGGACATGATTAGCTACATTAGGGGTCCTTGTTACAACACTTCCATATAATGGAAGGAATGGTACATGCCATCGTACTATGGTTATAAATGTCTGTGATAGCCAAATCATAGTTGCAAGTATTGTGGCCAGCAATGGCAGCACACAGTTACTCTTTCTCTCTCTCTCTCATCTGTGTGTGTGTGTGTATAACACATGTATACATTCAACACATGTACAGTATGTCATATACATATAGCATATATAATTTACAGTACATATAACACAATACACATAACATATATAATACATATAAAACACATATAATATGCAGTGCATAAGCATGCACATAAACATATTTCAATATATATTTGATGCTACTTCACAAAATAGTCTAACAGCTTTCTTCTTTCTCAAGGTCTAATTCCTCTTGTCCGATAATTGCCTCTCATAATTATTATTCTACTTTTGAGATAATTAGATATATTTCATTATTACAAATAAAGATATGTACTACCAAATTACTCTGTAAGAGTAGATAAGAAATTGTGTTTACTAACATCAAGAAACTCTTGAATTTCCTACCTGGTGTTTACTGTGAAAAAGCACAATGGGCATTCAAACAAAAAATTCTGTTTGTTTTGTCATACTTTTTCCATTAATTTAAAAACCAGTGAAAGCCTGAAAACACTGGGAAGTGTGAAAATAACCCCCAATTTTTAGTTTTCAAAATGCTCTGGGGAAGCACATTTTGTAGATAATTGCAAATGCTTTGTGAAAGGACATCAGGACTGCCTGAGTTCCTGGATTAAGGATGTATCATTTAGAGAACAACAAACCTTTCTTATGTGCTCTCACGTTCCTCTTTTGATGGGCCTCATCAACCCATGCCAATGATGAAAACTGATTGGCTCAGTCGGACAGTTCTATAAGGCTTGTTAGATAAACATCTCCCCAAATCTTGAAAAATATTGAAATACTTCCTACAGTCCTGAAAATTAACATCTCGTAATATTCTGAAAATCAACCCATAACAACTACAACAAATGACAGCTTTTCATATAAGCATAGTTTTGTGGTACTTGTATACTTATCAATTGCTGCTGAATCGTAGATTAGCATCAGCTATTTGGAGAGCTTTTTGATATTATATAGCATATATGAGGGTACTTCAATAGGCCATGGAAAATGGAATTAAAAGATCAGTTTATTCTGGTGGAAAATACATTTCTATGAACTTTTTGAAGACCCCTCATGTTTTCATCAGCATACAGCAAAGTCAGAACCAGAAAATGCCCATTCTCTTCAATACAACAATTTATTGATGGCCAGCCCTACATTTGGTTATGAGACAAGTCTAAATCTCTGCTTGTGTTTCTTAGAGGATTTAATGTTAACCCAAGATTTTGGGTTATTAAATGTGTGTGTGTGTATGTGTTTGTTCTTTCAACTGCTAAATGTTTGTGTGTGTTTGCCTTTTGGATAACATTTGCCATTATATAGTAGTAATTATTTTGTACTGAATGACATGGTATGTACTTTACATTCATTATCTCTTAATTTTTTTTTTTTTTTTTGACAGGCAGAGTGGACAGTGAGAGAGAGAGACAGAGAGAAAGGTCTTCCTTGGCCGTTGGTTCACCCTCCAATGGCCGCCGCGGTTGGCGCGCTGCGGCCGGCGCACCGCGCTGATCCGATGGCAGGAGCCAGGTGCTTCTCCTGGTCTCCCATAGGGTGCAGGACCCAAGCACTTGGGCCGTCCTCCACTGCACTCCCTGGCCACAGCAGAGAGCTGGCCTGGAAGAGGGGCATCCGGGACAGGACCGGTGCCCCGACCGGGACTAGAACCCGGTGTGCCGGCGCCGCAAGGCGGAGGATTAGCCTAGTGAGCCGCGGCGCCGGCCTATCTCTTAATTTTTATGATAATCTTATTTGGTAGATATTATTATCCTATTTTTAAAAATGATAAAACTTGGCCTCAGAAATATTAATTAACCCCAGCTACATCACAGATAGCCATGACAAAATACTGGGATTAGAACATATGAAAATTTGACTCCAAAGTATAAAATTTTAACTACTGAACTCTTTTTTTTTAAACTAAGACTTTTAAAAAATAGAGTAACGAGTATTTGAAGTCACTTGTACACATGTTTTACTTCCCCAAATGTAGGTCAAGGTATATGCAGAGCTGTCACTCACTGTACGACCCATGTGTAAAGAAGCTGTTGACCTGCTGCCCAATCCTCCAGAATGTGGGATGCTTTTCCTCCAGCTGTCTGTACTCCTCACTGTCTTTTTTTGGCCTCTCTTTCCAAGATCCCAGGCTAGAAAAGAAAGCTGTGTTGTCCAGCATGTTCCCTGCTCAGGGTTCTGGATTGTGTTTCAGTTGGGCTGCAGCTCTGTTACCTATACCCAAATACTATCTATGTATGTTGGCTGTGCAATGGGATGGCTTATTCTCTTGCTGGTGAATTCACAGTTCCCAAGAAATTTCTTGTGCCTTTTGATTATTCTTGGACTGTAGATGTCTCAGCAGAATCTGACTCAGAGGACCCTCCACTATGTTTGTGAAATTTTTATTCTTTTGTCCCTTCTGGAGACTACCTTTGGTCAAGGTCAGCTGTTCAGAAGGGCATGAGATACAAGATAATGAAACAGGACTGAGCATCAAAACCATGCTTTGACAAAAGAAGTGAAAGAAATGAAATAGGGATGCACATTTGGTAAACTGAAGAACTCTGGAGTCTAAATGGCAACTTCTTCTTAAGAATAATCTCATTTATTCTTCATAACAACCCTACTGTTTCTTCACCACAGCATTCACCTTGTGGTGGGGTTGTTTGTTCATTTATTTTGCTATGTAGTATCGTGTCAAATGAGTATTTCACAATTTATTAGACAATTCCAACGTTAAGGTTGTTTCCCACTTGGGGTTATCACATTACGCAGTTACGACATTCTTGCATTTGTCTGTTGGTGGGCATATACATGAATTTATATAGATGTTAAGAGCAAAAAGCTAAAAAAAGTAAACTTACCAGAATTTAATGGAGTAAATAACAGTTCTTCAATTGGGCAGCACTCAGATCACAAGAGCTTCCATAGGCTACATGTAGAAGAAAAGCCCAGAAATCATATGAATGGCTACAGTAAGGTAATTGCCCTATTTGGGGCTGGTGTGATGAGGCATTTGTCTTATTTGGGCATGGTCTGATCACTTGGCTGCCTGTGATTGACTGAAATCTAGCTACAAAAAATACACTAATAAACTGGGTTTCAGTTTGTTTACCTACTAAGTTAAATTGTAGTTTGCTTTTCAGGAACTCAATGTACAGAGACAGTCTCAGGCTAATGGCTTTCTGCTTCTGCTTTAACATTGGCACATATTTAGGACTGGAATCACCAGTCACTGCGTATGGTAAGCTTAACCTTAGCATATATTGCTAAACAATTTTCTAAGTTGTCAAATTAATCATCGTCAGCCTTTTATGATAGTTCACAGTGCTTCTCAACAACACTTGGCACTACTGTCTTTTTGTGTCATTAGTTCACATTTCCTTAATGACAAGATACAAATAATTGTAGGTTTTTTTTTTTTACTATTTTATTATATATATTTTTTACTATTTTATTATCTTCTTTTGAGAAATGAAAGGGTAGAGAGAGAGAGAGAGAGAGAGAGAGAGAGAGAGAAAGAAATCTTCCATGCACTGGTTCACTCCTTAAATGTTTGCAACAACTGGGCTGGATCAGGTTGGAGTCAGGAGCCAGAAATTCCATCCTGGTGGTAGGAATCCAGGTACTTGGGCCATCATCTGCTGCCTATGAAGTGTGTTAGTAGGAAGCTAGATAATAAGTAGATACAGGATTTGATCCCAGGCACTGTGATCTCGGATATGAGTATGCAAAGTGTGGTTTAACTCACCCAACACTAACATCCATACTATAGAGCTCATCAAGTCTTTTGCTAATATTACTGAAGGGATTTTAATCTGAATACAAGCATTACTTGTTCATATATCTTCTCCTACTTATTGTCTACTTACAATTTTGAGATCTTTGTTAACCAAAATTCATAATTTTAGTAGTGTCTGATATGTAATGGTTTTCTTTAGATAAGTGATTATTGTATCACAGTAAAAGAATTGTTTATCCCAAGATCATGAAGCTATCTTAATGAATCTTCTAGATGATTTATTGTTTGCTTTTTAAAAGTTTTATTCCTTTATTTATTTGAAAGACAAAAGTGCAAAGAGAGGGGAGAGTAACACAGAGAGAAAAATCTTCTATCTGTTGGTTCACTCCCCAAGTGGTTGCAACAGCTAGGGTTGAGCCTAGGCTGAAACCAGGAGCCAGGAGCTTCATCTGAATTTCCCATGTGAGTGCAGGGGCCCTCTTCTGCTGTTATCTCAGGTGCATTAGCAGGGAGCTGGATCAGAAGCGGAGCAACCAGGACACAACTGGTGTTCATACGGGATGCTGGTCTTGCAGGTGGCAACTTAACCTGCTGTGCCACAACACCAGCCCTGATTTATTTATTACTTTCAACTTTTAAGTTTATTATTTGTCTTAACTTGATTTTTGTGTGTATATTATAGAGGTCAAGCTTCTTTTTCCCCAAGATTTATGTCTCATTGACCAAATACCATTTATTGAACATTCCTCAGTGCAATTTTTATTATAAGTACCCACACATGTGTGTGTATATTACTAGATCTGTTTTCTATTTTGCTCTGATGCAGATGTTCTTGTATATACTTCCTACGGTTCTAATTAGAGTAGCTTTAAAAATAAGTCTGTATTTGGTACGGAAACATCCTTTTTTCTTGTTTCCAACTTTGATTAATTAGGAAATTTGTCTTTTCCATCTAAATCTTCAAATATATTGGCCAGAAATCTATTAAAATACTATCATAACACCTTTTTTTATTTTTTTATTTTTTTTTCATTTATTAAACTTTTATTTAATGAATATAAATTTCCAAAGTATAGCTTATGGGTTACAATGGCTTCCCCCCTCGCATAACTTCCCTCCCGCCCGCAACCCTCCCCCCTCCCGCTCCCTCTCCCCTTCCATTCGTGTAAAGATTCATTTTCAATTCTCTTTATATACAGAAGATCAGCTTAGTATACATTAGGTAAAGATTTCAACATTTTGCCCATATAGCAACATCAAGTGGAAAAACTACCATTGGATTACTAATTATAGCATTAAATAGCAATGTACAGCACATTAAAGACAGAGATCCTACATAATTTTTTTCAAATTAATTAATTTTCTATGCCATTTCCATTTTAACACCAGGTTGTTTTTTTTTTTTTCCTTTGTTTTCATTTTGGACTTTGGTTTATTTGTACTGTCTTTGTTTCTTTATGTTTCTTCAGAAATTTATTAATTTAATTTTCTTTTAAATTAACCAGCTTTCACTTTTTTGATCACCTGTAGTTTACATCAATTTTCTATTTTTTTAGTGTCTATTCAATTTTTTCTTTCTATCTACTTTGGAAATAACACAACTTTTTAGAAAAACTTCATGATATGAATCTTATTAATTATTAATAGATTTATGTTATTAATCAATAATAGATAAATAATAAATTATTAATTTCCAGTATTCCTTCTTAAGCTAACACATAATGAAAGGTCCATAAAATGCTTTCCTTACATTTACCCTCTCCTGACTTTTCATATGTTATTGTATGTATCATAGTAAATTTAGTGTAATAATAACGTAAAACGTTGTTATTTTTTGAGACTTATTTTATTTGAAAGGCAGAGTGACACACAGTTAGGAAGAGATACACACAGAGAAAGAGATCTTCCATTCTATGATTTGATCCCCAAATGGCTGCAACAGCAGGTCTGGGCTAGGCCGAAGCCATGAGCCAGGGACTCCATCCTGGTTTCCCACATGAGTACAAGGGGCTCAAGTACTTGAGCCATCTCCCAATGCCTTCCCAGATGCATTGGTAGGGAGGTGGATCAGAAGTGGAACAGCTGGGATTTGAACTGGCACTCTAACCCAGAATGTTGGTGTTGCAAGTGGCATTTTACTCCACTGTGGCACAATATTGGCCCCATAATTACTATTTTTTTTTTTTTTTTTTTTTTGCTCCTGTGTTTCTTTCTAGTGTGGACTATCCCTATGACTTCCTTTGACTGACTGATAGAATGTTTGATGTACCATTCAGGGCTGAACATAAGAAATTTGTTGAAAGCAGTTATGCTGTGAGCTGAGGCTGTGTAAAAGGGCTATGTGGAGGAGAATGAAGGCATTTTGTCTACAGCCCTAGCTGATATTTCATACCATACCCAGCACTGCCTGCAAGCCCCGTGAAAAGGCCATCTTGGACTTTCCAACCCAGTTGAGCATAATAATGATATCTGCAGCTGATATCATCTGGAAAAGGAGAACCATGCAGCTGAGCTCAGCTCATTTGGTAGAATTGTGAGATTTAATAGGAAGGTTGCTTTTGTTTTAAGCCATCAAATTTTGATGCAGTTTGTATTATTTTATAGGTTATTAGCACAGCATTCATGAATTGAATGAATTAATACATACACGACTTTCCACAGCCAAAGCATTCAGGATTCTCTGGGAGGAAGGGAAGATAAAAGGAGTATCCAGAAAAATTGGAGGAAGATTTATACTATGTGGTGGAATGAGAAGGCCATGCCAAGATGGCAGCTGGCAAGCGAGCGTCAGTTACTCAGGAATGGCTTTGAAACCCACCTGGCAACGAAGCCTGCCTGGCAACAGGCTGTGATTGGATAGTTTTGGAAACCACCTGGCAAACGGAGCCTGCCTGGCAACAGGCTGTGATTGGATGGCTTCGGATACCGCCTGGCAACAGGCTGTGATTGGTTAGGGCATAAACTGCCCCTTGACCGGATTGGCTGCCTTGGCTATATAAGCTGTTGTACCAACTGAAATAAACGAGTCTGCAGGCTGCTCACCTCTGGCCTGCTTTCACCTGACTCCTGGGGTCTGTGTGGTGACTTTGCGCCTCTTGCCTCCACCACGCTCCTCCTCTCAGAACGAATCCTCTCAGGAATGAATCCACTTCAACAATACTACAAAGACAACAAATATGAAGAGAATTTTTCAAAAGTTAATACATATATGAGAAATATTAAAAATACATGAAAAATGTCATCAAACTATTTGGAAAGAAGGGACCAAAGCAAGACCTCTCAGTACAACTCCATGGACCCCAGAATTATTTAATAGCTGTGAGTGGGCACACAGATGACATTTTGCTTGTGAGAACAGTTTTAATAGTGGCAGACTGGATGAGGTTGTAAGGATTATGGTCTGGGTGAGTGCTTATAAGCAAGATTTCTTTTCCCAGTTCCAGATATACAAAAATTCTATAAAAGTTAAATGAATACTATATAAGCAAATTTGTGAAAAATAATATTAATAAACATTATCTTCTTGCAAAAAATAGTGATTCGATGTAATGCTTGGATAAATTTTTGGCAATTCTACATATATTAAATAGAAAAAAAGATAAATGTAGATTCATGAAAGAAACAGTGAATGAAAATTGGCTGGACTGTTGAGAAAGAACTGGAAACTCTTGGAAACATTTTGAGTTCTCTAAGACAATTACATTACATTTCTGGGTAAGGGGCTATGATGAAAACATGAACAAACATCTCTGCTATTTCTTATAAACAAAAAGTAAGCACCACTGGGTCTGACATGGTTGGGCAGCAGGTTAAGTAGCCATTTGCAATTCTGCATTCCGTATTGGAGTCCTGGCTGCTCTGCTTTCCAGCTAGCTTTCTGTTAATGCAACTGGAGAGGTAGTAGAAGGTGATCCAAGTGTTTGCGACCCTGCCATCCACATGGGAGAACAGTATGGTGTTCCTGGCTTCTGATTTTAGCCTGGGCTAGATCATGCTGTTATGGTCATTTGGGGAGTGAACCAGAGAATGAAAAATATCTCTATCTCTTCCCCTCTCTCGGTCACTCTGCTTTTCAAATAAATAAAATATTTGCACTTAGTGAGTTAATTTATCTCTCTGGCACATATTATAAAATCACAAATGAGCATGGGTGGATGATGTGTTTTATGCTGTTTACCTATAGTTTTGAAAATTAAATTTTTCAGAAAGAATAGAGCTCTTCACCTTCAAGAAGCATGTCAGTATCTTAATATTTACAAATTGTCAAAAATGTATACATTTTCAAAATAAAATGGAAAACCATTTGGTTAGAAATCTCTGCTCCACCTTACATAAATACATGCCCAAACTATATATAGGAATACAGTCATTATATTTTTCAAAAAGTACAGGAAATGAAACTTTTGCAATCATTCTGATAGCTAGTTCTTCCTTACATATAGTCCAGACCTCTCCATCAATTTAAGTCCATTTCCTTTTGCTTATTTTCTCATGGTGATACAAAGCATTTCTAATAAAATCACAGAGAATATATCCAATAACTAATGCTTAAAATTGACATAAAAATCAGAATTTTTTTTTTAGGAGGGAGGGAAAGAAGTAAAATACATACACAGAAAAGGATATAAGGAATAATATACACTGGGTCTTCATTTAATAATAATATAGCATTTAATAATAATAATATGCACTGTGTCTTCAGCATGTTAAATGTTGCCATGGAATGCTCCAATTTTGTTCAGTGCCACAACTGCCTTATTGCATAAAGAAATATCAAGTTTTGAGGAGAAGGTTACAAATAGTCTCTTCCAATTTTCATTTCTGTAGTTGTAAAAGCAGTATACTTTGTAACAGTGACAAACTCTTCATATTTTATATTCTTCTCATTTTATAAAAGAAAAATTCAAGAAACCAGAGAATATCAATAGTTACTTGACACCACAAAAGACTAAAAAAATGAAGAAAATAAGCATCAAAGCCTTTTGTAACTTTGAGATCTTTAGCATTAAAATATATACAAATTTACTTCAGCAAGTATTGCCTAACAACAAGGGCATTTACTCCATAATTATTACCTGTATAAATTTAATACTGGCAATTATGTTATCTTACATATAGTTCCTACACAAACATCCAAGTGTCTCAATGATTGTCTCTTCCAAATAACATTTTATGTTGTTTAATTTTATTTAAGGTCCAACTATGAATCATGTTTCATATTTCCTGTGTCATGTTTTTTAGTTTTCTTAATCTATCCAGTATGATTTACCA
Source organism: Lepus europaeus (assembly GCF_033115175.1). Taxonomy (NCBI): domain Eukaryota; kingdom Metazoa; phylum Chordata; class Mammalia; order Lagomorpha; family Leporidae; genus Lepus; species Lepus europaeus. Next base: position 81,641,606 of record NC_084838.1, on the reverse strand, counting down.
GTCCTTTTGTGTTTTTATGATATTGGTTTTTTTTTTTTTTTTTTTTTTTGGTTTGCTGCTGGTTAATTTATTGTGGTTGTTGTTTGAAATTTTATTTTTTAACTTTTATTTAATAAATATAACTTTTCAAAGTACAGCTTTTGGATTACAGTGGCTTTTCCCCCCTATAACCTCTCTTCCACCTGCAACCCTCCCATCTCCCGCTCCCTCTCCCATCTCATTCACATCAAGATTCATTTTCAATTATCTTTATATACAGAAGATCAATTTAGTATATATTAAGTAAAGATTTCATCAGTTTGCACCCACACAGAAACACAAAGTGTAAAGTACTGTTTGAGTACTAGTTATACTGTTAATTCACATAGTACAACACATGAAGGACAGAGATCCTACATGGAGAGTAAGTACACAGTGGCTCCTGTTGTTGACTTAACAATTGACACTCTTGTTTATGGTGTCAGTAATCACCCTAGGCTCTTGTCATGAGTTGCCAAGGCTATGGAAGCCTTTTGAGTTTGCCAACTCTGATCTTATTTAGACAAGGTCATAGTCAAAGTGGAAGTTCTCTCCTCCCTTCAGAGAAACGTACCTCCTTCTTTGATGGCCCGTTCTTTCCGCTGGGATCTTACTCACAGAGATATTTTGTTTAGTTTTTAGTTTTTTTTGTTTTTTTTTTTTGCCAGAGTTCTTGGCGTTCCATGCCTGAAATACTCTCATGGGCTTTTTAGCCAGAGCCAAATGCCTTAAGGGCTGATTCTGAGGCCAGAGTGCTTGTTTAGGACATTCACCATTCTATGAGTCTGCTGTGTATCCCGCTTCCCATGTTGGATCATTCTCTCCTTCTTAATTCTATCAGATAGTATTTGCAGACACTAGTCTTGTTTATGTGATTTCTTTGACTCTTAGACCTGTCATTATGATCAATTATGAACTGAAACTGATCACTTTGACTAGTGAGATGGCATTGGTACATGCCACCTTGATGGGATTGATTTGGAATCCCCTGGCATGTTTTTAACTCTACCATTTGGGGCAAGTCCTTTTGAGCAAGTGCCGAACTGTACATCTCCTCCCTCTCTTATTCCCACTGTTATATTTAACAGGGAGCACTTTTCAGTTAAAATTTAAACACCTAAGAATAATTGTGTGTTAATTAAAGAATTCAACCAATGGTATTAAGTAGAACAAAAAAAAAAGTTTCTGTACTGCAAAAGAAACAGTCAGGAAAGTTAAGAGGCAACCAACAGAATGGGAAAAATATTTGCAAACTATGCAACAGATAAAGGATTAATAACCAGAATCTAGGGGACAAATATCATATGTTCTCCCTGATCAGTGACAACTAACTGAGCACCAAAAAGGAAACCTGTTGAAGTGAAATGGACACTATGAAAAACAATGACTTGATTAGCCCTTGTCCTGACTGTCGATATTGGCATTTTTAAAGACATCTGGATAGTTGTGTTGAAAAATGCCCCACATTTTTATTCTTTTATCATAATTACATCCATTAATTTTTTTCTTTTTGAAAGATTTTTTTTTTATTTGAAAGCAGAGTTAGAGAGAGAGAGAGAGAGAGAGAGGGAGAGGGAGAGGGAAAGAGAGAGAGAGAGAGAAAGAGAACTTCCATCTGTTGGTTCATTTCCCAAATGGCCTCAATGGCCATGGCTGGGTCAAGACAAAGCCAGGACATAGGAGTTTCTTCCAGGTCTCCCAGGTGGGTTCAGGAGCCCAAGCACTTGGACCATCTTCTGCTGCTTTCCCAGGTGCATTAGCAGTGAGTTGGATTGTAAGTGGAGCCACTGAGAATAGAACTGGTACCCATATGGAATGCCACATTACAGGTGGTGGCTTTACCCACTATGCCACAACACTGTTCCTTAAACTTTTTAGTTTAAGAAGAAATACTCTGTAGGTGATACTGTGATCACCATGTGTCACAGATGGCTAAATATGATCACTTTGGTTAAATCGTCATCCATCAGATTTTTCATTGAAATTAATATGTAGTCTATGAAGTGATATATTGACATAGTGAATATTTGGTCTGCAACATTTAAAATTATTTATTTGCTTATTTTATTTGAGGAAAGACCATGTGATGACAGGGAGAAGATGGTCCTATACAAGCCAAGGAGAGAGGCCTCAGAATGAAACCAAGTCTATTGACACTTTGTTTTTAAGATTTATGGCCTTTAGAACTCTGAGGAAATAAACACGTGTTGTACTTTGTCATTGCACCATACAACCATTTGATGTGAAGTAGGGTCCTGAGCTGAGAACAGCTTATGGAATCTGGCAAAGTCATAAAATGAGATATAAACAGTACCTGATATAGTATTAGTTGAAGCAAACTTTCCTGCATAAAATTGAATTACTTGAACCAGTAAATTCTCTTAATTGTTGAAACAAATTTAATTTGGATTTTTTTCCCCCACAAATTGCTGATTCCTAAAGAGGCAGGCAGTTTGGTCTCTTCATGCCCTTCCTGGAATTGCTGATCAGCTTCAGATTATCTGGGTTATACAGGGTAGATTGTGTTCTTAGGGCAGAGGCGAGATTTCAAATCTCTGAAGGAGTGGCTCAAGGGTTTCTATTGGAAGGGACCAGCTAGTCTTGGTGTGGGATGAGAAGGGAGGCCTGCGGCCCCCTGTAATGGGTGTGGTGTGAGACAAGGGCAGAGGTTCTAGTTAAAAGTGTGATATATCATGTGAGTGTTATCAAAGTTCAATGAATAGAAATTGCAGTGGAAAATGTGTAGAACTGGGCTTTACCCTTTGTTCAGAGAATGACTGCTCTGCTACCCTCTTCCCAATTTCTCTATCACATTGTGACTTCTGTCCTTTTGATCAAAGTTATCATACTTATTCTCTGTCTCAAAGGCAAGTTGTGCGAATGAATTGAACAATTTGAAGGCCATTTCAGGTTTCTTAGAGAAAAATCCTTGACCTCTAGATGCTGGTTTTGGCCTGCATTTTTCTCATTTAATGCACCTGTACTGTAGGGATAAGCAACTGGACAAATTAAAAACATAAGAATTAATTGATCAATTATATGTTGGTTTCAGTTCTCCATGTTAATTAATAGTAAGTGCATGAGACCTAAATGAAATCAGGAGAATCCTATATTAAATTAACTTTCTCCACACTATGCTTTTACTTTATACTTTTAGTGAGAAAAACTGCAGAAGATCTAATGAAATTCCTGGATTCAACTTCTGAGAACATAGAGAACGTTCATTCATTTATGGTTTTTGCATTCATTCTGATTTCAAAAATAGGAATGGTTTCTTTGTTTTAATAAATCAAAAGCTACCAGTTTAAAAATATTTTTATCATAAAGAAACAAATAAACAAAACATTCTGTTTGGGCTCTTAAATATAAGAGAAAGAAAATGTCAAGCAGGAGTGGGGAATGTCTGGTCCACTGGCCACATAAGGCCAATGAAATCATTTGGTCTGGCCCTGCCAAGCAACAGGCAAGACTCGGAACTCAGTAAATTTATAGCAAGTTAATTTTTGAGTTGAAAATTTTGTATAACCCACCAATGATATTATAAATATCCAAATGGCCCTTCACATTTTCCCCCACCCTTGATAGAGTATATTTTGAATTTAGTAAGTTTCAGATATAACTAGTGCCTGGTGGAATACATAGCATATTTAAAAAGGCAACAGAGGGGCTGGCGCTGTGGCGTAGTAGGTTAGGCCTCCATCTGCGTCTGCTCCACTTCCGATCCAGCTTCCTGCTAATGGACTGGGAAGGCAGCAGAAGATGGCCCAAGTGCTTAGGTCCCTGCACCCAAGTGAGAGACCTGCATGAAGCTCTTGTCTCCTGGCTTCAGATCAGCCCAGCTCCCACTGTTGCGGTCATTTGGTGAGTGAGCCATCAGATGAAAGACCTATCCCTCTCTATGACTGTAACCCTGCCTCTCAAGTAAATAAATACATCTTTTTTTTTTTTTTTTTTAAATAAAGGAATTAGGGAGGGGTGAGTGGTATAGTGATGAAGTTGCTACTTGGGATGTCTACATTCCATTGTAGAGTGCCTGGCTCAAGTCATGGATCTTCCGCTTCTAACTTAGCTTTTTTCTATTGAGTATCCTAAGAAGCATCAGGTGTGCTCAAATACTTGCATCCCTGCAGCTCACATAGGAGACTAGGATGGAGTGCTGGGCTCCCGTCTTTGGCCTGACTCAGTCCTGGCTATTGCAGGCATTTGGGGAATGAGCCAGCAGATGAAAGATCTCTGTCTGTCTCTTTCAAATAAAAATAATTCTATAAAGGCATCAGGGTTATGTCAATTCCTAGAAGTTTTTTAAAAAAAATATTTGAAAGGCAGAGTGACAGAAGCAGCAGCAGCAGCAGGATGAGGAGAGGGAGGAGGAGGAGGAGAAAGAATGAGAGAGAGAGAGAGAGAGAGAGAGAGAGAGATGAAGTTCTCACCCCCTAGTCTATTCCCTCAATGTCTGCAACTCAATCCAAGAACTCAATCCAGATCTCCCATGAGGAAAGCCAACCACTTGAGCCTTGACCTGCTGCCTCCCAGGGTCTGCATTAGCAGGAAGCTAGGATCAGTTCTTTTCCTCTTAAAGAGCAGTTTTTCAATTTTGGTTTTGTCTGATGTTTCATCATAGTTGGATTTATGTTTCGAATTTCTGGCCAGAATAATGTGTGCATGATATTGTACCCTGCTCTTTTAATGATCATGCTATGTTTGTTATGCTTACTGAATAGTAATCACGAGGAGGGCAATGACTAGCTTTGAACTAGCTACATTTTGAGCTCCAGAACTGACCACAGAGCATTACATATTTAGGTGTCAAGTAGACATTTGATGACTGACTGATGTGACAATGTGGATATTCACATAATTTTGCAAAACCTGCCTGTAAATTGAGGTGCAGTTTTGGACTACTCTTCCCAATGATCTTGTTGATACCAAATTTAAAGTAGCCAGGATGGGGACTAACATGCCCATTGTACCTTCTTTCTTGATCAAGAAGTAAAGGTGAACTAGTTTACTTTCTTCTCTAGCTCCTTCGTATTACTATTGTAGGTGTACAAGGCTCAGTGATCCGTGAGCATGCCCCACGCTGAGGGGCCTCATTGTGAGAAAATACATGTTTTTCTCCATTTTGCCAAAAGAGCTGATGGCACTTTTTTCTTAGACAGCAACGAATGCATATTAAATGAACTGTAATTGTCTGCTAAATGTATTTCATAAACAAGAAAACCAGAGCTAGCTTTTTTCCAGCCTTTAAAATACTTGGAATACTAAAAATAGCCTGTCAACCTTGAGCACAAAGCTGTCAAGCCTGAAACATTAAGCATTTCTGAAAAAGAATTCGGAGGAGGTTGGTGGAGAAACATTGAAATTCATTGTGAATCTCATTTTTAAGAATGAGAAGGCAGCTATAACATTGATGCATATTTATCCTAAATGAAAAGAATGAATGAATTCCACTCACATTGGAGGATGCACGACTCAGGTATATTTTGCACATTATGGAATTTTGTCCTTTTGCTTTTGAGGTCTGTGGTTGCTTGGTCAAGCAGGTATATGTCTTCACCATGGTGAGGTTCAAGCTAAGAAATTCAAATAGAAGATTGTAGCTATATGTTTGTATACATTGAAGAAATGTTCCTAAACATGAAAATGTCTCAAAATGTTTTGCAGAGTTTGACAATTTTTGAAAACACTTTCATTTGAAAAGTATCTGCAGTAATGAACTGCTAGTCAGAACTAAAACTGAGAAAGGAAAAAAAAAATAAAGCAGAGGCAGGAATGATCCTTACTGAGGAATATTTTCTGCTGGGGAGTCCATTGGCATTCAGTTGTCTCATTTAATTATCCCTTGTGTGATTCAACCATTATTTATGAGCTTTTTCTTGTTCTTAAAGAGCTCTGGGCACTGCTTGCCAATGTTATGGCATATGACGAGGCACAGTTATGTGGCAGGGGGGTGCGTGTGATAATGCATTGGTCCACACTCCTGGCATGTTTTCTATCTGAACTCATCAGCTGCCAAAGGATGCAGAGCTCCCTCTTTAAAGATAAAACACTAACTGTGGTTTTAACATTGTGTGGGATTTGGCAGGCATCACATGGTCCTGCATTATTTAGGTAGAATATTGTCCCAAAAATGTGAGCAGTCCATGTTCAATAAAAATCATTTGCATGATGTTTATGCCAGTGTCTGATAGACTCTATGCCACCCACTTGCAATGAAATAGTCTGATTTTAATTAATGTAGTTGTTTAACAATCAATTGAAACATTCACATTTTTTAAACATTCACATTTTTTATTTTCAATCCAAACTACCTCCATTCTCAGTTTGAATTAAATACTCATTGCAGATCTGTCTTGCTTTCTGCTGAGCTAGAATGTTGAAATGCAAAAGCAGTAGGAACATCTCACTAGTTTCCGGATAGAAAAAAAGGGGGAAGCAATGATTAATAGTGAAAAACACTGAAAAATTGAAGTTGGATGCTGCCAGCACCATAGCTGTTTTAAGCAAAAGAAAACAAATTAGAACCATTGGTTTAGAATATACTACAGAGGCAAATGGTCATTAATGATAGTAGCAATAATTTTTGATACTAATAGCTGAACTTAGCTCAGTTTCAAGCTAAGTATGAGCTCATCGCTTAATTTTTAAATGAAATTATTGCTTTTGTTAGAAGGAATTGGTATTTAATATCTTTAAAGTGCCATGTTTAATGAGACTTTTTTTCTTTTTCCATGGAAAAAGTAGATACTTCAAAAATCTAATTGACCAAGTCTTTAGGATGCGAATAAACTGTTTAACAGAAATGACTAAGCAAATTGTTATGAACCACTGGTTTTCCCAGCCTATATAAGTTTACTGAATTGTAATCTTATATGAATTAGTGTGATTCAATAGATACATCTATAATTGAGAATATTAGTAAGTTTTTATTCATCATTTTAAAGGACCGTGCATAATGAACATGAATTCTACTGTCATAGCAATGAGTCACAGACATTACTGGTTGATCTAAATTAGTTTCCTAAGACAGAGGCTACATAGAAAGAGTTTGCATGTGTAACATCTTCTAAAGTAGTATGAACGACTCAGTGTCATTGACAGGATTTTCAAATGTATACATCTCTTAGTAGTTCTGATCCTTTCCATGCACAGCATTAAGGTAAGATTAAAGCAAAGATTATATTATTTAAAAATATTTTATTTGCCATTGACACACTTGGAATCTAAAGCATGCAGGTCTTCCTCTACTCATCTAACAAAATATGAGCTTTTCAAGTGAGTGTATGTCAGTGGCATCAAGTTTGAATTATTCTGCTGTCAGTTTCCACTCAGTCAATTGGCCATTAAGATAAATAATTGAAGAACCCCACAAAACAACTCTGTATTTTAAGAGGCTCTTTTAAGCTTATCTCTATATTAATATAATTTGAAACTTAGCTATTATACCTCTGAGAAATCCTTCCTTCCTGACCTCTATGGAATTGCTTCAAAAGACTAACTAGTTAGGGTAAATATTATTATTATTTTTATTAATTGTGATATATCACTATTTTCAATAATCAAGAAAATGTCAATTAGGTAAATTAGGTCTACTTCTTTGATTTTTCTTTCAAAATGGTTAAGAATCCACATTATCCATAATTATTTACTAAACAAAATACACTAATCTTTGTTGTTAATATAGAAAATCAAAGTTTTTGTTACATATGGTTTTCTTTTTTAAAAAAATATTTATTTTATTTGAAAGGCAAAGTTAAACAGAGAGAGAGGAAGAGGCAGAGAGAGAGAAAGACATCTTCCATCTGCTGGCTCACTCCCCAGTTGGTTGCAATGGCCAGAGCTGTGCCGATTCGAAGCTAGGAGCATCTTCTGGGTCTCCTGCATGAGTGCAGGGGCCCAAGGACTCGGGCCATCTTCTACTGCATTCCCAGGCCCAGCTGGATCAGAAATGGAGCATCTGGGACTAGAACCCGGCGCCCATCCCTTTTAAATTAATTTTTACTGACACATTCACATGTGGAGAAAACAGAGGAAGAATGTAGCAAACTCTCTTCTACTTAGTATTGGCAAATGTCAATTTTTGCCATATCAGCTTTAGATATTTTTGGGCTTATCTCTAATCCAAACTACTTTTTCCTTTAGGTAACCACTGTTGCAAGGGTGACATTTGTCCCTTTTGACTGGGTTTTGTTTCTTACTGAGTATGTGTGTGCTCATAGGACTACATTATATGATTTTGTTTTGAAACTTTATGTAATTGGTATTAGCCCATATGCATCATTCTGTGACTTGCTTAATTGACTGAACATTGTCTTCAAGACTTATTGATAATCCTGCATAAGGATTTACTGATGCTGCTTGACTTATGTTGAAGTTATATCCTGATTAAACCTATTGTAAGCTGAAAATGTTAGTAAGTAGAGAATGTATTTAATACACATAACCTACCAAACATTCAAGCTTAGCACCTTGGTATACTAAGTATTGGTTGTTTTCCCTCCTGATCCTGTGGCTGACTGTGGGCTGCCACTGCTTGGCATAGCTAGAGCATCTTTTGGCACACTGCTAGCTCAGACATAGATCCAATTAAGAATTAGAAGTAATGTTCTTCCTGAATTCGTATCAGAATGCCATCATAAAGTTGAACAATCATTAACTAGAACCATCCTATGTCAAGAATCATCTGTAGTTTCCTTAACTTCATTGCCCTGCAATAGTGGCTCTCAAGGTGCAGACCCTGAACCAGCAACATCAGCATTCCCTGGGAATTGGTTCAGAAATGCAAATTTTTGGGCATGTCCCCAGACCTACTGAATCAGAAACTTCAGAGGTGGGGCGAGCCATCTGTGTTTTGATAAGGCCTCCAAGAGATTCTGATATTAAAATTTGAGAACCACTCCTGTATACAATTTTACCATATCAATTTATTCATTCCCATATTCATGGATTATTCAGAGTATTTCCATTTTTTCAATATTACATGCACTGTTTTAATGAATACCCTTGAGTATACATTTTCTAGAGCAACAAAATTACTTGTTGAAAGACACGTAGAAGAGGAAGCAAAATGAGAGTTTTGCTATCTCAGCTTGGGCAGAAGCCTCAGGATAATAATCAGGGATTGTATACGAAACTGTCACAAACCTGGACTTCGACTGATCACCCACCTCAGTGCTGTAAAAGAGATGAGTGAAGCCATGGGAAAGAGTTGGTGACAAGTTGACATATTTTGGTGGCAGAACACTAATAATAGTGAGTTCACTTCCATTATGGGGAGAAGTGGGGAGCTTTTTTCTCCTGTAGTAGGATGCTCCAGTGAAGAGAGTGATCCTCTCAGAAATTGGTGATGGAGTGCTTTCTGAGCACCAGATGTGGGACATGTGAGAGCGCTGGGGACTGGCATTCAGTGGTCTTAGTTCACTGGAGCTGTTCACTCGGAGAGGTGTGGAGATTTTGACAGAAAGAAGTAGGAGAAGTGGTAGCAGATTCCTAGAGATGAGGGAAGATGTCATAAGTAATCATCAGAATGCTTATATCTGAACCAAAGCGATTACTGATGAGCAACGGCATCCTGAGGGTCTCCGATAAGCTCACAAAAGCATTCACAAAAGAAAGAACTAGTTTGGGGGCCAATGCAGTCATGCAGAAGGTTAAGGCTCTGCCTTCAGTGCCAGAATTCCATCCATGCGTGGGTTACAGTCCTGGTTGCTCCACTTCTGATCCAGCTCCCTGCGAATGCACCTGGGAAAGCTTCAGCAGAAGGTGGCCCAAGTGTCTAGGCCTCTGCATCCACGTCGGAGACCCAGATGAAGCTCCAGGCTCTTGGCTTCTTCCTGCCCCAGTCCTGGCCATTGCAGCCATTTGGGGAGTGAATCAGTGGATGGAAGTTCTCTCTATCTCCTTCTCTCTCTCTCTATTTCTGCCTTTCAAATAAATAAAATAAATATTTTTTAAAAAGATACAGAACTAATAGCCTATCTAGGCCAGCACCGTGGGTCACTTGGTTAATCCTCTGCCTGCGGCGCCAGCATCCCATATGGGCGCTGGTTCTAGTCCCGATTGCTCCTCTTCCAGTCCAGCTCTCTGCTGTGGCCCGGGAGGGCAGTGGAGGATGGCCCAAGTCCAAAAAACCAAATAGCCTGTCTAGGCCACAGAGCACTGATGTTCCCTTGCAACAGTTCTAGTCAAGGAAGATGAAACCTGGCCCGTTCTGTGGAGCCATAGTAGAGCTCTGTTCAGATCTCCTTTGGAGAGAGAAGGAGTTATAAGAAGTGTGGTTTGTTGACAGCCTTGAGTTGCATCAGCCTCAGGATTTCCCACAGACATCCAGCCAAGTCGTGCTCTCCTCAGGTACCTCTGAGTGTCTGAGCTTAGCAGGCATCCTCGATCTGGCTATTTTTGTCCAATAAGGTAAACTTCAATTTTTTTTTTTTTCCAGAGCAGAAAGTTTTTCCTGCCTACTCCTTCTCTCTTTAACGTTCATAGTTGTTACGCTCAATAAACCTTTGCACTTCTATCTGTTCCCCATAGAATCCAAACTGATACATTATACTTCCCCTTAGCCCCAACATCATCAAATCACTTCCCAAAGTGAAAAACAAAACAATCCTACCCTTTGTATGGGGGCGGGTGGTTGGAGGGGGGAATATAGATGCAAAATAACAAAGAAAAAGAAGCTGGAAGTCCTGGTTGTAGGCTCCATCCCTCTTTCCCTACTATATTTTGGAGTTGAGGGAACTATAGAAGAAACTTTAACTTTGTAGAAAACTTGGAGTATTCAAGCATTAAATACTGGAATGCAACCATCTTTGTGTCTTTAAATAAGCAGAGGACTTTAGATTTCATAGGGACATGTGTCTGAGCTATGAAATTTGTCACAGGCAGCAAAGATAGTTGTTTTAAGGCTGTATTCTGCTTGTTAAACATCAGAATTAGACACATTTAAACCCCAGGTAGACACTGCCATGTTGCTTTGCACTGAAAGATTTTCAATATACATCTCCTCATAGGAATGGAGAGTTCCTGTTTTTCCACATCCTTGCTAGTATTTCTTTTATGTAACAAAAATTCACATAATGCTAAAAACGGGAAAGTCATGTTTTCTGAACTTTGAAAATATGAAGTCATTTAACTCTTATAACAATTCTCTTTCATATGTACTTTAAGGGTAGTGTTTTACTGATGAGAGAGATTAGGTAACTTACCAGTCATCCAACTAATTATTGATAGAGTTACATTCTAAATCAGATAATGCTTTTCATTTGCAGATTTGATTTCTTTTGCCTGTCTAATGGGTATTATCTTACATTTAATTAACCATTACTGAGGGTGAGCATCTTTTCATAGCTGCTGAAAATTCAAGTTTCCTTTCCTATAAATTGTTTCTTAATATCATATGCCCTTTTAATGATTTGTTTTCCTCTTATTTATTTATGGGAGCTCTTTATATATTCTTTTTAATAATCATTCCTCATTGATTATATGTAATGAAACTAGCTTTACTCATTCTGTAGCTGGTCTTTTAAATTTTTTCTCCATAGATACATTTCTTCTTATGTCGACATAAACAATGCTATCATATTCCTTATTTTCCTGAGTTTGAATAGACATTATACATCATTCTGAAGATTTGATTTTTGTTTAATTTCCATATTTATAAAATAACTTTCATTTAGCATTGGGAATTAACTAACTTTAATTTCTGCTTGGAAAATAAACTACTACACTTTTGCTTTTCTTCATGAATGTTCTTTTGACCTTGTGAGCTAAAAGTATCTTTGGAATGAATTTCTGAGAGTACATAGTCTCTGCTTTGTCATCTTTTGTTTCCTGTATTTTTATTGATGATTGATATTTCTAGGATTGCTGGACTCAGAATAGGAACACAAAATGCTCAGTGAAATTTGAGTTTCAGGTAAACAATTTTTAAGTATAATCATGTCTCAAATACTGCATAAAACATGTTCATACTAAAAAAACTAGTTTATCTGAAATTCCTATTTTACTAAATGATATCTATTTTATTTGGCAACTCTATTCAATTGCCTTGAAGTTGAAATTAAGGTAATGTGATTTATACGATACTGATTCTTTGGAGTTTAACACCTTTATATTTGTGTTTTATACTTCTTCATATGTATTTTAAAAGACAACATATTCTGTGTAGATTGCAGATGCTATATACACTTACATGAAATTTGTTGATTGTGTTTTTCCAATTTTCTGTAACTTCCATTTTTGTTTTTTGCTGTATCTAACAACTCTTCTTAGATGTATAATATTATTGAACAGTAAGACTCTCACAAAAAAATTAGCAGGATTTGGAAAAATGGATCTGATACTCTTTATTACTTTTAATTTATGAGTTCATTCCATTTAAGTATGCTGAGATTACTGGTGCACATTTGGAATTATTTCTAACATTCTGTTAAGTTTTTAAAAATATTCTTTCTTCACAGTTAAGTTACATAAATGATTTTTTACTTTTCTTTTTCATTCTTTTATTATTTCAGAGAAACTATATTTAATTTATGTTTTTTAGTGTTTAATACCATTTCTTATCATGCACAATCAGCCATAAAATTTTCTAAAAGCCCAAAGTTATTCAGTATTTACATTCTTCCTCTGAATAGTAAAAAAGTTTTACCTTTTTTTTTTACCTTTTTAAAAAAGGTTTTGACTACTGCTCATTGTTTAGATCTTTTCAAATCTGTCATAAGAACAATCTTTTTTGTTATGATTATATTTGTTCCTAGCAGCGAATAACTGTTTAATCTACTAACATAATTTTTCTTTTCTCTTTGCCTAGAAACCTTTTATTTAAGATATAAAAATTTCATGTATTTCATATATACAAATTTTGGAACATAGTGATTCTTCCCACCCTACCCTCCCTCCTACTCATACTCCCAACCTTCTTCCTCCTCCTTCTCCTATCCTATTCTTATTTTTTTACAAAGATCTATTTTCAATTAACTTTAGACACATAAGATCAACTTCACACTAAGTAAAGTGTTCATTAAATAATATGAAGGAAAAAAAAAAGTTTTCCTCAACAGTCAAGAAAAGGGCTATTCCAAATCATCGCATCTCAAGGTATCAATTTCACTTCTATAGATTACCTTTTAGGTACTCTGTTAGTTACCACAGATCACATAGAACACGTGGGATTTGTCTTTTTGGGACTGGCTTATTTCACTAAGTATAATGGTTTCCAATTGCATCCATTTTGTTGCAAATGATAAGATTTAATTATTTTTTACCCCTGTGTAGTATTCTGTGGTGTACATATCCAATAATTGCTTTATTTAATCTTCAGTTAATGGCCATTCAGATTGATTCTAATCGCTTCTCGGCCTTTTGGCTAAGATCAAGTGCAGATTGATTCTATATCTTAGCTATTGTGAATCGAGGTGCAAAAAAAACATAGTTATTTATTTGGGAAGAGGGGAGAGAGATGGAAGCAGAGAGTCTCTCCCATCTGCTGGTTCTCTTTCCAAATGCCCACAGCCTCTGGGGCTGGGAAAGGCTGAAGCCAGAAGCAGAGAAGTCAATCCAGGTCTCCCACATGAATAATGGGAACCCAACTAACTGGGTCATCATCTGTTGCCTTCCATAATATACATTAGCAGGAAGCTGGAATCAGTAACAGAACCAGGGTTTGAACTGAGGCACTGCAGTATGATGTGTGGGCATCCCAAATAATATCTTTTTTTTTTAATTTTTTTTTAACTTTTATTTAATGAATATAAATTTCCAGTGTACAGCTTATGGATTACAAAGGCTTCCCCCTCCCATAACTTCCCTCCCACTCACAACCCTCCCCTCTCCCGCTCCCTCTCCCCTTCCATTCACATCAAGATTCATTTTCAATTCTCTTTATATACAGAAGATCAATTTAGTATAAAGATTTCAACAGTTTGCACCCACATAGAAACACAAAGTGAAACATACTGTTTGAGTACTAGTTATAGCATTAAATCACAATGTACAGCACATTAAGGACAGAGATCCCACATGAGGAGCAAGTGCACAGTGGCTCTTGTTGTTGACCCAACAAATTGACACTCTAGTTTATGGCACCAGTAACCACCCTAGGCTGTCGTCATGAGTTGCCAAGGCTATGGAAGCCTTCCAAGTTTGCCAACTCTGATCATATTTAGACAAGGTCATAAAAGACAGAGTGAGGATAGTAACCAATGATCCTAAGAGTGGCATTTACCAGGTTTGAACAATTATACAGCATTAAGTGGGGAAGAGGACCATCAGTACACACAGGTTGGGAGTAGAGCCATTGGTGGTAGAGTAGATGTTATGATTACAAAGGAATGAGGCCCAAGTGCACTAGACAGGGTCTAGAACAAAGGACAGAGTCATTATTAGAGGAGCTAAGAAAGGTGCTGTCTAAGCTACAATTAAGTTTTCTGATTGAGAGGCAAATAGAACCTGATAGAAGGGGCTTGATAATAATCTGGTGGGCTTTAGGCCTTGTAAGTTAAGAGGCCCAGACCTATCTATCTCTTCACATGGGGTACATCCTAAGGGAGGTATGAACCTCCTAGGGGAAGGCACTCTGTTGACTTTCATTACTTGGCTGGGCTGGGAGGAGAGCTGGCCAGGTAAAGGCAGGGGGCATCTCTAACAAGAAATTTACAGTTCTGCCTGCAATGTTGCTGACCCTACTTGGCCGTCCCCTCAGCTGAAGTGGTCACTTTGGAAGCTGGGCTGAGTGAAGGGCTTTTCAGCTTAGAGCCAATAAGATCTGTGGCTCTGACCTGGGCATCCTTTGACTCCAGGGCAGGTCCATTTCCAGTGATTCAACTCTTGGCAGAGCTGCCAGGGCTCTTCACAAGCTGACTTCTGCTGAAGCCCAGGCTTCCCACATTGAAAGCCACTGCAGTGGACTGGCCTGTTGGGTCTCCTTGAGGGCAGATCACTGTACAGAACAGCCATTAATAGGCCTGCCATCCATTGCTTCTGATGCCTAGCTTTCTTTTCCTCCTGGTTTGTGTTAAAGCAGACCAGAGGATGCAAGTCAAGGGAGTGCCCATGTCCCATCTCTAATCTTCGGTGGCCTGAACTACAAGTCTATAGTCACATGCATGTTCTGTAGTAGTTTTTCTAAGGTAGACAATGCCCATGAGGAAAATTATATTCTCACTTTAAAACTTTCTTTCTCTTTGGTCTGAAAGGGAGGTTTTTTCTACTTACTGTATACTTGGCTGATGGCGAAGTGAATCTAGCTATGAGATTATTATTTAAGTTCTTATTTTGGCTATGCTATTACAGAAAAATGTTAGCCATCTCTTTTATAAGGTCTAAAGATTAAATTGTGCGTCCTACAGATTCCTTTATAATAGAATTAGTTTCCTACCTTGAAGAGAATAGAGAAATGAAAGAACAAGTTGGGCTTAGAATAGAGAAATGAGGGAGCAAGTCCTAGATAGCTTGTTGACAATAGCAATATTACATGAATACTTAGCAAACCGTTTCAACCCTTAGATAAGAACTTAATAAAACATTTACCAGAAGGTCCAATGCCTTCTATAAATTTTAAGAATCATGTATTTGAAAACACCTCTTAAATATCTAACATGGTGTAGTTTGTTTAACCAGTAAACTTAAGTACAACCATATAAAATGTTTTTAGTTTCTTTCTACCAACAAGTTTAAAACATATGATACACAGATTCAGGTCCCACAAATTAAAATGTATCTTTGATTGATTTTAGCAGCTTAAATTTATGGACAATCTTATCTATAAGCCATTTAAAATAAAACTCTTAATAAAATATCCTATGTGGACATACAATATGTACACACATATAACATAGCATAATAGACCAATATAGCAATTTTAATAATAGCTTTTAAAATCTTTAACTGCCAAATAATATCTTAATTGCTGTGCCATACACCTGCTCTGACTAATGCATTCTTCTATTTTCTGTAACTTGCCCTTTTGTGTTTATTATATAGTCTTTTAGTGAATATCATTTATGGGCTCTTTCATAATAGGGCTTTGAATGACAAAATCACCATTTTTGTACCTCTGTAAAGTTGAGCATGCATCAATTCTTCTTAAATAAAAGCTCAAATTTATTTCAATTTTGTGTATTTTCATACATGGTATTTATATCAAATGTTTAGGGGGAATTAAGTTATTAACTTTTGCAAAATTCACATGAGGCTTCCAGGTCAGAATACAAAATAGAAATGAACAGAATTTTAAATAGAAATTAAAATATTATATTGATAATATTTTAGTATCTGGTTCTAGTTATGGTTAATTTCTGAAAATGATCACTTTTCCATCTTTGAAGTTCCTTATCAAACTTCTATAAAAATATTTCCATAATGATGGTAGCAAAGAATGAAATACAGTTGTTAGCTGGAAAAAAGTATATCTGAAGTTTCATTAAGTGCAAGTGTGAATGGCTGTGGAGCTATCTTGTTCTTTCCCTTTACAAATCAAAGCTCTTTGAACATGCATTTTGGCAGAGCTTGCTTTCAGAACTGTATTTTTCTCTTTGTATTTCTAAGGAGAATTTTTAGAAAATAGAATATTATTTCCTCTTGCAAGGTTCATCATTACTCAGTGGCATACAGTTTGAATGCCCAAAAGTTATTCGTAGAAGGTCTCATTTTGTTTTTGTGAAGAAAAGGAAATTAAAAAAGACCTGTCAAGGTCTATTGTACTAAACAACACCTACTGGCAACTCTAAAAAAAATCTATATATACTGGCCCTGTCAACATGTATTAATATTTGTAAGGTTTTAAAGTTATATAAAGAGGGAACTGGATTTCCCCTTACACTGAGTATTCCCTTTTGTGTTGATAGTTCCCCATATAAAAAAACACTGTCTCTGTGATAAAACCCTACTGTAATAAAAGATACTCTTTGTAAATTCCTTTGAAAGGGTTTTGCTTAAAATAATGTTTAATAAAGATGATGTGATTTTTATGAAAACTTTATAAGTTTACCCCCTTTACATTATATTAAACATTCCATCATGCTTTGTGGAATGCATAGTTAAAATCATGCTTTGCACTCATGTTGTCATAGCAAGTGATTTTCTTTTTTGGGAGTGCATCAACACTGAAATACAGAATGCCATCAGAAAAGCAGGGAGGGGATGCTGAATTGACAGGTTATTCCCACGCTATATGTAATTTCCTCAACTCATTTTGGCAAGTTTCACAGAAATAAAACAAATAAAACAACAAGAACACCCTAAACAGGCTATGTGTACACTGCTTATTCCCAGAGGTGTGTAAGAATTCTAATATTATGATTTAGTTTTGTACTGAAGAACGAAGTGTCCTAAACGCTCTGGATTTAATCACAAAACAAAGGCCCCTAAGTCTTGAAACAATTCAAAAAGAAGAACTGGAAGCCAAATATTGTTTTCTGAACCCAAACCACAAAGGTGTTTTCTTGGGCGTGCATTACAGTAAAATGGGTGATTGACTGGAACTGGCAAACCCTCAGCTTGGATCTGCTGGAGTTGGTAATGCTCACTAAAGAAGATATGACAGCTTCCCAGAAAGAGTCAAAGTCGCAAAATAGTGCTCCTTCTTCCCTCTCAATCACTTCAGTCAAGATTTCTGAAGGGAAGCTTTACCTGTCCTTGCAACTTTTAAATCCCGCTTGTCAAGTTCCTTAAAAATAGTGGAGCATCTCTGATATCGCACATCTGTGCTTGCTGCTGGAGTCCAGAGGATGTAAAGATGAACCATAGGACAGCAGTCTCTGTTGTCTCCAGTTGTTAACTGCTCTGTGCCTAGCACAGTATCTCCCATGAAGAGGGGGTCAACACAAATGTGTTAAAAAAATGAAAGTAAGTCTGTAAAGTAGGCCAAAGATGCCCATAAATTCTTTGGTTCTCTGTTCTTTGAGAAAGAAGAGTCTAGTTTTCTCCCATTGAATCTAGGCTGGCCTTAATGACTTGATTGAACAATACAATGTGATGAAACTAGTGTTCAGGACTTTTGAGACTGTCATAAGCAGTCATGCAATTTCTTTGGGCTCGTGTGAATGATCTCTCCTGCAGTCCTCCTGAGACACCTTCAAAGAAATTCCACTACCTGAAGCCACCACACAGAGAGACCAATTGTAGTTACTCCAGAGGATGATGCCAGCTGAACCCAACCTTTCCATCCTCCCCTCCAAGACACTAAACAAATGAATGAGGCCAGCTTGTATTTTCCAGACTGGCCCATGCAACATATGAAACCTGCAAGACTTCAGCTAATGGTACCTAGTGCAAGAAAATTGCCCAACTGAGCCCTGTCTAAATTCCTGACCCAGGAAATTCTTACACAATAGAATGGTTGTTATTTTAAATTGCTAAACTTTGGAGTGGTTTATTACATAGCAATAGATAACTGGAATAGTCCCCCAAAACTACGGTTTAGGGTGGATTTGAGGAATCGTAAAAAGTGTCTCAGAGTTCTAGGTGAATAAAGAGATATTTACAGGCTGGCGCCACGGCTCAATAGGCTAAATCCTCCGCCTTGCGGCGCTGACACACCAGGTTCCGGTCCTGGTTGGGGCACCGGATTCTGTCCCAGTTGCCCCTCTTCCTGTCCAGCTCTGTGCTGTGGCCCGGGAGTGCAGTGGAGGATGGCCCAAGTGCTTGGGCCCTGCACCCCATGGGAGACCAGGAGAAGCACCTGGCTCCTGCCTTCAGATCGTCGTGGTGCGCTGGTTGCAGCATGCCCGCCGCGGCAGCCATTGTGGGGTGAACCAACGGCAAAAGGAAGACCTTTTTCTCTGTCTCTCTCTCTCTCACTGTCCACTCTGCCTGTCAAAAAAAAAAAAAAAAAAAAAGAGAGAGAGAGATATATTTACAAACCCAAGTTTTGTTCTATAAATCAAAATTAGGCCTAGAGAAGTAAGTAAATTCCTGGGAGAGACAATGAGCACAATTTAGGAGTCAGAAAGTTTAGGTTGAAAGAAATGAGGTCTATGCTAATATATTTTTTTAGAGGGAGAAATGAATGACACATGACATGTCACATGGCAGCTCTCTCTTCTAGCTTAGATTAAGTATCTACCAATTAATCTAATAATAATCATCTTTCCCCACAATAATAATAGTGGTAATTATAATCATAGTTGGATCCCTCAGAGCTTGTCTAGAGTTGGATCCTAACTGTATGTCACAAAACACAGGACCTGCCATGTGGTAGTTAGTTATCTAGAGCTGACCAGCTGCTGGAAATGAAGCAGAGAGAGAGAAAAACAACATGTTTACAGTATTTGGAAGAGTATTTTGGGACCATCTGTGGAGCACTTCTTAGCCCTTTCACAAGCTTAATTTCCATTGTTCTCCTACATAAACAGTTCATGAATCACCTTCATACAAGATATTCAGAATGTGTAAATGTAGAAGTACCATTTGTTACTAGGAAAGAAATGATTTTTGAACTGGTGATGCCAAAATACTATGGACATATTTCAGATTGAATTTTGATGAGGTAGATATATAGTTTTTAATGTAAATGGAGAGAGCTAGCATATTAAGCCGTGACCTATGAAGTCCGTCTCATTTCTGTATTTATGAGTCTATGTGTCTTGCAAATGTAGCAGGGACTGCTATGAATACTTTGCATTCTCCTGCCATATTTTTATGCCGTTTAATAACCGTGGAGATCCTCACACTCAGCTTACAATGGAGATTTTAGTTGCTGACTCTAGGAAGCAATGGAATATCCTCTGAAATGGAAGTCTGGGATGGACCCCAATGCTCAGTGTTTATTCTGTCCCTGGAACCAGCACAATTGCATTTACAATGACAGAATATGGAGTACATCTTAGATCTCCTCCCAGAACTTCAGCTGAACACATTATGCTCTCAGGTATTGAGGAGTGATTAGAAACTAGTCAGAGTTTCAAGCTATTGGTGGGGCATCCCCCTCAGTTATCACTTAACTTTAATTTTTTATTTATAGCCAAGCTTGAATTAGACAAAAGTGAAAAAAAATTAAATAGATAAACAAAGCAAATATTGGTACACAATACTGATTCTGCCCTAGAAATGTAATTACCAATGAAAAACTATTCTTAAGTCTAAAGCTAGTGGAATTACTAATCTAGTTGCAATATATGCTTCATATGGCCAATGGGGTAAAAAATAGGGATTTTTTCTTCTGAGGATAGAAAAAAGATGATTCTTCTACAGATTGAAGCTACTGAACACAGAAAATAGCAAGCATGCCATCATTGTAGCTGAAGGTTGGTTTAGGAGAATAGAAGGAGATTACTTTACTGGATAGGAAGGTAGGGAACAATTTGTAGGTAACCTAAGATGCCATAGTTAGAACTTTAGATATTTTGTTAAGGTATTTAGGGATAATTACATATAGCTGAGCAAGAAAATTATAAAATTAATATAGTATTCTGAGATCAACATGAGACACTTTAACATATATTAAGCATTGATTATATATCTTAAATTACATATTATTTAATTTACAACATGATATGAAACATTAGTCCTGTTTTATATATGAGAATATTTATCTTTGATGAGCAAACTTGCCCAATATTACACAGGTAGAAAGTGGAAGAGTTGAGATTTGCTTTCAATTTGTTTAGTTACAAAGAGTTTGTTTTAAGCATTTATTTAGGGATGAGTTAGTTAATTAAACTAGATAAGATTCAGTTGAAATGGTCAGGCAATGACAAAAGAAAGGGCTATCAGGAAGTCTGATTCATAAAGTCTTGAGACTTAAGAGCAGATAAGATTAGAAGAAGGGAAAATTATAAAGTTTCTTTGCTAGGTTAGTGAAAGAGTGTCATCACTAGGAAAGTTTTGAGTGGCAGATGGGTGGAGGGGAAAGATAATCCCTAAACCTGCTTCCTGCATTCAGATCTTACCTTTCTTAGTGTGATTTTTGGACTGATCAATTCTGAATCTCACTCGTGTGCTATGTTCAGTTTGAAGGGGCTAGTAATTAGCTGTTACATACTGGGATGAAAATGGGGAGAGAAGTTAATTAACCATATTTGGTGCAACAAATTGGTGGACTGAGGAAGACTAGGCCTGGCTCAAGGATCCAAGGTTTATTAACTAGATGAGTTCTCATGATGATCTTTTATGGCACCAGGCATGTCAGAGAGGATAAGTGTCCAGTGAAGAGCATTTTCATCTTATCATACCATGGGCTACTGGATCATGTTCATTCTCCCACAAAATCTCCCCACCTCTCAGTCCTCTACCTTGGTAACCTGTGAACCGATATTTACATGGCCCCCACTCCAGTATTCTGCATTAGCATGCCTTTCCTTTACAGATTCTCCAGCTGTTAAGTCCTGCTTTTTTCTTCAATATTTACATAGAGAAATCTCTGATTTGACCTAGTCATAATGGTGAAAATAAATTTTGCTGATCTATATTATTGTCATTATGTTACTGGGATATTTTAATTTTTATTGACTAGTGAGGCAATGCCCTTTTCTGTGAGGTAGGTGTTCCTTCATGTAATAGGAATGCTTTGTTTATAGTATTAGTTCAACCAAGGGCTGGCCTTGCCCAGCATGCCAGTGGAGACCTATTCCCTGAGCAAGGTTGCTTTAAACACAGCTTCACGGTCTTAATTAATTTCCCCAATCCTTTTGTTTTTTAAAGATCTCTATATTTACTTGGAACGCAGAGTCACAGGGAGACAGGGAGAGGCAGAGACAGAGAGAGGGATTTTCCATCCATTGGTTCACTCCCCAAATGGCTGCAAAAGTCAGGGCTGAGCCAGGGTGGAGCCAGGAGCCTGGCGCTTTACTGAGGTTTCCCACATGGGTACGGGGCCCAGGTACTTGGACCATCTTTCATTGTTTTCTCAAGTGCACCAGCAGGGAGATGGATTAGAAATGGAGCAGCTGGTACTCAATCAGCACCAATATGGAATGCACACTAATCCACAACACTGGCTCCCATTTTTCCCAATCTTGAACAGAGTAACCTGAGACAAAAACCAGGTGGAAATTTATAAGGAGTGAATAGAAAATAATTAATGTCTACTTTAATTTACATCTCATGCATAAGTAAGTAGCTTAGGCAGTGTAAAGAATAGAAAAGCTGCAAAAATGAGGCAAAAAAGAAAAAAAAAGTTAACATCAGTAGCAGTACTTAAAGCTCTGTGATGAAAAAGGCTTCTCTAGTTGCTAGCTTTGTGGTTGCCTACCCTTCTTTTTTTAAATTTTATTTAAGTTATACAAGTTTCATGTACTTCATATATATAGATTTAGCAACATAGTGATACTTCCTACCCTCTCCTCCCTCTCCTCCACTGTCCAACCCTTCTTCCTCCTCCCTCTCCCATCCCCACTCTTGATTTTTACCAAGATCTACATCCAGTTTACTTAAGGATTATAAGGTTAATCTTACACTAAGTAAATGAGTTCAGCAAATATGAAGAAGAAAACACTATTCCTCAACAGAAGAGACTGTAAACAATCATCGAATCTCAGAATGCCCATTTCACTCCAATACATTACATTTCAGGTACTCTGTTAGTTAACCCAGATCAGGGAAAACATACGATATGTATCCTTTTGGGACTGGCTTATTTCATTAAGTAAAATGATTTCCAGTTGCTTCTAATTTGTTGCAAAAGACAGGATTTTTTTTTCTACAGCTGAGTAGTACATCATAGCGTATATATACCATAATTTCTCAATCCTGTCAACAGTTGATGTACATCTGGGTTGATTCCATAACTTAGCAATTGTGAATTGAGCTGCAATGAACATGGGGGTACAGATAACTGCCCACCTTTCTAACTAATGTGTATTGGTCAAGTACTGTTTTTAATGTGGCTAATCCATGTTAGAGAGAATTGTGTGACTAGTTTGTCTTTTGACTGTTAAAAAATTGCAGAACCTGTAAGAATGTAAACGTTGGATCAATGAAAACATTAGGTTACAATTAATAAATTATTTTTTTGCAAATTCTATCTTTACCCTATAACTTATTTGAAATGGATTTCTCCTCAGTTCCAATTGTTACTAGTATTCCAGACAACTTGTTCTAATTTCTTTTTTAAGATTTCAAGGGCAGAGAGGCAGAAAGAGATAGACAGATAAAGAGAGATCTTTCATCCATTGACACATTCCTCAAATATCCACCTCAACTGGGGCTAAGCCAGATCAAAATTAGGAGGTTGGAACTCAAACTGCATCTCCCATGTGGGTGAAAGAGACTCAAGTCCTTGAGCCATCACTTGATGCCTCCCAGGGTGCACATTAGCGGGAAGTTGGAATCAAGAGTAGAGCTAGGACTAGAATCCTGGTGATCTGACATGAGATGTATGTGTCCTAAGTGACATCTATGCCAAATAAGCACAAATTGCTCTCCATTTCTAGTAAAAAAATCTTGTGCTAGGGGCTGGTATGGCACAGCCAGTTAAGCCACTGCCCGGGATGCAAACATCTCATATGAGCCCTGGTTGGAGTCCTAGCTGCTCCACTTTGGATCCAGCTCCTTGCTAATTCAACTGAGAAAGCAGCAGAAGATGGCTTAAGTGCTTGGATCCTTGATACCTACATGGAAGACCTGGATAGAGTTCCAGGCTGCTGGCTTCAGCCTGGTGCAGCCCTTTTGGGGAGTGAATCAGCAGATAGTAGACCTCTCTCTCTTTCTCTTATTCGGTAACTCTGCCTTTCAAATAAATTAAAAATAAATAAAAGTCTTCCACTAGTGAAAGCACATTGACATTTGTAACTTATTCATCCTCTTTGCTTCTGTTATTTTACGAAAGTGGATATGCTCATATTTATCTCCACCATAGTTTATGGGAAGTTGGGGAAGAGATATATATGAGGAGTGAGAGACAAAGGAAAAGAACAAGAGAGGAGGGAAGTGTGTATTTTTGAGAATTATGCCCTTTTATAAGATGAGTAAAAAATTGTAAACAACACTGTATTGAGATTAGCATTCATAAGTCTCATTATTTCTTACTTGAATGACTGGTTTTTCTTGAGAATTAATAATTTCCAAGTACACATATGAATTAAATTTGGAAACTTAAGAAATTTTTTGTAGAAAGCATACGTGAAGATGATAGGAAATTGAAACAAACTCCATCCACAAATTTATTGGACTTTAAATAAAACTTGTAAGTTGTTCATGAAAAAATAAGAAATATATTGTATGTGGGGAGCCCAGCAAATTGGGGCAGCTTCTTTTCTTTTTATTCTTCCTTTTTAAAAGATCTATTTGTATTTTTTTGAAAGAGTGACAGAATGAGAAGGAGAGCCAGAGAGAACAAGATCTTCCATCTGTTGATTCACTCCCCAGATGGCCACAAAAGCCAGAACTGGGCTAGGCCAAAGCCAAGAGCATGGAGCTCCATCCAGGTATCCCATGTGGGTGGCAGACATCCAATTACTTGGGCCATCTTTTTCTGTTTTCCCAGGCACATTAGCAGGGAGCAGGATAGGTTGTGGAACAGCTAGGAGTCAAACAGGATATGGGTTTGCAGCATTGTAGGCACTGGGTTAACCTACTGAGTCACAATGCTAACCCCAATTTTCTTTGCTTTTAAGTGTTATTCCAATGTCTGAATATGTTGCTAAGAAAAATCCGAGGGGTTAACATTGTGGCATAGCTGGTAAAGTTGCAGCCTGCAATGCTGGCATCCCATACGGGCACTGGTTCATGTCTTGGTTGCTCTACTTCTCATCGAGCTCCCTTCTAGTGCTCTGGGAAAGGCAACAGAAAATGGCCCAAGTGTTTGGGCCCCAGCTACCCACGTGGGAGACCTGGATGAAGCTCCTGGATCCTGGCTTTGTCCTGGCCCAGCACTGGCTGTTGAGGTTATCTGGGGAGTGAAGCAGTGGATGGAGAATCTCTCTACCACTGCCTTCACTCAAAGAGGGTATGTTCTAGGATGTTTAAGCCTAAAGGTTTTTAGAGGAAATCAACATATGTATACCATCATTAGCAAACTGAAGATAAGAAAAAAGCAACATTTTTTGAATTGTTTACCAGTAAGTTTCAGCATAAAATTCTTCATTGAAATGTATTTGTAAAGTCACTCCTTTATCATCTGACTTTTTACCTGGCAGAGAAATGGCTCAGTTAAATGCATACTGTTGATTTCAATACAGGGGAGCTCTGATTTCATATTCACTCATAGGTGTACCTTTTGATCTTTTGATTGTGTAAATGCATACAGGGCACTTGGGAACTAATTAACCTGAAATCTGGTTATGCTATTCATCAGCAGATGGGCCTTCACTACAGAAAAAAAAAATGTGATATCTCAATTATCAAATCACCAGAGAAGTAAATTGCTTTGACTACCAATCTCTTGCTTCATGACTTCACCTTTTCTTTGAAAAACCTTCCAGTAAGTAAAATTCTTTTAATTTAAAAAAATAAGAAAATTTATGAGGAGTTCCATTTCCAGCCATAGACAGAAACAACTGCCACTTAATAATTTAATCAATAGTATGTAGGTAGGAGATAATTTAAAAATTAAATATAGCTTATATCTAAAATGCTAGTTATAACTGACCAATGAAATGAGACTTCAAATAAGTTGATGACAGTGAGAAGAGGTGGAGAGAGTTTCCTTTGAAAGGCTATATTTTGTTGCATACCATAATACTCACAAATTTTGCTTCTGGTGTTTGGGAACTTATGATTAACCTGCATTCAACCTCATTTAAAAATATGAGGGAATAGGAAAATACCTTCTGTTTGGAACCTTACTCCTTAGAGTACATTTAGTTAGTGGGTTTTTGGGTGAAAAAGTACAAAAGAATAGTGAGATATGAGAAGTTGGTGAAGGGGGTTTTGAATAAGTTATGTTTCCTTCACTTTTAGAAGTAACCCTCTGTCTCTCTTCTTTCTTTCTTTCTTTCTTTTTTTTTTTTGACAGGCAGAGTGGACAGTGAGAGAGAGACAGAGAGAAAGGTCTTCCTTTTTGCCGTTGGTTCACCCTCCAATGGCCGCCGCGGCAGCGCGCTGCGGCCGGCGCACTGCGCTGATCCGATGGCAGGAGCCAGGTGCTTCTCCTGGTCTCCCATGGGGTGCAGGGCCCAAGCACTTGGGCCATCCTCCTGTGCACTCCCTGGCCACAGCAGAGAGCTGGCCTGGAAGAGGGGCAACCGGGACAGGATCGGTGCCCCCACCAGGACTAGAACCTGGTGTGCCAGCGCCGCAAGTGGAGGATTAGCCTAGTGAGCCGCGGCGCTGGCTTGTCTCTCTTCTTTAGAAGTTAATGATCAGGACCATGAGCTCTAGAACCATAGTAGGCATTTTAGACATCTCCCTGAGCATAGACCTCACTTATGAAAACCACAAGAGAGGGGCCAGTGCCGTGGTGCAGTAGGTTAATCCTTCTCACGTAGCGCCAGCATCCTATATGGGTGCTGGTTCTAGTCCCTGCTGCTCCTCTTCCAATCCAGCTCTCTGCTATGGCCTGGGAAAGCAGTAGAAGATGGCCCATTCATTGGACCCCTGAACCCACATGGGAGACATGGAAGAAGCTCCTAGCTTCTGATCAGCAGAGCTCCGGCCATTTTGGCCATTTGGGGAGTGAACCAGCAGATGGAAGACCTTTCTCTCTGTCTCTCCCTCTCACTGTCTTTAACTCTACCTCTCAAATAAATAAATAAATAAAATCTTTAAAAAAAAAAACACAAGAGGAAAACCCAAGTCATTGGATTAATTCAATTCATGGTAGATGAATCATCCTTGGGACAAATTTGAGGGTCAAATAATCCCACATAGATGTAGGTCTGAGAAAGGTTAAGAAGCTGGTTGCAGTACATCTTGCATGTCTAGATTGGGTGAATAAGCAAAAGGGGGAAAGGGAACTCTGGAACTGGTCAAGGTAAATGCTTGGATTTGCTCTCTTAATGGCCAGGGTCATTGTTTGTGGCTCACCTACTTAGGAGGGCTTATTATTATGCTTGTTCAGAGGTATGACTATGTCACTGACCAGTCTCTTTTTTCAGGAAAAGAATCATAATATGAATTACAGTGAGATTCTAAGAAAAGTATCAATAATCTGAAAGTCAGTATGAGTAGACTTGTCCTTGAGGTCTTAAAGCTTAGGTTAAAAACAGCAGAAATGAGGTAGATTCTAAGCAGGTCTTTAGCATTCCGTGGATTAGGAAGATAGTGCATGATATGAAAACAGAGGTAGCAAGAGAATTCCTGTCTCCTAATATCTCCACTGGTTGAGTCTTCCTTACTGTGTGAAGCTGGCATCCACAGTGAGTTCTTTGGGACAAACAGTAAGTTTCTCTCTTACAATATAGATTTTTTCGAAAGAGAAAAAATACATAATTGTTAATATGAGGGCCTTCAATAGGTTTATTGAAAGTCCATGTTATGAAAAAACCATCTATGGATTTCAAAATTTTTTTTTTTTTTTTTTTTTTTTTTACCAAAATAAAACTTCTCATTTAGGGGCCGGCACTGTGGCATAGTGGGTAAAGCCACCGCCTGCAGTTCCCACATCCCATACAGGCACTGGTTCAAATCCTGGTTGCTCTTCTTATTCAGCTCTCTGTTATGGCTTGAGAATGCAGTAGAAGATGGCCCAAGCCCTTGGGCCCCTGCACCCATGTGGGAGATCTGGGAGAAGCTCCTGGCTCCTGGCTTTGGATCTGCCCAGCTCCGGCTGTTGCAGCCATTTGGGGACTGAACCAGTGGATGGAAGACACCCCCCACCCCCCTGTCTCTTCCTCTTCGTAACTATGCCTTTCAAATAAATAAATATTAAAAAAAAACAAACATCATTTAAAAATATTTTATTTATTTCTGAGAGGAAGGGAAATAGACAAAGAGTGAATGAGAGAGAGAGAGAGGAGAGAGAAACCTTTCTACTGGTTACTCCCCAAATGCTGTGATCATGATCAGATGGCACTGGGCCAGGCTGACACTGAGATCTGGGAACCCAACCCAGGTCTCCTATATGGATTTGAGAGACCCAAATATTTGAGTCAGACCTGATGCCTCCCGGAGAACACATTAGCAGGAAAATGAAATCTGGAATGGAGCCAGGACTGGAAAACAAGCACTCTTTTTTTTTTTTTTTAAATTTATTTTTTTTGACAGGCAGAGTGGATAGTGAGAGAGAGACAGAGAGAAAGGTCTTCCTTTTTGCCGTTGGTTCACCCTCCAATGGCCGCTGCGGCCGGCGCATCGCGCTGATCCAAAGCCAGGAGCCAGGTGCTTCTCCTGGTCTCCCATGCGGGTGCAGGGCCCAAGGACTTGGGCCATCCTCCACTGCCTTCCCGGGCCATAGCAGAGAGCTGGCCTGGGAGAGGGGCAACCGGGATAGAATCCGGCGCCCCAATCGGGACTAGAACCCAGTGTGCCGGCGCTGCAAGGCAGAGGATTAGCCTGTTAAGCCACGGCACTGGCCGAAAACAAGCACTCTTATATAGGGTGCCTTTGTTGTGAACAACCTTTAACTGCCAGGCCAAACACCCACCCCATAAATTTATTTTTTCATTCCATTTTTTTCTATTAACATTTTGTAACGCCCTCAGAGTATAATACATTAAGCCCATAGGTCCCCAACTTAACACAGAGATTACCTGGGACCTAATGCAAACTCAAAAGTCACTGTAGGATATTTTAAAACTCCA
The DNA here is from genome assembly GCF_033115175.1 of Lepus europaeus. Taxonomy (NCBI): domain Eukaryota; kingdom Metazoa; phylum Chordata; class Mammalia; order Lagomorpha; family Leporidae; genus Lepus; species Lepus europaeus. The sequence goes on along the minus strand of NC_084838.1, from coordinate 81,612,975 downwards.
GGTAAAACACAGTTACACTTTCAGACATGATGTAAACCACTGGCTCAAGGTAGTTATAATTTTTAACATTGATTGCTTCATTTCTCTCAACGAAAGTCATGGAATCCAATCTGATTCCTTACTTTGTGCTGTGTCCAGTAGCTGCTATAGTTAGTGTTTATTAAAGGTTCTGGAACTTAAGTATTTGGTAAATGGTTAGATATTTCTTTTTTGGCCTGGAATTGACAAAGAATTACTGAAACAAGGGTGCTGTGAACCAAGATCATCTGGGGTGCCCTCCATTCAGCTATTATTGCTTACTCTCCATATGATAGTGTTGTAGCCAGTTACTTAGATCTAATGAACACTGCTCAGGCTTTTATGAGGAGAAGGGAAGCAAAACAGCACCTTAGCCAGTAGTATGTTTTTTTTTTTTTTTTAAGATTTGTTTTATTTATTTGAATATTTGAAAGGCAGAGTTATAGAGAGAGGTAGACAGAAAGAGAGAGGTATTCCATCCGCTGGTTCACTCCCCAGATGGCCGTTGCGGCCAGAGCTCTGCCGATCCGAAGCCAGGAGCCAGGAGCTAGGAGCTTCATCCGGATCTCCCACGTGGGTGCAGGGGCCTAAGGACTTGGGCCATCTTCTACTGCTATCCCAGGCCATAGCAGAGAGCTGGATCAGAAGAGGAGCAGCCGGGACTAGAACTGGCGCCCATATGGGATGCTGGCGCTTCAGGCCAGGGCTTTAACCTGCTGTGCCCCAGCGCCGGTCCCTAGTGTGGTGTTTTTAAAAGGCTTTCCTGGAGAACTATGAGAACTTTGGTTCCTGAAGGGAGGAGAAACACAATAAAGAAGTGGTGTATGGGCCGGCGGTGTGGCTCAATAGGCTAATCCTCCGCCTGTGTCGCCGGTACCCTGGGGTTCTAGTCCCAGTCAGTGCGCCAGATTCTTTGAGTGCAGTGGAGGATGGTCCAAGTACTTGGGCCCTGCACCTGCATGGGAGACCAGAAGAAGCACCTGGCTCCTGGCTTTGGATCAGCGTGGTGCACCGGCCGCAGCGGCCATTGGTGGGTGAACCAACGGCAAAGGAAGACCTTTCTCTCTGTCTCTCTATCTCACTGTCCTCTCTGCCTGTCAAAAAAAAAAAGTGGTGTATGGTCAGTGAACAAAAAGGTCAGGATCTTTATGACTTTGTCTAGTACTGGGCTTACTACTGGCTGATAGAATCAATCCAGTCCACGTGTGATGCAGGTCCATATTTTTTTGTGTGGACCAGTCTGGAATGGCTTTAAACATAGGCTAAGGCAGTGGCCATTCTACATATTCTGTTTTCTTTGACATTGAATTCTCACAAACCTCACACTTAGATATGCTCTTAATAAAAATATTCATGTTTAAATGGCTTTTCTGAAAAAGTCTGTTAGTCTAAGCAAACAAAATATTACCAGACAGCAAAATACATCATCAATATGACAATATTTACTGGCCACGTGGTATTTCCCTTTCTCCTATCAAGTGATATCCACTTCTCATAAGCTAATGCTACAAGATCATAACCATTCAATACCCTTTATTATCCCAACTGTCTAGACCCTTTTTGGGTCACTGCAACTTTTCTTAGTCTCATAATTCAAGTGCATAACACTTTCATGTGACTTTTGGGTATAAGCATTCACTGCATTCAAGTTAAAAACCAGAGTAATTTCTACCCATGGCTTGCTTGGACTCTGTTATTTCATCCAGAATTACTGTATAGTTTAAAGTTAAGCAACAGAGAACACTTGGGATTTCTTATCAACTTATCCAGACATTGACGGAAAGCATTCATAAACTGGGATTTTTTTTGGGGGGTGGGGGTGGGGGATGGATTGAAGAAATTCTAGTGTGTCAAAAACTTTCCTTTAGATAGTTCTCTTTTAAGTTCTATCATCATTACTGGCTCATCTGCACTTTTTCTCTCTATATCTGTCATACAACTAAAATGATTTTGTGTGATTTTTTTTCCATGTTAAATATAGCCTCTTTTAAAAAAAATTCATTGCAATTGAGCATGTCATTTATCCTTCTGCCCATTTTTCTTATATTAAAAGGTCTCCTGCTGGAATTTAATTTCAAGTTAAATCTTTACCCCACCCTCAGGCTGTGAGACTGAATTAAATAAATCCCACTAAAAGTAATAAACCACTCTTAGCTGTGGTCTTGTGATATCAGTTGTCAGCCTGTCAGAGCAAATCTGAGTGTTAAATTCACTGCCTCTGCTAGTGAAGGAAGAATCAGAACACCAAAAAGCCCAGGGTATCAGAGTTCCAGCAGGCACCCCAGCTCCATCTCAGCAGTTGTACTTAAGCATGCAGAAAGTATCTTTGAAGATGATTTTCTTGATGACACTCTTTTAAAATTCATATTGATGGTACAACATAAAGGCTCAGCTAGCATTATTATCCTTTATTTAGTAACGTTGCAAGTCTGTGAGTTCTTTTAACAAGAAGGTAGAGTAACTTCTTTCTGGAGAGGAGGAGCAAAACAGGAATATTGTGCCATCAGGGACTGATGGAGTTTAGATTCAATGCATTAGTCAGAACTGGTGTCCAAATACATGACTGAAAGGTGGGCATTTTGAGAGAAGAAGGAAAAAATATATGTCATAAATTTCCTCTTAGGAAAATGTGGAAGAAAATCAATCGACAGAACACAGCCAATTTTTCACATTTCCACATGAAATACTCTTAAAAAGAGAAAGATAGCATCCCCCCACCCCACCCCATCCATACTGTGTTCATGATACAGGGACACTGAGAATGAGCTTGGTAGCAGGCTGGATTTATGGGTGTAACTAATAAAGGGTGACAGCTGGCTTCAAATCTGTTAGTTTGTCAGTCAGTGGACCAATTTACAAAATATGTGTTCACCCTTAAAGTACTGATCTTGTCCAAAAAGAAAGGTCTTTGCAAGAAAAAAAAATCACACTGGTTTCCTCATATTAAATTCTGAAGAGTTAAAGTTGTATAAACAGCCAAAAATCAATATCATGAGTGATTTGGTATTTTAAAAAAATAGTACAGCATCTCAGCTGATTAACTTCCTCCCCTCCATGGATAAGCACAATATTGCCTTCTGCAGAGATGTAGCTGGAGGAATTCCCAGTGGTGGGGGAGTCGAACACAGACAATTCTCTGAACAGGATTTCAATAGAGAATTTTGGGGTGTTGAAGATGATAGACGTTTCCCAGTAATTATTACAGTTGTGACTCTTCAGTCAGGATGTCTTTATCTAATCAAGCACTGGACATACACTGAACACACAAGTCCTCCCTCCCATTCTTTTGGAAACTCTTATTACTTCCTGATTTGGAAATGGAAATGCTTCTAGAGAAAGCATGTCCCTGAAAATTATTTTTCTCCCATATTTTGAAGTAAATATGGACAGCCAAAAATAAAAATTATAATATTTGATTTGTTATACCTGCAGACACTGTGCAAGATCATACCCTTTTCTACCCTTATGAAGAGATTGTTTCCAAAATACAATGTGGGGAAAATTACTTTCAGATTTTCTTTCTTCTTCTCTTTCTCTCTTTCTCCCTCTCCTTCATCCCTCTCTTTCTTTCTTTTATTCTTTTTAAAGATTTATTTATTTATTTGAAAGGCAATATTGGAGGGAGGGAGGGAGGGAGAGAGAGAGAGAGAGAGAGAAAGAGAAAGAGAAAGAAAGAGAGATTATCTTTCATCTTCTGGTTCATTCCCCAAATGGCTGCAATGGCCAGAGTTGGGCATGTCTCAAGCCAAGAGCCCAGAACTTCTTGCAGGTCACCCACATGGGTTTATGGGTCCAAGCACTTGAGCCATGCTCCACTGCTTTCCCAGGCATAATATTAGGGAGCTGGGTTGGAAATGAAACAACTGGACTTGAACAGGTGTCCATATGGGATAGCAGAGTCACCGGCAGCAGCTTTACCTGGGAGCCACGACACCAGCTCCCAGGTTATTTTTATAATGTTTATTTTTTATTTATTTTCATATATTTGAAAGAGAGATAGTGAGATAGGAAAAGGTAACTAGATGGATATATATCTTCCATCTGTTGGTTTACTCCCAAAATGCCATCCAAAGCCAGGGTAGGCCATGTGGAAGGAAGGCAGGTGCCAGGAACTGCAGCCATATTTCTCCTGTGGGTGGCAGGATCTCAAGCAGTTGAGCCATCAAAAGCTTCTTCTGAAGATACATCAGCAGGAAGGTGGATGGGAACTGGAGGAGCTGGGCCTTGAATCAGCACTCAGATATGGGATGTCGCAACTGACAGCTTAACCTGCTGCGCCAATGCCTGCTCCAATTTTCAGGTTCTTAAAACAGTAAAACACAGAAAAAGAAAAACAAAACAAAAACAAAGCATCATACTGATCTCTACTATAGAACTGGGCTTTTTATACAGTGGAAAAATCTTTTCATATCTGTAAGAAGTTTATTTAACAGTAATAATTTGAATCAAAGCCTGAGGTTTAATTTTTAAATTATTGGAATGAGCTTCTATTCAAATTTCCATTTTTATGTGTATTTCTCAACTTGCATGAAGATATTTCCACTTGGATTTTGTTTGCTGATTAAGCGAGTTATCATGAGAAATGAATAGGCTTTGGGACCAGAGAGATCTGGTTTGAAGTCCAGCCATTCTGCATACTAGCTGTTTAAGCAAGGGCTAACGTTCCCACCCAGAGCCTTTGTTTACCCTGAGGCACTAGGAAGATTACATTGCTTCCTCATGGGGGTTGCTATGAGGATGAATAAAAGCATCACAGGAAGCAGCCTGCTCAAGATCTTGCCTATGTCAGACTTGTCCTTCTGACTTTGAATCCACAATAGATTTTACTGCCCATTATAATCCACATTGACATGTTTAGCTAAAATTTTTTGTAGCAAATAGTCTTTGAAAATTAGAGTGTAGAGGATTTTTCAGAGTCAGGATATATAGGTGATGATTTGAATAAAGGGAGGTATCTCAAAAATATGAAAAATTTTCTTATTGGATAGTATACTTTAGGTCATGCAAGTTGATTTTGGTCTTGATGAATTTTTACCAAGTTAGGCCTTTTACTGTTAAATAAAAATGTGATTTGCAATTTCATATATTTATTTACTCGGCAGTGATTTACCAATAACTCATGTGACAGGATTTCTGTGAGGCCATATGCCCTTAATAATGAGCAAAATTACAGTGGAGTTGCTCACTATGCACAGAAAGTCAGAGAAGGGACTTAGATAAGGGACTTAAAAAAGCATAGTAGCAATGATATGTGTAAGCACCTGGTTGTGGGAACATGTAGGAAAATAGACAATAAATAAAAAGCACTGTAGTTCATAGGAAAGTCCCTTTTGTCAACTTGTTGTCCTACACCAACTCCACATTGTTGCTATCACTTTCTACCTTTAAATCTGGGCTCTAGTTGGTTTAAGATCTAATTATCATCTTTTTGGGGATAGAGAAGGAAATGAAGACCTTTTATGCTTCTTGTAAGATATTTGCTAATTTTAAAATGATAGAATTTGGCCACTGGATCATAGAAGGCGGTATGGCAGTTATGCAATTTCAGGAATTTGGAGTCAAGTTAAATGGGTGACATAATACTCAGCAATAATGAAAATCATCTTGTTCAGCATCCACCTCTTTGACATGTACCTACTGCTTAGTACTTTGATTTTTATATCTGTGAACCTGACTTCTCAAGTATTTAACTATAAAATGAAATCACATTGGAAAACACCAGCTAACAATGCTTGGGCTTCCTATGAAGAAGCTGGCTCTTGTAATGAGGAGTGACAATGACAATAACAACACAAATGATGGCAAGTATTTCCTGAACACTGAGTCTGTGCTACCATTGTTCCAGAGGGACCTACATTCATAGAGCAGTGGTATTAAGTCTATCAACAAAAGATTTTAGACCTGTGCTTCACCTTTGTTTAAAATAGAAGAAATTTGCCTGATATTCCCCAAATTTTATACTGTGTTTAGAACCTAGAGGATCATCTGACATTCTGGGCAAGAATTCTTGTAATGAAGAAAAGATAAAGAATTATATCTTGCCTTATCTTGCCTTGTCTGAGTGACTTTTTATTTCACAAACTTTAAAATATCTCTCTTCTTTTATAGTTCATAAGCCAGTTACTTTGCTGCTTATTTATTTCAGTGTGGTCAAAGAGAATGGTTGGCCATTTTTTGACTTATCAGAATATATCTCCTTGAAATTTATTACTTAGGAAAAACTACTTTTAATTTTGTATTTTAAATCTAGCTGCCACTTTTCAGGAACCAAGACATATAATGAATTATATAGAGGCTGATATATTGTTAATTTACAAAATACATGGAAGCTTCCTCTTGGATGATAAAAGATATATGTTAACCCCCTGAGTTTTTCCAGTGTCTAACTTCATGCCATGCACAGTGTTGATGTCTAATAGATATTTGTTGATTTCCTGACAGAGGATTATAATCTAAATATTTTACTTTATTTAAATGTTAAGCAAATATCATATTCCCATTTTCCTTCCCATAATACAAATATCATCTGAACATCTTTTAATTAGGATTCCTTTTCCTTATACAAAATTTTGAGCTGAAATTTTTTTCTTTGAAATCTGGGTAGATCTAGGTACATACTTCAATTATTCTGAATTAAAGAGCCACAGAGTATGGGAGCTAGAAGGAACTTTCTGTAGCATCCTGTCTGGTGATTACAAGCTCAAATGCCTCCAAGGGTCAGGCAGTTAACATAAATATGTGAATTTGGCTGGGTTTAAGATTATAGGGAAGAGGAAAGCTAAGCCTTTAGCAAGCTAGATACTGTATAATCTGTCCCATTCAAATCTGATTCTGATCAGAAAACAAGTTTGAAGGCTCCATTTGGTCCGCCAGCTATCGGTTTATAAACAGAGAAGTTAATCCTTTAATTTTAATTATTAGTACATTTAATCCTGCACATATCGTTTTTTCAAGATTTGAAATGCCATTGTAAAACAGCAGGGTTAGAATGAGTCCCGAGAGTCACCTACTCTAACAAGCTGAGATTGACTCCGTTACATCACAGAGCTGTGTATTTATACTTCGTCAATTATTAGTTAGGTGCATATGAAGGGGCAAGGGAAGGCGCCCTAGAATTACTTTCATTTGGGCTTTTTTATTTTTTAAAAGATACAAAATTACTGTAATGGATTTCTTTACATGACTTTCATTGAAGTCAAATAATCTGAACACCTTTTATGGGCTGTGTCACCTTGGACTATATACAAACTCATCGAACCCCACTTTGCTTCACAGAACATGCCATTTATTTACCATAAAGTTAGTTTCAGGATTAAATAAGAAACTTTCTGTAAAGTTCTGAGCACAAAGCTTGTTCATATTTGATGATCAGAAAATGTGAGTTGCCTACCTTTTGTGCCCTAAACCTCTACCCTGCTTTTTCCTTGGATCTGGGCCTATAATTTATTTAAACCAGTTGGCAAGAAATTGGTCTGCATTTTATCCTTTCACTCCAGCTGAGCTCATAAACAGTTTTGTGAGTTTTGTTTGTAATACATTGTTAGATGAATCCTTTTATAGATATATAATGAATGTAAACATTTTCTTTAAGGAGCTTCCTTGGAGATTTCTGCCCACTGGTTGAGTAATAATTTGTATTCTTTCAAGCACTTTATTATTTTTTCTTGGTTAATGTATCCTTCTTTTTTGTATCTTTTAAGAAAAATAAGACGTTACAGAAAGCCTTCAAATGTTGTGGGGTCTTTGAATGCTCATTGTAGGAAATCTGGGTCTCTAAAGTCAGTGCTAGTGGTTTGACAGGGTAAGGAGCGGCTCTGATTTTATTTGTACACCTGTCAGGATGGCTGCAACCTAGAGTTCCTGCTGGATTTAGCAGGAAAGAAGCCCAAAAAAGCATTCTGTTTCAAGATATCAGACTTTTTTGTTTTTAAGTATTTTCAAATTACAGAATTTGGCCAATAGTTCTGTGCTGTTTCAAGACAAGAAAAGGTAAATTGTGCAATGGACTGCCAGAGTTATATTTTTAAATTCAAAGTTGCATTTAGAGTAAGCAGTATCAGTTGGGAAGGCCCCCTTATGACTTAGATTTTCTTTAGATATGGATAAGTACAGAGAAACAGGTTCTTCAGCCAGCAAGAAAAATCCGAAATGTGCTTTCCCTAAGAAATTATACTTCACCAAGATGTCTGCATATCAATTGTTATGTATTGGGTGTATTTCTTGTTATTCTATACCAAGTAGATCATGATTTTAAAAAGGAAAAAGGATATCATTGAGGACACACTTGATGACGTTGCTTACCTGATGGTCTTCGTGCCACTTGTGACTGTGGCTACTGTCATCTAAAGTGGCATCTGTTTCTTCTTAATTCCTTCCAGTTTCTGATCCAGCTTTATTGTCCTACAGAAACTTAGGAGAAGGGTGTAAGTAACCTCTTTGTCCTTGGTCAGCACTAATTGTAATTAATTTTCCTCTACTTTTCTAGTGTTTAGAAGCTTCTCTTTCCAAATGGCGCCTTGTGTCATTCCTGAGTCACCAAGTCACTTTATCTCATTCCTTTCTGTTATTTGTGATTTCTTCTTCTTTTTTTTTTTTTAAAAAAAAACAATTTAACTGACACACAGCACAATGTACATGTTTCTATACATGTGTATGTCATGTTTCTATCATATATATGCTGTGTAATGCACAATCAGGGTAAACATATGTATTTCCTCAAACATTTGATTTTTGTTTATGGTGAAAACATTCAAACTCCTTTCATCTAGTATTTCAAAGAGAAATATACAGTACCTTATAATTTTCCATAGTTCCCCTACAGTGTAATAGGACACTAGAACTTCTTACTCCTTTCTAACTTACAACATAGTATTTGATAATCAGTCTTTTCCCTTCCTCTTCTGCTAACAACATTTATGCTCTTACGTTCTACAAGAACAGGTTAAAGCACATATTTATTTATTTTGAGAGGGAGTGATATATATATATATAGTGATATATATGTGTGTATATATATACATATATATATATATGAGAGATGGAGGGAAGGAGGGAGGGAGGGAGGGAGAGAGAGAGAGAAAGGGAGCTCCTATCTGCTGCTTGCTCTCAGATGCTTGCTTGTAGTGGCTGGAGTTGGGCCTAATCAAATCTGGAAGCTCAGAACTCAATCAAAGTCTTCCATTTGGGTGTCAGGAACCCAATCACTTGAGCCATCACCTTGTCTCCCCATGAAGTTCCACATTTGCAGGAAGCAAAAGTCAAGAGTCAGAGCTGGCCATTTTAAACAGTGTTGTAGCTGCTAGACTAAATGCCTACCCGGAGATCAACTTTTTTCTATTCTGCTTATGAGTAGAGATCATGAGGTACTTGTTTATTTCTTTATTTTTTAGTGTGCTTGGCTTATTTCATTTAACATGACTTCCAGTTCTATCCATGTTGCCGCAAATGACAAGAATTCATTCCTTTTTTTAATAGTTGAATTGTATTCCATTTTATCTATAAGTACCACATTTCAAAATCCATATTTGTGGTTTGTAATGTGATTTGTATTTTGAAAAGCTCCAGTCAAAGTGCATTCCCTTTTTGTTTCCTTGTCACAATTACCACAATTTTCATGGTTTTAAGGCTGTTGCAGAGAACTAGCCTGTGGGTCCTTCGTATCTCCATACCTGAGTCTTTTTTACTGACAATAACCACATTCACTACATAACTTCTCAATTAGCACTGGGATTGACAGGGTGGAGAGTTGCTCTGTTATTGATTGTGATGATAGAATGCCTATCATGTGGAATCCTGGTTGAATTATCTGGAAAGCGTTAATCAGTGTTCTGTATCTCACTCTCCCTCTGTGATCACAGTTGTGTCTTGTTGCCTACTCCCTCTGCTGTCTATGTCCACAAATTCTGCCACTCCACGTCTTTTGATTCCACCACCTTTTCACTGTTGCTCAACTCCACTTGGTACTCTCATTTCCCTGCAGATCAGGTTTATACTCCATGAACTATCACCACTCTCCCTCTGAATATATTCTTATCCACCTTGCCCTCCCTTTCCATATCACCCTTTTGACATAAATGCAACTTGAGCCAAACCCAACACAAATTTCCCAGGTGCTGTGCTTGGACACATGTACCACTAGCTGGACAGATCTGGGGTAATGCACACATCTATTCATTTTGGTCTCCTTTTGGAGTCACCACGTTGAACCAAATTTGGATTGCATACAGCTTGAAAACCTACCCCACTTCTTTCCCCAACTCACTTTTCATTCTCCTCCAAACTAGCTCTGCTGCTCCACCAGCCTCATACTCAGCAAAAGACTCTGTTCCCTGTTCTGATTAGAAAAGAACTTCCACAGGACACCACCACTGGATAGCATTTTTCTATTTCTTTGATTAACATGTAATACTTGTATATTTTTTATTAGATACAGTATAACACTTCAATACCTAGTACAGTATAAACAGATCCAGTCAGGTAATTAGTATTTTCCCATCTTTCTTTATGTTTAGGGCCTATCAGCACCTCTTTCTATTTCTTTATTCTGTATGTAATACATTATTTTGTTCTATATTTATCCCATTGTGTTATAGAACACTAGAACATATTACTTTTATCTGTGCAAGTATATATAATCTAACCTTTTTCTATATTTCCCATATTCATATCCTTCACAGCCTCTAGTAATTATTATTCTAAGTTCAGATGGACTGTTTGTTTATCTTCCACATATGAAAGAATATGTGATATTTCTCTTTCTACATCTTGGTTATTTCATTTAACATAATGACCTCCAGTTCCCTCCATTTTGCTGCAAATTTCAGAATTTCATCAATTTTTCTGTCTGAATAATATTCCATTGTGTGTGTGTATCAAATTTTCCCTATCCATTCAGTCATCCATGGGTAACTTGGTTAGTGTAATATTAACTACTATAACTACTATAACTATAACTATAACTATTAATGTTACTAGTTCTGCTATGAACTTAGGAGTTCAGGTATTTCTTTTTACATGCTGATTCTATTTCCTTTGGATGTATGTCCAGAGGTGGGATACCTGTAGTACGCGGGATGTCTGTTTTCAGTATTTTTGGAGCTCCATCATGTTCTTCCTGATTGTAATAATTTCCTCCACATCCTCATCAACACTTGCTAGTATTTGTCTTTCTCATTGGAATAAGATGCTATCTAATTGTGGTTTTCATTTACAGCTCTTTCATAGCTAATGATACTGGACACTTTTTTCATTTAATTGTTGGCCATTTTAATTTCTTCTTTCTAGAAATATGTATTTTCCTTTGCCCAATTTAAGCTGGATTTTTATTATTATTGAGGTTTTTGAGTTCCTTATATATTCTGAATATTAATAATTCATCAGATTGGGCCATCTTCTACTGCTATCCCAGGCCATAGCAGAGAGCTGGATTGGAAGAGGAGCAGTCAGGACTCGAACCGGTGCTCATACGGGATGCTGGCATTTCAGGACAGGGCTTTAACCTGCTGCGCCACAGTGCTGGCCCCACATTTTTAAAAGGAGCTATAACTCTTTTCTCAAATTATTCCAAGATCACCAAATCCAGACCAAGATAGCTTTTATTTCTTTATTTGTTGTTTCAGAGTACCATAGTCACTCATGCTTGTCTTTGTCAAGTTTTTCAGTCCTAGACAAACGTGGACAGTTTGTCATCTTGCCAGAAAACAACACAGTGTAGATGCAAACACAATAAAATTTTCAAAAAATAGTAATTTAAACTAATTTCCTTCCAATACTTCCATGGCTCTCTACAACAAATACAACCATAACTACAGCAAAATATGAGTGTATTTTCTAATTTTTTTTTTCTGAAATACAATCATGCTGCCCACATTTCTATGCAAGTTGCTTCTTTTTTCTTGATAAAAGGGGAAAACATTTCCTTTACAGGCTACTCAAGAGAGCAAAACTGAATGTTGTGTTTCAACATGAGAAGGTACAACCAGCTGAAGCTGATAAATAATAATGAACTTTGAGTGATCCTGGGACACCAGACCCTTAATGGACTCCCTTGAAGACTCTTCACTGACTAGGGAAAAACATGAATTGTTTAACCAACTGTAGTGTTCTATCAACTCAGAGTTTGGTTTTCAGTCTGAAAACTACCAACTACATATTTCTTTTTTTAATAGAATTGTTAAAAATTTTACTTAAGTTATACAACTTTCATGTATTTCATAAATACAGATTTAGGAGCATAGTGATACTTCCCCTCCTACCCTCTCTCTTACCCAAGCTCCAACACTTCCTCCTCCTCCCTCTGTCATTCCCACTCTTATTTTTTATAAATTATATTTACAGTTTTATTAATGATTGTACAGTTAACCCTACACATAGTCAAAGAACTCAACAATTAGTATAAAAAAACACTGTTTTTTCAGCAGAGGAGACAAGGGCCATAAACAATCATTGAATCTCAAATGTCTATTTCATTACAATGCATTACATTTCAGGTACTCTGTTAGTTATTCAGATAAGGGAAAACATATGATATCTGTTTTTTCAGGACTGGCTTATTTCACTAAGTACAATGGTTTCCAGTGTGTCCATCTTGTTGCAAAACACAGGAATTCATTTTTTAAAAATAACAGTTGAGTAGTACTCCATAGTGTGTATATATACCATATTTTCTTTATCCAGTCAACAGTTGATGGACATCTGGGTTGATTCCATATCTTAGCTATTGTGAATTGTGCTGCAATGAACATGGGGGTACAGATAACTCTTTCATATGCTGATTTCTTTTTTTTCCTCCCAGAAACCATTTATTTAAAGTCTAAAAACTTCATGCATTTCGTAAATACAACTTTAGGAATACAGTAATCATATGCTGATTTTTTTTTTTTTTGGTTTGGATAAATTCCCAAGAGTGGGATGGTTGGGTGATATGGTAGGTCTGTATTAAGATTTCTGATTTCTCCATTCTGTTTTCTACCGTGGCTGCACCAGTTTATATTCATAACAAGAGCTGACCAGGGTACCTTCCCCACCCCTATCCTCACCAGTATTTGTCATTTGTTGATTTCTGTATGTGAGCCATTGTAATGGAGTGAGGTGAAACATCACTGTGGTTTTGATTTGCCTTTCCCTGATGGCTAGTCTCTGTTGGCCATTTGAATTTCCTGTCTTGAAAAATGCCTGTTAAACTCTCACCCATTTTTTACTTGGGTTGTTTGTTTTATTATTGTTCAACTCCTTGAGCTCTTTATAGATTCTTTTATCAGTTGTGTAGATCATAAATATTTTCTGCCATTCTATTGCTGCTTCTTCACTTCGTAAAGTGTTTCTTTTGCAGTGCACAAGCTTCTCAGCTTGATGTAATCCCGTTTTTCAATTTTGGATTTGATTGCCTGTGCTTATGGGGTCTTTTCCAAGAAGTCTTTGCTTATGCCAATGTGTTGCAGAGTTTCTCCAATGTTCTGTAGAAATTTGACGGTATCAGGTCACAGATTTAGGTCTTTGATCCATTATGAGTGGATTTTTGTGTAAGGTGTAAGGTATAGGTCTGTTTTATACTTCTGCACATGGAAATCAGGTTTCCCTAGCACCATTTGTTAAAGAGATTGTCCTTGCTCCAGGGATTGATTTTAGCTCATTTGTCAAAGATAAGTTGGTTGTAGATATGTGAATTGATTTCTAGAATTTCCTTCTGTTTTTGTGCCAGTACCAGGCTGTTTGATTATAACTGCCCTATAGTAAGTCTTTTTTTTTAACTTTTATTTAATGAATATAAATTTCCAAAGTACAGCTTATGGATTACAATGGCTCCCCCCACCATAATTTCCCTCCCACCCACAACCCTCCTCTTTCCCGCTCCCTCTCCCATCTCATTCACATCAAGATTCATTTTCAATTATCTTTATATACAGAAGATCAATTTAGTATATATTAAGTAAAGATTTCAACAGTTTGCACCCACACAGAAACACAAAGTGAAACATACTGTTTGAGTACTAGTTATAGCATTAAATCACAATGTATAGCACATTAAGAACAGAGATCCCACATGAGGAGCAAGTGCACAGTGACTCCTGTTGTTGACCCAACAAATTGACACTCTAGTTTATGGCACCAGTAACCACCCTAGGCTCCCGTCCTGAGTTGCCAAGGCTATGGAAGCCTTCCAAGTTCGCCGACTCTGATCATATTTAGACAAGGTCATAGTCGAAGTGGAAGTTCTCTCCTCCCTTCAGAGAAAGGCACTTCCATCTTTTTTTTTTTTTTTTTTTTTTTTTAAGGGAAAGGGTTTATTGGGGAACACCCAACAGACCAGAAAGCTGATTCCAGCCAAGACTGGGAGAAAAGTCACTCATCTTTTGTAGGTAGAGGGGTTTGTTTGTAGAGAAATTTTGAACAAATATACAGCATTAAGTGGGGAAGAGGACCATCAGTACACACAGGTTGGGAGTAGAGCCATTGATGGTAGAGTAGAGGTTATGATTACAAAGAAATGAGGCCCAAGTGCACTAGACAGGGTCTAGAACAAAGGACAGAGTCATTATTAGAGGAGCTAAGAAAGGTGCTGTCTAAGCTACAATTAAGTTTTCTGATAGAGAGGCAAATAGAACCTGACAGAAGGGGCTTGATAATAATCTGTTGGGCTTCAGGCTTTTTTTTTTTAACTTTTATTTAATGAATGTAAATTTCCAAAGTACAGCTTATGGATTTTGCTTTAGGCTTTGTAAATTAAGATGCCCAGACCTATCTATCTCTTCACATGGGGTACATCCTAAGGGAGGTGTGAACCTCCTGGGGGAAGGCACTCTGTTGACTTTCATCAGTTAGCTGGCCTGGGAGGAGAGCTGGCCAGGTAAAGGCAGGTGGCATCTCTAACAAGAAATTTACAGTTCTGCCTGCAATGTTGCTGACCCTACTTGACCATCCCCTCAGCTGCAGTGGTCACTTTGGAAGCTGGGCTGAGTGAAGGGCTTTTCAGCTTAGAGCCAATAAGATCTGTGGCTCTGACCTGGGCATCCTTCGACTCCAGGGCAGGTCCATATCCAGTGATTCAACTCTTGGCAGAGCTGCCAGGGCTCTTCACAAGCTGACTTCTGCTGAAGCCCAGGCTTACCACATTGAAAGCCACTGCAGTGGACTGGCCTGTTGGGTCTCCTTGAGGGCAGATCACTGTACAGAACAGCCATTAATAGGCCTGCCACCCATTGCTTCTGATGCCTAGCTTTCTTTCCCTCCTGGTTTGTGTTAAAGCAGACCAGAGGATGCAAGTCAAGGGAGTGCTCAAGTCCCATCTCTAATCTTCGGTAGCTTAAACTACAAGTCTATAGTCACAGGCATGTTCTGTAGTAGTTTTTCTAAGGTAGACAATGCCCATGAGGAAAATTATATTCTCACTTTCAAACTTTCTTTCCCTTTGGTCTGAAAGGGAGGTTTTTTTCTACTTACTGTTTACTTCACTGATGGTGAAGTAAATCTAGCTATATTATAATTTAAGCTCTTATTTTGGCTATGCTATTACAGAAAAATGTTAGCCATCTCTTTTATAAGGTCTAAAGATTAAATTGTGCATCTAACAGATTCCTTCATAATAGAATTAGTTTCCTACCTTGAAGAGAATAGCGAAATGAAAGAACAAGTTGGGCTTAGAATAGAGAAATGAGGGAGCAAGTCCTAGATCGCTTGCTGACAATAGCAATATCACATGAAAACTTAGCAAACAGTTTCAACCATTAGATAACAACTTAAGAAAACATTTACCAGAAGGTCCAATGCCTTCTATAAATTTTAAGAATCATGTATTTGGAAACACTTCTTAAATATCTAACATGGTGTAGTTTGTTTAGCCAGTAAACTTAAGCACAACCATCTAAAATGTTTTTAGTTTCTTTCTACCAACAAGTTTAAAACATATGATACAGAGATTCAGGTCACACGAATTAAAACATATCTTTGATTAATATTAGCAGCTTAAATTTATGGAAAATCTTATCTATAAGCCTATTAAAATAAAACTCTTAATAAAATTTCCCCATGTGGACATACAATATGTACACACGTATAACATAACGTAATAGACCAATATAGCAATTTTAATAATAGCTTTTAAAGTCTTTAAACTCTTTGTAAATTGACAGTTGATTTGAATTGCTTTTCGTTTTTAGTAACCTCAGTTACCCATACTTTTTCGGCCATTAACGTTCAATGTGACTATTGATAAGTAGTAACTTTGCCCTGCCATTTGCCAACGATATTTTGTAATATATGCTTTGAATTCCCTGTGATCTTTAACTGAGAGATTTTCTTCCTTTAACTTCTTTCGTATTGATGACCATGTTTCTGTGTTTCTGTGTGTAACACATATTTAAGCATCGTTTGCAGGGCTGGACGAGTGGCGACAATTCTTTCAATTTCTGTTTGCTATGAAAGGTCTTTATTTCACCTTCATTCACAAATGAAAGCTTTGTGTGATATAATATTATGGGCTGGCAGTTTTTCTCTTAGTACCTGGGCTATGTCTTGGCATTCCCTTCTAGCTTGTAGGGTTTCTGATGAGAAGTCTGCTGAGAGTCTAATTGGGGATCCTCTGAGAGTAATCTGACGTTTCTCTCTTGCACATTTTAGAATCTTTTCTTTATGTTTCACTGTGGTGAGTTTGATTACAACATGTCGTGGTGAGGATCTCTTTTGGTCATGTTTATTAGGGGTTCTCTGAGCTTCCTGTACTAGGATGTCTCTGTCCTTCTCCAGACCCGGGAAGTTTTCTGCTAGTATCTCACTAAAAAGGCCTTCTAATCCTTTCTCTCTCTCTCCATGCCTTCAGGAACTCCTAGAACCCGAATGTTGGGTTTTTTAATAGTATCCTGTAGATTCCCAACAATATTTTTTAGATTTCTAATTTCCTCTTCTTGTCTTTGGTTTGACTGTATACTTTCCTGTGCCCTGTCTTCTAAGTCCGATATTCTCTCTTCTGCTTCGCCCATTCTGTTTTTAAGGCTCTCTAATGTGTTTGTCATTTGATCTGTTGGACCTCTCAGTTGCAGAGATGCCCACTTGCTTGGGAGGACGCCCAAAGATCCAGCCTCCAGACCAGTTGATGCAAAAAGCATGAGGTTTTTATTGAACGTTTGCGCAAACGGGCCCCCACCTCAGGCAGTGAGGAGCCCTGAGCGGCAGTTTCACACAGGTTATATAGGCAACGAATTAGCATATTCCTAATGCGCATACATAGGATTGGTCAGCTCAGAGGGACCATTAGCATATGGGAGAATGCTGGCGAAGAATGCTGGTGGAGAGTGCTGGTGTAAAATGCAGAGGTGGCACGGGATTGGCTGGTTCGGAGGGACAATTAGCATACCGGAGAATGCTGAGGGAGAGTGCTGAGGGAGAGTGCTGAGGTGTTACAGGATTGGCCGGTCGCAGTGACATCATAAGTGCGCGCCTAGAGACTCTCCAAAGGGGAGGGACAGCTCTGCTCTGGGTGCACCCAGAGGTTTCCCGGAGGGGAGGGGCAGTTCTGCTCTGGGCGTGCCTAGAGATTCTCTGAAGGGGATTGACTTTTCTTTCCCAGAGAACGTCCTGCCCGCTAGACTCTGGGGAACATCTAACCTCTTAAGAAGCCCCTGATATTTGCCCAGGCCTAGTTTCTTGTCCCTCCCCCCATCAGGGTCCTTCAGATCTATTGAATTCTTCATTTCATTATGATTTCTCTTCACTATCACACTTTCCTGTTCTACTAGTTTCTGCATTTCATTTTGATTCCTCCTTAATATTTCATTTTCGTGTGAGAGATTTTCTATCTTGTCCATTAAGGATTTTTGTAGTTCAAGAATTTGTTTTTGAAAACTTCTAATTGTTCTTATCATAAATTTTTTGAAATCCATATCTTGCATTTCTTCCATCTCTTCATTTTCATAATCTTGGCTTGGGGTGTCTTTTTCATTTGGGGGTGTCATAATGTCTTCCTTGTTCTTGTTTCCTCAATTTTTGCATTTGTTGCTTGGCATTGTGGAGATATCTTTGGATTTTTCTGCCCTCGCTGTGGTGTTTTTTCTTATTATACTATGACTGTATTAAGTGGACTGTCTGCTTTTGATGGAGCCTTAGAGGCTTGAGATGGGTGTGTCCTGAGAGTTCTGTTTGGTTCCTCAGGGTTAAGGGTGTGCCAAAGGTGACACTCCCCGGTTAGGCGTGGCATGGTAAATCTCTTTCTTTCTTTCTTTCTTTCTGTCTTTCTGTCTTTCTGTCTTTCTGTCTTTCTTTCCCTCCCTCCCTCCCTTCCTTCCTTCCTTCCTTCCTTCCTTCCTTCCTTCCTGTCTCTCTCTTTCTTTCTTTGATTCAAAAGGGAAGTAATTCCTCACAGCTGAATGGAATTGGAGGTAGTTAGCAGGCGAATGATATACCCAGAGGAGCCAGAGGAGGGAAGCTCTTTCCCAAGGACCACACAGGGAATCTGTGCTGCCCTCAGTGTGGGCTCCAATTCTCCTGCAGTCTCCCACTGGGTTGCCAAGGTTATGGAATTGTAGCGTCTCTGGAGAGTACTCACGTGAATTCCATTAGTTCTCTCCCCCACCATCTCTTTTTTCACAGTCTCAGTTCATTAGCACCCACCACACATTCACTAGGTCCTAATCTGTTATTTCACCCCCACCAGAGTCAGGTTTTTCTGCTAGGCTAAGGGCTGGTGCAGACCTGAGGTCACCCTGCTTATGACGTATGACCAAAATGTTGCCTGGTCTTTGTCTTGCTCGCCTTTGAGAGGTGAGCAGAGAGAAACTTGTGTCTGTATCAGTCACTTTTTTTTCCCCCCACCAGGTTTCAAGCCTTGTTCCCTCTAGTCTCCTCTTTCTGCTTGCCCGCTGGTGTCTCGGGCTATTGAGGTTTGGCTCACCTCGCGTTCCAGCGCTGGTGTGTTGATTCTGCCGCTGGTTCCCGAATTGTGGGCCCCCAGGCTCTCCACGCAGGTCCACTGTGAATCACTAGTTCCTGAAGAGTTTCCTCTGCTGTTTTTTCTCCTACTCTTCCTTGAACCTGCAGTATCTCCACTTTTATTAAACTGTCTCTTCCCGGACTATCAGTGTGCTCCCTTCCTATTCCGCCATCTTGTCCCCCCATAGTAAGTCTTGAAATCAGATATCATGCCTCCGGCTTTGTGCTTGTTGAATCATATGGCTTTAGCTATTTGGGGTCTTGTGTTTCCATATGAATTTTAACATCATTTTTTCATCTGTGAACAATGTCATTGATATTTGGACTGGGATCACATTGACTCTGTACATTGCTTTTGGTAGTATGGTCATTTTGATGATGTTGATTATTCCAATCCATGAACATGGAAGAATTTTCCATTTTTTAATGTCTTCTTCTATTTCTTTCTTTAGAGTTTTTTAATTTTCATCATAGAGATCTTTGATATACTTAGTTAAATTATTCCGAGGTATTTATTTCTCTTTTGAGCTATTGTGAATGAACTGATCTTGAAAGTTCTCTCTCAGCCATGACTTTCTCTGTATAGAAAGGTTATTGATTTTTCTTTATTGATTTTATATTCTGCCACTTTACCAAACTCTTTTATGAGTTCCAATAGTGTCTCAGTGTAGTCTTTTAGAACTCCTATATATATATAAAATCATGTCATCTGCTAATAGGGACAGTTTGATTTCCTTTTCTGTCTCCCAGAGGGATCTGTGATTATTGGTTTGTATATTGGTATGTGACGTTGTGTATCTTTTGCATATTTTCAAGTCCTTTATTTCATATAAGTATGTCCTTATACCTGTGTTTAGCAATTATTGTATATCTTATTATATATATTATTCTACATGTTGCTTTATCAAGCAACATTTGAGAGTCTAATTTTAATACCACCTCCCTAGCATCTTATGATTGATAATTAAACTTCAAGACTAGAGAAGAAAATTCTTTTTTGTTGTTTTCATTTTTAGATTTAGCTAATTTTAGTGCTTTGTTCTGTTATGTAGAGTCAATATTATTTTTACTTTCTAACAATGCACTGGATTCTTTGTCAAAGGAATGATATTGGTAGCTAAACTGGCAAACAAAATCCCTTCCATTTACAGTGTGTCTAAGTACATTTCAACCAAAGAAACATTTTGAAAGCATGTGAAGCTGAAACCTTGTCTGTAAGCATTTCTACTGACAATCTCTTTTCTAGTTTAAGTAAGGGCAAGATATGTTTTTAACATTCTGTGTCCTAATACCTTTAAAAAAAGTTTTTTTCAGCCTCAACAGCACAAACACATTTTAGAAATTCCTGTCAGTAAAGCAAACATTTCAGCTCAAAACATATTTGAATTGTTCAATTCCCTTGCTGAACCGAATGTTTTGCTTCACTAATGGCTTTTAGATTTGCTTTGGTTCAACTATATTCCTTCTTAAGCATTACTGTGAAGATTTCATAAATTAAGAGCCCTAACTTCTTGGAATATCTGTGTAATTTAGATTTGGTTTGGCAGATATTTACAGAGTATTTTCTTTGTGCAGACTGCTATGACAGAAACTAATTCAATGATGGTATTACATAGTCCCTGTCTTTAAGGAACATGTTATCTAATGGGAGAAACAGAAAAAAGTAAGGCTATAAATCCAGTGTAATGTAGCAAGTGATAGTCATTCATTAATCAATTAATGTTTTCTTATTTTTAGAAATTCTCTCATGGGCATGCATAATGCTAAGCAAAAGTTGTCCCTTCCTATCAAGGGGAATTTGTTCCTGGACTCTCAAGGATATCACAATTCAATTTTCAAGTCCCTTGCATAAAATGGCATAGTATTTGCATGCAACCAATACACATTTTCTATACTTTTAGTTATCTCTAGATTGCTTAATACCTAATATAATGTAAATGTTATATACACAGCTGTATTGTTTAGGGAATTATGACAAAAATCTGTATATGTTCAGTACAGATACAGTTTTGTTTCCCCAGTATTTTTTTAAAAAATATTTATTTATTTTACTTGAAAGTCAGAGTTACAGAGAGAGAGAAGGAGAGGCAGAGAGAGAGAGAGAGTGGTCTTCCATCCGCTGGTTCACTCCCCAATTGGCCGCAATGGTCAGAACTACGCCAATTTGAAGCCAGGAGCCAGGAGCTTCTTCTGGGTCTTCCATGCGGGTGCAGGGGCACAAGGACTTGGGCCATCTTCCACTGCATTCTAAGGCCATAGCAGAGAGCTGTATCAGAGCAGCTGGGTCTGGAACTGGCACCCATATGGGACAATGGCACTGCAGGTGGAGGCTTTACCTGCTATGGTAGAATTCAACAGTGAAGTCACTGAATCCTGGGTTTTACTTTGTTGGGAGAGTCTTTACTAATGATTCGATCTTTGTGTTGATTATTGGTCTATTTAGGTTTTCTAGGTCTTTGTGCCTCAATTTTGGTAAATTGTTAGTGTTCAGAAATATATCCATTTCTTCTAGATTTTCTAATTTGTTGGTATATAACTATCTGCAGTAATTCCTGGTGATTCTTTATATTTCTGTGGCATCATTTGTAGAATTTCCTTTTTAACCTCTGATTTTATTATTATGGGGCTTCTTCCTTTTTTTTTGGTTAATTAGACCAATGGTTTATGAATTTTGTTTATTCCTTCAAAAAGCTAGCTTTTTATTTCACTGTTCTTTTGAATGTTTTTAAATTTCCATTTTGTTTATTTAATCTCTAATTTTTTTATTATTTTCTCCTCCTAATCTTGGGTTTAGTTGGCTCTTGTTTTTCTAGGTCCTTGGGATGCATTGTTAGATAATTTATTTGGTATCTTTAACATTTCTTGATGTAGGTGTTAATTGCAATAAACTTTCCGCTTAATACAACTTTTGCTGTATCCCATAAATTTTGATATGTTATACTGTTATCTTCATTTGTTACAAGAGATTTTATATTTCCCTTTTGATTTCTTCAGGAGCATGTTGTTCAGTCTCCATGTGTTTGTATATTTTCTAGAGTCTCTTTTCAATTTTTAAAATTAATATAGAGAGAATGAATTTCATGTGTTCTGTAGGTATAGCTCCAAGAAGGCCAGCACACTTCTCTTGCTCTCCTGATCCCCTCCATTTCCCTGCCTCCATCTGCTCTCATCATCAGTTTTTACAAAGACATAATTTTAATCTGCTCTATATTCAAAGGCTTAATTCACTATTAATAATATTCAACAAGTAAAAGTAGAAAAACCAATCTCATTCATTGGTGGTCAGAGAAGACACATTGTATGATTTCAATTTCTTTTTAAATTGTGGGGACATTTTATGTTCTAGCATGTGGTCTGTCCTAGAGAATGTTCCATGCACTAATGAAAAGCATATGTATTCTGTGGATGTGGGGTAAAATGTTCTGTAGATACCACTTAGATTGATTTGGTCAATAGTATAGATTAGCTCTGTTGTCTCTGTTGATTTTTTTGCCTCGTTAAACTGTTCATTGATGAAAGTGGGGAGTTGAAGTCTCCCATTATTATTGTATTGGAGCATATGTATCCTTTTTTTAAAAACTTTTATTTAATGAATATAAATTTCCAAAGTACAGCTTATGGATTACAATGGCTTCCCCCCTCCCCTAACTTCCCTCCCACCCGCAACCCTCCCCTTTCCCACTCCCTCTCCCCTTCCGTTCACATCAAGATTCATTTTCAATTCTCTTTATATACAGAAGGTCAGTTTAGTATTTATTAAGTAAAGATTTCAACAGTTTGCCCCCACATAGCAACACAAAGTGAAAAATACTGTTGAAGTACTAGTTATAGCATTAAATAAGAGTGTACAGCACATTAAAGACAGAGATCCTACATGATATTTTTAAAAAATTAATTAATTTTCTATGCCATTTCCAATTTAACACCAGGTTTTTTTTTATTTCTAATAATCTTTATATACAGAAGATCGATTCTGTATATACTTAGTAAAGATTTCATCAGTTTGCACCCACACAGAAACACAAAGTATAAAAATACTGTTTCAGTACTAGTTATAGCATCACTTCACATTGGACAACACATTAAGGACAGATCCCACATGGGATGTAAGTACACAGTGACTCCTGTTGCTGACTTAATAATTTGACACTCTTGTTTACGGCGTCAGTAATCTCCCTAGGCTCTAGTCTTGAGTTGCTAAGGCTATGGAAGCCTTTAGAGTTCGCCGACTTTGATCTTATTTAGACAAGGTCATAGTCAAAGTGGAAGTTCTCTCCTCCCTTCGGAGAAAGGTACCTCCATCTTTGATGGCCCCGTTCTTTCCACTGGGATCTCACTCGCTGAGATCTTTCATTTAGGTCTTCTTTTTTTTCTTTTCCATGGTGTCTTGGCTTTCCACGCCTACAATACTCTCATGAGCTCTTCAGCCAGATCCGAATGCCTTAAGGGCTGATTCTGAGGCCAGAGTGCTGTTTAGGACATCTGCCATTCTATGAGTCTGCTGTGTGTCCCGCTTCCCATGTTGGATCATTCTCTCCCTTTTTGATTCTATCAGTTAGTATTAGCAGACACTAGTCTTGTTTGTGTGATCCCTTTGACTCTTAGACCTATCAGAGTCATCAATTGTGAACTGAAATTGATCACTTGGACTAGTGAGATGGCATTGGTACATGCCACCTTAATGGGATTGTATTGGAATCCCCTGGCACATTTCTAACTCCACCATTTGGGGCAAGTCTGATTGAGCATGTCCCCAATTGTACATCTCCTCCCTCTCTTATTCCCACTCTTATATTTAACAGGGATCACTTTTCAGTTAAAATTTAAACACCTAAGTATAATTGTGTGTTAATTACAGAGTTCAACCACTAGTACTGGAACAACAACAACAGCAACAACAACAACAACAAAATACTAAAAAGGATAAAGTATTACATTGTACATCAAGAGTCAGGACAAGAGCTGATCAGGTCATTGTTTCTTATAGTGCCCATTTCACTTCAACAGGTTTCCCCTTTGGTGCTCAGTTGTCACCGATCAGGGAAAACGATATTTGTCTCTTTGGAACTGGCTTAATTCACTCAGCATGATGTTTTCCAGATTCCTCCATCTTGTTGCAAATGACTGGGTTTCATTGTTTCTTACTGCTGTATAGTATTCTATGGAGTACATGTCCCATAATTTCTTTATCCAGTCTACCTTTGATGGGCATTTGGGTTGGTTCCAGGTCTTAGCTATTGTGAATTGAGCTGCAATAAACATTAATGTGCAGATGGCTTTTTTATTTGCCAAATTAATTTCCTTTGGGTAAATTCCAAGGAGTGGGATGGCTGGGTTGTATGGTAGGGTTATGTTCAGGTTTCTGAGGAATCTCCAGACAGACTTCCATAGTGGCTTAACCAGTTTGCATTTCCACCAACAGTGGGTTAGTATCCATTTTCCCCACATCCTCTCCAGCATCTATTGTTGGTAGATTTCTGAATGTGAGCCATTCTCACTGGGGTGAGGTGAAACCTTATTGTGGTTTGGATTTGCATTTCCCTGATTGCTAGTGATCTTGAACATTTTTTCATGTGTCTGTTGGTCATTTGGATTTCCTCTTTCGAAAAATGTCTATTGAGGTCCTTGGCCCATCTCTTAAGTGGGTTGTTTGTTTTGTTGTTGTGGAGTTTCTTGATTTCTTTTTAGATCTGGTTATCAACTCTTTATCTGTAGCATAGTTTGCAAATATTTTTCCCATTCTGTCGGTTGCCTCTTCACTTTCCTGACTGTTTCTTTTGAAGTACAGAAACTTCTCAATTTGATGCAATCCCAGATGTTAATTTTGGTTTTGACTGCCTGTGCTTCTGGGATCTTTTCCAAGAAGTCTTTGCCTATACCTATATCTTGCAGGGTTTCTCCAATGCTCTCTAATAATTTGATGGTTTCAGGTTGTAGATTCAAGTCTTTAATCCATGTTGAGTGAATTTTTGTGTAAGGTGAAAGGTAGGGGTCTTGCTTCATGCTTCTGCATGTGGAAATCCAGTTTTCCCAGCACCATTTATTGAATAGACTATCCTTATTCCAGGGATTGGTTTTGGATCTTTGATCAAATATAAGTTGGCTGTAGATGTTTGGATTGATTTCTGGTGTTTCTATTCTGTTCCATTGGTCTATGCATCTGTTTCTTTACCAGTACCATGCTGTTTTGATAACAACTGCCGTGTATTATGTCCTGAAATCTGGTATTGTGATGCCTCCAGCTTTGTTTTTGTTGTACAAGATTGCTTTGGCTATTTGAGGTCTCCTGTGCCTCCATACGAATTTCAGCATCATTTTTTCCAGATCTGAGAAGAAGGTCTTCGGGATCTTGATGGGTATTGCATTGAATGTATAAATTGCTTTTGGGAGAATAGACATTTTGATGATATTGATTCTTCCAATCCATGAGCATGGAAGATTTCTTCATTTTTTGGTATCCTCTTCTATTGTTTTCTTTAAGGTTTTGTATTTTTCATTGTAGAGATCTTTAATGTCCTTGGTTAAGTTTATTCCAAGGTATTTGATTGTTTTTGTAGCTATTGTGAATGGGATTGATCTTAGAAGTTCTTCCTCAGCCATGGCATTGCCTGTGTATGCAAAGGCTGTTGATTTTTGTGCATTGATTTTATATCCTGCTACTTTGCCAAACTCTTCGATGAGTTCCAGCAGTCTCTTAGTAGAGTTCTTTGGGTCCCCTAAATAAAGAATCATATCATCTGCAAAGAGGGATAGTTTGAGTTCTTCCTTCTCCATTTGTATCCCTTTAATTTCTTTTTCTTGCCTAATAGCTCTGGCTAAGACTTCCAGAACTATATTGAATAGCAGTGTTGAGAGTGGGCATCCCTGTCTGGCACCAGATCTCAGTGGAAATGCTTCTAACTTTTCCCCATTCAATAGGATGCTGGCCGTGGGTTTTTCATAAATTGCCTTGATTGTGTTGAGGAATCTTCCTTCCATACCCAGTTTGCTTAGAGTTTTCATCATGAAAGGGTGTTGTATTTTATCAAACGCTTTCTTTGCATCTATTGAGACAATCATATGGTTTTTCTTCTGCAGTTTATTAATGTGGTGTATCACATTGATTGATTTGTGAACGTTGAACCATCTCTGCATACCAGGGATAAATTCCACTTTGTCCTGGTGGATGATATTTCTGATGTGTTGTTGCATTCTATTGGCCAGAATTTTATTGAGGATTAATGTGTCAATGTTCATCAGGGAAACTGGTCTGTAATTCTCTTTCTCTGCTGCATCTTTTTTAGGTTTAGGAATTAAGGTGATGCTAGCTTCATAGAAAGAACTTGGGAGGAGTCCCTCTCTTTCAATTGTTTTGAATAGTTTGAGAAGAATTGGAGTTAGTTCTTCTTTAAATGTGTGGTAGAATTCAGCAGTGACTCCATCTGGTCCTGTGCTTTTCTTTGTTGGGAGTACCTTTATTACTGATTCAATTTCTGTGTCAGTTACAGGTCTGTTTAGGTTACATATGTATCATGGTTCAATTTAAGTTGTGTGTGTTCAGGAATTTATCCAATTATGATATATTTCCATATTTGTTGGCATACAACTCTTTGTAGTAATTTCTGATTACTCTTTTAATTTCTGTGGTGTCTGTTGTTACATTTCCTTTTTCATCTCTGATTTTATTGATTTGGGTCTTTTCTCTCTATTTCTTAGTTGGACCAATGGGGTGTCAATTTTGCTTATTTTTTTCAAAAAACTAGCTCTTCATTTTGCTGATCTTTTGTAATGTTTTTTTTTAATTCAATTCTGTTAATTTCTTCTATAATTTTAATTATTTCTCTTCTCCTACTAGTTTGAGTTTGGTTTGATGTATTTTTTCTAGATCCTTGAGATGCATTGATAGCTAATTTATTTGGTGCCTTTCCAATTTCTTGATGTAGGCACCTATTGTTATAAACTTTCCTCTTAACACTGCTTTTGCTGTATCCCATAAGTTTTGATATGGTGTGGCATCTTCATTTGCTTCCAGAAAGTTTTTGAATTCTCCTTTTATTTCTTTTATGACCCACTGTTCATTCAGGAGCATGTTGTTCAATCTCCGTGTGTTTGCATATGCTCTAGGGATTCCTGAGTTGTTAATTTCCAGCTTCATTCCATTGTGGTCCGAGAAGATGCATGGTATGATTTTCATTCTTTTGAATTTGCTGAGACTTGCTTTATGGCCTAGAATGTGGTCAATACTAGTGTAGCTTCCATGCACTGCTGAGGAGAATGTGTATTCTTCAAGTGTAGGATGCAAAGTTCTGTAGATATCTGTTAGGTCCATTTGGGTTATAGTGTCATTTAAATCTACTGTTTCCTTGTTGATTTTCTGTCTGGTTGATCTGTCCATTGCTGAAAGTGGAGTATTGAAGTCCCCCAATACTATTGTATTGGAGTCTAGGTCTCCCTTTAAGTTTCTTAACATATCTTTTAAATAACCCAGTGCCCTGTATTTGGGTGCATATATGTTTATAATAGTTACATCTTCCTGTTGAATTGATCCCTTAATCATTAAATAGTGCCCCTCTTTGTATCTCTTAACAGTTTTTGTGTTAAAGTTTATTATGTATGATATTAAATGGCTATGCCGGATATTTTTTGGTTTCTGTTGGCACAGAATATATTTTTCCAAACTTTTACTTTCAGGCTGCATACATCTTTGTTGGAGAGATATGTTTCTTGTAAGCAGCAAATAGATGGGTTTTGTTCCTTAATCCATTCAGCCAATCTGTGTCTTAAACTGGAGAGTTGAGGCCATTTAAATTCAATGTGACTATTGATAAGTAGTGACTTTGCAATGCGATTTTTCCAAATATATTTTCTAATATATGCTTTGCACTTCCTGTGATCTTTAACTGAGAGATTTTCTTTCTTTAACTACTTTCGTATTGATGACCATGTTTCTGTGTTTCTGTGTATAACACATATTTAAGCATCTTTTGCAGGGCTTGACAAGTGGTGACAAATTCTTTCAATTTCTCTTTTCTATGAAAGGTCTTAATTTCACCTTCATTCACAAATGAGAGCTTTGCATGATATAATATTCTGGGCTGGCAGTTTTTTTCTCTTAGTACCTGGGCTATGTCTCACCATTCCCTCCTACCCTGTAGGGTTTCTGCTGAAAAGTCTGCTGTGAGTCTAATTGGAGATCCTCTGAGAGCAATCTGGCATTTCTCTCTGCACATTTCAGATTCTTTTCTTTATGTTTCACTGTGGTGAGTTTGATTACAATGTGTTATAGAGAGGATCTCTTCTGGTCATGTTTATTGGGGGTTTTATGTGTTTCCTGTACTTGGATGTCTCTTTCCTTCTCCAAACCCGGGAAATTTTCTGCTAGTATCTCACTAAAAAGGCCTTCTAATCCTTTCTCTCTCTCCGTGCCTTCAGGAACTCCTAGAACCCAAATGCTTGGTTTTTTAATAGTATCCTATAGATTCCCAACAATATTTTTTAGATTTCTAATTTCCTCTTCTTGTCTTTGGTTTGACTGTATACTTTCCTGTTCTCTGTCTTCTAAGTCTGATATTCTCTCTTCTGCCTCATTGATTCTGCTTTTAAGGCTCTCAACTGTGTTTTTTATTTGTTCAATTGAATTCTTCATTTCATTTTGATTTCTATTCAATATCTCAATTTTATATTTTATTAAATTCCTCACTTCTTTTTGATCCCTCCTTAAGATTTCGTTTTTATGCAAGAGATTTTCTTTCATGTCCTGCATGGATTTTAGTAGTTCATACATTTGTTTTGGTTATTTCTAAATATTCTTATCATAAATTTTTTGAGTTCCATTACTTGCATTTCTTCTATCTCGTCGTCTTCATAATCTTGTATTGATGTGTCATGTTCTTTTGGGAGCGTCATGTTGTCTTCCTTGTTTTTGTTTCCTCGGTTGTTGGGTTTGTTGTTTGGCATTTGTAATTGAACTGTCTGCTTTCAGTGACTCTCTGGGGCTTGTGGTGGGTGTGGCCTAGAGCTCTGTTCAGTTCTTCAGGGTTAAGGGTATGCCTAAGATGACACACCCAGGTTTGGCGTGGTAAATCTTCTCTCTCTCTCTCTCTCTCTCTTTTTTTTTTTTATTCAGAAGGGAAGTAATTCTGCTCGGCTGAGCTCTTCTCCTCGATGGCAATCAGTGCCTGAGCACTAGCTCCAGTGGGTACAATATTCGTCTGCTCTGTCCCAAGTACCACACAAAGGATCTGTGTAGTCCTCAGTGTAAACTCAAATTCCCCTGTTATGTCTCTCACTGGATAGCCAGGGCTGCCCAAGCTTGTGGCATCTCCTACCAAGACTACTCAAGTCTCAGCCACACAGAGAGTTCTCCCACACACCCTCAGTTTTTTTTTTTTTTTCACAGTCCCAGTTCATAAGTTCCACACTTTCACTATGTCTTAGTCTCCTGTTATTACTCCCCACCAGAGTTTGGTTTTTCTGTTTGGCTGATTGCCAGGCACAGCCCCGAGCTGCTACAGCTGTTACGTATGTCCAAAATGGTGCCT
The DNA here is from genome assembly GCF_033115175.1 of Lepus europaeus. Lineage (NCBI taxonomy): Eukaryota > Metazoa > Chordata > Mammalia > Lagomorpha > Leporidae > Lepus > Lepus europaeus. The sequence goes on along the minus strand of NC_084838.1, from coordinate 81,583,519 downwards.
GCTTTATCAGCTCATAGCTTTTGTAAGGTGATTGGAGGAAGAGAATTGTGTCTGTACCATCCCTTTTATTTTTTTCTCTCCTCTAGTTAGGCTGGTGTACTTTCCCCCATGGCAATTCAAGCCTCGTTCCCTCTAGGCTCTTCCTGCTGCTTTTCTGCCAGTGTCTCGGGCTACTGTGGTTTCATCTCACCTCTCTTTCCAGTGCTGGTGTGGAGACTCTCAGCAGCTGGGTTCCCAAGCTGTGGGTGCCCGTGCCCTCCACCTTGTCCCTCTAATTACAGAAGAGTTTCCTCTGCTGTTTTTTCCCTGATTCTTTCCTGAGACTACACTATGTTCACTTTTATTAATCTGTCTTCTCCTGGACTATCAGTAAGCTCCCTCCTTATTCGGCCATCTTCCAGTCTGTATCTTTTAATTGGAGAGTTTAGTCTGTTTACATTCAATGTTATTAGCGTTATGTAATGACTTGGTCTTGCCATTTTTCTGTAAATATTCCTGTTGTTTGTTTTAGATCTCCTTTGTAGTATTATTGCTAGGAGGTTTTCTGCTTTCACATCTTTTCGTGCTGCTGATTATCTTTCTCTGCCACTCTGTGTAGTATATCCTTAATTATCATTTGTAAGGCAGATTGGGTGGTGACAAATTCTTCAATTTTTGTTCATTTTGGAAGATCTTTATTTTACCTCATTTATAAATGAGAACTCCAGTAGGTACAGTATTCTGTGCTGGCAGTTTTTCATTGTTATTTAAGTACTTGGAGCATATCTCTTCATTCTCACCTAGCCTGTAAGGTTTCTGATCAGAAATCTGTTGTCAATCTAATTGGAAATCCTTTAAAGGCTATTTGGCATTTCTCTTTTGCACAATTTAGGAACTTTTCTTTATGTTTTTCTTTTGAAAGTTTGAATATAATGTGTCATGGTGAAGGTCTCTGATCTTATCTATTTGAGGCTCTCTATGTCTCCTGTACTTGATGTCCATTTCTCATTCCAAATTAGGGACATTTTCTACTTTTATTTCACTGAATAGATTTTCTAAGCCATTCTGACTTCAGAACTTTGTAAATATACTTATTTAGGATAAAATTATAATTTCTAAGTTTTATTGTGCTCAGTGAAATACTAATACCATAGTCCACTACTCATTTAAAATATACATGAAGGGCCAGCACTGTGACATAGTGGGTAAAGCCGCTGCCTGCAGTGCCAGAATCCCATATGGGCACCGGTTTGAGGCCCAGCTACTCCACTTTCAATCCAGCCCTTTGCTATGGTCTGGGAAAGCAGTGGAAGATGGCTCAAGTCCTTGGGCCCCTGCACCCGTTTGGGAGAACTGAAAGAAGCTGGCTTTGGATTGGCGCAGCTCTGGCCTTTTTGGCCAATTGGGGAGTGAGCCAGAGGATGGAAGACCTCTTTCTCTGCCTCTGCATCTCCTTCTCTCTCTCTGTAACTCTGACTTTCAAATAAATAAATAAATCTTTAAAAAATAAAATAAAATGTATATGAACATGTTTTCTACCAGTTGAAATTTAAAAAAAATTCTCTTTGAATTTATGTTTTCATTCTACTTCCTCTATTGGACTTTATCGTAATAATATAGTTTTATTATAAAAATATTTTGCTGATCATATGTAATGTAATGACAACATACATTTAAGTTTAAATTAAAAAGTACTGGGAACTTTAAGTGTTAATATAGTTCTTCTGGAGTGGTGTCAGCAAAATTGATAGAGTAGGAAGCTTCAAGGTTTCTTTATATTGCCTCTCAACCCCCAGAAACATCAAAAATCAAGCAGAAACTGTCAGTACTAACTTTATGAGAATTATTGAAAATGGTTGATTTTTGCCTCCTCCCCCCCCCCCAAAAAAAAAACAATACAGGAAAACGCTGAGTCAAGTAAGGAGTGAACTTAAAGCAGGAACAGGAAGAGAGCTTGCCTTGTGCTTGCCTCCCTCAGTGATGGTATGACCGGAAGTCTTGAAGAAGGAAACTTACATGCCCAGTGTGGTATTTTGTTCTCTGTTCTGGAAGAGGCAAAGGTGATTTATTTGCAAATTGCTGTGTATGTCTGTGGGTTGCCTCAGGGCAGATGCAGGGTGTTTATCTTTGTTTCACCTAATTTAGAACATGGGCTGGAAAAGTGATGGGCACCACTCAGAATCCGCGCACGGTGAATTAACAACTGCAGGCAACTTAGGTAAAAGATTGCATGTGAAACATGCAATAGGTCACCTACTCCCCAGAAGCAGAATCTGGGGAATATTTCCTTAGAGATCTACACTGCTTATAGAGCATTGCGAATTTAGAGGAATCTAGAAAGCCATGCACATGCCCAGGAAATCATGCATATACATATTAGACTAGAGAAACCCTATGATTTCACATCAAACTGACTGCAAGCCTGACTGCTTTTTTTTTTTTTTTTTAGGATTTACTTATTTATTGGAAAGGTATAGTCACAGAATGAGAAGGTGAGAAAGAGAGAGCTTTCATCCACAGGTTCACGCCCCAAATGGTTGTAACAGCCAGAACAGTGAAATTGAGGCCAGGAGCCTGGAACTTATTTTCCGTCTCTGACATGGACACAGGGGCTCAAGACCTTGGGCCGTCTTCCACTGCTTTCCCAGGCCATAACCACCAAGCTGGATAGGAAGAAGAGCAGCCAGGACACAAACTGGTGCCACCACAGGTTGAGGCTTAACCTACACCACAGTGGCAGCCCCCTGTTTGAGTGTTGAAAGAGTGCTCTGGCACAGAGGCAATATGCAAAAACTGGCTGCTTGTTTTATTTTATTTCTTTCAGTTCCTGGTGTTCCAGTAAATTGGTGTGAAAGCATTAGGTGAACATAAGCTGAAGAGCAGAGACTTTAGTAAACACACATGTTAAGAAATAGTATCTTTGCATAATCAGTTTGGGACAGTCACCAATAGATAGTAGCAGCTTTCAACAATAACAGAAAGAAAGACAGATACAGGGAGATAGAGAAAAAGAATGAAAAAAAGGAAGAGAAAAAAAATCTGACTTCTTGTATTACCATATTACATTATTGAAATGTCTAGTTTTCTTTTTTTTAAAGATTTATTTATTTACTTGAAAGTCAGAGTTACACAGAGAGAGGAGAGGCAGAGAGAGAGAGAGAGAGAGAGAGAGAGAGACAGATTGAGGTCCTCCATCCACTGGTTCACTTTTTTTTATTGTTTTATTCCATTTATTGAAAGTTCATAAACAAATACAAGAAAAAGAAAAATCTATGGTGGTAGAGGTCTTAATAGTGGTTGCTTTGTGGGGATAAGGGGAGGGGCTTAACCGTGAAGGAGCAAGATCTTTGAGGTCTGAGAGATCCCTTCTTGATAGTAGGGACCTGACAAGAGCTGTCATTGTAAATCCCGACATCTGATGACATTACCTGTTGTAGCCTAGCCTGTGCTGTGTTGAGTTTCTACAAGTAGGCAGAACATAGTTCCAGCCAGAACTCATGCTACAAGGGACGCTGGGGTATCGAAGTATTCACAGCCATCCTCTTTTTACTTTTCACGGGTGACACCCAAGGGCGAGTGTTGCTCACAACAATGGAGGCCACGCCTCCTGTTCCTGGTCGGTCTGAAGTTTGAATAATAACCTTCGTTTCAGGAGACAACCCACCGAGGGGCTCTGGCTTTTTAAAAGTTTGGTGATTCTTGGTTTTGTGTTCTATTACTTTCTTCTTAGTAAAAAACTGTAGCGGGCACTTGGAACACGGAAAGCCCTTCTTGCTCTGGTGCTTGCTACAGTGATTCATGTACGGGATTGCGGTTTTAAAAAGCTTGAGACAAAACGGAGAGAGCAAATCCCTCATGTTTTCGTGGCACATTCTAAAATGTGTTTCCACATCCACAAAGGCTGACGATCGGTAACTGCAAACCTGGAACATGTAGGGCATTTCTCTGGGCTTATGGTTGTCCTTCATGTGTTGCAAGAGAACCTGATCTGTTTCAAACGACAATTCACAGATTTTGCAAATGGCAAAGGGTTCCTGGAAGGTGTGCATGCTGTCAATGTGACACTGCAGCAGGAAGGGGATAGAAAACTACCGGTGGCAGTGCCGGTAGGTGGTGTGGTTCTCCCAGCTGTCGCCCCTCTGCCTCTCAAGTTCCAAATGGTGCTTCATGTGATTCATAAACTTAATGTTTTTTAGAACTTTCAAGCAGCTGAGGCATTTAAAGCTTGTATGAGTCTTCTGTTTGGACTTTCCATCGCCTTTATGCTGTCCATAGTAGAAGTCACTAAGGAGCATGATCAGGTTGCCTTTCACGGGATCAAAGGTCTTGTTTTAACCTGCTATACTCAAACAGTCTGGTTTGGCCAGTACTGCAATGCTGTTGGCTCTGTCTGGATCCCTAAGACTGAAATGTCCCTTGTCATTAGCACAAACCTCGGGAAATGCTGTTCTGTCCTGAACCTGGCTGGGTGAGAGGCATTCGCTTTTTGAGGGTGTGCTTGCGTCCTGGGTGGGCGAGATGCTGGAAGAAGTCTCAGCTGCAGAACATGCACTTGGGATTCCATCACTGAGCTTAGACCTTTTGGGATTTCTGCCATTTATATCTGGTGTGGAAATTTGCTTTGATTCATGAGGACTCACATCTTGACCTCCTACAGGAAGGATGGCTCCCTCTGTCTTTAATGTGCTGTACACTCTTATTTAATGCTATAACTAGTACTCCAACAGTATTTTTTTTTTCACTATGTGTTGCTATATGGGGGCAAACTGTTGAAATCGTTACCTAATATATACTAAACTGATCTTCTGTATATAAAGAGAATTGAAAATGAATCATGATGTGATTGGAAGGGGAGAGGGAGCGGGAAAGGGGGGGGTTGCGGGTGGGAGGGAAGTTTTGGGAGGGGGAAGCCATTGTAACCCATAAGCTGTACTTTGGAAATTTATATTCATTAAATAAAATTTTAATTAAAAAAAAAAAGGTTGTAGAAACACAAGTGAGAAGAGGTGATTCATGTGAAAATTCAGATGCATTTGGCATTAAAATATATGGTAAACTAAAAAAAAAAAAAAAAAAGAAAGAAAGAAGAAAGAATGACCCATTCAAAGAAACTCTTCCTGAAGAAGCCTAGAAATCAGATCCACCAGTAAAGACTTTAAAATAATTGTCTTAAATATGTTTAAAAAGCTACAGAAAACTCTGACAAATAAATAAAAGAAACAAGAAAATGCATAAATAAAATGAACATATCAATAAAGAGTTAGAAATTATAAAATGTACCAACTGAAGATTTTAGTGCTAGAAGTAATACAATTAATTTACTAATGTTTGCAACAGCATATTTGAATGGACAAATGGAAAGAATCAGTGAACTTGACAGTAGTGCATTTGAAATCATTGAGGAAGGAATTCAGAAAGAAAAAAAGAGTAAAGTTAGAGAGAGTCTGAGGGATCTGTGGAACACATAGAATAGCCTAACATGCTTATCTTGGGATTCTCAGAGGGAGAATGGAGAAAAAGGGCCAGGAAGAACGTCTAAAGAATTCGTGGCTGACAGCTGTATAAATTTGATAAAATACTTGAATCCATATAGCTGACTAGCTGAATGAATTCCAACTAAGATAAAATAAAAAAAAACTCATGCTAAAACATTATAATCCAATTCTCAAAAGATCAAAAACAAAATGTATGTACGTACAATGGAATTTTATTCAGCTATGAAAGAGTCACAATTCTGTTATACACTAAACATGACTAAACCTTGAAAAACTACACTAAGTGAAATAAGGCAAACACACAAAAGGACAAACATTGTATGATTCCACTTATACAGAAATATATAGTCTAGGCAAGATTACAGACAGGAAGTAGATAGAGGACACCAAATCTGGGGTAATGAAAATGTGGACTTACTGGTTACTAAATATCTGTTTGAGTGTTGAAAAAGTTTTGGCAATACATAAAGGTGATGGTTGTACAATATGGTGAATGCAATTAATGCAGCTCAATTGTATACATGGCAAATTCAGGTTATATTTATTTTGCCATAATAAAATAAATTAAAAAAAAGACTTCTGGGTTGTTATTACAGTTATTATTAGCTTTGAATTGATCAGAACATAAATACATATTTACATATATTATACATTTTGATAATAATCATTATATATAAGAAATATACTTGTTTTAGAAGTATACCTCTTTATGAAATATATGGAAATTTATTTTTCCAAAAAGTGCATCAAAGGTGAAGCTTATTGATTTGGTCAGATGAGATGGAGTTAAGAATCAGTTTTATTCCTGCTTTCATTTTTATCTTTAGTTGTGCATTAAGAAAATTTGTTGATGTGACTAAAAAAATGGAATGGAAGGGCTTTTGTATCAGCAATGTCACATAATTTTTTGGTTGACACTGCTGTTTTAAGAAAGTGAATGAATGGTCATCTGGGCCATTTCTTCTCAATATAAAGTCAGTGTTTTGCACTGTTTCTGGGATACTTTCCTTACAAGAAAAATGTACCAAAGTAAAATTAGTTATGGTTGGTAATTACACCATCTATTTGTAAAGGTGCTTGTGAAAAGGAAGGTATGAAAAGAGAATCAACATAGTACTTTAAACTTAGTACCTGAAAGTCTTTTTATTCCTTACTGATCTTACTTTTTTTTTTCAGATTTATATTTTATTTTTTGGAAAGAACACAGGTCTTTTTTTTTTTTTTTTTTTCAGATTTCTAGTTTATTGGAAAGAACATTAGCCTGAAGCCTAGGAGATTTGCGATGTAGGCTAAACTCTACCACTGGGAATCAGAAAAGATAAAGATTTGGATCCATTATAATATGGCTAACTGCTTTGATGCCATCTATATTGATGGCTAACCCATTCATTGATGTTCTAATACAAGATTTCAAGAGAAAGAACATTTGGCCGGCACCGTGGCTCAACAGGCTAATCCTCCGCCTTGCGGCGCCGGCACACCGGGTTCTAGTCCCGGTTGGGGCGCCGGACTCTATCTCGGTTGCCCCTCTTCCAGGCCAGCTCTCTGCTATGGCCCAGGAAGGCAGTGGAGGATGGCCCAAGTGCTTGGGCCCTGCACCCGCATTGGAGACTGGGAGAAGCACCTGGCTCCTGGCTTCGGATCAGCGAGATGCACTGGCCGTGGCGGCCATTGGAGGGTGAACCAATGGCAAAAAGGAAGACCTTTCTCTCTGTTTCTCTCTCTCACTATCCACTCTGCCTGTCAAAAAAAAAAAAAAAAAAAAAAAAAAGAGAGAACATTTAACAACTAAAATAATGAAGACAGAAACCATAGTTAGAGGTTATTCCGGAAACCTTTTGTATAATTTATACTATACCTTCTATGTAATTTAGTGCTCTTTCTCATACTTTTTGTTTTGTTTTGTTTAATGAGTTGGTCCCCACAAGTCAATTATAGGAAGATACTTATTGAGTTATTTCATCCCAAATTAAAAGCTTCTCAATAATGAAAAGTACATCAAATAAGAAATTCTGAGGTCAATGTGGAAAAAAAGGCACTTATGAAAAATTATAAAATCTCTTATTTAAGCTCTTTTTAAACCTCACAGGGGAAAAATTTTTCTGCTTTCAGTAGGAAAAGAACAAAGATACCTCTTATTCTAAACAGCTTCTTTTGATCATCAGGAACCCATAAACTTATAAAGCAATTTGGACTGGTCAATGAGGATGCTTTGAAAATAAAAAAGTTAAATGAATATGCTCATGTAAATTCTTTCATAAAATTTGGCCAATATTTGGGCCATTTAGACTTTGTCTACATCAGACAAAGATCTGAAGAAAGACCCACATGATTCAAATATACTATGGAAATCTCATGCTTATTGTCTGTTTCCACTGTAGTTCTTAAAAGTTTATATTTCCTGGTAGTCAGGGAGATCATATAAAATTATAGATTAGGTCCTTTGATTTACCTCATATTGAAAACCTTTCATGGCTTCCCTTTGTACTGGGATAGTTAACGAACTTCCTGCAATTACCTAGATGGCTCTTGCCTCTCACATTGACCTCATCTCCCAGCTCCTGTCTTGATATTTGCTCTCTCACTGCTGCTCCTCTTTCTGTCTGTTTTCTGTTTCCCAACCCCTTCCTGTTTTCACTACTCTCTACCCTATTGTATGTCACAAAGGAGTTACTTTCGTAATATCCATTTTAAGAATTTTTCTTGTGTAGTAATTTCTTTACTTACTATTTTCTCCTTCTTGTGTGTTGCAACTTCATTAAAAAAAAAAAAAAACAAAACTAGCCCTGCAATTGGTATTCTAGAGCAGTATATAGTAAGTGCATAATAAATATTTGTTGACAACTAACTAAACAAATCTCCTGATATGTTTCTCTCTCAGGTTTTTCCTGCCAAATTAATCATGGGCATTTTTTCCTTTTGTATTGTGCAGTTTGTTTTAAGTCTTCAAAACTGATTAACTTGTGCACAGAAAAATTGACTTGATGGGAAATATGTGGCTCATTGATCAGCCAACTTGGAAAATATGAGCTGGCTAATAGATGGCAGCACAGAAACGTAAATATAAACACAAACTTTAAGGTCTGGATTTCCCTTCTTTGTATTTGAATTTGCCAATTGATCTGAAAATTCCAGTAAATCATCACATTATCATTTTTGCTGGAACATCTTTTTGTATGAAGCTCTGTCTCCAGTGGCTTGGAATTTCTAGTGGAGAAGGTGCCAGAACTGAAAACAATGGTCTGAACTGGTATTGGACAGGGAACAGTATCTCATTTCCTGTTTGGTCTTTTTCAGCAATTACTCTGAGTAAAGGTTGAGATTGCAGCTATGGGTTACATTTTCTTATATTGTTCTGTTTTGGGTACAATCTATAGAATTTTTCCATTATGAAGATCAGATTCTCAAGAAGCAAGTCACAGTGTATTGATAGATATTTATCATTTGTACCTATGACAAACATTTCCTAGACATTGGTTATAACCAAGCTGAACTAAATTTTACTCAATAAGAGTTATTAAACTCAAAGTATAAGAAAATTTGAATAAAATCAATTTTACAGATGTCAGTTTTTAAACAATTATTGTATAGATCACAAAACCACTGTACCATGTTTCAGCCAATTTATAAGTCTTATTACTTTTGAGTCATCTGCTGAGTAGCTTAGTAATATACTTTAACATTAGTGGGTACTTCTTGGCTCCCATCCCCAGCCACCTTTCTGTTAATTTCAGTTATAGATTTCAGATGAATGTTTCCTTTCTAAGGTGGTGAATATAAAGGCAAATGACATTAGTGGTCCCAGAATGATGTCCTTTCTTGCTTATTTTCTTTCAATTCTAACTAAATAGAAATAGTACTTTATTAAGTAAGTGTTGTTTATGCTCAGAACATAATAAATTAAATAGTTAAAATTTTCATTTGAATTTTAGGGCTAGGCCTTGGAAAAGTGATATACTAAAATGTTAAAACACTGATTTTTTTTTCTTAAAATGGATTAATCTCTCTGATTTCAAGGTATAGTCTCAAACCGTCCCATAGTGCAAGATGAATGAGTAGGTTTGAATAAATAAAAATAATGTAAGGCTTAATAATTAACTTAGCTTAAACACAGTATATTTGATAACATTCAATATTGTTAACATAAATTTTAATAAGTGTAGCTAGGATTTGGTATGCTTGCAATACAGAGACTTACTTTGTAAAAAGAAGTAACAGAAGAATAACAGGTGTCTGTTGATAAGATACAATTACTTTTAAAAGCTACCTTTAAGATTTTAGGGTTTTACATTTCCTGCTGCTGGTTACCTTAGGAATAATATGCTCTCTTATATCAGGAGTAAAGATGTAAAAAACACAAAATATTTTATTTTTATAATATAAGAATAATATTTGTCCTTTTTAAAAAAGATTTATTTTATTTATTTGAAAGACAGAGTTAGAGAGGTAGAGCCAGAGAGAAAGAGAGAGAGAGAGAGAGAGAGAGAGAGAGAGAGAGAGAGAGAGGTCTCCTATCTGTTGGTTACTCCCCAAATGTCCACCAACAGCCAGAGTTGAGCTGATCTGGAGCCAAGAGCCAGTAGCTTCTTTTGGATCTTCCACATGGGTACAGGGGCCCAAGCACTTGATCCATCTTCTGCTTTCCCAGTACATTGCAGAGAGCTTGATTGGAAGTGGAGCAGCTGGGACTTGAACGGGCACCCATATGGGATGCTTTTGCTGCAGGCTGGGGCTTTAACTCACTGTGCCATGGTGCTGGCCCCAGAATCTTTGTCCTTTAATCCCATATAGTTGACTATTAAAGTTAGTGGAAACTAACTTTAACTTTTCAGTAGCGAGCAGTAGTGACTAGTTTTGTTAAAAATTTTATCTTTATACAAGTGTCATGTATTTCATATATATGTAGATTCAGGAAGATGGCGATGCTTTCTACCCTGCCCTCCCTCCTGCACATGCTTCAAACCTTCTTTCTCCTCCTTCTCCCTTTCCCACTCTTAATTTTTCAGTTTACTTAATGATCATAAAGTTAACCTTATATTAAGTAAAAGAATTCAACAAATAGTATGAAGAAAAAAAATTGTTCCTCAGCAAGAGGAGATAGGGCTGTAACCAATCATCAAATCTCAAAATGTCTATTTCAATCCAATACATTACATTTTAGATACTCTATTAGTTAATCTGAAAAGAGAAAATATATTTTATCTGTCTTTTTGGGACTGGCTTATTTTGGTTTCCAGTTGTGTCCATCTTGTTGGAAAACATAGGACTTCATTTTTTTATAGCTGAATAGTACTCCCTTGTGTATATATATCATAATTTCTTTATCCAGTCAACAGTTGATGGACATCTGGGTTGATTCCATATCTTAGCTATTGTTAACTGTGCTTCAATGAACATTTTGGTACAGATAACTCTTTCAGGTGCTCATTTCTTTTGGTTTGGGTAAATTCCCAGGAGCAGGATGGCTGGGTAATACAGTAGGTCTATATTAAGATTTCTGAGGTATCTCCCTACTGTCTTCCACGGTGGCTGCACAAAATTACATTCTCACCAACAGTGGGTTAGGGTACCTTTTCCCCCACATCCTCACCAGCATTTGTTGTATATTGATTTCTGTATGAGAGCCATTCTAACTGGAGTAAGATGAAACCTCATTGTGCTTTTGATTTCCATTTCCCTGATAGCTAGTGATCATGAGCACTTTTTCAAGTGTCTGTTCGCCTTTTGAGTTTCCTGTTGTGAAAAATGCCTATTCAACACCTTTGCCCAATTTAATTGAATTGCTTGTTTTGTTGTTGTTCAATTCCTTGAGTTCTTTATAGATTCTGGATGTTAATCTTTTATCAGCTGTATAGTTTGTAAATATCTTCTTCTATTCTGTCAGTTGCCTCTGCACTTAGCTGAGTGTTTCTTTTGCAGTGCAGAAGCTTCTCAGCTTGATGTAAACTCATTTGTCAATTTTGACTTTGATTACTCATGCTTACAGGATCTTTTCCAACAAGTCTTTGCTTATGCCAATGTCTTGCAGTTTCCCCAATGTTCTCTAGAAATTTGATTTAAGTCTTTGATCCATTTTGAGGGGATTTTTGGGTAAGGTGTAAGGTATGGGTCTAGTTTCATACTTCTGCAGAGATCCAGTTTTCCTAGCATCCTTTGTTAAAGAGACTGTCCTTGCTCCAGGGATTGATTTTAGCTCATTTGTTAAAGATAAGTTGGTTGTAAATGCATGAATTGATTTCTGGAGTTTCTATTCTGTTTCATTGGTCTACCCATCTGTTTTTGTGCCAGTACCAGCTGTTTTGATTATAACTGCCCTGTAGTATATCTTGAAATCAGGTATTGTGATGCCTCTGGCTTTGTGTTTGTTGTATAATATGGCTTTAACCATATTATATGGATTTTGTGTTTCCATATGAATTTTAGCCACATTTTATCTAGATCTGCCAAAAATGTCACTGCTATTTTGATTGGGATCACATTGAATCTGCAAATTGCTTTTGGTAATATGGACATTTTGATGATGTTGATTCTTTTAATCCATGAACATGGAAGAGTTTTACATTTTTAATGTCTTCTTATATGTCCTTCTTTAGTGTTTTGTAATTTTCATCATAGAGATCTTTGACATGCTTGGTTAAATTTATTCTAAGGTATTTAATTCTTTTGTGAGGTATTGTGAATGGGACTAATCTTAAATGTTCTTTCTCAGCCAAGGTATTGTCTGTAAATACAAAGGCTATTGGCTTTTCTGTGTTGATTTTATATCCTGCCACTTTACCAAACTCTTTTATGAGTTCCAATAGTGTCTCAGTTGAGTCTTTAGGATCCCCTATATACAGAACCATGTCATCTGCAAATAGGGATAGTTTGATTTCCTCCTTGCCAATTTGTATCCCTTTGATAGCTTTTTCTTGCCTAATGCATCTGTCTAAATCTTCCAGGACTGTATTAAATAGCAATGGTGAGAGTGGGCATCCTTGTCTGGTTCCAGATCTTAGTGGGAACGTGTCCAGCTTTTCCCCATTCAATAGGACGATGACCATGGGTTTGTCATAAATTGCCTTGATTGTATTTACGAATCTTCCTTGTATATCCAATTTGCTTAAGGCTTTCATCATGAAAGGCTGGTCTATTTTACCAAATGGTTTCTCTACATCTGTTGAGATAAGCATAAGTTTTTTGTTCTTCGGTTTGTTAATGTGATGTATCACATTTCTTGATTTGCAAATGTTGAAACATCTCTGCATACTAGTGATAAATCCCACTTGGTCCAGGTGAAAGATCTTTCTTATGTGTTGCTAGATTTGATTAGCTAGCATTTTGTTGTGGATTTTTGCAACTATGTTCATCAGGGATATTGGTCTATAGTTCTCTTTCTCTATTGTATCTTTTTCAGGCTTAGGAATTAAGGTGATGCTGGCTTCATAGAAGGAGTTGGGGAGAATTCCCTCCATTCCAATTGTTTTGTATAGCCTGAGAATGATTGGAATTAGTTCTTAAATGTCTGGTAGAATTCAGCAGTGAAGCCATCCAGTCATGGGCTTTTCTTTATAGAGAGGGTCTTTATTACTGATTCAATCTCTCTTGGTTTTTGGACTGTTTAGATTTTCCATGTCTTCATGACTCAATTTTGGTAGGTTGTATATGTCCAGGGATCTATCCATTTCTTCTAGATTTCCCATTTTGTTGGCATATAGCTCTTTGTAGTAATTCCCAACAATTCTTTTTTATTTCTGTGGTGTCTGTTACATTTTCTTTTTCATTTCTTATTTTACTGATTTGTGGCTTCTCCCTCTTTTTTGTTGGTTGGGCCAATGGTGTATCATTATTGTTTATTTTTCTCAAAAATACTAGTTCTTCATTTGACAGATTATTTGTATCATTTTTCTTTTTGGTTTCAATTTTGTTTATTTCTTCTCTAATTTTAATTATTTCCTCCTACTAATTTGGAGTTTGGTTTGTTGTTGCTTTTCTAGGTCCTTGAGATACCTTTATAGCTCATTTATTTGGTACTTTTCCAATTTCTTCACATAGGCACCAATTGCAGAGAGAGAGAGAGAGAGAGAGAGAGAGAGAGAGGTCTTCCATCTGCTGGTTCATTCACTCCCCAGTTGGTCACAATGGCCAGAGCTGTGCTGATCTGAAGCCAAGAACCAGTAGCTTCTTCTGAATCTCCCACAAGGGTGCAGGGGCCCAAGGACTTGGGCCATCTTCTACTGCTTTCCCAGGCCATAGCAGAGATCTGGACAGGAAGTGGAGAAGCTGAGATTTGTATCGGTGCCAATATGGGGTGCCAGCACTGCAGGCAGCAGCTTTACCTGCTAGGCCACAGTGCCGGCTCCCCATAAGTTTTGATATAATGTATTATCTTCATCATTTTCCTGAAATTTTTTATTTCTCTTTTTATTTCTTCTATGACCCATTGTTCTTTCAGGAACATGTTGTTTGGTCTCCATGTGTTTGCATATGATCTAGAGATTCTTGCGTTATTGATTTCCAGCTTCATTCCATTGTGGTCAGAGAAGATGCAGGGTATGATTTTTTTGAATTTGCTGAGACTTGCTTTACGGCCTAGCTTGTGACCCATCCTAGAGAAAGTTCCATGCACTGATCAGAAGAATGAGATTCTGCAACTGTGGGATGAAAAATTCTGTAGATATCAGTTAGGTCCATTTGTTTCATAGTGTTGATTAGATCTGTTGCTTCTTTGTTGATTTTCTGTCTAGTTATTCTGTTAATTGATGAAAGTAGGGTGTTGAGGTTTCCCATTACTATTGTATTGAAGTATATGTCTCCCTTTAGATCCATTAACATTTGTTTTAAATAGTCAGATGCCTTGAAATTAGGTACATGTACATTTATTATAGTTCATCTTCCTGTTGATTTGATCCTTTGGGCATTACATTTTCCCTTATCCATCTTTTTTAATAGTTTTGTTTCAAAGTCTATTTTTCCTGATATTAGAATGGCAACATCTGCCATTTTTTGCTGTCCATTACATGGAATATCTTTTTCCATCCTTTCACTTTCAGTCTGTGTGCATCCTTGTTGGTGAGATGTGTTTCTTATGGACAGCAAATAGATGTGTGTTATTTTTTAACCCATTCTGCCAGTCTGTATCTGTAAAGACCTTTTCTGGTCATGTCTGTTAGAAGTTCTATGTGATTCTTGTACTTGGATGCCGTTTTCTTTCCCAAAATTGGGAATGTTTTCTGTAATTATTTCACTACCTAGGCCTTGTAGTCCATTCTCTCTTTCCTCACCTTCAAGAACTCCCATGGCCCATATGTCAGATCGTATGATAGTGTCCCATGAATCTCCAACATTGTTTTTAAATTTTCTAATTTCTTCTTCTTTTTATCTTGGTCCTACTGAAAGATTTCTAAGATTTGTCTTCTAGCTTGGGTATTCTTTCTTCTGCCTCAACAAGTCTGCTGTTAAGGCTTTCCACTGCATCCCCCCCCCCCCATAACTTCCCTCCTACCCGCCACCCTCCCCTCTCCCACTCCCTCTCCTATTCCATTCACATCAAGATTCATTTTCAATTATCTTTATATATAGAAGATCAACTTAGCATATATTAAGTAAAGATTTTAGGGTGATTACTTACGCCATAAACAAGAGTGTCAAATTGTTAAGTCAACAACAGGAGTCACTGTGTACTTACTCCTCATGTAGGATCTCTGTCCTTAATGTGTTGTACATTGTGAATTAATGCTATAACTAGTACTCAAACAATATTTTATACTTTGTGTTTCTGTGTGGGTGCAAACAGTTGAATTAATCATTTCTAATATTTCATTTTGATTTCTTTCTAAAATCTCAATTTCTTGGGAAGATTTTCATTCATGTCATGTGTGGTTTTCTTTTGTTTGTGGATTTGGTGCTGTTGGATTTTGAGTAATCCTATGATTAATTTTTAAAATTTCATCAATATCCTCATCTTCACATTCTAATATTGAAATGTTGTATTTCTTTGGGGGAGTCATGTTGTCTTCCTTAATCTTGTTTCTTGAATGTCTGCATTTATTTTTAGGCATTTTTGGAGTTAATTGTTGTTTTTTCCTCTGATGGCTTTTATCTCTGAGTTATGCCTCTGTGGCTTAGTGGAATGTCTACACTTTCAGTAAATATCAAAAAGTGTGTGGTGGGTGTGGCCAGGGATCTCTAGTCATTGCTCCAGGGTGGCGCAAGTATCCAGGGTAACACCCAAGTTGGGGGTGGTAGCTCTACTCTTGTTTACAGAAGAGGGAGAATGGTCACCTTTGGTCATGCTATCACTCCCCCCCCCCCCCCGCCTCTCCTGCCAGCTGAGCAATGCCCGGGTGTTAACTCGAGAGTGTTCAACAATCATCTGTGCTGCTATATGAGCCGTGTGCATGTGATCTGCACAGTTCTCACCCTGATCATGGTTCCCTCTGCAATGACCCACCTCTGGCAATCAAGGAGCTCTGAACATGTGGAGCAGCACCCAGTGATTGCCCAGAGACCCGGCTACACTCTGCACTTTCTCATGTAGCCACCAAATCTCCACAGTCTCAGCACACAAGGCTTCCACAGTTGCTAGGTGCAGAGGTTTTCCTCAGCCCTGCCAGCCTGCCCAGTCAACAGAGAGGCAGACATTTCCTGAGCTGCTTGAGCCTGCAGGGCTGGAGTGCTCCATAATCCTACGTGGGTGCCCAGCAATGTCCCAGCCAGGAGGGACTGCAGATTTTTACCTCCTCTTGAATTTCTGATCACATGTGTACACAAGTGCCACTGGCCGAATGTTTCTCTTGCCACCACTGCCGCCAGTACTGCTGAGATGACGTCCTGGCTCAGCCAGTTGCGATGCAAGTGCACAAAGCTTCCCCCGGCTCCTGCCCAAACCTAAAATGGCACCTGCCCTTTCTCAGCCCGGCAGTGAGTGCTGTTGTGGGGAAGTTGGGGCAAGATAAACATGCCCTCTCTACTTCCACTGGGTCTACGGGCAGCCGCTAGCTTCCTCTAGTCCCTAGGGCTTCGGTCCAGGCTCATTCCATGTTCTCCCTCTAGCTGTATCACCATGGGTTGTTGCAGTCCAATCTCACCTCCATCTTCAAGTTGCCGTCCGCTCCAGCTCTTAGCTGCTGCAGTCCTGTGTTGTGACCATATTCGTGCTGTATGTCTATACCCTACACACAAGTCCACAACATTTGTCTTCTATGCCTCTAACAGTTTTGCACATGATAAATGTTTGCTAGATAGATGAATGAAATACTATTTTATTGTACATTCCTTCTATGCATCAAGAAAATGTAGGCTCATTTTCATCCTAATCTTCCAACTTCTGCCCCTCAGTTTAGAAACTACTTCTTGAATGGGCTGGATTAAATTAGTGGTTTCTGGGTCTCACACAAATAGAATCCCCATACATGTATTTCTTTTTTTAATTTTTAATTTTTTTAAGATTTAATTTATTTGAAAGACAAAGTTACAGAGAGAGTTTGACATAGAGAGGTCTTCCATCTGCTGTTTCACTCCCCAGATGGCCATAACTCAGGAGCTTCTTCTGGGTCTCCCATGCAGATGCAGGGGCCCAAGGACCTGGGCCATCCTCTACTGTTATCCCATAGCAGAGAGCTGCATCAAAAGAGAAACAGCTGAGACTAGAACCAGTAGCCAAATGGGATGCTGGTGCTCAGGCCAAGGCTTTAACCTGCTGTGCCACATCTATGGCCCATACTTTTTCTTTTTTTAATATGTATTTTCATTTTATTTGAAAAGCAGAAAGAGAAAACAACAGTGAGAGAGTGAGATCGAGAGTGAGATAGAGAGAGAAAGAGATCTTTCATTTGCTGGTTAACTCCCCCAATACTCAGAATAGCCAGAGCTGAGCCTGGCCAGAGCCAGGAGATTAGCACTCAGTCCAGGTCTCCCATGTGGGTAGCAGGGATCTAAATACTCGAGCCATCATTTGCTCCCTCTCAGGATGCACATTAGCAGGAAGCAGATCAGAGTGGAGAAACTGAGACTTGAACCAGTCAATCTGATGTAGGTTGGAGGTATCCCAAACAATGTCTTACCTGCTGTGTCAAACATCTTTATTTCATACTATTTTCTTCTCATCCAAATTGTGCATTCATCTTTAAATTCTGTTTGCACATCCTTATGCATTTGGGTTGATAATATTTGTGATCTAGCAGCTTTAATTTTGCTCTATCTGTGCTCATGGTTCTCCCTGGGTAAAATTATGGAGTAGGCTAAGCATGTTCCTTGTGGTATGAAGCTTACCTCCATATGAACTATTTTCCTTTTTCTTCTGCATGGCCCTTCCCACAGTATCAAAACCTGTTTTTAGGAAAGGGTCTGTGGTTGTATAACAGAATACTTTTAAGATAATATATTAACATGCATAGGAATATTACAAATATATTTTTCAATTCTTGAGTGAAAGTCTTTGTCTTACCCATACAAGAATTTTGAGCTGTGTTGAGTAAGTGGTAAAATAACCTGTTTAGCATTGAACACCTCCTTCCAAAAGTTTTGCTCTGTTCTTTTGTATATTTTCTTTACAGTTTTCTAACTTATATTCTATGATCCTTCAAAATTAAGACAGAATTTATGAACAAATTTCTGTACAGCAGAGAATTTATAAAACAAAAAGAAAATAAACAAATACATCATTACAAAAACTAAAAAAAAACTCGATATAAATGCTGGATGATAATTTAAACTATTCTTTTCATCAGTTAATAACACCTTCACACTTAGTTTGAAAAATTAAGAGGTTCATATTATTTATTATTTTCAATGATTTTCTAAAATACTAAAATCTACTTTAAAAGCAATATTAGGATCACACATGGATGAATATGGTTTAGCAGAAGTGCAATGCTTGTACTGTAATGAACACTTGATAAGTAGTAGGTGCTATGATGATTGGTGCTAACCCTAGTTTTTGTATCTCAAACATGTTTTCCTTTAATCACTGTGCCTCACTTATTACGTTATTAAATTTTGAATACTTGTAGTAGTAAGGGCAGGATAAGCATGGACATTTGAAGGATGAAATCATATAATTTTCCCAACCAAGCATTTTGTAAGGATTGAGGGCAAGCAACAAAAGTGATTGATTTGAATTTCACAGTTTTTCTGTTTGTCTTATTTGTGTGAATGTGTGTGTGTGTGTGTGTGTGTTTGAACATAGTACTCTTCCTCAAGCAGAAGAAATTGTTTCAAAAATATAGTTAAGTCACTGGCATTATGGTGCAGTGAGCTAAGCTGCCCTGCAATGTGAACATCCTATATGAGGGAAATGATGGTTTGAGTCCCCACTGCTCCACTTCTGACCCAGATCGATGCTACCATTACTGGGAAAGTATCAAAACATGGCTCAAATGCTTGGACTCCTGCCACCACCTGGACCCTAAGCGTTAAGTTTCTGACTGGCCTGGACCAACCTCAGCTGATGGAAGTCCTTTCTCTCTTTCTTGCCCTGCTTTTTAAATAAATAAAAACAAACAAACAAATAAATAAGTGTTTTAAAATATAGTTAAGAGGAAAAGAAGTGAAATGAAATCTACAAATCCAAAATGATCCTCTGAGTAATTGAGAACTGACTAAATAAATACTTATATGCACACAGCATTAATGTTTATGCATTTAGTTTATAAGCTACTTGAAGGAAGTAATAGTTACAACTTCATGATGTTTAATCTATTGTAAACACACAATAAAATTTAGTAAATCTTTTTTGAAGGAATATAGTAAACTCTCCACTAATTTTTGTGTTGCACTTTACATAATACAGACTTACACTGGTTGACACTGCTATGATTCCTCATGGGGACTACATTTCCCCTATTCCTTTGTAATCAGGTGGGGTCATGTGACTGTTTCTCACTCTGGATTGTGAATAGAAAAGATTGTGCCACTTCAAAGTCAACATGAGAAAGGACAACAGGAGCCTTCTTCACCTCTATGACCATTCACATTAACTGTAATAGGGAAAGAAACTCTTACTGAGTTTAGATATTGAAACTCTGGGGTTTATTTGTTACAATGGTTATCAATTGCCTAACTAAAACAAACCCCATTTTCATTATTTTGTCTTAAATTTCCCACAGCATTTAGCAGGCTTGAGGTCCTTTCGACATCAAGTCTAACTCATGATGCCACTGGCTAATTTTGTTTTTCATTCATATTTCAGATTTCAACTTTTGACACTTTCCATATCTAAATTCTGATATCTCAACGTTACCAAACTCAGTGGCACTTTAAGATGCACTGGTACTTTAAGATGATCTACCTTTTGGCATGAGAGGCCAGGCTGAAACAAGATCATCACAATATTGTTGCATGATTCTTGTTAAGCATATCTTCAGATTATTGCTTAGAGTAAATATATATTTGATATTTTTATACTCAACTACTCTGTGGCCTATCATAACAGCCTGCTGTGTGAATTAGAAAAATTATTGTCTTCTGTTTTCTTTAGATACTTTCTGTGTTAAGAAAGCCATGATATATATAAAGCATGCCTAAATGAAAAACAGAACAAAACAAAGTGTTGCAAGCGGAAGTTTTTGTTTGGATGGTGAAAGGGACTAAAAATCAAAGAGTAAATTACTTCAAATTGGTATCTTTCAACTGTAATTTCACTAAGTTGTTGTTTGGAACATTTTTATGTCATATTTTTCAAACATTTTTTCTTTATAATGGTAAAATAACGGTCATTTGGTCTTTTTCAAAAAATATGAGTTGTTTTGTGCACAAACACAATTGCTGGACATGTTATGGGAAAGGCCCAGAATGATAAGTTTATTTTTCAACACTCTGCACCTTTGAAATGATTCAAATAAAAAGTGTCATCGAGACTTGCTCTAACAACTTTCATAGTATCTGGAAACTTTAAATTGAAAAGGCAAGTTGTGCTATGTGCATAATTAAAATATTTTAAATTTATCATGTGAAGAGTCTTATCTGTTTTCTACTCATCAACTATCAATTGTGAACAGAAACTATTTGACTATAACATTGATTCTGGGAATTGATTTATTATGATGATTATCATAATTATCATTATATTGTTGATCATCACCTTAATACTCAGAATAAATTATAACATATGAGAGAAGAGAAGGAACAAATGTTTTGGGTGAGGGAAAACCTAAGTTTGAGTTCCTGTCAAAAAAAGTATCATGATTTTTAGAAAGTTCTCTAAACCTTCTGAATCAAATATTTTACTTGTAAAATGATAGGTTAGAAATAATACATGTCAATAGTGCCTGGCATACTTTAAGTGCGCAGTTATAACCATGATCATCTCTTCCAGCTTTTAGTTATATAAGTATGTCTTGACATATGAGACATATTTAAATTCTGTAAATTTGGGGACTTTGTTTCTTATGTATTGGAGTCAGAAAGTTAGGAAGAATTTTATATTAGTCAGCTATTGTCACAATAATGCCATGCAACAAATCATCTGAAAATGTAGTGACAGCAACCCAAGAATTTATGGTTATGCTCTGAGGTCTTTAGAACAACAGGTAGTTTTAATCTAGGGCAGGATCATCTTTGAAGATCTAATTAAGATCCAAGGTCAGTTGGGCTAAGCTCAAGATTAGGCATAGGGTTCAAGTGTACTCAATATGTTTTGGCCCACTTGGAAGGAGCAGCACCTACCTTGGATGAACTATTCTTGTGATGTGTTACCAGGTGTGAACACCAGCCAGACAATGCAAATACATCTGCTAATACCTCATTCGGAGGCCAGTTGATAAGGTCAAGTCTTGAAGTATGAAAATGTGCTCACAATGCATCTGTAGACAAGCAAATATTAGTGGAACACTTAAAGAATCACTGTATTTTAGAAGAAAGGGGTGGATGAAAGAAGGAAAATAATTTAGTTCATAGGAAGGGAAGACTCAAACAGAGCATGTTGCTAGACTTTAGTCATAACACAAAGAAATTGAGTGAGATGAGAAAGAGGAGAGAAAAATGAGAAGAAGTTATGAGGACTGATATGCAACAACACTAAAGAGTCAGACAATCTGGAGAGAAATGCTTTTAAAGGTAGCAGTTACCCTTGAAATAGCGTGTGTGTTTAGTTGTCACTACAAATAGACAGGTCCTGTTATTAAAATGGACATTGAGTTCTCAATAGTCAGACTTATTCATGCACAAACTAGTAACTCTTGTACCATCTCTGGAAAAGATATGTCATTCACACAATAAAATATATAGTGTATTGAACGTCAAGAAAATGATTAATTTGCATATAATAAACAATTTCCACAAAATATTAAAGCCATTTTGGTAATATTTATGTACATGAAGCAAATATGCTTATATGTAATGACTGTTAATTAAAATAGATATATCAGAATACTCGTTCTTCAATAAATTATGATCTATAGGTTCATACTTTTTATTCAGAAAATGTTTTTCAAATATATTGGAATATTAATTAATTTCAACTTTTCACAGGCTTAAAGATTAATTCTCCCAAATAGGCTGGATTAGTATAAATTTGTAATTAAAAAATTCACAATTTTCATTTGAATGTTCAATCAGCAAATTGTATAGATGCTGCAAATGCAAAGACGAAGAAAAAAAACCAATAAAACCTGCCCTGAGAAAGCTCATAGAAAAAATATAATATATGATGTTTTTCTATAATATAATGGAAACTGTAATTGGAGAAAGTACAAATCAAACAAAGTCATTTCAGAACAAGGGAAGTAAAAGAATCATCAGTGAGGCGGGGTTTTGGTGAAGCTGGAGCATGAGTAGAAGTTAGCAGAAGTTTGTAAAGGATACTCAGACAGAAGGAGCCATATGGAAGGACATAGGCATATAAAAAATGACAGCAACTGTGGGAGGTGAGTAATATAGAATGGCTGGGAAATCTATTTCTCAGGGAAGTGATAGGTGGCATGGTTAGAAGAATGGTTTGGAGTCAGAGTTAACAGACATATCATTCAGATATCTGCCCTTCCTGTGTAAGGACTGATGCTCAAATGCCCAAGATGGCCAATAACTTTCAGTCTCAAAAATCAAACCCATCTACAGGAATCTTGGGATACCTACCTGATGTTGTAAGTCTGAAAAATTAGCAGAGAAATCCAGTATTTCAAGAGGGAATGAAAAGATACAAGTGATTTTCAGGAGCAAAAGCCAAGTGGATTTAGAGAAAAAAAAAACAAAAACAAAAACAAAAAAGAAGGCAACTGGCTTGGATTCATAATACTCCCCAGACTCATCCTGAGGGCCTGTGCAGCCAGCAGCACTCTTGGCTTTGAGTTCTGGAGCAGTTCTCTTTGGTGCAAGTTAGTTCATCTTTTGCTACCTAGGTTCAAACAAATCCCTTTCTAATTTCACACTGTAATATTTGACAAGTAAGTGACAGGAAAAGAGTTCCACTTTATAATTTTAATAATAATTACAGTGATGATGGTTCGTCCTTTTTTAGGGGTTACTGGTAACAAAATATAACAGGAGCACATTTTACACATATGAACTCATTGAACCTGCCAAACCATCTGATAAGGTAGGTATTACTATTAACCTCTTTTACAGATGAGTAGACTAAGTTGAAATTGGAAGTGGGTCAGTCTCAGCTAAGGTCAATATGCCAGTCAACAACAATGCCTATTACCAAGATTAACTTATTGGTTATGAAAACTGATGACAGCAGAGAAGTCAGCTGGGAAATTGCTATGGCATAGGTACGGCACAAGCTGGCATGAACTGAACAAGAGTGAGTGAATAGACTAGGCAGTGATAGTGAGGATGGTAGGAAGATGACTAACTTAAGAGGCATTTAAGAAATAGAGTCAACAAGGTTAGGATGTGGCAAGAGGCAAAGATATAGTCAAGGATTTTCTCCAGATTTCTGGCTAGAATAAGAGGTAGGTGATGGTGGTAGCTCTTGCTTGGAAACAGTGCACACTTTAGTTGGCGCTAAAGAGAAGATTCTGAACGCATTTTCCTTTGTTGTAATCTTTCCAGGCCTGAGACTGAGCCCATCAAGTCATCCAATTTCCTCTACTCTTCCTTAGTTCCTCACAGTATCATTTCTCTTAACATCATGCCCACAATCTGGAGAGAGGAGAGATTATAAATCTAGATTCCCTTCCCTCCCTTCCTTCTATCTCCCTTTCCTCCCTTCTTCCTTTCCTTTACCCTCCTTCCTTCCTTATATCTTGCCTTTCCTCCTTCCTCCCTCTCTCCCTCTCTGTCCTTCATTCATTACCATCATCTATGCTTTTTAAAAATCTCTGTTTTCCTCCAGATATCTAGATGCTTGTAATTCATAGAAGTCCACTCTTCCTACCTTCTGTCATTCTTTTTTGTAATTCCTTATTGAAGAAATGGACAGAGAATAGTGTTCTAACTGAATGGTTAAACAACTATTTCATTTAACAAAGTAAATAAGGGATAATATTGATATTTATTCACTCTGGATTATTTCAGTAACCTCCTAGCTGGTCTAAAGTCATTCCTTGTTAAAATCAAAGCTGTCTTTGAATACCAGGAAGTTTGGTGAAGATGATAGAGAACTAGACTCCTGGCTAGGTAGGCAGGGACCAGGGGTTCCCTTCCCGTTATCTGGAGATAAGAAAATTCAAGCAACCAGCTTATATTTGAGATGTTGACTTCCTATGCTAGTCCTTGTAATAAAGGTTTTTTTTTTGCTTTTGTTTGTTTGTTTGTTTGTTTGTTTTTGCTGTTGTAACTGATCTAGGTAATGGCAATTCTATTTGTTTTGGGGAAAGTTTCATATGTTTTCTGTTGAAACTTGATTGGAACTATCATCCAGTTAACCAATGAAAACTGTCCCTTTCCCAGGCCAGTCATGAGAACATACCTTTTTTTTTTTGGACAGGCAGAGTTAGACAGTGAGAGACAGAGAAACAGAGAGAAAGGTCTTCCTTTTTCCATTGGTTCACCCCCCAAATGGCCGCTAAAAGTGCGCCGGCGCGCTGCGCCGATCTGAAGCCAAGAGCCAGGTGCTTCCTCCTGGTCTCCCATGCAGGTGCAGGGCCCAAGGACTTAGGCCATCCTCCACTGCACTCCCGGGCCACAGCAGAGAGCTGGACTGGAAGGGAAGCAACTGGGACAGAATCCAGCGCCCCAACCTGGACTAGAACCCGGGGTGCCGGCGCTGACGCAGGTGGAGGATTAGCCAAGTGAGCCTCGGCGCTGGCTGAGAACATACCATTTTACAACCTATAAAACCCCAGACAATCAGCCTTCCAAATGGCTTCCTCCTTTAGGGACTCCTCTCAATGCTGCTGGGAGGTATTTTTTTTTTTTCCCCAATTTTTGCTTTCCTTAGGAATACCACTTAATGTTGCTGATTTTTTTCCTCCTTTACTTTCACTTTCTTTAAGAAACCACTTCTGCTTTTCTTTACATATTCTCCATCTCTGTGCTCCTTATTTTTCAAGAACCTGAGACATGAACTTGGTGGAGAAAACAATGAATTGAAAAAACTGCATACTCCTGCAACAACAGGTTGAACACTGACTACCCCTGCATGTATTTATTCCTGAAATGCTTTTTCCTGCCCTTTTGCCTCTGTTCATTTTTTTCTCTTTTGAAAAAATTCTATTTATTTGGAGATCAGAGAGAGAGAGAGAGAGAGCGAGCGAGTGAGCAAGCGAGCAAAGGACATGCACCCACACAGAGCAAGGTGTTCTAAAGGTTCACAATGGCCACAACTCATCGGGTTGAAGCTGGGAACGCTATCCAGGTCTTCTATATGGGTGAAAGGAACTCATGTACTTAAGCCATCATCTTCTGCCTCTCAGAGTGCACATTATTAAGAGGATGGAATCAGGAGCTAGAGCAGTAGCTGAGAATTGAGCCAGATACCCATATGGGGTTTAGGTGCCTTAGCTGCCAAACCAAATCCCCACCTTCCCTGATTTTCCCTGGCTCAGCCTCCCAATTCATCCTCAGCTCTTAGCCTGCCCATCTTGGTACATTTAGCCTATATTGTCTTTATTCCTTAAACTACTGTCTCATCTTTTGAACTGTATTTAATATTTGCTCTCTTATTCTTTTATAACTTATCTCATTTGGGTTTCTGTCTTCTGTCATTGCTCTCAGTGGCTGAAATACAAAAAAAAAAAGCTTCAGTAAAGTTATCTACTCATTTGCCATACTAATACCTTTTATTCCACATTTTTGGTGTATGATGATGATTTTCAGGCTCTAGACAGGGGCATTTTGGTTAATTTAAAGGTTTATCTATCAGGGGGGTTTCAAATAATTGCCCCAGTCCTGTGTGGCCTCCCTTCCCCCACTCCGTACTTCCCACAGACAATGACTGTTCCTTTGCCCCTGATATCCAACTAAGATTAGCAACCATCCTCACTTGCCCAGGACTGTTCTACTTGAAGCACCACATGTCTCACATCCATCAGCTTAGATGGTTTATGATCCTATATCCCCATATGACTTTGTCTTTCCTTCATTTTGCCCTTTTATGATAAAAAAATATCCAATTCAGGCAACTTTTTCCTCACTCTGGATAATTTCAACAGCTTTCTTCCTGATCTCCTGGCTTCCCTTATTAAAGTCTAAATCACCTTTTATAACACCAGATTAAGTTTTCTTTTTTTTTTTTTTACCCCTACCATAACTTCCCTCCCACCCACAACCCTCCCATCTCCCACTCCCTTTCCCCTTCCATTCACATCAAGATTCATTTTCAATTCTCTTTATATACAGAAGATCAGTTTAGTATATATTAAGTAAAGATTTTAACAGTTTGCACCCACACAGAAACACAAAGTGAAAAATACTGTTTGAGTACTAGTTATAGCATTAAATCACAATGTACAGCACATTAAGGACAGAGATCCTACATGAGGAGTAAGTGCACAGTGACTCCTGTTGTTGACTTAACAAATTGACACTCTTGTTTATGGCATCAGTAATCACCCTAGGCTCTTGTCATGAGTTGCCAAGGCTATGGAAGCTTTTTGAGTTCGCCAACTCTGATAATATTTAGACAAGGTCATAGTCAAAGTGGAAGTTCTCTCCTCCCTTCAGAGAAAGGTACCTCCTTCTTTGATGGCCTGCTCTTTCCACTGGGATCTCACTCGCAGAGATCTTTCATTTAGTTTTTTTTTTTTTTTTTTTCCCCAGAGTGTCTTGGCTTTCCATGCCTACAATACTCTCATGGGCTTTTCAGCCAGATCCGAATGCCTTAAGGGCTGATTCTGAGGCCAGAGTGCTGTTTAGGACATCTGCCATTCTATGAGTCTGCTGTGTGTCCTGCTTCCCATGTTGGATCATTCTCTCCCTTTTTTTTATTCTATCAGTTAGTATTAGCAGACACTAGTCTTGTTTATGTGATCCCTTTGACTCTTAGACCTATCATTATGATCAATTGTGAACAGAAATTGATCACTTGGACTAGTGAGATGGCATTGGTACATGCCACCTTGATGGGATTGAATTGGAATCCCCTGGTATGTTTCTAACTCTACCACTTGGGGCAAGTCCGATTGAGAATGTCCCAAATTGTACATCTCTTCCCTCTCTTTTTCCCACTCTTATATTTAACAGGGATCACTTTTCAGTTAAGTTTCAACACTTAAGAATAACTGTGTATTAATTACAGAATTCAACCAATAGTATTAAGTTTTCTATAAAGTTGTTTTGATACTGTCATGGCCTTGTTCAAACAATTCCAATGCCTCCCCTTTGCCCATCAAATGAAACTTACATGCTGTAGACTGGCATTTGATGCCTTTGGTAGTCTTTCATTAGATTTCCTTTCTTATTTTTCTTTAGGTGACTCATAAGTTGCTTCACTATCTTTTAGAACTTTGCATCCATTGTGAGTAACCGCACTGTGTTTTGTGTGTGCATTTGATATTTGTTTTTTTTAACTGAGTATTAGGATATTGAAGTGACTCAGTACAGATTTGTAGTTGATAAAAATCTATGAAATGTCACTGTTTTATGTACCTATTCACATTTATTTCCTTCCTGTTGCTTAAGTTGAGTTACAGAGTAGATCATAAGAACAAATTAATTTCAGGCAGGCTAGTTTAGAACAGTTGTTACGCAGCTCTAATATGAAAATAAACAATCTGGAAAAGAACAGAATTTTTTAGTAAGTTATGATTTTTATTTTTCTACTCAGTGTTACTGACAAAACTCTGTTTTAATTTTTAGAATTTTATTTATTTATGTTCATCTTATTTAAAAAGCAGAGAGCCACATAGAGGTAACTCATCTACTGGCCCACAATAGCCAAGACTGGACCAGGCCAAAGCTAGGAGGCAAAAACAATCATGTTTTTAGCATTGGTGGCAGGGACTGAAGTATTTTCGTCATCACGTACTGCCTTCCAGGATGTGCATTAGCAGGAAGCTGGATCAGAAGTGGAGTACTCGGGACTGGAACCATGCACTCTGACATGGAATATGGTGACTAGACCTGCTATGCCAAACACTCATCCCTAACCCTGCTTTATAAATCATTATATCATTATTTTTAAGATTATTCGATCACTAACTGCAACTTTATAATTCTATGTCATTCTTCCATTTGAAGTAAAAACAAACAAAAACACCTTGTGATCATCCATCATTTTATTTATTTGTCTTTATGGTCATTTTCTAAAATTTCAAAGAAGATATTCTCAGTGGGCCATGGAAACAAAACCCGTTCCATTTCTCTTCTGCATGACTGAAGATAGGTCCTTCAGTGGTCTTCTTCATGTGGAAGAATAGCCTAACATTTTGTGGTTCTTTTCATCATGTAACCTAGGATCCTACTTTATTTCCTGGGATTTTTGAGTTGTGTTTCCATATCTTTAGCTTTATTGATGGATGTGCTTTTGCCTATTGAGGGATTTACAGCTTCTGTATTTATAACCCTGCTAGTCTCGTATAAATCCTGAGGGGTTCTGCTTGCTTATCCACTGTCGCTCTCTTCTTTGTAAAATAATTCTAGTGCTGCCCATCAGAGCAGGCATGTGACTATTAGCAGTGTTTGGTACTTGCTAGTATACATACTGCAATCCATCATCTCTTGTCCTTTTGTTACTCAGAAACCAAAACCCCAGCACTCATCCCTGCTGTGGTTATTCCTTTATTCTAAGTGCATTTCTCATTAAGAACAAAATATGTAAATATTTTATGCTTTACTATGAATCAAATGTTAAAAAATATTCTTCAGTTGATACTGAGTTTCAAATGAAAGTGCTGTTAAGTTATGTATGCTTTCATTTGTTTAGACTGCTTTATTAGAGTAAAACTCTATCAACTATCCATTCTTTTCTACGTTCTCTAGTAATAACAATCTATAAATCATCAGGACGAAGAATAATATACCAAATTGGAATGAGGGCTTTGAAGTCTGTAATATTAAAATATAGCCACAAACACTTCAACACTTCTTCCATTAAGAGATGTGTTCTAGTGGCCGGCGCTCCGGCATAGCAGGTAAAGCAGTCACCTGCAGTACTGGCATCCCATATGGGCACAGGCTCAAGTCTCGGCTGCTCCACTTCTGATCCAGCTTTCTGCTATGACCTGGGAAAGCAGTACAAGATGGCCTAAGTCCTTGGGCCCCTGCACCCACGTGGGAGACCCAGTGGAAACTCCTGGCTCCTGGCTTTGGATCGGCGCAGCTCTGGCCATTGCGGCCAATTGAGGAGTGAACCAGCGGATGGTTGACCTCAATTTCTCTCTGCCTCTCTTTCTCTCTGTGTGTAATTCTGACTTTCAAATAAATAAATAAATCTTAAGAGAGAGAGAGAAAGAGAGAGAGAGAGAGAGAGAGAGAGAGAGAGAGATGTGTTCTAGGTCCTCTACTCTTGAATCCGCTTAGGCTTCTGCCTTTTGATCAAGAGAGAATGATAAAAGAGATACTCAGTGAGCGTGACTGTGAATCCTCGGTGTCCTAGTCTGTTTTGTGCTGGTATAACAGAATATCACAGACAGAATGATTTATGATGAACCTATGTTTGACTTGTGGTTCTTGAGACTTAGGGAGTCCATCACTGAGCGTTGAGCGACTGGTGGCAGCCCTCATTCTGTAGTCTGTCATGGCAGAAGGTAGAAGGGCAAAAAAGGACATGTGCATAAGAGAGGGAAGGAATTAAGCTCATTACTTTATCAGAAACCCACTCTCCTGACAACAAGCCCACTCCCACAATCACAGCATCAATCCAATTGTCAGGCTCTAATCACCTCTTAAAGGTCTGGCTTCTCAGTGTTGTTCTAGGAGATTAAGTTTCCAACACATGAACTTTAGGAACAATCTCAAACCATAGCCCTAGGTCATAAAAGACCATGCAACTTTTGTTTCAGTTTTTTGGAGCACTGACTCTTGGATTCCTGAGCCACTGTGCTCAATTATCCGAAGGAAGCCATGTTTGAGGAAGTGGAAGTTCCATGGAAAGGCCATTTGTGGGCATTCTGAGTGACAGTGCTAGTGAGCCCAGTCTGTCTCCATAATAGGTGTCCGATGTGTTAGTGAAGAGGCCTCTAGAGTATTGCAGCTCCAGTCACTTATCTGAGAGAGTGGACATGCTGAGGCAGAGACAACCCATATCTTCTCTGATCTATCAAGATTTCAGGCCTGCTAGTCTCATTTTATTCTTTTAAGTTTCAGATTTTTTAAAAAATTATTTATTTATTTGAAAGGCAGTTACAGAGAGAGGGGGAGGAGATAGATAGATGATTGACAGGTAGATAGATAGAGAGTAATCCATCTGCTGGTTCACTCCCCATATGGCACAAAGGCTGGAATTGGGCTGGTCCAAAGCCAGGAGCCAGAAGCTTCATCTAAGTCTCCCACATGTATGTAGAGGCTCAAGTACTTGAGCCATCTTCCACTACTTTCCAAGGCACATTAGCAGGGGAGCTGGTTTGGAAGTGGAGCAGCTGGAACAAAAATTGACACCCATATGGGATGCAGGTGGCAGTGATGGCATCTTTAGCTGCTACACCAAAACTCTTGTCCCTTGGGATACTTTTAATTACTATATTAACTTCTTAGATGTGATCAGCTTATCTAATTTCTAGTTTTCAATTGCTTCATCTATAAAAAAACAATAATGATGCCCTTGTTGCTGGCTTTTCTTAGGGGGCTGGAAGAGATAACGCAGTGTGTAGTGCCCAAAGAGTAAAGTCTTAATTAGTGGTAGCCATTATTACTAAAATAGACAATAATAAAAAAAATTCTGTTTTAGTGAGACTATTGTCATTTTTTTAGGTCCTGGCAGAATACACACAGCATAAATTTACTGTCTTGATTATTTTTAAGTGTACAGTTCAGTATTGTTAAGTATATTCATATTGTCATGCAACCAATCTCCAGAACTCTTCTCTTCTTGCAAAAGAAACTCAGTACCCAGTAAGCAACAATTCACCAGCACCCCATCCCTCCAGTATCTGGCAACCACACTTCTACTTTCTGTCTCTGTATATCTGCCTACTGTAGTCATCTCATATAAGTGCAGTCATACAATATTTATCTTTTGTGATTGGCTTATTTAATTTAGCATGGTGTCATCAAGATTCTTGTATGTTGAAGCATGTGTCAAAAACTGTCCTTCCTTTCTAAAACTGAATAGTATTTCATTGTGCATATACTACATTTTCTTTACTAAGTCATTCTTTGATGGACTCTTGTGTTTCCTATCTCTTTAACTATTATGAATAATGGTGCTATGAACATAGGTGTACATATATCTCTTAGAGAC
This sequence comes from Lepus europaeus, assembly GCF_033115175.1. Taxonomy (NCBI): domain Eukaryota; kingdom Metazoa; phylum Chordata; class Mammalia; order Lagomorpha; family Leporidae; genus Lepus; species Lepus europaeus. The sequence continues at coordinate 81,552,343 of NC_084838.1, read as the reverse complement.
CTTACTTTCAAATTTTTTGGTTATATACAACAAAGTGGAATTGTTGGATTATATGATAATTGTATTTTTAATTGTGGAGGGAATCAATATATTTTTTCCATGTTGGCTCCATTTCATTTTCCCACACAATGCATAAAAGTCCCAGATTATCCATATCCTTGTCAACATTGGCTATTTTTTGTCATTTTTTTAAAAGAGTAACTAGCATAATGGATGTGACATGGTATTGCATGGTGATTTTAATTTGTGATCTTGAGCATTTTTCTAAGGATTAACAATGATGAGCATCTCTTACAGTACTTATTGATTTGTTTATTTTTTTGGATGAGTGCCTATTCAAGTCATTTGTCTACTTTTCAATCTGATTCTTTTGTTGTTATTGAGCTGCAGTTCTTTATATATTCTAGATATCAAGCCCTTATCAGATCAGTTACTTGCAAATCTTTCCTCCCTTTCCCTGTGTTGCCTTTTAACTCTGTTGGTTGTGGAATCACTGCTTTTTATTCAGTAATTTGATGTATCATTAATCCAATCAGAATTAAGTTTGGAAATGCATCATCATTAATGTACCCAGAAATATGATAGCAGAATTAAATTTGAATTAAGAGTGACTCCCCCTAAATCAGGATTCACTTTTTTACTAACAGGTGGGAGAATTTTGATGATGCAATCAGGTAAGCAAAGGAGTATTCTTTACTAACATAATTTATATTTTCAAGAGCAAAGAAATTTTTTTTTAGTTCCTGGGATTTTTTTTAGTGCCAACTTGTAGTGAAATCTACATTGTACATCAAATGCTATAGTGGCACCTGATTGTAACTTAAAGAAGCCATTGTACTGACTTCTATCCATCATTCTTTGCAACTGGCTGTTGGGAAACCATTATTCACTATTGTAGCCGATGAAGTATATGCAGTAACCTAACGTAGTAGTTAATGATCTTATTTTAGCTTTAGGTGGTGACATGTAACAGGAAGATCAGTTTTTCTTTTTTTTTAATATTTATTTTATTCATTTGAAAATCAGAGTTACATAGAGAGATAGAGAGAGGTCTTCCATCTGCTGGTTTACTCCCCAAATTGCCTCAACGGCCAGAGCTGAGTTGATCTGAAGCCAGGAGCCAGGAGCTTCCTCTAAGTCGCCCACATAGGTGCAGGGGTCCAAGGACTTGGGCCATATTCTACTGCCTTCCCAGGCCACAGCAGAGAGCTGGATTGGAAGTGGAGCAGCCAGGACTTGAACTGTGCCCTTGTGTGATACCAGCATTGCAGGTGGCGGCTTTACCTTCTACACCATGATACCAGCCCCTCTGCTGAACTTTGGAACATTGGATAGATGAGGATGGCTTGTAAGATGTTGGTTTAAATCATTTTGGGTACACAGCCTCATTATAAACTGGTTAACTTTAATTTATTGCAGATTTTGAATCTCTGAACCTATAAAATACTTGAATACATTAATTGTATATTTATCTCAAGAAACTACAGAAGGGAATTCAGAGCAGATATTGCATGTTGGAAAGAGAGGCAGTACCAATCAAGAAATCTGGGTTTTAGATATGCTTTTGTGAGTAATCATCTCTGTGACTATGGGTGGGTCACTCATACTTTCAAGCTGTCATTTTCCTAAACCCATTTAAGATTCTAACATTTAACTTCCCAATAAGCCTACACAAATTATATACAAAGATAGACAAAATACTTTTATATTTACACAGAAACCCTTCCATATTTTTTTAAACAATGTTTATTTATTTGAATGGCAGAGCTACGGAGGGTGGGGACAAAGAAACAGGGAGATCTTTTATCTGCTGGTTCACTCCCTCAAATGCTTGCAGCAGTTAAGGTTGGGCCATGCTGAAGCTAGGAGATGAGTATTCAACCTGAGCCTCTGATGAGGGTGGCGGGGACTCAAGTACTTGAGTCATCATCTGCTGCCTCCCAGAATATGCCTTAGCAGGAAGCAAGATAGGCAGCAGAGCCATGCACTCTACTATGAGATGTAAGGGCATCCCATGTGGCAATTTGACCCATTGTGCCTCAAAACCCACTTCTACTTATGTTACCTTGACTAATCTAATATCAGTTATTAATTTTATCAACTTACTCTGTTTTAAATATCATTTTACCAGCTTTGCTTATTTGCTTAATTATTTATAAATCACATTCAGAGGGCGTCTTATGATGCACCCATTATGGATATGGAATGGCCAGTAAAGTACGTGGAGCCTGTCCCTGACAGTAATAATTTCTTAGGAATATCAGCATATCTGGCAGGGAATTGAGTCAGAGATAAGTGTACAAAAGAAAGAAAAATTCATGTAAATAATGGAAGATGATGACTTCCACTCCAATTATTTTTATCATGCCAAGGGATGGTGGCAACTCTCTTTTTGTTATTAAAGTCTGGATTATTTCTAGAAGAAAATGGTCAGTAAGGGGAAAAGGTTGAGAATCACTGGCATGGATGATGTTGACTGGAATGGTTAAAATAATGTGAATGTATAGTCTGTATTAGAGAAGTCTTTGGGGAAAACTGATTACCCTCTGTTAATAATTAAGTGATGCCATTTAAATTTTGGAGGTAAAATTGAGAACATAAGGTGAATGTTTCATAAATTAAAGTTCCATGAAAATAGTTTCATTCTATCTGAGGAAAATATTTCTAACAATTTGAACAGTCTAATAACAGATTGAGTTGCCTAGTTAGACAGACAAGTTTCCAAAATGGGACTTGTCCAAGGAGCTAAATCAGTAGAAAAATTTAAATGACTTCCTGGGCAGGTAACCCAAAATAAGCAAAGTGGGTTGCTTGAGGCAAATGAGCTGTGTATATTTCACTGAGAGTTTGTCAGGTCTTGTGATTTTTCTAAAGAAGCAAGAAATCAAGACTTTTATGTCTGTTTCCTGATATATGTACATGTTGGCTTTCATTTTTTTTTTTTTTTTTGCAGCTCTATGGAGTAAACAAAATCCATCTGGCTTGAGTATAGAATGATTTATCTAGTTTGATCTCTGAACTTTGTTTCTGTAATCTACAAGCCATGTCATCTGTAGACTAATAATATAAGTGGGTGTTTAGGATGTGGAAACACTAAAAGATCACAGTCTTGTACCATCAAACTTAATGGATGAATAAAATTTACAATTAATTTTTGTTGAAATCATTGGATACACTTGGGGTTATCCTATACACTATTATATAGGACCAATAATAATCTCTTGTAACAAAACCTATGTAATACAAAGCTGTGAACACTGAACATTTCCCTAGTCAATGTGAAGATAGAATTGAGGGAGTAGAGTTCTAGCAGCTTCTGTAGTTCTATGTGGTGCTCCAAGAAAACAAGATTCAGGATTCAAGGATGACTTTATGGGATTAGTCTGACTCAAGAATTAGCTGCCTGTGCTTTCCTGACTTCTTCATTCTTATGGGGCTCTTTACTGTTTACAATTCTTTACTTTTTAAGTAAAATAGCAATTTCCTTTTCTCTTTGGAGGCCAAGATTCCAACAAAGGCTCCAGAATTATTCTTCTACTCTCTGTCTCTGCCACGTGAATTTCTTTTTTTCATTAAAGTCTTGCATCTGGTGGCTGTTGCTCTTCTATGTCCTATATCGGTCCAAGGGGATTAGACAGTGGAGAACCATCAGTATCAGTGCCATCTAAAGGTAAGATGAGGTTGATTTAGCTACTACTTCATTCTACCCACTTGTTGCCTTTGGCTACTCCCCTCACCCCCCACCTCATTGCAAGACATAAACAAGGCAGCTTTACCAGATTTTGTGTGTGTGTGTGTTGGGGGGGGAGTCTTGGAAGAAATAGGTGGTTACACCTCAGGGAAGTATGTAGCTTAATATTCAATATTATATCTCCCACTGTATAAAGTTTCCCAGTCTTCCAATGGAAATTTGCCACGCGTGCAAATCTAACATCCTGCTGGCTTCTTCCCTTCTCTTCTCCAGAGCTACTCTTCCTCCATATTCAATTTTTTTCATGTTTCCTGATAAAGCTCAACTCTTCACCACCCTTCCTTAAATTCCCTTAAGTTCTACCTTTGCTTATTTGAGACCACATTAATTACTCCATTGAACAAAAACCTTACACTACAGGTGCAGGTCTTTTTACACATAACACTGGCAGGACTTTTGTGATGCCTGTCTTTCCTTTCACAGGAACTGATCTTGGGTGTGACCTCCTTCGACACTAAGTTTCTAATTTAAGTTGGCCTAGAGTTTGGTGCAAATAATTATAACTTTAATGAGTTCCCAAGTCATGCTTTTGGTCTAGGAATACTACCTTGAGATCTTGGTTCAAGGAATAGGCTTTATTAAGCAAAGGAGAAAGTGACAAGGCCAAGAGTAGCTGAGAAGGCCTGGTCTTCTTTCTAACATTCTTCTACAGAGAAATTTAGCAGGGCTACTGCTTCCATGGAAATTGAGAACAAGTGCAGTACCCTCCACTGGGAGAAGAGAGCAATGTCACCCCTCTCTCTTTCTACCCTCTTATCCTGCTCTCTCTCCTCTCTACCAAACTGGATCATTGCCCAAACATGTTAAGAGGCTCTGTGGGGCATGTTTGATTATTTTTGTTTATCACATGACATGTGATGTCTACTCCATATCCAAAGCCTATTATTCCACTAAATCTACTAGTTGTAGACTAATCAATGTCTGTCTTGGAGTTGACTTCAGGAAAGAAAAAGAGTCTATCTTGTCCTACCTAACTCTTGAAAGTGATGAGTTATAAACTCACGTACTATTGTCATTGGCCATTTTCAGCCATGTGGTCTAAGAAAATCAGAAACCTTTTATGAAGGGGAGAAGAAGCTAGCCTATTTCTAGAGGAGCAAAAATGAGAAATAGGGAGAGAAAGGTCTAAGAGTCTTTGAATTCTTGCTTCCAGATGTATCTGAGTCCTGGATGGATTCTTCTTGGGGATTCATGAGATCATGAGAATGTCTTCTTTAAGTCTAACCCATTTCGTGATGGATTTTTGCTCTTTGTACGAAAAAGAACTGACAGAGACACGATGTTTCATTTAGAAGTTTTGATTTCCAGCAAAGTGATAACTTGAGGCACAAGAGGTCTCTGTAAGATGAGTCCAGCAGAAGCCCTCAGTAATTCTGCTCTATTGGGTTACTCTCCTGTATAGAAGCTGCATAATTTAGCAGGAAGTCCCTTGGAATCAGCTGAGTCTTGGTTTCCATCACAGCTCCATTATCTGCAGGCTATAGAAGTTGAAAACGTCATTTGAATTTTCTAAATGTCAGTTTCCTATCTTTATTAACGGAATGTATCATGTATCATGCAGACTTGTTTTAAAGATTAACATAAAAAATAAGAGAACCTAGTTCAACCAGATTTGAATGTGTTCACAGTTAAAGGCACATTTTATAGTTTTAAAAGACATCCTCAAAACATGATGTGTTTTCAAGAAGATAAATACAACAAACATAAACATGAACAAAAAATTAAGATTTTGTAAACTCAAGACTGCTGTAGTTGCTTGTGTATTAGTCATGGTTTTATAGAGAAGAAGCACCGTGATCATATATACTCATAGATACACGAATCTGTGTATCTATGCAAGTATATTAAGTATCTGCAGGGTAGGCTAGAAGGCTGGAGACCTTGCAGTTCAAGTCCAAATATGTTTAGTTGGCAGAATTCTCTCTTCCTTGAGGGAGGTCAGTCTTTTTCTATTAGGGCTTTTCACTGATTGGATGAAACTCTCTCACATTATTGAGGGTAATCTGCTTTATTTATTCAAAAATCCAATCTAAAAGTATCTACATGAAAGCAACCAATATAATATTTGAGCAAACATTTGGGTACCATGGCTTGTCTAAATTAACATTCATAACCATTGTAGTAAGAGTGATTTTAAATTTAATTTTGAATTTCCTAGTGACAAGAGAAAAAAGATAATATATTTTTATTTTATTTTATTTTACGATTAATTAATTTATTTGAAAGTCAGAGTTACAAGAGAGGCAGAGAGAGAGAGAGAGGTCTTCCATCCTATGGTTCACTCCCCAATTGGCCACAACAGCTGGAGCTGCGCCAGGTGCGCAGGTGCCAGGAGCTTCCTCCAGGTCTCCAATGGGAGTGCAGGGGCCCAAGGACTTGGGTCATCATCCACTGCTTTTCCAGGCCATAGCAGAGAGCTGGATCGGAAGAGGAGCAGCCGGGACTAGAACTGGCGCCCATATGGGATGCCGGCACTTCAGGCCAGGGCATTATCCTGCTGCACCACAGTGTTGGCCCCTTTTATATATTTTTATTAAGAAAGAAAATTTCCTTTGTAGAGACAATGTTTCCATATATATGAAATTTTAAAATGTGATATAATTGCTCTATGCAATATTTTGGAACTTGACCTACATTATAGGTGAGGGTTATAAAAATTATTGTTTTATAATAAATGGAGAAAATGTTTTCTTGTAAACACTCTGCAAAATCAATGAAGGATTTTCTTCCAGAATCAGTAACTGGTGAGGGGCTTTGGGGTATGTTTCTAAATTACACATGTCTTATGTGAATTGGAGCAAATTTAAAAATATGTAATTTCATTTACTTATTCAGGGCTTGATGAAGTTAGTACTCTTGGATATCTTTGAATGGGGAATCACGCCATCACCTGCATCCTATCTGGCATCCAAACCCTATCATTTCTGATTCTCATATTCTTCAAAAGTCGAGCATTCCCCTCCATCCTATTGCCATTGCCTTAGTTTAATTTCTCATATAAACTTGGCAACAACTTCCAAACTTATCATTGTTCCTACTTAGCCACTTCAAATGCCATCTTTACAGGAGCACCAGATGGTCCCTTTTCAGTAAACAATTATTATTCTACTTCCCTGTTTAACAGATACCCCTAATGTCCTGCTGTGTAAAATCCAAAGTTTCAGCACATTCTTCCACAGGTACCTTAATCTTTGAGCATATTACGTTATTTAGAAAATTTAGAAAGTGCATTTATTTCGGACATTTCTGCCCATGCACATGACTTCTAGCTTAACTGGAAATCTTGGTTGTTCTCTAAGGCTTAGCTGGAAGGCCACCTCCTTTGATTTACTTTAACCCAGACCAACTTAGACATTTGAGTTACACCTCCTTGGGCGTAAGAGTCTGAAATGAGGGTACCAAGTGGACAACACAGTTATAATTACCCTCGACAAGCCCATTGATTGAACATGAGTGCCATCTTAGTGATCAACATACTATAGCTCTCTGAGCTGTAGCTACACAGCAATGTTTTTTCCTCCAACGTTGGGGCAGTTTGTTATTTCATTAATTAAGCTCAAGTAAAGCAGTTGGCTTATGTTAAGCTTTTGTTTCATGATCTTTATTTTTTTAAAAGATTTTATTTATTTTATTTGAGAGAGTTACAGACAGTGAGAGGGAGAGAGAGAGAAAGGTCTTCTTTCCATTGGTTCACTCCCCAAATGGCTGCAACGGCCGGAGCTGCACCAATCTGAAGCCAGGAGCAAGGTGATTCTTCCCAGTCTCTCATGTGGGTGCAGGGGCCCAAGCACTTGGGCATCCTCCACTGCTTTTCCAGGCCACAGCAGAGAGCTGGATTGGAAGAGGAGCAACTGGGACTAGAACCAGCGCCCATATGGGATGCCGGCAACATAGGCAGAGGATTAACCTACTGTGCCACAGTGCTGGCCCCGTTTCATGATCTTATGTTTCATGGTTTTATACATCTTTAAGGTGTTGTGTGTCTTTAAAACTAGGCACATTCTCAGTGATCCACATGGAGAGGTGAACTGAGGCTCACCGTGAGAACCATCGGCCCTCTTCATCTGTCATGTGCGTGTTCTATATGTTCTTTGAAAGAAGTTGTGGAGAGTTACCTGCAGTGTTTAAATCATTGCTTTTTTCTTTTCTTTCCTTCAATAGGATGCCATACCTGTATAGCTTATTTCGAGCAAGTTAAACGATTACACCCTATAAGCTTTGGTAGAACACTCATGTTGTGATGCAAACCTTTGTTTTGCTTTTACTACTCACTTGCTATACTGGAGTAGAAATCTCAGTTGGGGTAGGGCTGCTTGAATCATCTCTGTGTACCCTTCTCACACATGTTAGGACTTCAGTGGCTTTTGTATGAATAGATGAGCTTAGTTATAGAAGCCAAAGAATAAGGCATTGAAATTCTCTTGAGCTTTAACTTTGAACTTTCTGTGTGATGAGAGGGAAGTTTAATTTCTGGTCAGTTGTGACCAGATTCCACATTCAGATAGATCTAGTCTATTTGACAGACTTGTAAAAAAACAGTATAGGAGAGTTAAAATACCACATAAATGCTAAATAATAAAGTGACAAGCACAGTATGTCAAGGGATGCAAAGTAATGCAGCTATGTCTGTAAAACATTTACTATATTTTGTGTCTAAAATGTTCAACAACAACAACCCACCACATGGCGGCATCTGTGCTTATTTCCTCCCTGGTCCTTGATATTTGGAATCCTTTCAATGTTCAATGCCCAAAAATGCAATAAATATTTTTACTTTGGTACATCTTTATTTTAACACTGGAGTTAGTATCAGCCAGGATTCTGGGGTTACTCACGTCATGTGACTCCCCTCCCACCATTGGATATGTTTACAAGTGAAAACTAGCAATATGAGCCTCAAAGGCAGCCTGGAAGGAGGTATTGCAAAATGTACATTGAGGGATAAGTGTAGAAGCCCAGAGAGGGATGCTATTTATAGGAAATGGTGGGTAGGGTAGGAGGTAGAGAGAGCAGGCATGTATGGGCTCTGATCTCTTTGAGCACCAGGTGGCACTACTGCTTTCTTGCCTGGCTGTTGCCTACTTATGTCAGGGACAATTCCAGAAACAGATTTTTGTAGGAAAGGGGAGGCAAAGGTTGTGGACCTATGTGTTCCAAGGGCAGAATGAGTAGATAAGACAGATAACAGAATATTTATTATTTATCATACCTTAGAAATGAGTCTAATCATGGGAAATTTGTTATTTTTACTATTTCTCAAGATATAAAGAGACAAAATTTGACATGGTTTAATTGAAATTTATTGTTAGAAAATCTGTTCAGCTTAGGGTATTACTAGATTATACATTTATTAGCAGGTTGACTTGTCAGGTTCCTAAAGGCAGAGGCATAGGTAGAAAACAAAGAAACAAACCCAAACACATGCAGTCACTGTAAGTTTCTGGACACATGTTTAACATCCATTGTAAGGTTCCTATATGTGTTTGCAGGATTGTGAAGATTCTTTCTTTTTGGCAGTAGTTGGTTTCTTAAGGAGACTCTGAGTTGGGAAACTGATTAAATTCCTCTTTTCTTGTCTGCAGTTAGTAAGTTTAAAAGTAAATGTGGGGAATCAGTATACTATTTTGCAGGATAGTAAACATATTCTAACCATATCCTTATAGTTTGCTTCCATATCTTACATTTTACATTTTTTTGACTTTCACTTTTTTCTTTTTTATTTATATAAAAAGAACAGATTTCATATATTTCATATGTACAATTTTAAGCCTGTAGTGATGTTTATTTGACCTCAAAAAATTTTCCAGATACTTTCTGAAATAAAGATGTACAAACAAATGTTTAATTTTATAGCTATAATTCCCATTAGGTATATGTGCCACCAAGAATCAGTATAATTTCTTTTACCCTCAAGAAGTTTACAACCAAATAGTGAACTTAGCAGAAAATATGCCCTAAATAAAGTATCTTTTAAAAATATATATAAGTTTTAAGATCAGAGATATCTAAGAGGAAACTCCAGGGAAAGGAATACTTGACTCCACCATTAACTTTGTATGGCCCTGAGCGAGATGGATGGCATTCTCCAAGCATCAGTTTTTCATTTATAAAAAGGTGATTCATGTTGGGATAGGCAAACACTTGCGAAAGGTAAAGGGATGAAAGGCATGAAATGTAACATTTAACCATTGTTATATAATGTGGGACTGAAATCTCACTCCCAGCAAAACCTGTAGGAAAGAGGTCAATGGAAATCACACACTAAAAGGAAATGATAGGTTCTGAATGAAACTCAGCATATCTTCCACTGGCAGATGCCACACTCTTGAGGCTAGTGGTGGTGGTTTTCACTTTTAAGCTTCTGTTTTCAGCAGCAGCTCAAGGTAAATATTTGGAATTGTATTCTTAGTGTAAGAAAGTAAATATTTTTGGAAAAAAAGATACAGATATAAGCCTGTCTCATGTTTTAAGGATGGAAATGAAAGAAGCTGAAGAAAGTAACATTGGAAATATTTCCCACAGAATACAAGCTACTTCCCAGTAAAATTTAGAATAATCAAGAACAAATACACCTGATATTTGCAATAAAGCTATTTTTCCTGATTTTCCTTATTTTTAGTTTATTAATTTTTTATTCATTTTAACATCTATCTACCACCAATCAATCTATCTATAATCATATATAATCTGTCTATACCAGGTATACCTGGATACATTACTTTGTAGAAAAAGGGATGAGATTATTTTGGGATGGAGGGAGAAGAAAGGAGGTAAAAGCTGCACAGAGAGGCGGGTAACTTGATTCTTATTTTTTGGCTCATGGGCTTCATACAAAATCATGGGCCAGCAATAGAAAATATAATAGCTTCTAGAGTCAAATTGGACTCAATGGAACCCAGCTGATTCTGTGACTTTGGGCAAGTCTGTTAACATTTCTGAGCCTTGAGTTCCTTGCATTAAGCAGACACAATAACATCAGCCTATTGAAAGAATAAAAAAAAAAAAAAAGAAAAAGAAAAACAGGCACAGACTTTCCAGGCCCATCCAATGCCCCAGATGTTGTCTTAGGGCAGGGACGACTCATTCAAAATCATATGCTTTTATCCTTTGACCTATTTGGGAGAGGAATAGAAATGGTGCTTTGCTCCATGGCGTTGCTCTGCTGGGGGTGGCAGATAACTTTAGATAAAGTACTTTAATCATCCTTAAACTGTTACACCAGGCCAGTCTCCTATTAGTCTTTCTCTTCTTTTGAAAATGTCACTCCTTCCAGGCTATCATTTACCTCTGAAGCCTGCTTTGATCAACAGCTACTTTCTATGAGATCTGTTCTTCTCTGTCTTCCTTATTCATTTTCAGAGAGCAAGGGCCACGTTTTACAAAACTCTCAAGGTGGCCAGCACAAAATCATTCATTTTTCCTTTTCTTTCTTGATACAGTTTGTCTGATGCTTCCATGTCAGCCAGGGCACTGAAAGACCGGCTTGATGCCCTATTGCACCTTTGCTTTTACTTCCTGAGCAGCCTGCTGTCAGTGGCTAGGAACACAAACCATGGCTTCTTAAACACATCTTCTGTGGAAAGAAAGCTGCCCAACACATTTCCCACGAAAGGGACACCACTTAGCTCCAACCCCAGATATGGAATAGATGAAACTCTTACACTTGCTGGAATTGAATTTAATCTCGATTTTGAACCACCCTCATTCATTCAGTTATGTCCATCTGACATCAGTCAAACTGGGACTCTTATTTTTAGGGTCTGTGTTTTAACTCAGACTCAGCGGGCCTTGGGAATTGCTTGGCATTGGACCGAATTCCTTTTACTGAAGTCTGCTGAACCCTATAGAGGTCTGGTTCTGAGTTGGTCTACCCAGGACACCACTGGTATGTTCCTTATCTCTACATGTAGAGCCTCTGAGGTCAAGATCCTGACACTTCCAGGCTCCCGGGACAGCGTCAGCTGCTCACTGTCAATTAGGGAGAGAGCTCTGCTTCCTGTGCTTCTTTGATTCCTTTCTTGACTGCCATTCAGCCTTCGCCAATCTGGTAAGGAATGTTAAATCCATTTATAAGGAAAAGTTCTGGAACCTAAACATTGTCGGATATGGAAGCACATTTTCTTTTATTTATTTATTTGTTTAGTTATTTATTTAAAAGGCAGAGAGAGAGAGAGAGAGAGGAGGAGGAGGAGAGAGAGAGAAATCAGTCTCCCATCTGCTGGTTCACTCCTACATGGCTGCAACAGCCAGGGCTGGGTCAGACCAAACCTGGATCCAGGAGCTCCATCCTTGCCTCCTGAGTAGATGGCAGGGGCCCAGGGGTTTGGGCCAGGATATCCTTCCTTTCCAGGTGCATTCACAGCCAGTTGGATCAGAAGCGGAGGAGTCTGGTATCACAAGGAAAGCTTACTTCCCTGTGCCACAACACTGGCCCTGCAGTGCATTTTCAAAGTAAACTCAACTAACATCATAATTAATTTATCTTCTAAAATACTGGACGGCCTCAGTTATGTGAGTTAAAGTATTGGGTTCTTTTAATCTGCTTACTAAAATTTATCTTAGAGTACTAATTTTTAATAGTTTTATTTGACAAATATCACTTTGGAAAGTGATTTAGAACTTTGAAGGCCATTTTACTCAAATTTTGGTCTATATCAGGACTCCTTGGATGGCTTGTTAAAAATACTCATTCTTGGGCCCCTTCCCAGCCTTACCGAATCATAATCTGTAGTAAGTGGGCTGAAAAATCAGTATTTCTAATAGGCTTACCTCATAATTTTATTCATGCCAAATTTAGCTAGCCATTATATTGACAATGTATAGAAGTTTATTTTGATCTGGGAAGGAAGAGTCAGAAATATCTTTCATAGGAGGTACTTTGGATTTGAATAGTTTATAAGGTCAGCTAAATATTGGAGATTTTTTTGGAAGTATGACTTTGATACTAGGAAAAAGAAAAATCAGAGGAATAAAAGACCAAAATACAAGTACCTGGACATATGCATACTCCTCCTTGATTTACTTGAAGGCAGTTCAAAAGGAGAGAGGATGAGTTGCTGAGAAAACTTACTTGGAATTCAAAACTAAAGCAATTCTGGGTGAAGTACCATATTCCCAAATGAAATAACTCTGATATTCTTTTTAATTCCTCCTGCACAAATACTCTAAGGTATTAAGCTTCTTTATAAAGCATTCTAGGTGCTAGTACACTTGTAGAACCAAAGCAGTGTTTCTAGTTTATTCTTCACATCACAGTAAAAATGTGTTAGATTGGTTGAATGCCTGGGTTCAAAATTTCAAACATTTGCACCTAAATTGCACCTGCAAAATATGTCTTTGCATATGCAAGTGAGTCATTTCACTTGCAAATTATTGTTTTGCATATGCAATTACTTACTTGCATCTGGATATACATTTAGTGGGACAATTAAGTGTTTACTTTAGAAAATTATTTTACTAATTTTATGTTCATTTATATAAGAGCTTGAATTTAAACTTCCAGAAATTTTTTAGGACAGAAGATCAACATATGCTGCATATGATCTAAATGGTGGAAAGGGGCCTTTTTAAATCTAATTATTTTTTATGTAACAAATATATCCTGAATGCCTATTATGGGTCAACTGTCAAGTGCTAGATACTGAAGTTAACAATGATAAGCCAACATATTTATCTATTTATTTATTTATTTATTTGAGAGACAGAGTTACAGATGGAGAGAGGGACACACACACACACACATGTCTTCCATCTATTGGTTCACTCTCCAAATGGCTACAAGGACCAGGAGCCAGAAAGTAAGAAGCCAGGAGCTTCTTCCAGATCTCCCATGTGAGGGCAGGGGCCCAAGCTCCTGGTCCATCTTCTACTGCCTTCCCAGGCCATTAACAGAGAGCTGGATCAGAAGAGGAGCAGCCAGAATGCGAACCAGCACCCAGATGGCATGCCAGCACCACAAGCGGAGGCTTAACTTACCACTTGACAGCACTGGCCCCAAACCAACAGTTCTGTCATCTAGAAATGATTATTAACACTGTCCAGCTGGTTTAGGGAAGGTAGTAGTTTATTAGTGTATTGTCTGATAATTTCAAAATAAAATTTTTATTATTTGGAATGATCTAAATCTTGTTATTTTCCACTATGCACAAAGTTGAAAACTGACAGTAGTCATTTGTTCTTAAGGGGAACACAAGTGGAGCTGCTGGGATTCAAACTGGTGCCCATATGGGATGCCGGCACTGCAGGTGGAGGCTATAGCTGCTACACCACAGCACCAGCCTCACTACTATAGTTTTAATGATCTGTGATTACTTTAAAATTTACTGTATATTGGTGAAGTGATCATTTTTCCAATCACTGTTTTTAGCCATTGCTTATATTCCCACTAAACCTGAGTCTTTTTACTTGTTAAACTTCTAATTTGGTGAAACATTAAACTTTTTATTGTAATGTAAATTTAATATATGTTATTTCAAAAAATAAAAAAAAAATGAAATAATGGTAAAGGAAGGAATGTTGGAAGGGACAGAGGGGGAAAGAGGGAGAAAGGGTGGGAAGAAATATCATAATATTCATAAAATTATATCTGTTAAAATAATTAAAGATTAGAAAATATAAAAAAATTGCATGGCAGCTAAGGCAGGGTAAAGTCAAAACTGCTATAAGCCTTCATTATTTAAAGAATAACTTTGTCAAATAAATGTCTGGAAACTAACATCATCTCTGCATATCTTACAGTGATGTTGACTATGGGTTTTCTTTAGATAAATGTGGGAAAAAGACAAAAACTATATGAAATCAGAGGTGAGTCAGAAAAGCAGTAGGATACCACGCTGTTTATATTACTTTTCATTCTACTTTCCACAAAACATGATAGCCATCAAGGGCTAATAAAAGTGAGAGAGGACGGGGGCCAGCACTATGGCACAGTAGGTTAATCCGCTGCCTGCGGTGCTGGCATCCCACACAGGTGCTGGTTCTAGTACTGGCTGCTCCTCTTCCAATCCAGCTCTCTGCTGTGGCTGGGAAAGATGACCCAAGTGCTTGAGCCCCTGCACCCACTTTGGAGACCCAGAAGCTCCTGGCTCCTGGCTTTGGATCAGCACAGCTCTGGCCTTTGTGGCCACTTGGGGAGCGAATCAGCCAATGGAAGACCTCTCTTTTTCTGCCTTTGCCTCTCTGTAACTCTGCCTTTCAAATATAAATAAATAAATCTTTTTTTTTAAAGAAAAAAGAGAGAGGATGATGGAAGGGGAAGGAATGAAAGAGATATCTAGGGGTTTTAAGTATTTTCACACTGATTTGTTTGTTCTAGTTAAGGCTCCAAGAAGAAACACATGTCAGGTATAAATTGAGAATATTCTAAGAAAAATTTGTTTGCATGCAAAATGAGTGCTTAATAGAAATACTATAAAAACTAGTATAGTAATGCTGAGTTACTTACCTTGGAGCTGGTACCACCTGCAAGCCTAGAGGAATAAGGGTAGAGTTGGTTCCTAAAACCCAGAAAGCTGATTTTTATAGAGGGATTTTTTTTTTTTTTTGACAGGCAGAGTGCACAGTGAGAGAGACAGAGAGAAAGGTCTTCTTTTACCGTTGGTTCACCCTCCAATGGCCGCTGCGGCTGGTGCACCGTGCTGATCCGAAGGCAGGAGCCACGTGCTTCTCCTGGTCTCCCATGCGGGTGCAGGGCCCAAGAGCTTGGGCCATCCTCCACTGCACTCCTGGGCCACAGCAGAGAGCTGGCCTGGAAGAGGGGCAACCTGGACAGAATCCAGCGCCCCAAGTGGGACTAGAACCTGGTGTGCCAGCACCGCAGGTGGAGGATTAGCCTATTGAGCCGCGGCGCTGGCCAGAGGGATTTCTTAAGAGGAGTGGTTCCTTCAGTGAAGAAATACAGCCAAACTGAGATAGGGGACAAATGTCTTACTGTCATTGTCTACCCACCTCTGCTTTCCTGTTGGCTTCCTTATTGTTGAATTTTTTTAAAATAAAAGATTAATATTTGAAAAGTAGAGTTAGAGAGAGAGAGACTGAGAGAGAGAGAGAGAGAGAGAGAGAGAGAGACATAAAGAGGGAGAATCTTCTGTCTGTTGGTTCACTCCTCAAAGGGCCCCAGTGGCTGTGCCTGGACCAGGAACTCCATCTGGGTCTCTCATGTGGGTGGTAGGGGCCCAAGTAGTTGCACTATCTGCTGCTGCTGTTTTCCCAGGTGCATTATCCGGGTGTGGATTGGAACTGGAGCATCAGGGACTTGAACTGGTGCCATATGGGATGCCAGCATCACCGGCAGCAACTTTATCTGGTGTGCCACAACTCTAGCCCCTCTCACTGCCAAATCTATCTGGAAGCCAAAGAGCAAAGAAACCAAAGAATGTCATCTGTCAATGGCAAGGAAGGCAGGAGTGAGTGCAAACAGATGACAAAAGACACATTGTCCCCAAAAGAAATTTAATACACTATTTATAAAGATACATATGATGTCACAAGACAGTTTAAGTTAAAATGTTATGAGCTGGCGCCTTGGCTCAACAGGCTAATCTTCCGCCTGTGGCGCCAGCACACCGGGTTCTAGTCCCGGTCGTGGCGCCGGATTCTGTTCCGGTTGCCCCTTTTCCAGGCCAGCTCTCTGCTATGGCCCAGGAGTGCAGTGGAGGATGGCCCAAGTTCTTGGGCCCTGCACCCCATGGGAGACCAGGAGAAGCACCTGGCTCCTGCCTTCGGATCAGCGCGGTGCGCCAGCCGCAGCACGCCGGCCATGGCAGCCATTGGAGGGTGAACCAACGGCAAAGGAAGACCTTTCTCTCTGTCTCTGTCTCTCACTGTCCACTCTGCCTGTCAAAAAAAAAATGTTATGAAATACAGAAAGAAAAAAATTAAAAAGCTGATTTCAATAAAACCAAAAGGCACAATTATACAGACAACTGAAAGAGAAGGAAATTTGTTTATCACTGATAGGTAAGTGGTTTAGGGTAGTGAGCTTCTATGAGGGCATTAACTGACAGACTTGGTTCTTTCTGCATTTTTGTTTTGTTCAGTATCACTGTGTTTAAATTTTGGTCTGTAGGAAGATCAAATTAGAGTGTGTAGGGCTAGCAGCTTCCTCCTAAGGAAGTGACTAATACATTACACACATCACTCTGTCATGATGTATTTGTTGTAGCTACGCATATTCTCTCAGGTTTTGTGATTTTTAGCTGTTTGCTTCACTTTGACCAATTGTTAATTCAAGCAGATGTGTGTCTATGGCAGATGAGTTCTTTGCCCTGAAAAAGCTGGTCCCTCTCTGGTCGGTATTGATCAGCTAGGATTTACAAGTACATTTTCTACTCTCACCATATCTGAACTTAGATGAAATACAACACCAGCAGGCCTGGAATTTGCTGCCCTGAGTTCCTGATCATAAGGCCAAATGCAATCTAGATGCACATTATTATTTGAAAAACTTACTTTTTAAAATTTATTTGAGATGGGGAGATAGCTTCCCTGTGCTGGCTTATTCCCCAAATTCCTAAAGTGGCGGGGGCTAGACTTGGGGATAAAGTCATAAGCCCAAGTCTCAGGTCTCCCAAGTGGATAGCAGTGACACAACTACTTGAGCCATCGTCTACTATCTCCCAGGCATGAATCAGCAAGAAGCTGGAATCATGAGTAGAGGCAGGACTTGAACACAGATGCTGTGATATGGTATGTGGGCACTAGACCAAATACCTACCCAAAAGATATATGGTTATTTCTCTATGGGGGAACTTGTAGCAAGGAGAAATAGAAGAGTTGAGGAAGCCCAACTTTCTTTCTTCTTCAATGTACCCTCTGTATCCCTCATAAGATTCTTCATAGCCCAGTGTTTCCTTGTATCTGGTCTGGATAGTTCTGTGCATTGAAGAAATGTAATTGCCAAGCAAACAGCTTTGTATTATTGAAACAGCATTTTACACATTGCACACCTCATTCCTCTTTATCCATTGGCTTGATCCCATGGACTTACACCTGCTCCAAAAGCTTCTGCGCTTTCATCCTTTTATCACTCTTTGTGTTCTAGGGAACACAAGAGAGGACACACCTATTCACATCTAGTTGCTCAGACCTATTCCCTGATAAAACTTGAAGTAGAGAGAGTTTTCTCTGGATAAAGAAAGTGAGAGAAATATTGAAGAATAATAAACTTTTGGCCAAAGGACAGACAACAAAACAAAGTCAGGCATGAGACTAATAGTATAAAGGAAATTAGATGTATAACATAACCCTCCACAAAACAGAAAATTTAACTTTTGCAGACACCAACATGAAAAAGAAACATGGCTCTTTTCTATGCTCATGATATCTACAGGAGAAAAACGCATCTGGATCTTTTAGGGAAATTAGCAATTTTTGAAATGAAGACTGCTGTTTTTTGATATGCCTTAAGTGTTTTCTCCCAAAATTCATATGTTGGAATCGCAGTCCTCAGTGTGGTGATAAGCAGAGGTGGAGAGAGCCCTAAGAGTCGTGGCTTAGTGGGAGGTATTATGTCACTGAGGGCACTGCCTTAAGAAGGATTAAGGTAGACTGGCCCTTCTCTGTGCCTTCTTGCCTTGCCATGCTATCTCTTCCCCTCACACACACACCTTCCATAATGTCCTCCGCTATGGTGCGATGCAACCAAGGAGAAGGCTCATCAGATCCAGTGCAATGCTATTGAGACTTCCAACTTGCAAACCCATGAGGTAAATAAAATTATTTATAATTTACCCAGCCCTAGGTATTTGTTGCAGTGATATAAAATAAACTAATAAAAATCATAAATTTATAATATTCTAAGTGCTATACCAGCTATGAATACTACCAGAATTAAATAATCCAGTGCCTGGCTAATGGTGACTTTGTAATGAAATATTTGATTTTCTCACTTAATACAAAGTCTGGATTAAGCATCCTAAGTTTTACTTGCTGGATTTTGATATTGGCAAGGACACAGGTTCTTTGCATCCTTTGCTTTTCCATCTTCATTGTACTGTTTTTTCTCAGTTGTTTTCTTTTGGTGGCAAGATTCTGTCCAAACCTAGGAAGTGGAGAAGAAAAATTAGAGCAGGGGACAGATTTTCATCACTTTTTGATGGGATAAGGCTGAAATCTTTCTTGGAATTTCCCTACATCAACTTTTGATTATATAACATGGGCCAGAATTGGATCATGAAGGCCATTTGAACTGCAGAAGAGGTTAGGGATGTGAATATATGACTCTTTTTTTGAGCCTGAGAACATGAAAAAGAGAAGGGAGTTGAAAAAGGCTGATGGACAGGCAACTGGCAATGTATTTTTAGGTTCCTGATAATGAGAAGTAGTGTTATATCAAAGGTAGCGTGTTATAATAGATACATATGTTTCCTTTATTGTAAGTTCTCTCCATGTATGCTGATGGCATTATTTCCCCATACAATGCCATAAAAATAACTCTTCATAGTAGGGATGGATAGGGTATAAATGGTTGCAATATAGGTACGTAGGCAACTGATCTGATTTGCATATTTTAAAATATGTGAGACAATTCTTGTTCTGAGGGTTCTGACAACATATCCTCAAGTCTTACTTATGTTAACCAGATTTTCATGTCTAATATAAGGGCACTGGGATCTAGTTTTATTCCATGAGAATTCCTGAGTATGACTCTGAGGTTGCAACTTGTGTATAGTTCTGGAATAGATAATCAAGTTGGAGGTAAAGGTGCCTGGATTTGGAGGAAACTAAGAAAGCTAATCAGAATATATGCATGCTGTCTCTGCTTGGATGTAATTGTGACAAGGAGCAAGAATTTTCCTCAGAAAATTGTTTCAAATGGGCTCAATGCCTGTGCAAATGGGCAATAAAGGCCTTCACGATATACTCCATATTATATGGCAGAAATAATTAAACCTGAAGAATTTTAGAGTAAGTGAAATCACATGCTTGCTTGGACAAAAGTAAAATATCCATAAAGTGCCCATAAAATGCTAAGCTTTCAGTAGTGCTATTTCATAGTGTATCCTGAAGATAAACTGTCAGTGAATGTGCACCAAAATAACTAAATGAGGTAACTCATTGAATGGGCTGTTATTTATATACCAATTAAAAGTAATATAATGACTTCCAAAAATAACTACTTTCATTTTAGAATAATTTCTCTGTTCTTCCTGTTGGCAATAATCAGCAACTAAGTTTGGTGATTCAGATCACTACTAGTATAACATAAAATAATAAAACTATACTCTATATTACAGAGCCTTTGCTTTTTCTTAGATTAAAATGAGCTAATATTTATTAAGTACTTTATATACTTAAATAGATTGTCAACAATGAAGTAGCCACTGTATTTAAATGTTAAGGGACTTCCTCTAAATTAAGTGACGGACCCAAGTGATACAATTGTACATTTTGGATCTAGGATTCCAGAGAGGGCTGACTTTGGCGAATTTAAAAGTGGACTACATCAAAAGGAAGGCAGAATCAGCCCAGAATTTCTCTATGACACAAGACCCATGATATCTGAGCTTAAGGTCATGTGTTGAGAGAGGTACAAAGTATCTGTCTACCAATTTATGAAGTGGTGTGTAATTCATAAGACAAAGCCTAGTAATGTCATGAAGTGAAGACTTCACAAGTGTTTTCACAGTCCAGCTCTATCTGCTGCATGGTAAATGAAAATCCCACTTGTATTCTAGCATTAGGTTACTGGTGGCATTGTTAGTTTTCCTTCACTGTGTTTTCATATGTGCCCTAGTGATAATTTGGATAAGACAATGTCAAGTGCTGCTAATCTGTTATAATTTTAAATAATAAGTCTTATTTTTATGGATTTAAAAGATACTTATTTTTAATTACTGTTCCCCATTCTTCCAAATTCTTAATTCTAACATCTAAGGCTTCTTCCAGAATGATTCTCTCGACTATATACATACACACTCCAGATGAACTCACATGAGCACACACACACATATACACACACTGTAAACACATACACATACTCAGACACCACACATACCGCACCATTGTGTGCATTCACATGCAACTGCTTCATTGTTCATACCTAGCAGCAGTCACAACTGAAATGGTACATTGCACTAACGAATGTGTCACCTTCTGAGGTTAAATGGCATAAGGGACGGAAGACCATGGAGAGCTACAATAGTAGTGTCTATGCAGACATAACATTTTCATTTTATTACAGATTTATTTATTTATTTGAAAGGCAGAGATACAGAAAAAGAAGGACACACACACACACACAAGTAGAAAGAGAGAGAGACAGAGAGAGAGAGACAGACAGAGAGAGAGAGAAAGAGAGAATCTTCCATCCACTGGTTCACTTCCCAAATAGCTGCAATTGCCAAGGCTAGGCCAGGCCAAAGCCAGGAGCCAGTAGCTTCTCTCAGTCTCCCATGTCAGGGCAGGGGTCCCAGTACTTGGGCCATCTTACATTGCCTTCCCAGACACGTTAGCAGGGAACTGGATTGGAAGTGGAACAACAGGGACTCAAACTGGTACTCATATGGGATACCAGGGCTGTAGGTATAGGCTTAACCTTCTAAGCCACAACCCTGGCCCTGACCTAAAGTTTTTCAAGTAATATATCTGTTCAGAGTATTGGAGACAAAGATCTGTCCAAATCCAATATCTGTTCTTGATTGGCTATACTATGAGTCATGTGGTCCTTGGAACAGTCTCCTTAAGTGGGTAGATCTACCCAGTTGTGAGTACTTTCCACCCCATAGCTTCTTAGAAGATACTAAGTATCTATCATTGCCTACACAAGGAAAGACTCTCATCCAGTTCCAGACAAATGAGACTAGTTTTTATTTAAAGTGGATGATAACTCTTAACACATGTAACCAAGGAGCATTTATGAAAATACTTCCTGAAAGATAGAGGGAAGGTGAGAACGAGGGAGGGAGGGTATGGTGGGAAGTATCATTAAATTCTTAAAACTGTTTTCATGAAATACATGACATTTGTTCCCTTTATATAAATAAAAACATTTTTAAAAAGAATCAAAGAATAGAACCCCAGAGTAGAAGGATTACAAAGAATTCAAGTTAAAAAGGCACAGACTATATCAGACTTGTGAGAAGGAAAATGAATCTGTCTGTCTGTGTATCTATCTATCTATCTATCTATGATGGAATAGAACATAGGAAATTTGAAAGACTTCCACAGGACTAGGTATTCTTTCTTTATTCCTATTCCTAATATTCTTTATAGTTTCTAGATCATTTATTTTCCTTCAGATTATGAACCATGTATCAGGTTTAAAGCTATTGTATTTTTTTTTTTTGCCTTATCTTGAAGGATTTACCTTTATGTTTCCCTGGACTTACTGAATGAGTTTCTACTTTGAGGATGAAAGTTGTACTTTCAATAATCTAGCAGAAAATAGTGATAATCTTGAAGCAAAATTACAGTGGCATAAATAACTGTATCTAATTCAAAATACCACACATGCTTTGTGTTTGGCATAGTTTTATTTGGAAAACTGTTTTCAGAAAATGAGAGTAAAATACTTTTTCCCAATAATTTTCCATTTTAAATTCTTATTTTTGGATTCTTCAGGACTAGGTGTTGAATGCTAACATAGTACAAGGTCAGTGCAGTGTTACAATAATAACAAATACATTGTTCTGCTTTGGTTTCCTGACAGAGATACAAAACATATCATCCCTTCTCATGAAAGAACACATGTATAGCCATAAAGACAGGTAGAAGTTCTGTAAGCTCTAGTTTAAAATGGCAAGTGCAGACACAGAGATGAAATGGAATTTAATTCTGTGTAACAGAAAGGGTGGGTAAAAAGAGCTTTGTTGAGGAAGTTGAATTTGAAGTAGACCTTGAAAATGGTTTGAATGATGATTTCCATTTAATGATGGTGAGCTGAGTAATTTGAACCAAACTTTCTCTTAAGGACAACTTAAAAACCACTCAAAATCTTTAAAAAAAAATCCTTGAAGACTCAAAAAAATCAAAGTGTTAGCAAAACTATGAAGACTTATCAGGCAATGTCCAAGGGTAGATAATGGTCCAGGGAAGTAGCTATGACATTTTCTTTCCCCCTTGGAAAAGAAAATTGAACTCGGTACTGCCAATTCCAAAGGGTGTGGCTGAGAGAACAGAAAGATGAGCACCTCTTTTGACAACTTTTAGGCTGGATGCAAAGACGTTAGAGTCCAGGGTCCAGATACAGGAAAGCTTGTTATGTTAAGGCAGGAATACCAATGGGCTGCACCCTAGGATAAAAGAAGTAAACTGAGTCTGGACTTGTGTAAAGATTATCCTAGAGGATTATCTAGGCCAAGTACTAAGCCCATTAGTATTTGGAGACAGATAATGTCATACTAGTTCTAAAACTACTTCTGCAATCAATGTAATTAAGTTGTAGAGTCCAAAATATGGATAATCAGCCAGTCAAGAAGACAAATGTGCCTGAACAGGAACTATAAAATACAACAGATGATAAAAGCAAGCTAACAGAATTATTAGACATAGGTTTTAAACAATTATGCTTACTAAGTTAAAGAAGTTAAAATTTAGCATAGAATCAAATGGAAATTATTGAATGGAAAAATTTAATGACCAAAATTAAGAACTGAATGATATGATTTAATAAAAAATTAGAAACAATTAAATGGAACGAGAGTTAATAATCTGAAACAGGTCAGAAGACAAAATTCAAACTGAAGCAATGAGATGATGCTGGAAAATACAAAATATGAAGCCGTATAAATGGAAGGTATAACATACATTATTCAGAGTCCAAGATGGAAACACAGGAACAAAATGGACAAGATGTATTTTTTTTAAGAGATAGTGACCTAATACTTTCCAAAACTAGTCATAGATTTCAAGGCATAGATTAATGAAATTATGTGATACAATGATGGAGGGAACTATCCATCATGAGGTTTGTTGAAATAATGAAATTGATGAAAAACAAAGATGATAAGGAAAAAAATTTAAAAGTAAGCAGAGAAAAGAGAGTTTACCTTCAAAGGAGCACTTATTAGGGAGCAGAAACAATGGGAGGGATCGACAGTTTGAAGAGTGACTTTATATAATTTAAAGAAAAGAATATCAATAGAGAATTATATATTCAGTGAAAAGTTTTCAGAAATGAAGAACTTGAAATTAATACATTTTCAAATAGTTTATTTGTTGGAGTAAATTGATTTAGATTTATCATCTACAATCTTACATTCAAGGCTGGAATACCAAAGAATGCTTTTAGAAAGGAGGAAAATTATCTCAGAAATAAGTAAAGACATGTAGATAGAAATGAAGGTGATGAAAATTGTACATTTACTGGCTAATCCAAATGAAAATTGTTTGTATAAGCAATAATAACAAAATATTTATTATACCTTACATACTAGGGTATTGCAAAAAGCTTGTGGAAAATGGAATTAAAATAGGTCTATTTTAAAGCAAGAATTATTGAAATTTTCCCATGTATTATTTTCATACTATACATTTAAATGAACTTTTAAAAATTTTATTAAGGGTATACAAATTTCATGTATTTCATTATTCAGATTCAGAAACATAGTGATACTTTCCATCCTACCCTCCCTCCTGCCTACATTTCTATCCTTCTTCCTCCTCTCCTATTCCAATTCTTATTTTATACAAAAATTTATTTTTAGTTAACTTTATACTCATAAGATTGACCCTACACTAAGTAAATAATTCAACAAATAGTATGATGAATAAAAAAAAAAAAAGCCCTGTTCCTTAACAGTTGAAACAAAGGCAATTCAAAATCATCCCAAAGTGTCAATTTAACTTCCATAAATTACCTTTTAGGTACTCTATTAGAACATATGGTATTCATCTTTTGGGGATTGAATTATATCACTATGTGTATTGCTTTCCAGTTACATCCATTTTATTGCAAATGACAGGATTTCATTTTTTTAATCACTGTATTGTATTTCATAGTGTATATATACCATAATTTCTTTATCCAGTCTTCAGCTGATGGACATCTAGGTTGATTCCATATCTTAGCTATTCTGAATTGAGTTTCAATAGGCATGGTGATAGAGATCACTTATTTATATACTAATTTCTTTTCTTTTGTGTAAATTCCCAGCAGTGGGATGACTTGGTAATATGGTAGGTGTATATATTGATTTCTGAGGAATTTCCAAAGTAGCTGCACCAGTTTACAATCCTACCAGTGTATTAGGGTACCTATTCCCCCAACATTCTCAGCAGCATTTGTTATCTGTTGATTTCTGCATGAGAGCTTTTCTAACTGGGGAGAGGTGGAATCTCATTGTGGTTTTGATTTGCATTTCCCTGATGGCTAGTGAACCTGAATATTTTTTTATGTTTCGGGCATTTGGATTTTCTCTCTTGAAAAATGCCTGTTCAAATCTGTGTCATTTCTTAGCTGGTTTGTTCATTTTGTTGTCGTTGCATTTCTTGAGCTTTTTATAGAGTCTGGGTATTAATCCTTTATCAGTTGCATAGGTTGCAAGTACTTTCTCCCATACTGTCAGTTGCCTCTTCACTTTGCTGAGTGTTTCTTTTGCATTGCAAAAGCTTCTCATCTTAGTGTAATCCCATTTTTCAATTTTAGCTTTGATTGCTTGGGCTTCTAGAGTCTTTTCCAAGAAATCTTTGCCTATGCTAATGTCTTGCAGAGTTTTCCCAATGTGCTCTAGTCATTTGATGGTATCGGGTCATAGATTTAGGTATTTGATCCCTTTTGAGTGGATTTTTGTGTAAAGTGTAAGGTAGGGGTCTTGTTTCATGCTTCTGCATGTGGAGATTCAGTTTTCCCAGCACCATTATTTGAAGAGACTGACCTTGCTCTAGGGATTAATTTTAGCCCCTTTGTCAAAGATAATTTGGTTGTAGATGCATGGATTGATTTCTGAAGTTTCTATTCTGTTCCATTGGCCTACACATCTATTTTTGGGCAAATGCCAGGCTGTTTTGATTATAATTGCCCTATAGTATGACTTGAAATCTGGTATTGTGGTGCCTTCACTTTTTTTTTTATATAAGCTTGCTTTAGCTACTTGGGGTTTCTTGTGTTTCCATATGAATTTTAGCATTGTTTCTTCTAGATCTGAGAAGAATGTCATTGGTATTTTGATTGGGAACACATGGAATCTGAAAAATTGCACTTGGTAGTATGGAAATTTTTATGATATTAATTCTTCCAATCCATTAACATGAATGATTTTTCCATTTATTTGTGTCTTATTTTTTTCTTTCTTTAATGTTTTGTAAGTTTCATTGTAAAGATCTTTGACATTGGTTAAATTTATTCCAAGATATTTACATATTTTTGGAGCTATTGTGAATGGGATTAATCTCATAAGTTCTTTCTCAGCCATAGCATTGTCTATGTAAGCTAAGGCTGTTGAGTTTTGTGTGCTAATTTTATATCCTGCCAGTTTACCAAACTGTTTTGTGAGTTCCAATAGTCTCATACTACTCAATGGTCTTTTTAACCCCCTAAATATAGAATCATATCATGTGCAAATAAGGATAGTTTGAATTCCTCCTTTCCAATTTGTATACCTTTGATTGCTTTTTCTTGCCTATTGGCTTGGCTAAATCTTCCAGAACTACATTGAATAACGGTGGTGAGAGTGGGCACCCTTGTCTCATTCTGGATCTTGGAGGAAATGCTTCCAATGTTTCCTTATTCAATAAGATGCTGACTGTGTGTCATAGTCCTTCTATACCCAATTTACTAAAGGTTTTCATCATGAAAGGATGTTGTTTTATCAAAAATGCTTTGTCTGCATGTATTGAAATAATCATGTGATTTTTGTTGTCAGTTTGTTAATGTGATGTATCTCATTTATTGATTTGCAAATGTTGAACCATCCTTGCATACCAGGGATAAATCCCATTTGGTCCAGGTGAATGATCTTTCTGATGTATTGTTGCAATTGAATAGCTAGTATTTTGTTGTGGATTTTTGCATCTATATTCATCAGGGATATTGGTCTTTAGTTCTCTTTCTCTGTTGTATCTTTTTCTGGTTTAGGAATTAAGGTGATGCTGGTTTCATAGATGCGTTTTGGAGGATTTTCTCCCTTTTAATTGTTTTGAATAGCTTGGGAAGAATTGGAATTAGTTATTCTTTAAATTTCTGATAGATAAGCAGTGAAGCCATCCAGTCCTGGGCTTTTCTGTTGGGAGGGTCTCTATTACTAACTCATCTTGGTTCTCTGTATTGATCACTTGTCTATTTATGTTTTCCATGTCTTCATGACTCAATCTTTTTAGATTGTATGTGTCTAGGAATCTATTCATTTCTTCTAGTTTTCCCAATTTGTTGGTATACAACTCTTTTTAGTAATTCCTGATGATTCTTTTTATTTATTTGGTATCTGTTGTTACATTTACTTTTTTTTATTCCCTGGTTTTATTGAATTGGTTCTTTTCCATCTTTTTCTTTGGATAGGTGGGCCAATGGTGTATCAATTTTGTTTATTTTTTCTGAAAACCATTTCTTCATTTGACTGACCTGTTGTATTGCTCTTCTTGGTTTCAATCTTGTTTATTTCTTCTCTAATTTTAATTACTTATTCATTCTAATAATTTTGCTTTTGGTTTGTTGTTGTTTTTCTAAGTCCTTGAGATGCATTGATAGCTCTTTTATTTGGTACCTTTCCAATTTCTTCATGTATACACCAGTTGCTATAAAATTTCCTCTTAACACTGCTTTTGCTGTCTCCCATAAGTTTTACTACATTTGATCTTAGACAAAAGGCTGAAAAACAATCCCTGCCCCCCACATTCATTTTGATATGTTGTATTGTCATCTTCATTCATTTCCAGATTTTTTTTATTACCTTTTGATTTATTCTATGATCTACTGTTCATTCAGGAGTATGTTGTACAGTCTTCATGTATTTGCATATGTTTTAGAGATTCTTGAGTTGTAGATTTCCAGCTTTATTCCATTGTGGTCAAAGTACTCGCATAGTATGATTTTGTTTTTTTGTTTTTTTTGAATTTGCTGAGACTTGTCTTATGGCCTAGCATGTGGTTTATCCCAGAGAAAGTTCCATGCACTTACAAGAATAATGTGTATTCTACAACTGTGGGATAAAAACTTCTGTAGATAACAATTACATACATTGGAACCATAGTGTCAATTAGCTCTATTATTTCCTTGTTGATTTTCTCTCTAGTTGATCTGTCCATTTATAAAAGTGGGGTGTTGTTCCCCAAAACTATTACATTGGAGTCCATGTTTTCTCAGATCCACTAATATTTTCTTTAACAGCCAGGTACCCTGGGATGGCAGGCATATACATTTATTATAGTCATATAGTCATATCTTCCTACCTAGTGCCCATTCTTTGTCTCTTTTAAGAGTTTTTGTGTTAGGGCCTGTGCTGTGGTGTAGTGGGTAAAGCTGCCACCTGCAGTGCCGGCATCCCATAGCTGCGCCGGTTCGAGACCTGGCTGCTCCACCTCCAATCCAGCTCTCTGCTATGACCTGAGAGAGCAATAGAAGATGGTTCAAGTCCTTGGGCCCCTGCATCTGTGTGGAATTCCCAGAAGAAACTCGTGGCTCCTGGCTCAGATCAGCACAGCTCTGGTGGTTGCAGCCAATTGGGGCGTGAACCAGAGGATGGAAGACCAGAGCCAGCTGCCTGTGTGTGCTCGAATTAGATGGTTTGAGCCCCAGAGCTCTGTAGCCTGTGATAGGCATTCAGGCTAAGGCCACCTCATAGTCATATGTGGATGCCCAGCCCCTGTCAATCCTCCCAGCCAGACTCAAAGTCTGTGAGGAATGTGGATTTTTCCCTCTGGTAAAATTTCTGGATCACACACATGCACAATACCTGCCGGCCACAGTCCTACTCATTTCACAATCATGCAGGGCACGTGCATGAGTCTCTGAAGGCAGTACTAATTAATGCTGGAACGGCTCCTTCTCCCTGTTGCTAGGTGGGAGCAGCGGAGCTGCTGCGGTTGCCTCTCCTGATAAGATGGAGACTATCGCCACCAGTGGCTGCATGAGTACGAAAGACCTGAAGCAGCTGGTACATACTTTTGTCTAAAATAGTGTCTGCCCTCTCACAGCAGGTTGCTGGGTGCTGTTGTGGTGGGGGATGGAGAGAGAGAGACATGCCCCTTTTCTTTTTCTCCGGATGAGTGGAAGTCCTGTTCCCCTCAGGGCTCTGGACTCAAAGATAGTGTAGACAGCTAGGCTTTCCCTCTGGCTGTATCAACAGTGGCACAGGCTGCAAAGTTTGATCTCATCTTGCTCTCCAAAGTTGGCGCTTCTCTGTCTCAGGGCTTCTGGGGTCCTTTGTTGTGTCCATGCTCATCGCTGTGAGTCTGCACCTTCAATACAGGTCCATGGTGTCTCTACTCTGCAGCATCTCTACTATGGTTTTTCCCTCCAACTCTCCCCTGAGAATGCACTTTCTCCATTTTTTTTTCTTTTACTATTTTGGCCTAGCCTAGAGCAGACTGCCCTGTCTCTATTCCACTGTGTTAGAAACTGTCTCCATAAACTTTTTGAAGACCCTTTGTAAGCATGGGTTTAAAATTTGTTTGCACCAAAATAAACTACCTAATATAGTAGATGTTAATCATATGCATGGAAGACACAAAAAAAAATAATAGCTTGTCATTTCAAAAAGGAATAATGAAGTCAAAAGTTTTTGCAATTCCGAGGTAGAGGGTCAAATGACTAAGTTGTTAGAGTTAAATAAATCAGGAATATAACAAAATGTAACTGAATGAAAAGCCATAATTAAGGGTGCAGATTTTTTTTTAAAGTTCAGCTCAGTGCAGTTTAAAGAAAAGACCTAAGAATCAGACAGTTTGAAAGGACACATTTGGGCAAAAAGATACCTAATAATCCAACAGATAAGCCATGGTGCCTGGCACATTGATAACATTGCCAGTCTATTTGTTGGCAACATTGTCTGTATTATATGTGGGTCACAGAATAGAAGAATATAAATATTTAATCTATTTTATGTAGCAGTTCTATAGTAGCATGTTGTAGTGTATCACTTTTTGTGCATTTCTTTTTTTTCTCCTTGATCAAAATTTTAATTCAACCTGCATTGCATGTTCTTTTTATATGGTGAAGTTCGTATCTATGGAGCATTTTAGTTCCAGGAATGAATAGCAATAGTTGATGCAGTACATTTACCTAATGAGGCAATGATATAGTTAATTATCTGTAAGAAAATTTAGAACTAATATACATACTGCCCTTCATTTTTGAAGAAAATCACTACTCACATATTTATTTTAGTCACCCACAGTATGACCAACATTGG
This sequence comes from Lepus europaeus, assembly GCF_033115175.1. Classification (NCBI taxonomy): domain Eukaryota; kingdom Metazoa; phylum Chordata; class Mammalia; order Lagomorpha; family Leporidae; genus Lepus; species Lepus europaeus. The sequence goes on along the minus strand of NC_084838.1, from coordinate 81,522,307 downwards.
AAATTCATTGTATTTGTGAAGAAAAACCCTTCTGGAGACCTTTGCCAAGAATGATTTACCTTTTTTAATCAATTGGTCATGAGTTTTTAATCCAGAAATCATTGGTAGTAGGAGGCAGTAAGTATGAGAGGGAAGCAGAGGAGGTGCAATAAATTTTCCCTCATAGAGAGGAGATGTTTAGTTGGGGTCTGGGATGGGGAGAAGGCAAGACAAGGAAAGAAACACTCATAATAGAACTAAAGAACAAATGAAACTCATTGCTTGGATAAAAGATAGTTTTTGTATGGTTAAACACATTTAGAAACTTAGTGCACATTTAAGCCATGCTCTATGTATTTTATAGAAAATACATGAGAAAGATATTTTTCTGTGTGTAGGAGCAAGATAGCAAGTTGGAACCTTATCTTGTTTCAGAGGTGTTAGTGTCACCTGTAATGGATGAGTTACTGTTATAGCATGAACAGATTGCTCAGGGTCTTTACGATCTTAGAAAATACCTGGGGGAACCTTGATGTCTCCAGGGACAGCTGAGATGCTTGTATTTTGTCAAAACGAAATCTGTGAAAATATGCTACTCACTTTCAATGTCCTGAGTAGTGGGGCTTTGCAAGAGCACTTTTCGTTAACACAATGGTCAACATATACAGGGCAAGGCGAAACAAAACCAAATTGTTGATGCTTGTTTCATGCTGATTTCAACTGAGCTGAATAATACCTGCATGTCACTGTTGTCTGATGCTTTTAATCTGGGTACTGTTGAAGAAGACACCACCTCATTTATCACTTTTGACTTTTGAAGTAGAGAGCTTATTTGTAAAAGGAAAAGAGGAAATTAAGTCAAATTTAATCATGAATTCATCAGTGATTTTGGGGAAGAAGCTCATATATTTATTCTAATGTAATTTGACACAACAGCATATGTTAGTTTTTTTATACTCAGTGATGGCATTAATATTTTGAATGATAGGCTATTGCCACATTATTTGTATATAAAATCAGGGGGAAAATAAATGGAAAACATAAACTATCAGGGTCAAGGCTTGATAAATTTTCTCTTTGCCCTTAATGTCTGAACTCATAACTGAAAATTCTTTTGCTCATGAGGTGTTTCAAGTTACAGACAGCTCTTGCCTTCTGGAGCTTTTACTTCTGCATACATTACCAACTTGTCCCTGTCTAACACCTTTTTAGTTTTAGTCATTTTAGCAAATATATATAGGTGACTCAGCTTGCTCACCAAGCACAGCTGAGAGTCCCGTGGAATAAAATCCCATGTTTATGCCATCTCTTACGCCAGGTGCCTTTGTGGGAGAAGAGTTGGGATGAGAAGGAGGTTAACAATTATCCCAGTCAATCCTATGTGATGGATTGCCCAAGAAAGATCTACAAATGGAGCAGTATGTTTGATGGTATCAATGGACATCTTTTAGACTGGTGTTCCTAAATGTTGCTTGGGATACAGCTGGTGACAACCTCATATGTTGATTTGAGGTGGGGGAATGTGCTGGATTAGTAGAGAGGTCAATTCAGTGATTATAGAAATCTAATATAAATAGAAGGAAGAGTCTAACCCTAAATACCCAGGAAGCAACACATAAATCCCCGTGGTGAGTCAAATATGACTCAAGCAAAGACAGAGGTAGGTCACTGTTACGTCACCAGGGAAATGGCCCAATTCTGAGATCTGGTAGTACTTGCTGAGTATCTGATCTCAACACTCACATTCCCAGGCCACACTGATCACCACCATCATCATCACCACCATTTTACAATCGGTCTATTAACACTACAAAGCAGTTTCACACTAATGATGTCCTTGCTTCTCACAGATAAGCAGGTGGGGTTACTGTGGTTCATTTTATAGATGAGGAACTCAAATCATATTGCCATTAAATAATTTACTTGAAGTCAAATAACTAATTAGCATCAGATTAGAGCTCTTCACTATCAGACTTGGGCACTTAATAGCAAAAATTTTTAAATAAGAAATCAGCATCCTAATTTATACTCTATGTAAAGCTAGTGAAAAATATTATCAATGTCTTCAGCATAGCCTGTGAAAGGAGCTGGATAATATAAATGCTTGAGTTTATACTTCCTGATTAAGATCTTTTAAAAGGACTTTTTTGAAAATATTATAATGTACTCCCAAACATATGGTGGAAGTCTTCGGTATAGTAGTGTAAGCTTTGAGAAGAGTGAACTCAGGTTAAAAAGATTTTATCTACTAAAGTTAAATGATAGACATTTTAATTCTTATATTTTAAAAAACAGCTTTGAATAAATAACCCAAGTGCTTATCAGAATAAATGTTTTTGCTGTAGTTGAGAAACTCTGTGACTTAGCTTAACCAGTGTTGGTCCATGACGTATGTAAAGTAATTGCCAATAAGTGTGTTTTGAGCATTATAGACACATTCAGTTGCTAAATATTTTAAACTAAATCAGAACTATATGTTGTAGAGTACTGATCCTATCATCTGTGCGAGTCAGGAGAGGCGCTTAACTTCCATGGGCCTCAGTTTCCTTGAATAAGTTTAGTGTTGGGGGCAGGCAAAAAATTGGTACAGTGGGTAAGACGCTACTTGGGTTGCCTGTATCCCATATTGGAGTACCTGGGACTGAGTCTTGGTTTTGTTTCTGGTTTCAGCTTCCTGTTAATGTGCACTATGGGAGGCAACAGGTGTTGGCTCAATTACTTGGGTCCCTGCCTCTTATGGGAGACACCTTGATTGTGTTCCTTGCTCCAAACTTTGGCCCAGTCTTGAATGTTGTGGGCATTTGGGAAGTAAGCCCGTTGATGAGATCTCTCTCTCTCTCTCTCTCTTTCTTTCCACCTTTCAAATAAATAAAATAAATAAATAAAAATTAAAAATAATCAAGTATTGGTCCAGTTGATCTTAAATTCAAATTTTAGTACTAAACTGGACTAAGGGCTAAGCATTTAATTCACCCATTTTTTGGTAGAACTGCTTTTTTTTTTTAAAAAATTTCTTGCAGATGAAGAGAGAAGTGCATGGGGAGGGGGACCTGAGTAACTATCATTTCCTCACTGAAATTTTGTAATATTCTTCTGCCTTCCATCTGACCCCACACTAGTTTGCTGTCCTCGCTCCTATGCAAATACAGTAGTTGCAGTGGCTTTGCTGCTGTGTGTTGGTTCCAGACAATGTAAAAGTTTTAAACGCCACCAAGAAGTCCTTTTGGTGAATTTTAGGAAAGAGAAAGAAGCAAAAGCTTTTTTCCCCTCAAATGTGTGAGGCTTAATGAGACTATTCCATTTTCCTTCACATCACATTAATTTTCAAAATATTTTCCAGTGATCTTGACATTCATGTCATATGGAAAACTGAAGGAGCAGAGGGAGGCATTTCTTTCCAGAAGAGGTCAGGGCGCATAATGAGGTGACGGAGACTAGTAACTAATCAAGCATGCAGTACACACTTTCATTAAGGCCCATGTGTCACAAAACCACAATATTTTAATTTTCTGCTTCTCACTGTCTATTCTGGAGAGTTTCTATTAGGGTTTATTTCAGTTACATTTTACAAAGAATAGAAGTGTGAAATTTTCAGTTTTATTAGAGGTGAAATTTTTTATTCTAAGGTTCATCTTCATTTGTGTGAAAGAAAAAAGCTGCTCTTGATGGTTAAATAATAAAGAAGGCGGATTGTTTACAGAGGCAAGTAACAAGACTCGATTGTGTGCCATGATCCAATCTCTCCTTAAATCTAGAATTTCTTATCCTTCTCAATGATGGCATCTGCTGGGAGCTCAAAATTTCTGTGGCACATCTTTGTTACAGCCCTAAATCTCATGGAAACAAGCCAGGAGAGAAATTTAAATGAGTGTAATCCTCTAGAAAAAATACATTTGGAATTTTTCTCTTAATAGGAACTTTGTTTGCAGACAGCAAACAGTGTACCCAGACAACAAGAACAGCATCTGCTCCTGTTGGTAAGAACTGACTTCTTAATCATGAGCTATTCACTTCAAAATGACTGCAGGCTGTTGGAACAACATGGGCTTTTCTCACGGAGCCCCTTTCAACACTACCACACAGACTGAATGCCAACATTATAGTTTACCTTTTGTTTTAAATGTGACCTGCTAAGGCAAGGTAAAGGGGACGCATAGAACAGGGATAAACAACAAATCCATCAAGTGAGATGAAGGTGATTGGATTTGTTTGGCATCTGGTCTGGAAGAGTAATGTGTTGGTATGGCTTTATTTCAGTTTAGATTTGTCAATTTGAGGGAATCATCTCTTTTTTTCTCTCAGTAAGTCCATCTTTACCATGATGGCACCAACTGTTTGTTTTGATTACTGGATAGTAGATACCAGGTTCCCAGCCAGAATGTCTGCAGTGAGAGGAAGGACCTTGGGGGTGAGAAACCACCTTCCTCTGCAATTAAAAGACTTTACTACTGAATCTCTGTCCCAAAGCATTGACAAGAAAGAAAATGACGTATCTTTTAGATTTGGGGATTATAGGCTGTGCTATTTACTGTGACCCTTAGTATTTGCTATCTTGTCAACTTGTTGCCATGTAAGGTAAAATAGCATGGCCAAAAAACCTTTCTGTTGATGCTCAAGGCTAACTCAGGAACTGTGCCTCTTGATGTTGAATTCTAGAGAATAATCGAAGAATCTGAAGAGACCTTCGAGGTCATCCAGTCCAACCTATCATTCCATCTAAGCTTTTCTTTTAAAATTAAATTTATTTATTTGAAAGTCAGATTGATTTAATCCCCAAATGGTTGGTTTACTCTCCAAATTGCCGTCATGGCCAGGGCTTAGCCAGGCTGAAGCCAGGAGCCCAGAATTCCATCTGAATCTACCCTATAGGTGGCAGGGAGTACTTAGGCCATCCTCTGCTACATTTCCAGGCACATTAGCAGGTAGCTGGATTGGAAGTCAGGAGTTGAGGACTCAAATTGGCACTAAGATATAGGATGCTGGCATTGCAGGCAGTGACCTAACCTGCTGCTCCACAAGGCGGGCCCCTGTGTAGAAACTTTTCAACAGTGACAGTAGTGAAAAGCCAAAATTCTACCTCTAGAAAAGAAAAACAGACAAGAAAATTTGAAATATCTGTCTATAGGACATCCATTCAAATAAAGGCCAAACAATAAAACAAAGCAAGACAAAATGCTTGCCTCCTTCCCATGCCCACCTCCTCTTTTCATGGCTATAAAGTATCAATTCCTTATGTTATGAGATCTCCAGATACCGGTCTATCCTGGCTTACTTCCTGGGTACACAATTCAATATCTGTAGGTGTATTTTAAAGCATATTATCTGGACAACAGAGCACAGTGTAGCAGATAAAACTAAAGTATTTCAGAACAGAAAGAAATATCAAAATTTTATAAAAATTCTGACCCACTAAACATGAGGACTCAGAGAAATTAAGCAAATAATCTGATGTCACACAAATGGGTTTCTCTCATAGAAGAATATTTTTTCCCACTTTTTCTTTTCCTCTTTTTTTTTAAAAAACTTTTATTTAATGAATACAAATTTCATAGGTACAACTTTAGGAATATAGTGGTTCAACTCCCCATACTTACCCTCGCACCCCCACTCCCATCCCTTCCCATTCTTCATTAAGATTAATTTTTAATTACCTTTATATACAGAAGACCAACTGTATACTTAGTAAAGATTTCAACAGTTTGTACCCCCCTCCACAAAATGTATAAAGTACTGTTTGAGAACAAGTTTTGCAGTTAATCGCATAGTACAACACATTAAGGACAGAGATATTACATGGGGAATAAGTGTACAGTGACTTCTGTTGTTAATTTAACAATTGACATTCTTATTTATGATGTCAGTGATCACCTGAGGCCCTTGCTGCCAAGGCTATGGAAGCCTTTTGAATCCACAAACTCAGTCAGTATTTAGACAAGGCCATAAACAAAGTAGAAGTTCTCTCCTCCCTTTGGAGAAAAGTACATCTTTGTTTGATGGCCCCTTCTTTCCACTGGGATCTCACTCATGGAGATCCTTCATGTAGGACTATTTTTTTTTTCCCACTGTGTCATGCCTGAAATGCTCTCAAGGGCTTATCAGCCAGTCCAGAGTGCCTTAAGGGCTGATTCTGAGGTCAGAGTGCTGTTCAGGACGTTTGTCATTCTAAATGAGTCTGCTCTGCTGTTCCACTTTTTTCTACACTGAGCTGCTTATTAACCAGATATAAAATTTCAGATGTTATCTCGTCATCTCAGACCTGGGGATCATATGCATTTGTTTCATTAACAACCATATTATTTGGTTGTTTTATGTTATTTACACAAATAATAGTTAAACTGGGTCTTTCATAATTATATTTGTTCTTAGGATTTTATCTTTGAGAGTTTAATCACTATTTGAACTTCTCAGAGTAAAATATCTTTTTAAGTTTATGTACTCATGAGGCAAAAGGACAGAGGAAGAGAGAGAAAGGGAGAGAGAACAAGCATGCACACTCTCATTATTACACAATGCCTGCAGAAGTGAGGTATGGGCCAGGCTGGAGCCAGGAGCCAGGGACACAATCCATGTCTCCCACATGTGTTGCAGGAATCTAATCACTTGGGCCATTCCTGCTGTTTTTCTGGGGTCAATGTTCACAGGAAACTAGAGTCAGGAGCCAGTGGCAGGTATTGAACTCAGGTGCTTTGATGTACTGTTCTATATGTGGGAGCTAAAATTAAAAATACAAACAAAAAAAAAGAAGAAAGAAAAAAGTAAGAAACAACAGTATTGCTGCAGATATAGTTTTGTAGAACTTTGTTTTATACCTTTGTGAAATCAATGGTTAAGAAATGTTATACTACTGTAGTTTTAATGATCTGTGATTATTTTAAAATTCAGTGTATATGGATGACATGGTCATTTTTCTATTCAATTATTGTTTATGGCCATTGTTTATATTCTCCCTCAACTAGGGTCTTTTTGATTTTTATTTGTTAAACTTCTTATTCAGTGAAGTATTAAGCCTTTTTACTATATTATAAATTTAAAATATGTTATCTTAAAAACTAAAAATAGAGAAAGGGAGACAGAAGGAGGGTGAGAAGGAGAGATGAGAGAGAAAAGGCATATCATTGTGTTGTTAGATCTACAAAATACATTGAATCTGTTAAAAACTAAATTTTTTTTTAAAAAAATAAAAATGTATATATGAAACACATGAAATTTGTTTTCTTTATAGAAATAAAAAGGAAAAAAAAAGACTTCAGTTGGTCTACTCAAGTCCTTTTCCGAAAAAATAAGGGATCATTCATTCACACTTTTTCAGATACCCCAAAAACAGAATAAGGTCAGTAGACATAGCAGGTAGTTGAATATATCTTTGAAAATGGAAATTACTTTTGGTATATTCTACTAGATTTGGACTCTGAATATCACTGGAACTCCTATAAGGAGGAGACATACTTTTACTCTGGTGGCACATTTTAAACCTTTTTGTAGAGATGGCTGTCGAAGCAGAACATGGCGATCTTGGAAAGTTGAACAGGCAGAGATAGGAACTTGGGATAACTGAGATAATGGAATACTAATTTCTGGAGAGGAAGAAGTTACTGATGAAAAGAGCTGCAGTCATCTAGATATAGATTTTTTTTCAGTCTTTTCTGAATAACAATATTAATTTTTTTTTTTTAGTTGAGCAAAGGATGGTTGGGGAACTTATTATAAGCTGAACAATTCCCAGAACTCACAAAGAGTAGGAAGACGATTGATCTACAGTCATGCAGAGGAGAAAGCCTTCATTCTATACACAGAGAATTAAGGAGTGATTCCAGTAGAGTCAATAGTAGGGCTAAAACATCCCTAGAATGAAGGCTACTTCAAATCACTCTAACAAACTTTGAGAACAAGGCTGTGGATTTGTTATATGGATGCTGTATTATGTTGAGGTATGTTCCTTTTATATCTTATTTGTTCAAGTATTTTTTAAAGATTCACATATTGATTTCGAAGCCCAGATTTGAGAGAGAGCAAGAGAGAGAGAGAGAGAGAGAGAGAGAGAGAGAGAGAGGAGAAGAGAGTAGGAGAGATCTTCCACCAGCTGGTTCACTCCTCAAGTGGCTGTAACAGCCATGGCTGGGCCAGAAGGAAATCAAGAGACAGGAGTTTCTTCCAGGTCTTCCACATGGGTGCAGGCGCCCAAATGCTTGAGCTATCTTCTATTGATTTCCCCAGACCATTAGCAGGGAGCAGGATCGGAAGTGGAGCAGCTAGGACAAGAACCATATTCATATGGGATAAGCATGTTGCAGGTGATGGCTTTAGCTGCTATGTTACAATGACAGCCCCTTGTTCAGGGCTTTTGATCGTTTATGGATGTCAGATGTGTCTAATGCTTTTCTGTATATATTGAAATGATTGTGTGATTTTCATCCTTCATTCCATTCATGTGATGTATTATTTTTATTGATTTGCCATTATTGAACCATCGCTGTATCACTGGGATAAATCCCATTTGATCATGGTGTATAATATTTTTTTTTGACAGGCAGAGTTAGACAGAGAGAGAGAGAGAGACAGAGAGAAAGGTCTTCCTTCCATTGGTTCACCGCCAATCTGAAGCCAGGAGCCAGGTGCTTCCTCCTGGTCTCCCATGCAGGTGCAGGGCCCAAGCACTTGGGCCATCCTCCACTGCCTTCCCAGGCCACAGCAGAGAGCTGGACTGGAAGAGGAGCAACCGGAACAGAATCTGGCGCCCCAACTGGGACTAGAACCTGGGGTGCCTGCGTCGCAGGTGGAGGATTAGCCAAGGGAGCCGGTGCACAAGCTGGTGTATAATATTTTTGATGTATTGTTGAATTCTATTTGCCAGTACTTTGCTGAGAATTTTTGCATCTATATTCATCAGGGAGATAGGTCTGTAGTTTTATTTTGTGATTGTTGTGTCCTTGTTTGGTTTGGGAGTTGAGAACTCTTATTAAATACCAAACTATCAGGGGCCGGCACTGTGGCACAGCAGGTTAAAGCACTGGCCTGAAGTGCCAGCAACCCAAAAGGGCACTAGTTCTAGTCCCGGCTGCTCCTCTTCTGATCCAGCTCTCTGCTATGGCCTGGGATAGCAGTAGGAGATGGCCCATGTCCTTGGGCCCCTGCACCCTGTGGGAGACCTGGAGGAAGCTCCTGGCTCCTGGTTTTGGACTGGTGCAGCTCCAGCCATTGCAGCCATCTGGGGAGTGAACCAGCGGATGGAAGACGTCTCTCTCTGTCTCTACCTCTCTCTGTAACTCTGTCTTTCAAATAAATAAAATAAATCTTTACAAAAATAACGAACTATACAATTTGGTTAATGTAATCTTAATGTAAATCTCATCAGGTTTTAAAAGTATAAAATTAAAGCCCAATTCTAAAATTGATTTAAAAAAGCAAAGAATCTACAAGAACTCAACCAATTTTGAGAAAAAATTTGGATATAAAACTTACTATAAAGCCATGAGTATTAGTATCAAAATGATATGATATTGGCATAAAAAGTCATATAGATCAATGGGGGGCATAATATAGGTCACAAATAGAACCACATGTATATGATGAACTGATATTCAACAACAATGCCAAGATAATTCAATGAGGTCACGTAGGAGTCTTCCAACAAATGGTGCTAGAATAAGTGGATAGCCATTAGAAAAAAAGAACTCAGGGACCACACATATTACCTGACATCATCCAAAAAAATTAACTCAAAATGGATTATATACCTAAAAACATACAAACTATAAAATTTTTTAGACAATACTGTAGGAGAAGCCATGACAATCCAACTTTTTTTATAGAACACAAAGTTTTCAAAGTATACAATTTAAAAAAATTAATCAGAATTCATTAAAGTTAAAAACATCTGCCCTTTGAAAGACACGATTAACAAATGAAAAAAACAGGGAGGACATATTTATTATATGTGTCCTGAATAAAGGATTCTACCTATTATGTCCAGCATGTATAAAGAACCCTAGCAACCCAATAGCAAAAAGGCAAACAATTCCATAGAAAATGTAAACTGGTGTCTCACAGAAAAGCTGTATAAGTAGCCAACAAGTACATGGAATTCTTTTCAACATTAATCATCAGGAAAATGCAAAAATAAAACCACCTGAGACACCACTACGCAGTGGACACCATGACTAAAATTAGAAAGCCTGACAATACCAGGTGTTGACTAGTTTTTTAATAACTACATTGCTGGTGGAAATGTCCAGTGTCCAGTTAAATCGGACATTTCTAATAAAGCTGAGCATCATTCTAATATATTTCTCTTCTCATATTTTTGAAACTTCAAACAACTCAAGTGTCCATCATTAGGTTGCTGGCTAAATAAATCATGATTCAGTAGTAAAATACTATTTGCAGGAAATATAAATGAGCTATTGATCCACACAATATGGATAAATATCTGCAAATATTGAGAAGTAGGATAGAAAAGTACATACAGTAGTCCCCCGTTATCTGATGTTTCACCTTTCCAGGTTTTGTTTACTGTGCTTTCACTTACATTTACTCAACCACAGCTTGACAATATTAAATGAAAAATTCCAGAAATAAAAAATTTGTAAGTTCTAAATTGTACACTGTTCTGAGTAGCATGATGAAATTTTGCAGCATATCTTTTCATCCTTCCTGGGTCATGAATCATCCCTTTGTCCCACATATTCATACTGTATACAGTGTCTGCCGCTTAGTCACTTCGTAGCATCTTTAAGTTATCACATTGATTGTTGTGGTTGGCTTAATGCTGCACCAAATCGCCTACCTCATTTACGTTATTCATCTCGTCATGGAAGCATTGCATCATGTTACAGATCACAAGGGCAAGTACTATACAATATATTTCACGAGAGAAACGGATTCACATAACTTCAATTTCAATATTTTGTCATGTTTGCTCTATTTATTATTGTTAATAATAACACTTGTTATTGTTATTGTTAATAATAAGCTTTTATAGGTCTGCATATATAGGGAAAAGCATAGTGTATGTATAGGGTTGGGTACAATCTGCAATTTCAGGCATCCACTGGGGATCTCGAACTATATCCACCTTGCATAATAGGAGGCTACTGTGTACTATGTGATTCCATTTATGTGACCATTTAGAAAAGATTGTTCTGATTTATAGTAACAAAGTATATTAGTTATTTTTGGGGCCAGAGTGAGCAGATGATATCAGGCATGGGGTGATTAACTGGAAATAGGCATAAAGGACATTCTTGGAGTTATGGAAATATATTTTGAATGTGCTAATGGTTTCAAAGTTTACAGCTGACAAAATCATTGGACTATACACTTAAAATTGGAACATTTTAAAGCACACAGTTTATACCTCAATATGGATGACTTTTTTAGAAAAGGATAATCTCTTTCCTTTAGTGATTTGTTTGTAGTAATTTTGACATATAGAGACTTACATTTTTACAGAGTCAAAATATATCAATCTTTCTCTTCACAGTTTTTGAGTTTTGTGTCACATCTAGAAAAGCTTTCTCTGCATGTTTCATAGAAAGGGCATTTAACAGAATGCTTTATATATTTTATAATGGCATCAGTTAGCCATAGAGACAGTTTACCATTGAGAAATTTACCTCATCTCTCTATTAGTAATTTCTCCATTTTAAAATCTGTGAAGAATTACAGCTTGTACCTCAATGACAGACAGTGTTAGAAATACTGAAAAAGTAGTTAGAAAGCTAATGAGTACATTGGAATGCATAATTAATACTAGATAATCTTATATTTTCTTTTTGTTTTTATTATTTAAACTATTATAAATATTAAGAGAAATACAGAGATTATAGTGAATGCATGTGTCAAATCTTATTTTAAAATTCTACCAAATTTGCTTTAGATGTATTTAAGAAATACATCAGAGTACTTCAAAAATTTCTGGAAAAATGGAATGTAAAGATAAGTTGATACTGGTGCAAAAAATTTTTGAAATCCATGGCATAGTTTTTTGATAATATGCATTTTCGTGAACTTTTTGAAGGTCTGTTATGTTTATAATTTCAATCTTTTTGTTCACAGCACATATTCAGCAAATAAACCTGTTTTTCAACTTCATTTTTCCACAACCTTTTTGACATACCCTGAAACTGAAAGAGAGAGAATTGAATTACTGTTAAAACTCATTAATCTCAGTCTTTCTCTAGCCTTTTATAATCACTTAACTGAAATTTATGTGTATTCTTCTTGTCCATGTTGTAAGATTATACTATATGTATGTATATTTTTAAAATATGTTTTCATTCTATTTTTATTTTTATCTGACATATAAAATCTGTGTATACTTGTGAGGTACCATTTGATGTTTCAATGCATTATACATTGCTCACAACAGGGTAAACATATTTATCTCCTCAAACATTTATCCTTTATTTACAGTGAAAACATTCAAAATCCTTTCTTGGCACAGAAAGACAAGTATTGCATAGTTGAACTCATATGTGGAATCTAAAAAAGTTGATTTCATAAAAGTTGAGAGTAGAATGGTAATTATCATAGACTGGGGAGAGTGGGAAGGGATGAGAAAAGGTTGATTGATGGGTAATAAGCTATAGTTTGATAGGAGTAAGAAGTTCATGTATACTACTTAAATTTTGGTTTTGAATTTTAAGTCTTATAAAATGGCACCTGCATTATTATACTTCTTACAGTTATAACTCCACAAAATGTAAAGGGGAATCATCCATGTTTTCATATGTTAGAGTAATTTTACACTTTTATTTTCCACATTAATGTCTTTAAGCTATCTGAATCTTATTTTACTACAAAGTATAATACAGATGTAATACAATGGATTTTTTCCCACATAATTAGTGGGTTATTCCAAAACCACATGCATAGTATAATTTGCACTCTTAAAGATTTGAAATCACATATGTTTTTCATTATATTTAAACTTTATTTTAAATAGTTGGGCATGCTTAATGACTTTCATTTTTATTACATTGATCTATATCTTGAATTCTATGATACTACCACATTATTCTAATTATTTTATCTTTTGTATAATTAGTGCAATTTTATTATTTTATGAATATATATAAAGTTGAAATATGTACATGGTCATAATATTATGAGTGATGTTAGTTCTTTTTAGAGTTATATAAAATCTGATGACAACTATTGTTAGGAAAAGGAATACAATCATGAATTTTGGTAATTTTTTATTTGTTATTTGAAAGAGTGACAGAGACAGATGGAGAGAAAAGGAGGAAGTGGGAGAGACAGACAGAGAGAGAGAGAGAGAGAAATAGATAGATAGATAGATAGATAGAGATCTTCCATGTGCTGGTTCTTCCACCAAATAGCAGCAACAGCTAGGTTTGGGCCAGGCCAAGGACAGTTCAAAGTAGGAGACAGAAATTCCATCTGAGATTCCCACATGGGTGGCAAGGTGCCAAGCACTTGGACTGTCATCTACTGGTTTCCCACACAGATTAGCAAAGAACTAGATGGGAAGCAAACTGGGACATACCATATGATGGGAAGCAATAGCCATCACTGTTGATAAGCACAATAGTTAAGTGCTATGGAAGGAATTTTTTTAAAGATTAATTTATTTATTTGAAAGGCAGAGTTACAGAGAGGCAGAGGTAGAGAGAGAGGTCTTCCACCCAATGGTTCATTCTCCAGATAGTCGCTGTGCCAATTCAAAGCCAAGAGCCAGGAGCTTCCTTTGGATTCCCAATGCAGGTGCAGGGGCCCAAGGACTTGAGCCATCCTCCACTGCTTTCCCGGGCCACAGCAGAGTTGGTTGGGAAGTAGAGCAGCCGGGACTCGAGCTATCTGCCCACATGGGATGCTGGCACTGCAAATGGGGGTTTTACCTGCTACACCACTGTGCTCGCCCTGGAAGGATATTTTTAGATCTTGATAGAATACCATGGATTGTACTCCATAGTGATCAAGTCAGTGATTACTTTAGGAAAGTAGTTTATTCGAATCTAAAGAATAAACTCCATGTATTATAGTTTTAAAGGATTTAAGATCTTATGCTTGCAAATTATTAGTTTCTTGTTTTCAACATTTTAGAAATGGAAGTTGGGCCATTGGGCCAATTGAGGTGTTAAAGGGTAGGAGTAGGGCTAGGAAGCTACTTTGGTGAAGTGGCCAAATTTATTTCACTTTTTAAGCTTCAGGGGAACTGCTGTCAAACTGCCCAACTCAAATGATAAGAACTATTTTATTCTGTGTTTTATATAATTTTCTGGCAAGCTGAATACGATCTGTTTTAACACTTATATTCTTCCTGCCAACACGTATGCAGTATGTTTGGACATATGGTCTCATTTTTATGATCTTTTAACCTTTATTTATTCTGTATACCCTATAACAGAGCTAACAACTCATGGGACTTGAACTCCAGGGAAGGGCCCCATCTGGAATCTCTGTAAAAGAAGAGGATTGCTTCCACAACAGGACACTTTTAAAGATAGCTGTATTCATTTAAATGAAATAATTTTAGCTCTACTTTTGATGCAGTTAACCTAGTGGTTTAATACATGGGGAAAAAAAGACTGGGAAACTTTCCCTATGCCTCTTTTTCTAGGGTTTAGCACTTTAAAAAAGTGGAGCAAGATAGTAAGCACGTGATGTCCATCACTTTGGTTAGAAAGTTCTTTTACTGTTTGGTTATAGAAATCCTGCACATTCACAAACAGGTGGTGTATAAAAAGGATTAGTAAACCTCAAGTAACAATGGTTTAAACAAGACAGAAATTTATTCTCATGCTAAACATGTCCAGGGTTATACACTGTAGTTGTCTGTGATGACTCTATGACATACTGACCCCTTCAGTATTTCTTATTCATTCATTCATTCATTCATTCGAAAGTCACAGAGTTATACAGAGAGGAGAGGCAGAGAGAGAGAGAGAGAGAGAGAGAGAGGTCTTCTATCTGGTGGTTCACTCCCCAGGTGGCTGCAACAGCTGGAGCTGCACCAATCTGAAGCCAGGAGCCAGGAGCTTCTTTGGGGTCTCCCACGTGGGTGTAGGGGCCCAAGGACTTGGGCCATCTTCTGCCGCTATCCCAGGCCATAGCAGAGAGCTTGATCGGAAGAGGAGCATTCAGGACTAGATCCGGCACCCATATGGGATGCCAGTGCTTCAGGCCAGGGCGTTAACTCGCTGCACCACAGTATTTCTGTTCTAATATTGCTAAATAGTTTCCAGAGTTCCAGTCATTACGTCTGAATCACGGGCAGGTATGATGGAGTTTGAGGAACACCTGCAGGAATATTTTGAATAAAGGTGTCACTGTGGTCATCGTTGCCTCTTTCCCAATTTTGGGACATATTTAAATATTTTATAAATATGTATAATGTTCACCATAGGTTAAAAATTTTTAAAGTATTATTTAGGAGACCTCTTTTTCTATTTTTAATTCGTTAAGCTTTAAATTATGAATGGTGGTTTTGCATCTATTGAGATATTTAATTATTCAGCTTATATTGATTTATGTGGTAAAAGACATTGACTCCTTTTTGAAGATTTAAATTAGCCTTGCAGGGTCTGGGGTGCATGCAACTTAGTCATCATTTTAATATATCACTGTTTCAATTTTCTGATATATTTTTATCACTTCAGAATTTATATTTGTGAGAAAAACCTACCTGTTGCTAGCATTTCTTATTTTGTCCTTGTCAAGTTTGATTATATTGACTTCATAGAATCAGTTGGAAAATAATCACTATTATTCTCTCAGAAGAATACTGTAATTAGTATTATTTCTACCTCTATTTTTAGATGAATTTACTGCTGAAACCATCTGTAGTCTCTTTTATTTTTGTTATTTATAAATTTTGCCTTTTTTTTCTTTTTTAAAATCAGTTTTGCTAAAGATTTATACTGGTCTCTTCAGATGGCCAAATTTTGACTTTATAGTAACTTTGTTTTTATTTCATTCACTTTTACTCTTATACTTACTACTTGAATATTTCAATTTTATTTGTATTTAGTGTTTAGTTATGTTTCTAACTTCTGAGACTTCTGTTAGCTTTTCTTCTTTCCTACTACATGCATTTAAGACCAGGAGTATAAACTCACTTCTAGGCTATGCTTTTTCTGCATCTAACACATTTTAAAGTTGTACTTTCACTATCTTTCAGTCAAAAATAGCTTCTAATTTTTGTTATGTTTTTTCTTCAATCTCAAAATTACTTAGAAGTTAATTACTTCATTTTTAAGTATGTGGTTTTTTTTCCTGGCTACATTTTTTGTTTATTTCAAATTTAATTTCACTGTAGTCAGAGTACATAATGTGAATGAGTTCAATCTTTTGTAATTTGGTTAGATTTGTTTTGTGGTCTGACATGTGATCAAATTTCCTCATGAAAAGAAATTTGCAGTATGTGAAGTGGTCTTAATATGTTCATAAATACCAATTAGCTGGATTTAGATTGTTCATATCTTCTATGTACTGACTGATTTTATGTCAACCTGATGGTTCATTTATTAAGAAGGGTGATTTAAAGTTTTCCACCATGATTGTGTATTTGTCTATTTTTTAGTTGTCAGGTCTTTGCTTTTAATTTTACTTTTGTAGTTTGTGTACTTTTGTTCATTCAAATTTATCATTGTAAATTATTTTTTTAAGGTATACAAAATGTTTTCTTGAAAGATTTATTTATTTTATTTGAAAGCCAGAGTTACAGAGAGGCAGAGAGAGAGAGAGGGAGAGAGAGAGAGTCTTCTATCTGCTGGTTCTCTCCCCAAATGGCCGCAACGGCCGGAGCTGCGCCAATCTGAAACCAGGAGCCAGGAGCTTCTTTCGGGTCTCCCACGTGGGTGGAGGGGCCCAAGGGCTTGGGCCATCTTCTACTGCTTTCCCTGGCCATAGCAAAGCACTGGATCAGAAGTTGAGCAACTAGGACTCAAACCAGTGCCCATATTGAATGCCAGCACTACAGGCTGGGGCTTTAAGCTGCTGCACTACAGCACTGGCTCCTATGAAATATTTTGAACTGTACAGTGAAAAGATGGCTGCGGTCAAACAAATTTGTATCATTACTTTCCATGGCTACCATGTCTGTGTGTGTGTGTTTTAAGAACATCAAAAATCTCTCAGCAAAGTTTTAGTATACATTATTATTCATGGAATTGAGCTCTTTCAAATCTTCCTGAAACTGACCTTTTTGATCATTATTAAATATTTTTTCTTTAATAGTGCTTCTAAGATCAAAGTCTACATGGATTGATCTTAGATGTATACTGGTATAGTAATTGTATGGTGTATCTTTTCTCAGTGTTTTACTTTCAAAATTTCTGTATTAATACATTTAATTTTCATCTACTATACATCGTTTCATTGTAATTAGATTTTGTGTTGTCCCTTATTTTTACAATCTAAATCTTCCAATAGGGTTGTCTAATTTATAAACATAATCATAAAAATACAATGACTGCTAGATATAACCTCATATCAAATATGTTGCTATTTGCTTCCTTACTGTTCATCCTGCACCTGTCTCATGCATTTCACATTTGAATGGTAGTTTTACAAAGTGTAGGGCTCTATGATCATAGTTATTCTTTTAACATTTAAAAGGTGCTATTCAGTCGTGTTCTGTTTCCAGTGTTTCTCTTGAGAGGTTAGTTGTAAGCATTGCCTTTATTTTTTTTTTTCCCTTGGAGGTAATTTGTCTTTTACTTCGACAATGTTTTTCCTCATATGTTGTTTTCAGGAGTTTTATTTTATTGTCCCTAGTTGCAATTTTCATTTATCCTGGTTGAAGTTTTATTTTTCAAATATGTAAATATGTGCCTTGATTCTTTTGTAAGCTCTGGGCTATTCTAGTTCATTATTTCTTCAAATATTGCTTCTGTCTCTTATTCTCTTTCTTCATATTCTTGTGTTTCCAGTGACATGTGTCTTGGGTCTTTTCATCCTACTGCATGTGTCACTTACATTCTTTACTGGTACTTTGTGTTCTTATACTCTATATCATTTACTGTGGCTATTTCCATTAGGCCATCTTCTAGATTGCAAATATTATTTTCTGATGCATCCCTTCTGTTATATGGCCCTTCTGTTTATTTTTTGATTAGTCATTGGATTGGTGTTTAATTGCTTTGCATAATGATGATTCCATGTGAGTTTTTACATCTCATTTTTTAATGTTCTGGTATACAATCACATTAAAACTCATGTTTTATAATTCTAATATTTGAATTATGTGTGGTTTTGAATATGTTGTGTTTCTGTGGTCTGTATTTTCTTCCTCTGATCCTTTGCTTTGATGTGCCTGACACTTTTTAAATTTATTACTATATATTTTGCATAAAATATTTGGGAGTTTGGGGCTGGCGTAGTGGCATAGCGGGCTAAATCTCTGCCTGTGGCACGGAATCCCATTTGGGCACCTGTTCAAGTCTAGACCTCTCTTCCAATCCAGCTCTGCTATGTCCTGGGAAAGCAGCAGAAGATGGTCCAAGTGCTTGGACCCCTGAACCTGCATGGAAGACCCAGAAGTTCCTGGCTCCTGGCTTCAGATCAGCTCAGCTCTGGCCATTACGGCCATTTGGGGAGTGAACCAGTGGATGGAAGACTGTTCTCTCTGTCTCTCCCTCCCTCTGTCTGTAACTACCTCTCAAATAAATTAATAAATCTTAAAAAGAAACTCAGTGGCATTGCCTGTCTTTAAAATATATTTAGAAGTTCTAGATTATATTTTCCAATAGAGAGCATTCACCCTTATCCTATCGTAGAGAGCTTGAATGAGGTCAGACAAATTTACTTCATTCAGGATTTTTGCTGAATAGAGGATAAGTTAGTTTTATAAGCATTGATTCACATTTGATAAGTCTCTACTCTTAAAATGTGATCTTCTTGAATTCTAGACCCTGGAACTGGCATGTTAATATGGTCTCTATACTCAGTTCTAGCTTCTTTTTCTTTATCAAAGAGACACTGGTGAAAACTATCTTTGTTTTTCATAGCTTTTCCATGTACCTTCTAATCCTCTTCCCTTATGCAGTTAAGGAGCTCAACACATATCCAAGGGAAACGCTTTTGAGTGCTGAGCTCAATTCACTCTACCTGCCTTCTGAACATAGCTCCTCAGCTCTAGGAGAATTTCAAAAGCTCTTCTGGATTTTCTGCATCTTAACAGTGTCCTGCTTCCTTGGTTCTCAGTCTCTCACTTGCAAGAAAATATAGAAATGTCTTAGGTAGAAAAATAGTTCATAGAATATATCAGCTTTCTCTGCTACTTCTTTCTCTCTAAAATTCATGCCCATAGTACTGGCTTCTTGGATAGATATCTGATACTTACAAATGGGTTTTATTTTTGTTTTTAATCCATATTTTAAAAAATGCTGTCAATGTAAGTATTAGCCTACCATCAGCTACTGTCTTTGGAAAAAATGCACCTACCTACTTCAAAATTATTATTATATTAAATCTTTGCTGTGAGACTAAATTAAAAGTAAAATCCCAAAAAGTGAAAAATAGCAATATTTTACTGATGGGAACATTAAGATGAAATAAAATGTTTTAAAAATTTATGTATTTATTTTTATTTGAAATGCAGAGAGAGAGAAAAAGAGAGAGAAGTTCTATCCATTGGTTAGCTCTCCAAATATCCACCCCTAAATAAAATATTTGTAAAGTTCTGACTATGTACAAAGTATGATCTGATGCTATAGATGACACAATATTTATAATACTCATTACCTATAAACTTGATAATAAAGACAAAATATATTCTTTTATCTGATAGAGCTTACAATTGTGCAGCAAATATAAAACTATGAATTATAAGACAAAATATGAGAGCATGGGAATATAGTAAAATTAGTTTATATTCTAGTTCTGAAGTTGGCAAACTATAGCTGGACAGCCAAATATGGCCCATATGCTATTTTTGTAAATAAAGTTTTATTGGAACCCAGCCACATCCATTCCCTTATATATTGCTACAACAGTAGGGTAGCTGCAACAGAGATTGCCTGGTCTGAAAAGCCAAATACACAAACACTCACACACATACATTGCATCACAGAAGTAGTTTTCCCATTTTTTTTTCTAGTTTTAGCATTGTTTCAGGCCATCATTTTGTTGTTGTTAATGGCAAATTCCAGAATATTTCCAAGGATTAAATAATTTCTTTCTTGTGTAGCTCTTTAAATATTGTCCTATCTGGTTCAGATTTGAGGATGTAATTTCCATGATTGTAATCTTCAATTGTTACTTTTGTAGAGAATGCAACAAGTATTTTCTATTTGCAATTGACATGGTCTGCCATCTCCCAGGAAAATTCTTGTAACAGTTTTTACATCTTTTCTTATCCTGGACGAAATTTATTTGGCTGAGATCATAATTACACGCATGTGCATGTACACACACACACACGTGCACCCACACACAGAATCCAAAACATTGAACCATGTCAAATTTTTGAGCCAGGAGGCTCAGCAGGGGAAAGAAAGCAATTGTCTTCCTTTCTAGATATATTCCTTGCATTTTACTTCTCAAAGACCATCCCTTGGGGAATACTGGGCCAAATGTTCATCAGAGAACCAGAGAGCTCAAATAGCCAACTGCAATCTTTGTATATTTGTCAGCATAGATTTCCTAAAGAAAACACATTTTGAAATCTTATCCTTTCCTTTCTGGTTGTGTCTTCTTTCTCTTACCCCACCCCATCCCTCCCTTCATTTTGAAAATTTTCCTTCAGTGTGGTAGCCCTCTCCTCCTACCTTGCCCTCTCTCCTTCCCACTGTTATGTAAACAGTTTTAATAGTGCTGGCTCTCTGATTTGTACTACCCATAAGTGTTTTGTAGTACCTGGTACTTATTTTGGATCTTTGTGTAAGTAATTGAATAGCCATTAAGAGAAGATAATTGGTTGACAGGGCTTCATTATTCTCAGAATAAATAGAAAGTCTGTGGATTAAGATTGAAGAGACGAAAGAATAGTCTTGGAAATGTGGATGGTAGATTTACAGAATCTGCTTGTGTGGTGCCAATGTCACACATAAACAGGTGCAGCATGAATTCTTTTCATGCTTCAACCCATTTTAAATGCAACTTAAAGTTCCTCGAATGACACAAAAAAATACATGAAGGAATGGAGCACTAGAAACATAAAAACCAAAAAGGTAAGGCATTCATTTTCAAGTCAGGAGTTCTCATTAGGTAACTTATATCATAACTGGGGTTACTGGATAAAAATAAAAATCAGTTTATCAACAAATGTTTCATAAAGTCAGCAATAGCTGGCTACATTCCCACACTGTTCGACCAAGTTGATTGCAGCTAAAATAATACTGTGTGGTTAAGACGTTTTTCCTCAATTTTTGTGAGTCTGTCACCTGATGCACCCAATGTAGCTGGAGGATTGTAACTGTGTCTCTGATGCTTTTTCATGGGTGAATACACCAGCCGGTAATAGCAACCCACAAAACCTCAGGTGTAATTCACCAGCTGCATTGTTAATCAAGGATATTGGGAACACTTGTAGTCAGTTTTGAAAAACAATGGTTTCATGCTAACTAAAGGGGCTTATTGGTAGGAGTACTATAGGGTAACTGAATTTAGTGATGGTATTTCACACTGATCCCAAGTACAGGGGTCAATACTTATGTAATGGCGATGACTGCACTAGCAGCCCTAGCCTCAACCCAACGTCTACATGAATGAAAGCATTTGGTATAGCCCATTAGAGTTGGTAGGACACATATAATTCACATAACTGAAAATTTCCTCTTGACTACTGAATGCATTCTTGTTTCTATGAGAAGTGGAGGATTTATAATTTGGGCTAAAACTTGTGTACTTTAGTGTCTCAAGAACTCTTTTGTTTTCTTACATTGTTTTCCTTTTTCTCTCAATTGCAGTGATTTGAATGATTGTTTTGTTGAGGCAACTACTGATGGGTTTTTAGGGAAAAAACATCTAATTACTGGTGGGAAAATCCTCCAGCTCTCCTCTATTTTTGAAAGATAAATGAAGAGACTGTAGATGTTTAACCAACTCCAATTATGTTTCCATTCAGTTCATGCTACTGAGGTGATTTGTATGTAACAACAGTGAATTGTTTATATCCAGAATAAGTGTTTTTTTTTCCTTGTAGTTTTAAGAGATCACAGTGGTATTTATACCTGCTAACCATAGGCATTCATTAAGATGATTGATTGTTTGCATTGATTTGTTTGATATGTGGGCATTCCTGTTGTGTGAGTTTTCACTTTAAAATGTACACAGTTCATCACTTGGGCTCTTCTCTTGAATTGCTGTTATGGAGTTGCATGCATTCTTCCAAGGGCCTTTTTTGCTTAGGTTGAAATTTATAATCCTTGAAATAAAAAGATATGAATCACTGAATGCTTTTTTGGGTTTGGAGAGGGCAGTAAATGAGCATTATTATTCTTAACATTTTGAAGTACTTGTTTATATCAGTGATTGCCAAGTTCATATAGATCTCTGAGAACTGGAAACAGACTTTTTTTAAGAGGGATGTTCAAAGTTTAACACTAACTATGTGAAACAACTCATGTTGTTCCTAAGCGCTGGATTACATTTTGGAACTAATTGTGAATGATTGATCTGTGAAGTCATTGAAGTAAGTAAATCCCTGCTTGTTAGAAAATCTTGTTCAGGAAAAAAAAATATATATACATATATACATATGAGTGCACATTTATATATACATATGTATATGAGGGTACTTGAAAAAATTTGTGTAGGGGCCAGGGTTGTGTGTGATGCAACGGGTTAAGCTGCTGCTTGTGATGTGGCATCCCCTATGGGAGTGCAGGTTGGACCCTTGGCTGTTCCACTTCAGATCCTACTTCCTGATAGTGTGACTGGAAAGGCAATGGAAGATGGCCTATGTTCTTGGGCCCCTGCTGCTCATGGGGAGGGCTGAAAGGAGTTCCTGGGTCTTGGCTTCAGCTTGGCCTGGATCCAGCTCTTGTGACCATTTAAAGAGTAGACCAGTGTATAAAAGATCTTCCAACTCCCATTACTTTGCTTCTCAAATAAATTTAAAAATCTTTAAAAAAATTGTGGAAAAGATGGCATTAAAAGATAAACTTATTTTGGTGCAACAATATTTGAAACCCATGAATAGTTTTTCATAATATGCATTTTCCACAAAGACCCCTCATTGCATGGATTTCAAAGAATTTTTACACCAAAATAAATTTTTATTTAATTCAGTTTTCCATAAACTTTTGAGGCACTCTTGAATGTATGTGCATGTAAATAGATGTTTATGTATTTTTTTTTTTGACAGGCAGAGTGGACAGTGAGAGAGAGAGACATAGAGAAAGGTCTTCTTTTTCCGTTGGTTCATCCCCCAATGGCCGCTGAGGCCAACGCGCTATGGCTGGTGCACCACACTGATCTGAAGCCAGGAGTCAGGTGCTTCTCCTGGTCTCCCATGCGGGTGCAGGGCCCGAGGATTTGGGCCATCCTCCACTGCACTCCCGGGACACAGCAGAGAGCTGGACTGGAAGAGGGGCAACCGGGACAGAATCCGGCGCCCCGACCGGGACTAGAACCTGGGGTGCCGGTGCTGCAGGTGGAGGATTAGCCTATTGAGCTGCGGTGCTGGCCCTACAGATGTATATTTTATACGAAGGAATTTTGAAATCATATGTATGAGACATCCTCAGAAATACTTGGAAAATGTGTATTATGAAAACAGCTATGTACAATTTCAAAATAATTTGCATAAAAATAAACCTACTTCTTAATTTAATTTTCTAAAATTTTTAGAAGTAACTTCATGTATGTGTTTATAAAATATGAATGGTTTGGTATGGAGGGAGAAAGAAATGTAGTCAACGAGGTACTCTGCCTCACACTGATTTCTAGAACCCATCATTTGGAAGAAAAGAAAAGAAAAACTTATGTACTTAATGTATGTTATGTTGAGTGCTCTGAAAATGTGTCCATATTCTTACTCAAGTCCCTGTGATTATGACTTTATTTGGAAATAGGGTCTGTATAGAAACAATGAAGTTAAAGTTTCAGAGATGAGGTCATTTTGGATTTCTGGTGTCTTTAGAAGAGAAAAGATTTGACACACAGAGGGGATTAAGGTGATGGGTAGATTGAGCCAGAGATTGAATTATGCTCCTGAAAACTGCTCTGAACTGAGGAGCCAGAATGCCAGAAACCACTAGGAACTGGAAGAGGCAAAGAAGACTTCTCTAAAAACCTTTAAGGAAACATGGCTCTGCCAACATCTTGCTTTGGATTTCTGGCTTGCATGTTGGAAGAATAAATTTCTGTTGTTTTGCACGACTAAGTTTTTGGTACTTTGTTGCAGCAGCCCTAGTTAGGAAACTGAGTACTCACATTACAGTTGGCAGGGATGGCTGCCCAAGATTTGTGCATGTGCTACCAGCACGATTGAATCACATAGCCTTGATCTTCATGTTTAGAAAGCATCCACTCACCTTGCAAAATTTACTCCCCAATTTTGATATCCATAGTCTATGCCTATTGTACTCTGATTTAATCTTAGTCATGAACTTACATGTCCATATAAATCTTTCCTCCTTAGATTTCAATCAAATCAGGCTTGAGATTTGGACATTTTACTTTGATTATTTAAAGCTTACTTTATGTTTACTATAGTTACCTTGTTAGCTTTCAGAAAATGCTTACAAATTGAGCACTTCATATGTTTATATATTTTAATGTGTATTTATTAGTTTTTATTTTTATGTTCTTGAAAGGCAGAGATAGAATGGGGGAGAGAAAGAGAGAGAGAGAGAGGGGAGAGAGAGACCCTGCAAATTCTTGCAACAGCCAAGGTGAGGCAGGCTGAAGCCAGGAGCCAGAACTTTATCAGTGTCTCCCATATTGATGGCTAGAACCCAAGCACTTGAGCCATCATCTGCTGCCTCCCAGGATGCATTAGTAGAAATCTGAAGGGGAAGCAGAAGCGCTGGCGTCTTGAACAAGCACTTAGATATGAGATGTGTGCATCATAAATGGGGACATAAGTCATTCCACCACAATGTCCAGCCTCATATAATTATATTTTTGTTTGTTCTGCACAAGAAGTGCTCGTGCGGTAATAAAACAGAAGCATGTACACATAAGTGAATCCCCCTGCTCTTAGAAAAAACGTAACTAGGGTTCAGGAGATCCCTTCCTTCTCAGAATTCTTATTGCATTTATTGTTAGTTTATTCAAGTGAGTGGCTATACAAAAATGAGCTTCACCTCAAATTATTTCTTGGCTCTAAATATTATCTTTTCAACTATGGCACAAACATTTTGAAAGCACTGATTGCCTTAAACCTTTTGCCTGACCGTTGCCTCTCCAAAGTTGTTCCTGGTGGACTTTTATGATAAATGTTAATCCAACTAAATTTATATGTGGGCTTCTGCCGAGGATCCAGCACTTTAGATTGTTTCCAGAAATTTCTACAGATTGTAGGAATGTAAGATGATGAAAAATCACCAAACTTCTCCCTCCTAATTTTATTACTTAATTGATTCACAAGGTTATGAGAAAAGAAATATTACAGGGGGAAATATTTATGTAAATTGCAATCAATTGTGTAGGTTCCTACTAACCTCAAAAAGAAATACAGGCAACATATTCCAGGAAGGTAACTTTGGAAGCTAAATTTGTGACAAAGGCTTTTTTTTTTTTTTTTTTTTTTTTTTGGTTTGAGAAGATACGAAAGAAACAAGATGTATTGGTTACAAAATGGTTCTGTAGATTGAAAATTGGGCAGCTCTTTCCATTTGCGGGAGTGGAGTGGATGGGTAACTTTAGTTTGGTGGAAAAAAAAAAGCCTGGATTGGTCACTCTGTATTGAACATGAGTATTTCTTATTTTAATTGACAACATTCACGTCTTTGAGCTTCTCATTTAGACTTTGATAAAATCAACTTGCAGAGGCAGATGGCAGGCTGTTATTTTTAATTCACAAGCCATGTTAAATGTATGCCATATGTTATAGAACTTTTCAGGCTCAGCCTTTTGAGTGCTACCACAATAAACTCACCAACTTACAGAAAAGGAAATCTGACAGGAAGAATTATGCACTTGCGGGTTACATTTTTGAAAACTGAAGTCAGTTACTTGTCTCTTTGCCTGGTTTAAGGAGGGGGGTGTGAGGAAGAAAAACCTCTCAGCAAAAGAAGAAGCTACACATTGAAATGGTAATATCTGTGTAAAAGGGAAGTGGGATTACTGGGTCTTATTGTTGCTTTGTACTGAGAAGTGGTATGTCATATCCACAGTATGAGGCCTCCAGAGAATCTGTACAGTAGCTCTTTATAACCCGCGAAGGGACTGAAACATGAGTTCTGATTTGTATAATGCTGGCGACCCTCATTTTCTAGCCCTCAAGGGCACATATGGCAAATAAAAACAATAACAACAAACCCAAAAACTTGAATTACACAATCTGAAGGAGATACTAATATGAGATGAGGTGTGGGGTATGGGTACTCTTTATTATTTCCTCACAACTTTTCTTTAGTAAATTTAAAACTATTCTGAAATAAAATGCTAAAAGCAACTCCTTCCAGAATTTACACAGAATTTACATTTGTGAATTTGACACACCTCAAACCACAATCCATACTCTTAGATGCTTCTGGCTCATCACTGCCCTTCTTATAAGGGCCATATTATAGGTGGTTGTTCCTTTTTAGAGAAGTTCTTCACTCCATGGGACGCTTTCATGAGCCTTCCTGAAATCGCTATTAATGAAGGTCACTCTGGTTGTTACACAAAGATCTTGTTTTCTCTTTTATGAAGTCAATGTATTCATCTCTCTAAGAAGATCTTTGTCCATTAGAGATTTAATATCTCAGACATCATCCTGGTAATGGAAATATAAGCAAAGCTTTGGCCACCTGCCTCTCTTTCTGGGATGACAATGAGATTCTAGAGACATGATTTTAGAGTATGATCAGAATTTGGAGAGGCAAGGATTTTTAATCCAGTGATGAGAACTTTTGCTAGTGTCTATTCATCACAGAATTTAATATGAATGCCAATTTTCATATGAGTTTTTATAAACATCTAAATTCTCTTTCTGATAACTTAAAATAGAAATAGGAAATGGTGCCACTGTGTGAGCAAGGGGTTAAAAAAGGATGATCAAATGACACCAGAGATACCTGAAGTAGCTGTCTGGGGTCTAGGAGATGGAGAAGGGCAAAGGCTTCACATGAGAAACAGAAAAGAAGGCTGTGTATTTCAGAGATTTGTTTATCATTTATGTGATGGTCTGTGATGGTCTTCCTTCTTTGCCACATGTTCCTCATCATTTGTCCCCCACCCCCACCCCCTTTGGAAACCGTTGAGATGACAAATGATGTGCAGCAGGAACAAGAGCTACAGAGGTATGTCAAGGCTTATCTGGTGTGTCTTGGGTAGAGTACAGCAGGTAACAGAGTTCCTGTTGCTGAGATCTGAAACGCTTTCACAAAGCACTCATTTTTAAAATGTAAGCTGTTTCCCCTTTAAAGATGGAGATTGTTTGGGAAATGTGTCCATTTTATAACTCAGTGTCGCCTTTCTTATTCCTACATGACAGACTGGCATGGTTTGACTTTTGCCACTGCAAGCAACATTAAAAATACAGTTATTCATTTATCTGAGATGCAGAGACAGAGACAGAGATATACATATACATATATATATACATATATATATATATATATATATATATATATATATATATATATATAAAGAGATAGGCAGATAACTTTTTTCCATTGGTTCACTCCCTAAATGCTCACAATGACCAGAGATAGGCTAGAGCTGAATGTAGGAGCTGGGAAATCAATCCAGGTCTTCCAAATAGGTGGTAGGGACCCAATCACTTGAATTATCACTGCCTCCTTCCATAGATCTGTGTAACAGGAAGTTGGAGTCAAGAGTCAGGGCCAGGGACCAAACCCAGGCGATAGAACCCAGGTACTTTGATGAGGGATGTGGATGTCTTTACTGGCACCTTTCCCATTAGCCCAAATGCCCACCCCTGCAAATGACACTGCAAACAACAGGAGAGCTATGTTGTACTCCCGTGCTCCTACCTACACTTGTATCCTCCAGTGTTCTCTTTTGCTTTTACACTGGTACACACACACAGACATAGAGCTGTGCTAGGCTTCCAGCTTTGCTGTTACCACAGTTACTTGCCTGTACACAAACTGCATGTCTCTAGACACACTACCTTGATAGCCACTTTCTTAGGTGATTGGCTTCCCACTTCCTGAGGCTGAGCTCCTTGAAGGCAGTGCTTGTCCTATTTATCCTTATACTCCTGACCTCTAGTTGGAGCTGGATATAATTAGCTGTTTATTGAGTAAAAAAAGGTGTTTAAATGTATGATAAAGTATGAATTAGTAAACAGCTTATCTGCTAGGTTAAGAAATGCCTCAATATCTAGATCACTTTTATTTGGTTGTTCATTGGGTGACAGTTTCACTAATTAATTCACTGAAAGGGTCCACACCATCAGAACTCACTGCTTACTATATAGAGATTTTGGTTTATGTGTGCATGTGTGTGTGGTGTGTGTATATAAATCCATACGTGTGTGTTTAGAGTGAAATTAACCATTGAGCTGGAAATTATTTGTTTCACAGTGTTGGTCTGATCATTGCCACTAATCTTTTTGTTGCCTTCAAAGTTTCTGGAACATTTTTATATAGAGATATCTGGTCAAAGTGTGCTGCACTGCCAACTGCAGTTGAGATTTGAAGTCCAGAATAGACGGACCAGATGGGCAGCTTCCCTCACAGCAGAGTTTCCCAAAGTGCACTCAGCAGAATCCTTGTTCTGTGGGGTGTTAAATGGGATGTTACTAGGTGCCATGAGAACAGGAACAAAGATACAATTAAAAACAGACAGATTTACATGCTCATATCATATATGTTAGAAACATTTGAACTAAGTGACATTTAAAGATATTTATTACTTCACGATTTTTCACAAGCTTTAATTCACCAATGTGATTTCCAGATCAACAAAGAACAAATTAATTTAAGCATTATAAAATTCATTTTTTATAAAACTTCTTGTTTGTAAAGCATCTATCCCCAAGAAGTGGTGGCCCTACGGAATCTTAGAAAATTTCTGGATTGTTCAATAACCAATTAAAGAGCATTTTTCTCTCTTACTGTGCCATATTTCATGATTTCATAGTTTCTGGTGTTTATGATATATTTTTGAGGCATTGATATGTCTTGTAGTCTGATATGCATGCATTTCTACTTTTGTAGACTTCATTTGGCATTTGGCTTCTGGCCACAGGAGTAGTGGTTCCTATTCATTCTCTTTGTCCCCAAACTTTCCTACCTGTCTTTCAGATAGTGTCCAGTGTGAAAAACCAAAGTGTCTCAAGATATTTTAAGCAGAGATTTAAGTTGGAATTTTTAGTTTTAAATTTTATTTATTTAAAAGGCAGAGAGACAGAAACAGAGAGGGAGATAGAAAGAGGTCTTAGAATCTGCTGGTTCACTCTCAAATGCCCGCAACAGCCAGGGCTGGGCCAAACTGAACCAAGGAGCCTGGAAATCAATCCAGGACTTCCACATGCATGGCAGGGACCCAAGTACTTGAGTCATCACCTTCTGCCTCCCAGAGCGTACTGGAATTGGAAGCAGAGCTGGGACTCGAACCCAGTACTGAAATGGGATACAGGCATCCCAAGAGGAGGCCTAACTACTGCACCAGATGTTCACATTTGAGGAATTGTTTAAAATACTTTGGAAAGTTTAAGATGCATGGGAGAAGCTAGAGGGAGACAAGAAAAAACAATATGAAGGTTTTTTTTTTTTTTTTTCAATTTAAGGTCTGGCAGCTGCTCAACAACCTTTGGCTGGAACCACCTTACACTTCACACTGAGTGCTGGAGGTGCTGCTGTGACCTCTAGTGTCCTAGGAACCACACTGAGACCAGTGAGTGGGCCTCTGCCAGGAGCCTGCATTTCCACTGATGCTGCAGAAACTGCTCTCCGGCACAGCCAGCACCTGTAGTCACCCACGGTTGTTCCCAGCTCCCCATGGCTGCTGCTTTTGAAAAGTTGGCCAACAGGAAAAAGCAAACATTATAAAAGATATACTCAAGATTGGTAAGTGTATTCTTACTTGGGTCTGTTTGTCTATACTATGTATTTTAATCAAAAGTGTTTACCTGGGTGTTTATTTTTGGGGACTGAGAGAAGTGTGTAAAGAACTTAAGAGACTGATTCACACTGTGCAAGGTGATCAGTTTTAGGGAGATGTGAACAAATCCTACCAACTCTCTTCCAAGAGATAGAACACATAATAGTTTGAATGATAAAAAGGAAAATGAGGACAATTTTGGAGAATTCTGTGGTGTTGCAGAAAAAACAAATGAGGAAGAAAGCATGAGCAGGGGATGGTTGGAGAAGTGACCCTGGAGGTGTAAACAAAAGATAAAGGAGGTACACTGGACTCGCTACTGCTTTTTGAGCTTTGTCTTTATATCACATTTTTTTTTCTTGAGAGGCTTTACAAAAAAAGAGCTTGGAAACTCTGAAACATACTAATTCAGAGGAAATGGAGATGATGGGAAAGAGAAATTTGGACAGTGTCTACTCTTGTTATTTAAATTATCAGCATACAGTTTATATAGCTCTCAAGTTTTTCTTTTCTATTTCTATTTCCCTAATTGAGGTTCATTGATTTCATCTGGAAATGAGGATTACTGTATTTTGCTCTTATTGATGAAACTTTCATCATAACTAAATTAAAACCAACAAGGGGTGCTTCAAGCTTAACATTTTATTCCAGTCACTCCTTTTGAGTCCCTTTTTGTCCCTTAGCACTGTATGGAGAATAGAATTAGGATCAGGATATTAAAAGCGGACTACAGGCCAGTGCCGTGGCTCAATAGGCTAATCCTCCACCTTGCGGTGCCGGCACACCGTGTTCTAGTCCCGGTCGGGGCTCTGGATTCTGTCCTGGTTTCCCCTCTTCCAGTCCAGCTCTCTGCTATGGCCCGGGAGTGCAGTGGAGGATGGCCCAAGTCCTTGGGCCCTGCACTCCATTGGAGACCAGGATAAACACCTGGTTCCTGCCTTCGGATCAGCGTGGTGTGCCACCTGCAGCGCGCCGGCTGTAGTGGCCATTGGAGGGTGAACCAACGGCAAAGGAAGACCTTTCTCTCTATCTCTCTCTCTCACTGTCCACTCTGCCTGTCAAAAATAAATAAATAAATAAAAATAAAAGTGGACTACAAGATTCTGTACTCATGTAGCCAAAACTTGGCTCTAAGTTTCTTGGTATTTAGGGCAATGGTATCATTGGTATCAACCAATACAGAGTTTTGGGGGAGGTGTTCAGCCTAAAGATTGAGATGCTAGTTACAATGCCTGATTCTACATGGAGCTTCTGGATGTGATCCGTGGCTGTAGCTCTGGACCCCAGGAGCTTCCTGCTAATATGGGCCATGAGAAGCAGTGCCCAAATAAATGGGTTCTTGTCACTCATATAGGAGCCCAGGGTTGAGGGCCTAGCTCCTTGTCTCAGCCGTGCCCAGTCCCAGCCCTTGCAGACATTTGGGGGGAATGAACCAGTGAATGAGAACTTTCTATGCCTCTCTCTTTCTCAAATAAGTAAATAAAAAATGCTTTAAAAAGACACAGATTCCTAAACATTTGAAGTCAATTGCTTGAAAGAAGTATAGCTTTATTTGGTACTTGAATCAGTGTCTCCAATGTGTTTCTATGCAAAGTAGACATCTTAATACAGAGAAATGTGCTTGCAATATCCTTTCTACAGTAAATTTTTGTCTGCTAAGCAGTTTAATAATTCTTCAATACTTTTTGGCTATATCAAGCTAAAGTAGCATTGAGTAATGATACAATACGGAGGGACAAAATATGTGCTCTGAAAATATTTTGGATTAAGCCAATAAAAAATGTGGAATACGTAGGAAAGTGCTTCATATTTCAGAAACACAATAACATAGTAACAAAGAAAACACGTAATTCCTTTCTATTCCCCTGGAAGGTGGTCAAATAGTAACTTGGCTACATTTTCAGCTATTTTTGTTGGCAAAATTATAGCAAATTGAGAAACTAATGTCAGTAGTCCTTTCAGACCTCATCTGTGATTTGCTTTTCCATAGTTTCAGTTAGCCATGGTCAACCACATCCCCAAAACACAATCACATGTCACTTAACAAGGGAGACAGGTTCTGGTAAATGTGTCACTAGGTGATTTTATAATTGTGTAAACATCATAGGGCATACTTAGAGAAACCTAGATAGTACAGGTCAATCACTCAAGGTAGTCTGTTGATGTGATCAAGAGATGTGGTAACAGATGAACGAAGCTGCTGCCAGAGTACAATTCCATATTTTTCCATGGCAAATCTGGCTTTATAAGTAGAAGAAATACATTCAAAAATAAAGAGCATGCTGTAGCAAATGTTTACTATAGTAAAAGTATACTATAGTAAGTGTGGAAATCGGTAACATAATTGTTGTTATTGTCAAGTGTGCGGCATGTAATGTATGTGCTATACTTTTATGTGACTGTCAGTGCAATGTTTTTTTTACAACAGCATTACTGCAGATGAGTGGAGTAAAGCATTGCATTGTGATGTCCTGAAGGTTAGGATGTCACTATGTGCTAGGAATTTTTCAGCTCTTTTATAGTCTTATAGTGCTACATTCAAATATGAGGTTCATTAGAGAATGAAGCCACATTGTACAGAACGTGATTGGAATGATTCTTTGGAGAAAGACACCACCTACATCCTAATTAATTACAATATATTTTATGATTGTTCTATTTTATCATTAATTGTTGCTATTAGTCTTTTACTGTGCTTAGTTTATCAAATAAACTTTATCGTGTATGTGTACCATATATGTATATGCAAGGGTAAACAACATTTTATATAACTTAGAACCATTTGTACCTTTTGGATTAGAACATATTTCTTGTGCATAAGGGGAGACAGCAGTAAAATAAAATGTTTTGTATTGTAAATGTAGTTTATAATTGACATTCAAATAAGTAAATAGAAATATCCCTAAATGGTCTATTTTCAGGTTCCAAATGCAGTGTGTTTGAAAATTCAAACATACACA
This sequence comes from Lepus europaeus, assembly GCF_033115175.1. Lineage (NCBI taxonomy): Eukaryota > Metazoa > Chordata > Mammalia > Lagomorpha > Leporidae > Lepus > Lepus europaeus. The sequence goes on along the minus strand of NC_084838.1, from coordinate 81,489,233 downwards.
CACACATACACAGATTTAGAATTACTAATTGATGGAGCTGATTTACTTCTGGATTATAATCAAAGCAGCATGACCTACAACTAAAACAGTTGACATTTTATAAAAAAAAGAATTTGTTCCCTATGTAATTTTGGTAAAGGATAGGATTTCCAATAGGAATGAAATACAGCTGAAGATCCATCCATTTTCTCTTTTATAATGGAAACATGCCTTAATCCCCATATACCCTACATATTCCTTAAAAATCAAGAAAATTAGCTGGCTCTATTATTAGTTCATAGGAATCAATCAGAGGAAAAGTATTTGAAGATCTTCTGCCAATAGATGCTGGACATCAAGATGTTTACACCACATCTATCTTAACTTGTGTCATGACATACCATCTTAGGTATTATTAAGTTTTTATTGGCTGACATAAAATAAATTAAGCTAAAAGTAAAGTTTTCAAATTTAGCCCTTATTAAATATTTCTTTTAGCCTTTAAACATTATAACATAGCACTAATATTCCACCTTATCCAATTTTACTAAAAAACAAGTATTGATATTGTAGCTTAGATTTTGGTCTAAGTTGTATGATGCAATTTCAAAAAATTTGTGGGAAATGAGATTAAAAGACAAGTACATTTTGGAGCCAAAAAAATTAAAATCCATGCACATGGTCTTCCCATATTGGGACACAAGTGCAAATTTCATTACTCTGCTTCTGATCCAGATTCCTGCTAATGCACCTGTGAAGGTATAGTGCTAAGCCCCTGCCATGTATGTTGGAGACCAGTGCGGTTCCTAGCTTCAGCGTGGCCCTGACTCTTCTGTTACAGCCACTTGGAAAGTGAACCAGTGGATGTAGGACAGGATATCTCTTTCTGTGTCTGTCACTCTGTCTTTCTGTGGTGGAATGAAAAGGCCATGCCAGGATGGCCACTGGCAAAGAAGCCTGCTTGGCAACAGGCTGTGATTGGATGGCTTTGGAAACTTCCTGACAACAGGCTGTGATTGGATAGGGCATAAACCAACCCTTGACCAGATTGGCTGCCTCGGCTATATAAGCTGCTATACCAACTGATATAAATGAGTCTGCAGGTTGCTCACCTCTGGCCCACTTTCACCCAACTCCCAGGGTCTGTGCAGTGTCTCCACACCTCTTGCCCCCACTGCACTCCTCCTCTCAGAATGAATCCACAGCAACATCTTTCAAGTAAGTAAATAAATAAATAAATATATAAATCTTCAAACAACAAAATAAAACTATTGAATGATTTCAATACTTTTGGCACCAAAATACTTATCTTTTAATTTTATTTTTTCCACAAACTTTTTGAAGTCTCCTCATCTTGAAAACCTCTTTTGGAGTTCTACCTATTTTTTTGTGTGTGAAATTTCTAAGGGAATCATACATTTCAGGTGCATTTTAAATGGAAATCAAAGTATTAAAGTATTTCATTGATAATCTACTTCAAGTCAGGCACTCTCCTACTTGCTACAGTATTGAAGTGAACAAAAGAGGCAGATTGTTATGTTATAGACCTTACATTCTAGTGAGCCAGTACATAAAACATGCAATGGGCCAGATTGATTTAAACAAAACACAACAGTCCCTTCTCTTTTTCTTTTTTAAATGTGTTTATTTATTTTCATCTACTTGAGAGAGAGGGAGAGAGAAAGAAACTGATTTCGCATCTACTGGTTCACTCCTCAAATGCCCGCTGACAGACTGCATCTGAGTCTTCCACATGGGTGGCAGGACACAAGCATTTGAACTACCATCTGCTACTTCCCAGGATGCAATGACAAGAAACTGGATTGAAGTGGAAGAGTAGACAGGATTCAAACCAGGCACCCTGATCCCAGACAGGGCGTTCTAAACAGTGACTTAATGACTGAAACCAGGAGCCAGGAACACCATCTGGGTCTCCCATGTGGGTGTTAGGGGTCCAAGCACTTGGGCCATCATCTGTTGCTTTCCTAGGCCCATTAGCATGGAGCTGGATAGGAAACGGAGCAGCCAGGACTCAAATTGGCACCCATATGGGAAGCTGGCATCACAAGCACTGGCTTAACTCACTATGCCACAACATGGGTCCCTCCAGACTATATTTTAATATCTTAGAACAGATTTCTGTGGATTGAAGCAGATGGTTTAGACTTAAAACTCATGAAGGAAACATCCATTTGTCTTTATCTTTATTGTACCTCTACTGGCCACAGCACTCACATGGAGTGTGAGCTACCCACAGCACAGGCAAGAGGAAAAGTTGAGAGAGACTTTGCGGCAGTGGCCTTGTCTAGTATTAAGCATGGTCCTATAGCATCATAATTGGATGAATCAGCTCCTTCTTGGGTTACAACCAAGGCATTGGAAGAGAGATAATCTTAGAGTTAAAATCAATGTGGAGAGAGCAAACTCCACCACTCCTTTCCTACTACATAAGACATCTCATGAATTGTTCTTGTGCATCGGCTTCTTATCCATGTGGCACAAAGGAATTCCTCTTATTGAGACTGTTCTCCTCCACCAACATCAAATGAATAACTCTATTCCATTGGATTCCTTCTTTGGAAATATCAGAAAGCCTTCATATGAATGCTCACAGCCCAGGAGAGCTTGTCTCTGCTTTGTATCAGGAGAATCTGCCTTCAGTGCCCTCTCACAGCTGGGATTTTTAATTTTTATAGTCAATTTATTTTGCTTAAATATGGAGTAATGAGGATAAGGTTTTTACCAGCCCCCTCCCAGATGACAGTTCTATTGTCAAGTAAAAAATTTCCTAGTGTACATGGTAATTATTTGAGGAATACATAATGTCTCTTAAATTGGCTGCTGCTAGTGCACTAATTCAGAAAGCACTAACTCATTCGCAAGCAGGATCATTAGAAGCCAAGCCAAATAGGCAGCTGATCTGCTTTGCACCGCATACCAAAGCTGCTCTAGGACTCCTCTCTCTCTCTCTCTTCTCTCTCTCCCTCATTAATTCTGTTTTCAGGCTGCTGGAGCAGGTGTGGCATTTTATCTTCTCATCTCATTAATCACTGGTGGGTTGCTGAGGAGAGCTCTATTATACCTAGTCAAAAGACAGCGTAATCCATAACATTTAGCAGCAGCAAAGCCAGCTGTGGAGCCAAGGTGTTACTCAAGTAATTTATGCAAACTAACATGATACATCTGTAAAGGAAACCTTCTTGCTCAGACCAGGGGCAAGATGATTGCTTTAACTCTCACCTGCGTGATGGTCCTCTGTAGAAACGATATAATCCAAGCTGCCCTTGGCTCTCCTGCCATTTCTTCCAGGTTTCTTCTCTCTTTCCTGCCTCTTCCCTACCTCCAATGTCCTAGGATCCTTAAGACCTCTGTTCTGTCTGCTGGTATTTTATTAACTCCTCCCAGATTTTTTTTTAAGATTTATTTATTTGAAAGGCAGAATTACAGAGAGAGTGAAAGAGAGAGAAAAAGAGATCTTCCATCTGCTGGTTCACTCCCAAAATGGCCATAATGACTGGGCCTGGGCCAAGCTGAAGTCAGGAGCTTGAGACCTCATCTGAGTGTCCCACATGGTGGTAGGGACCCAAGTACTTGGGCCATAATCACTACCTTCCCAAGTTCATTAGCAGAAAGTTGTATTGAAATTGGAGCAGCAGAGACTTGAACTGGCACCTAGATATGGGGTTCTGGCCTTGCAGGTGGCAGCAAAGCCTGCTGCACTACACCACCATGCTTCCCTCTTAGATATTTGATTTAGACTTTTCCTTTTTTAAATTTATCACCTATTCCACAAGCTTTTACTATGGCTAATTGTTTTGCAGATGTTGAAATCTGAATGTTAAATCATATTTGTGAATTATAGTTTGGATTCATGTGCTAGAATGTTGTCCCATGGTGTGGAAGTGTTGAGATGATGAGTTTTAAGAAGCGAGAAGTAATTAGAAATTAGATTACAGGGTCATACCCTAATGAATAGATTAATGCTGTCTTTCGAAAGAAGGTTGTTTTTAAAATAGATTTTATTTCTTTTCATTTTATTTGAAAGGCAGAGAGAGAGTGAGAGAGAGAGAGAGCGTGCTTCTACCCATTGGCTCATTCCCCAAATGCCTGCAAGAGCTAGGACCAGGTCAGGCCAAAGCTAGAGACCAGAACTCAATCCAGGTCTCCCAGGTGGGTGGCAGGGGCACAAATATTTGAGCCATCACATGCTGCCTCCAAGTTGTGCATTAGTGGGAAGCTGGATGACACGTGAAGTGCCTGGTACAAGTTAGGGAGCTAATAGACAGGCCAGGTCCCTGTTGGAACAAGAAGGGATAAAGTTCTTTCAAGAGTGGAAACAGCGCTTGCTTCGTCCCAGAAGCCGTCTTTAGTGACAGTTTTGTCATGAAAGTAGACTAGGCAGTTAACAATCTCTGTCTTCTGATTGGTTGTTCTTCTGGACTCCTGATTGGTTGTTACTCTGCCCCTCCTCCACCTGCCACAATTGGTTAAATCTGTACTCACTTCTCAGAAAGAGGCCAATCAGAGAGAGCCACTTTGTGTGTAAAACATCCAGCCCTGACCACTCCCTCCTTGGAGTCCCCTCCTGACTGCTGCAGCAGTAAGTTTCTCACTTTCAATAAACATTGCTTTGTGTACTGTCCCTGTATGCATGGAAATTCTTCTTCAGTGTGAGATAATAACAATGATTGCCTATATTATCCTGGAACACTGGTACTTTAACCAAGCACTCTGATGTTGGATGCAGACATCCCTAATGGTGACTTAAGTAGCTGCACCAAACATCTGTCCTGGGCTGACGCTGTGGCATAGCAGGTTAAGACTCCACCTGCAGTACCAGCATCCCACATGGGTGCTGATTCGAGTCCTAACAGCTCCACTTCCAATCCAGCTCCCTGCTAATAGCCTGGGAAAGCAGTAGAATATGGTCCAAGTGATTGGGCCCCTAAATCCCCATGGGATACCAGGAAGAATCTCCTGGCTCCTGGCTTTGGATAAGCCCAGTTCCAGCCTTTGCAGACATTTAGGGAGTGAACCAGTGGATGGAATATCTCTCTCTCTCTGCCTTTCTCTCTCTCTCTCTCTGTCTATAACTCTGACTCTCAAATAAATAAATAAATCTTAAAAAAATCATCTGTCCTGAGAGCAGGATATTATAAAGCAATGATACACTACTACTTCATATTTTCCTTTGGTTTCTCTAACATGTTGTGATACAGTCCAGAGGCCCCTTGCTAGGAAACAAGTGCCATGCTGTTTTGATCCTCCAGCTACTAGAATCACAAGCCAAATAAACTTTCTACCTATATAAAGTACCTAGCCTGTTGTATTTGTTCATAAGAACACACAACAAACTAATACACAGTGTTACTTGAACTTCTTGCAATCTATAGAGGCTGCTGGTTTTTAGCCATCTCATCAATAAATATTACTATGACCCTCACAGAAAGCTGTATGTATTGAGTGTAGCATAATATATTTCATCATTAAAAATCACAGACATGATATAATTGCTAAACGAATTACCTGATGTAGAGAATGAAGGCATTGAATTAATGTAATTCCATCCAAAAGCAGAGGATCATCAATGAACTTCAAGAATTAGTTAACTGCTACTAATTTTTTAGAGGGAAATAAAAGATTACACGCCAAGTCTTTTTGAGATGCTTAAAGTTGCCTGGGTGAGGGTGTGTGTGGAGCAAGATGGAAGCTGGATAAAGCTCTCTGGCAAACATCTCTCCTCAGAGACAACAATTTACTCAACTAGTCAGGCATCAGGTCACTTTCACAAGGATTAGGGAAGCCATGTAAGAGACCACCATGCCTGGTTTTAGCAAAAAATCACATTGAAGAAAGCAGGAATGAAACAGTTGGCCTGTGTTACCCCTTCCCTAGCTCCACATAGTACAATGTAGAGAGAAACCCCACCCATTTGGAAGAGGGAGAAGGAATTAAGTCTAGTCTTTAGGCTTGAATCCCAGTGCCAAGTCCACCATAATAAAATTTCAAGTTGGATATGGCCTCCCTAACTTTGATCAGATAGCAGGAAGCCACAGAACTGTATTAGGACTCAATGGCAGGCTGGTAAATTCCAACCTGGTGAGGATCCTAATGGTCTCTGTCCTCAGGCCATTACCAGCGTATGGAGCCTCTGTACGTATGGAGCTTCAGTACCAAGTGGAATTCTGAGCCTCCAGTTGATCCATGTTTTATCTCAGCCGGCACCTTATATGGCTGGTAGCAGCAACCTCAGGCTGTGTGAGTCTACCTAAGCAGCAGACAGAGCAGAGCAGATTGGGCTTTGGTCCAACCACCAGGATGCTGCACTAGTGGCTGTGAGCTCTGAGCTCTGGATTCTGGGTGTGATCTAGCATTGCAGAATTAGTGCACACAGGACTGGGAATCTGACATTATACCAAATCTAGGTGGAGGTTTGCATGGCTGACTTATCCCTCTTTAGACAGGTTCCTTGCTGATTCTGAATAGCACACCAACTGGTGATTTGTGACAAATATGAGCTTGGAGCATATTTTAGGACCACAACAGAAAAACACAACTGCAGCAGACTTGTGACAAACTTCAGCTTAGGAAGTTATCTTTTGTTGAAATAGTGAAAGTGTCCATGCCCTAGAGAATGTAAATAAACTGCTTAGACTTTCTAGAAAGATAGTCACAAGTGAAGCCAGAATACTACAAGTAATCTGTCAATGTGCAGATGGTGTTGTACAGCAATGAGCATCAGGAACTTCTAGGGAACCATGTCTACACCTAAAGAACAGAATAAGGTGCCAGAAACGAACCATTTAGGAACTGAAATTTTCAAATGCTCAGGTATAGATTTAAAAATATCTATTTTAAGGAAACTCAATGAGTCTCAAGAGAATACAGAAAAAATGTTCAATACTCTAACAGGGAAACTTGACAGAGAGATGGGAGTAATTAAACAGAATCAAACAGAAATCCTTCAATAGAAAGCACACTTAGCAAAATTAAAGACACAATAGAAGACATCAGTAGCAAACTAGATCAAAAAGAGGGACATCACTGAGTTCAAAGTCAGGCTATTTGAAAACACACAGTTGGAAGGGAAAAAGAAAAAAGAATAAAGAGAAATGAAGAAATCTTACAGGAACTTTGGGAAAGCATGAAAAGATCAAATATCTGAGTTACTGAGGTTCAAGAGGGACTTGAGAATGCCAAAGGGATGGGGAGCATATGTGAAGAGATAATCACCCAAGAGCTCCAAACCTAGAGAATGATACAACTATCTAGGGACAGGAGGTCAAAGGTCACCACTTAGATTCAACTCAGCAAAGTCTACTGTGAGAAATATTATAAGCAAGCTCTCCCAAGTTAAACAGAGGATTTTCAAAACTGTAGAAGATAACAAACAACAACATATAAGGGGGTACCAATTTACTTTACTACAGACGTCTTAGCAGGACCCTTATTGGTAGGAGGGAGTGGGATGAGATTTTAACAATACTAAAGGAAAATAACTGTAGCCAAGAATACCTTACCCAACAAAACTAACCTTTAGAAATGAGGGAGAGATAAAGATATTGCCAGACAAACAAAAACTGAGAGAATATATTTTTTTTAACTGTAAGACCTGTCTTACAAGAAATGCTAAGTGTAAAATGTTGGGTTGCTTGGTATACAGGTTAAGATGGCTTGAGATGCCTGTATCATGTATCAACGTATCTGGTTCTAATCCTGGCTCTTTTCTCTATCCTTGCTTTCTGATAATGTACACTCTGGGAAGTAGCAGATGATGGCTCAAGTCGTTGAGTCTCTGCCACCCATGTGGGAAACCCAGGTTGAGTTATGGGCTGGGCTGTTGGCTTCAACCTGTTCAGTTCCGGCTTTTTGGGTATTTAGGGAATGAAGCAGAGAGTGAGAAATCTGTTTGTCTGTTTGTCTCCACCTTCAAATAAGTAAGAAAAATTCAAAATAAATGCTAAAGGGAGTTCTTCAAGCTGTGAAAAGGGGACACTGAAGAGTAAGAAAATAACATCAGAAGGTGGAAAAGTCACTGGTAAGGATAAGTGTACAGTCATATTGTAAACTTGATGAATAGATAATTCATATCTAAAGCATGAAGACTAAAACAATTAGAAATAATAATGATATTAAAATGTTAGGTGTAAGGCAATATAAAGAGAAACAAAATAAGAAGCACAACTCAAAATGTGAGGAGGAACGTAGTGCAAGTGTTAATTTATTTAATAATATTTCTCATCTTGTAGAAGATTTGTTCTGAAACCTTGCATACAACCTAACTTATGTCTGGGGCCAGTTTCCCACAGAAATTTACTGTACTTGGTGAGCCTAACTTTGTTGTGCCCGTGGCAGCCTGATGAATTCCAGAAATACCTCATTACCATTGTGATTTATTGTTTCTCATAGGCATAATTGAAGGGAATGATAACTTTTAATGGTTAGGATTCATTTTTTTTCCATCTTGTATTTGGACCCTCTAATCTGTCTCAGATTAAGAATTCCTGCAATTGTGATCCACTTTTGTGAGTTATTGGTGTGAAGTTAAGTCTAGGTACAGATGATGGATGAAGTTCCATTGTAACAAGACAATGCTAAAAATTTTTTAAAATTATTAATCAATTCTTAATTCCAAAATCAGAGATACATAGAAACAAGTCTCTCCTGATAACTATCTGTATTCTGACTTGTCCAAAATCTATCTGATTTGTATTTCTTTATTTTTCCTATAGTTAATGTACAATCACTGGCCTTTCTATAACATCTTTGTTATAAAAGGAAAAAAAAAGTTAGAGTCGGCATTGTTGCATAGTGCATAAAGCTGCCACTTGTGACACCAGCATCCTACATGGGTGCCTGTTCAAGTCCCAGCTGCTCGACTTTGGATCCAGCTAATGTGCCTGGATACCTTGCACCCATGTAGGAGACCTGGACAAAGCCCCTGGCTCCTGGCTTTGGACCAGCCCAGTTCTGGCCCTTGCAGCCATTTAGAGAGTGAACCAGTGGATGGAAGATCTCTGTCTCCTTCTTCCTTACTATTACTTTCTCTCTGTAACTTTGCCTTTTTTTTTTAAAAGATTTATTTATTTATTTGAAAGGCAGATTAAAATAAGTAAATCTTTAAACAAACAAAGAAAATCTTTTCTTTGTGCTACTGTGATTTCCCAGCATGTGGACATTCTCTTTCCCCTCTGTGACCCATCACCAACCCCCACAGAGGAATTTGGACAAATGAGAAGAGAAGCAGTTTCTCATGTTAATTAGAAGAATTAGAAGCTTAATACAAATTTTACACAGCACTTTGTCTTGTGCTATGACATTTAAGAAAAATTTTGGCAGACAAATAGAATTATAATACCATGTTTGCTTATATTTTGGAATGTAATAGAGAGTTACTAATGCAGTTCAGGCCATCATCTTTGTTTGGATTTCTGCAATGGCTCCTCATAAGAGTATAGCAATAAACCAAAGTCTAGCGCCCCAAAGTGATCTGGCTCCATGTGACATTTAGTTGCCAAATATTATGTGAGTCAATTTGTTTATTTACAAGACTACAGATCCCTTACCTTCCCTGATGAATCAAATTTGCTTCCTTAGATATATCTTACATGTCTCTATGGCTTTCAAAATTGTATTTAGGATGATGTACACTGACTTTATAACTAACCTGGTTTAAGTGGTAGACTCTCTATAATGGACAACAGTTTGCAACACTCTTTGTAAGTGAATGCCATTTTCTGCATTATTTAGGTATACAGTGACAAAATCCATACTGGTGTCTTACTCTACCCCAGAATTATCTGTCCCAATCTTCATAAGAAGGATAAACAAAAGCATATAGAGTAAAGATCATGATGGACCTAGAAGCTGCGCCATCAGGACAGTGTTGTGGGGGTTGGGGTTGTTGCTTTGGAAGAAAGAAAAATAAGGATGTAACACTGACATCTGAAATTCAAAATAACTGTTTTCAGAAAGTTCATTTCAAAATATCTTCTATCATTTGAAAAGCAGAACTACTTAGACAAAGTTAAGAAAGAAATAATATAGCATGATCATTCAACAATGGACCCATATGTAAAAAAAAAAAAATCACATTTTACTCCGTAGTATTATTTGTGTGTTCTTTCCAAAACATATGTTGAAATTAAATTGCTATTAAATTAGGAGATGAGACCATTAAGAGATATTAGGTTATAAGGATTCTGTCTTTATGAATGGATTAATATTGCTTTTATGGGACTGTGTTAGTTTTTGCCAGAGTTGACTCTAGATAAATTATATGTGTAGCCCTGTCCTGTCCCTGTCACACACTCTCTTGCCCTTCTACCTTCTGCCATGAGATGATGTGGTACAAAGGCCCTCACAAGATGCTGGAGTCATGTTCTCAGATACCTCAACCTCCAGGACTATGAACCAAGTAAACTTTAATTGTTTATAAATTACCCAGCCTAAGATACTGTTAGAGCAGCAGAACAGACTGACATCTAGTATGTATACAGTCAGTATTTGTCGATTAAAAATGAAATATCAAAAAAAGCACAAAAATGAAATGATATAAACTTGAATAGGGAAGGTAAAAAAAGAGAGATTTCTATTAGTGGGTTTTTTATGGAAGTTAAACAAAACAGAAGACAGTGGCTTCTTAATTCCTTGAAGTGTTTGATTAGGGGGAAGATGGGAGTGGTAGGGAGTAGGGTAAGAGGGAGTTTGAGCCTCCCTCTAAATGCCGTGAAGCCGTGCCGTTAATGCAGGGCAGTGAGTTTGGTAGGGGTGCACCAAGGGCCTTTCCAACTCCTATGATTGATTTTGTCCTTTGAGAATCATGGGATGAAGCTCTCATTTGACAGAAGATGGCTTAACAATCTACATTACAATGTAGCCCATTGTTCCCAATTCTGGCTTTTATCTGTTTTCTTAAGTATACTTTACTGGGAGTCATAGCTGTAACTGTAATTAACATAAGATCATATTTTATTTCTGCATGTCCAGCAACATCAGGACATTTTAGATGTTTGTAACACTTTTGTACATGGTAAAATCATCTTCTCAAACATCTAGCTACTACACAGGTCAATATAAATGACTGACAAAAATGAAATAGCTTCGCCTCATAAAAACACACATATTCACCAGTACACAAATTTGCATATGATCCTAAGGGCCTGTGTGATCACTGACGCCCAAATTGCAAAGCATGATTATGCACAGCAATATCAGAGGTCTTCATGCTGTTGTGTACAGTGAAGAGAAAGGGTTACTGAGAGAAACAACAGTGCTACCTTAGTTCTCCATTTTCTCTCTTGCTTCTTATAGTCTGTCCCACTCTTTAGGGTGACAGGGACCTCAGGTGGCAATCTGGCCATTCCTGTGTTGTTTCTTTAGCACAACTTACCCAGATTTCACATGTACTTCCCAGAATACTTTAATGGCCAAACTGATCAAGACAATTCCAATATTCATTGCACTTGATTCATATCAAAAGGTTGCTTATGTTTGCTTACTTTGCTTTGTTCTTACCTAGACAGTGTTTTAAGTTTTCTTGTAAAACATAACCATCTTAATTTGGGTTCCCTCTAAAGCAAATATCTAAATAAAGTACAAGTGGTTTATTCAGAATATGCAGGAGCATTGGTAGAGAAGAGGAAATAAATGAAGGGAAGAAAATATAGTTAATAATGCATATTAAAGAGTAATATGCAGAATGGGACAACCTTATTAATCTGAATTTTTAAAGTTTTAAATTTAATTTATTTTCATTTACTTGAAAGGCGAATGACAAAGAAAAAGAGAGAGAGAGAGGTCTTCCATTCTCTGGACTCTCAAAATGCCTGCAACAGCCTAGGATGGGCCAGGACAAACACTAAAGTCAGGAACTCCATCTGAGTCTCCCAAGTAGGTGGTGGGAATCCACCTTCTTGAAGCATCACCTCTTACATTTCAGGGTACATTAATAGAAATCTGATCAGAAGCAAAGTGAGACTTGAACCCTAGCACTCTGATAACAGATATAGGAATCCAAGCTGTTGCCTAATTGCTGTGCCACAATGCCAACCTGTCAATTTGATTTTGAAAAGGCATTTTCGGGGGCTGGCATTAAGACATAGCAGTTAAGGGGCTGCATGCAACGCTGGCATCCAATTTTGGAGCACAAGTTGGAGTTCTGGCTGTTCTGTTTCTGATCCAGCTAATGTGCCTGGGAAAGCATCAAAATATGGTTCAAATAGTCGGGCCCCTGCCATCCTTGTGGGACTCCCAGATGGAGTTCTAGGCTCCTGGCTTTGGCCTATTGCAGCCCTGGCTTTTGTGGCTGTTTGGGAGAGTGAACCAGCAGATGGAAAATGTCTCCCCTCCTTCTCTGTTACTCTGCCATTAAATAAATAAAATAAATCTTTAAAAAAAAACACATCTTTCACAATTCCTCTTTTCCTAAAAGTATCTAGATTTGTGAGTAAATTTATGTCAAAGGTAACTACAATTTGCATTTAAAAAATTTATTAGTTTTTTTTTTAATTTACTTGAGATTAGGTGAGAGAGAGAGAGAAAGAGAAAGAGAGAGGTAGAGAGAGCTCATATTTGCTTGTTTATTCCCTAAATGCTTGCAACTGAAGTTAGGAGCTAGAAACTCAATACAGCTCTCACGTGTGAGTTGCAAGGCCCCAAGATGAATCATCACCTGCTGCCTCCCAAGGTGAAGAGTGACAGGAAGCTAAAATTGAAAGTGGAGTCTGGACTCGAACCCAGGTACTCTGATATGTGGTGTGGGCATCCTAACCAGTGGCTTAATTGCTAGGCCTAATGTCTACTCTTGTAATTTATTTTTGGTTGTTGCTTCAGCTTATGTCAAATATTTTTCCAGAGTTCCTGCCTTTGGGAAACACAATGATTTTGAAAATCATGTCACTTTAGTATTTTGATCTAGTTTGAGAAGGTAGTGCTTTTGTTTTTCTCATGAAGAGTGGGCTTTGGGGTACAATTTTGAGTCTGTTAAACTATTGCAATAATTTATGGGGCATGAATTCTTGGATAATCTTCCAGGTGTGTGTGAGTGAATCTCTCAATCTAAATGTCTATATTCTTTTTTCTTTTTCTTTTTTTTTTTTAATTTTTTTAACTTTTATTTAATGAATATAAATTTCCAGTGTACAGCTTATGGATTACAATGGCTTCCCCCTCCCATAACTTCCCTCCCACCCGCAACCCTCCCCTCTCCTGCTCCGCTTCCATTTGCATCAAGATTCATTTTCAATTCTCTTTATATACAGATCAATTTAGTATAAAGATTTCAACAGTTTGCACCCACATAGAAACACAAAGTGAAACATACTGTTTGAGTACTAGTTATAGCATTAAATCACAATGTACAGCACATTAAGGACAGAGATCCCACATGAGGAGCAAGTGCACAGTGGCTCCTGTTGTTGACCCAACAAATTGACACTCTAGTTTTTGGCGCCAGTAACCACCCTAGGCTGTCGTCATGAGTTGCCAAGGCTATGGAAGCCTTCCAAGTTCCCCGACTCTGATCATATTTAGACAAGGTCATAAAAGACAGAGTGAGGATAGTAACCAATGATCCTAAGAGTGGCATTTACCAGGTTTGAACAATTATACAGCATTAAGTGGGGAAGAGGACCATCAGTACACACAGGTTGGGAGTAGAGCCATTGGTGGTAGAGTAGAGGTTATGGTTACAAAGGAATGAGGCCCAAGTACGCTAGACAGGGTCTAGAACAAAGGACAGAGTCATTATTAGAGGTGCTAAGAAAGGTACTGTCTAAGCTACAATTAAGTTTTCTGATTGAGAGGCAAATAGAACCTGACAGAAGGGGCTTGATAATAATCTGGTGGGCTTTAGGCCTTGTAAGTTAAGAGGCCCAGACCTATATATCTCTTCACATGGGGTACACCCTAAGGGAGGTGTGAACCTCCTAGGGGAAGGCACTCTGTTGACTTTCATTACTTGGCTGGCCTGGGAGGAGAGCTGGCCAGGTAAAGGCAGGTGGCATCTCTAACAAGAAATTTACAGTTCTGCATGCAATGTTACTGACCCTACTTGACCATCCCCTCAGCTGCAGTGGTCCCTTTGGAAGTTGGGCTGAGTGAAGGGCTTTTCAGCTTAGAGCCAATAAGATCTGTGGCTCTGACCTGGGCATCCTTCGACTCCAGGGCAGGTCCATTTCCAGTGATCCAACTCTTGGCAGAGCTGCCAGGGCTCTTCACAAGCTGACTTCTGCTGAAGCCCAGGCTTACCACATTGAAAGCCACTGCAGTGGACTGGCCTGTTGGGTCTCCTTGAGGGCAGATCACTGTACAGATCAGCCATTAATAGGCCTGCCACCCATTGCTTCTGATGCCTAGCTTTCTTTTCCTCCTGGTTTGTGTTAAAGCAGACCAGAGGATGCAAGTCAAGGGAGTGCCCAAGTCCCATCTCTAATCTTCGGTAGCCTAAACTACAAGTCTATAGTCACAGGCATGTTCTGTAGTAGTTTTTCTAAGGTAGACAATGCCCATGAGGAAAATTATATTCTCACTTTAAAACTTTCTTTCCCTTTGGTCTGAAAGGGAGGTTTTTTCTACTTACTGTATACTTCGCTGATGGCGAAGTGAATCTAGCTATGAGATTATTATTTGAGTTCTTATTTTGGCTATGCTATTACAGAAAAATGTTAGCCATCTCTTTTATAAGGTCTAAAGATTAAATTGTGCATCCTACAGATTTCTTCATAATAGAATTAGTTACCTACCTTGAAGAGAATAGAGAAATGAAAGAACAAGTTGGGCTTAGAATAGAGAAATGAGGGAGCAAGTCCTAGATCGCTTGCTGACAATAGCAATATCACATGAATACTTAGCAAACAGTTTCAACCATTAGATAACAACTTAAGAAAACATTTACCAGAAGGTCCAATGCCTTCTATAAATTTTAAGAATCATGTATTTGGAAACACCTCTTAAATATCTAACATGGTGTAGTTTGTTTAACCAGTAAACTTAAGCACAACCATATAAAATGTTTTTAGTTTCTTTCTACCAACAAGTTTAAAACATATGATACACAAATTCAGGTCACTCAAATTAAAATGTATCTTTGATTGATTTTAGCAGCTTAAATTTATGGACAATCTTATCTATAAGCCATTTAAAATAAAACTCTTAATAAAATTTTCCCATGTGGACATACAATACGTACACACTTATAACATAGCATAGTAGACCAATATAGCAATTTTAATAATAGCTTTTAAAATCTTTAACTCTTTTTGTAGATTGCCAATTGATTTGAATTGCTTCTTGTTTTTAGTAACCTCAGTTAACCATACTTTCTCTCAGTTGGTTCTACTAATACATTATTGGCTTCATCTGTTTACAGAGCCATCCCAAAGTACTGAATACAATAGAAGTGGCTGGAAAAAGTCCATAGGAACCTATAGGAGGACAGCTAAACACAGAACCAACAATGCTTTAGTTTTATGAGCAGCACATCATATATAACTGTGGATGACAAAAGACTTTAAGTCGCCATGTTTAAAATTATAAACTCATCAACCAACAAGAGGCACTTGCTTACTTCACAGTATTTTTGAAAGCACCTGTAGGATTTTACAAGTATTTAACCCTTTAGGCCTCTGGGGCTTTCTCATTAAGATAACTATCATGTCTAGTAACACAAGATCATTAGACTTTTTAATTCTCAAACATTTGTATTAATAGCATTTTCCATTATAGAAACTTAAAGTTTGGTACCATATCACATCTTGACAGTACTTCTAATATGATCCAAATAGCCTGATTAGTTGGTGTCTCTATAAGATTAGAGACATAGGTCCTTCGATTTTTTCAGTTGGGCCCAAACTGGAAAAACCAAAGTCCAGGATTTACTGGAAATTTTAGAGACCAGATTGTTTGAAACTTTGATTTTTTGAATGCCTGTCAAGAATGCCAAGAAGGCTCAAAATCCAAAATATCTGGTTGAAATAAGATTCCTTAAAATCATGACATAACATAGACCAAATTTGATCATTGTTACAAGGTGATTATTCAAATTTTCAAAAAATAAGCACATATTTAAATAACCCATAGCTCTTAATAAAAAATCAGCAGTTTTTGAACTATTAGAATTTAACAGACATCAAGAGAACATAATAGATTACTTTAACACATTGCTTTAATAGAGCATCAGAGTTTAATTCTATGTCAAAGAGAAATTGAGCTTCCTGTGATTTTTTGCTATGAGCTTTACTTCCTTTACCTTCTTTCATATTGGTGACCATGTTTCTGTGTTTCTGTGTGTAAGACATCTTTAAGCATCTTTTGCAGGGCAGGATGAGTGGCAACAAATTCTTTCAATTTCTGTTTGCTATGAAAAGTCTTAATTTCACCTTCATTCACAAATGAGAGCTTTGCAGGATATAGTATTCTGGGCTGGCAGTTTTTCTCTCTTAGTACCTGGGCTATGTCTCGCCATTCCCTTCTAGCTTGTAGGGTTTCTGATGAGAAGTCTGCTGTGAGTCTAATTGGAGATCCTCTGAGAGTAATCTGATGTTTCTCTCTTGCACCTTTTAGGATCTTTTCTTTATGTTTCACTGTGGTGAGTTTGATTACACATGTCGTGGTGAGGATCTCTTTTGGTCATGTTTATTAGGGGTTCTATAAGCTTCCTGTACTAAGGTGCCTCTGTCCTTCTCCAAACCTGGGAAATTTTCTGCTAGTATCTCACTGAAAATGCCTTCTAATCCTTTCTCCCTCTCCATGCCTTCAGGAACTCCTAGAACCCGAATGTTGGGTTTTTTAATAGTATCCTGTAGATTCCCGACAATATTTTTTAGATTTCTAATTTCTTCTTCTTCTCTTTGGTTTGACTGTTTCCTTTCCTGTTCTCTGTCTTCTAAGTCCGATATTCTCTCTTCTGCTTCACCCATTCTGTTTTTAAGGCTCTCTAATGTGTTTGTCATTTGATCTATTGAATTCTTCATTTCATTATGATTTCTCGTCACTATCAGAATTTCTTGTTCCACTAGTTGTTTCATTTCATTTTTTTTATTAAACTTTTATTTAATGAATATAAATTTCCAAAGTACAGCTTATGGGTCACAATGGCTTCCCCCCTCCCGTAACTACCCTCCCGCCCGCAACCCTCCCCTCTCCCGCTCCCTCTCCCCTTCCATTCATGTAAGGATTCATTTTCAATTCACTTTGTATACAGAAGATCAGCTTAGCATATATTAGGTAAGGTTTTCAACATTTTGCCCATATAGCAATACAAAGTGAAAAAGCTACCATTGGATTACTAATTATAGCATCAAATAGCAATGTACAGCACATTAAAGACAGAGAACCCACATGATTTTTTTTTTTCGAATTAATTAACTTTCTATGCCATTTCCCCTTCAACACCAGGTTGTTATTTTTTTTTTCATTTCCAATTCTCTTTATATACAGAAGATCACTTCAGTATATCATTAGTAAAGAGCTCATCAGTTTGTGCCCACACAGAAACGCAAAGTATAAGGATAAAGTATTACATTGTATATCTAGAGTCAGGACCTAAGCTGATCAGCTCATTGTTTCTTATAGTGTCCATTTCATTTCAGCAGGTTTCCCCTTTGGTGCTCAGTTAGTTGTCGCCGATTAGGGAAAACAAATGATGTTTGTCTCTTTGGGACTGGCTTAATTCACTCAGCATGATGTTTTCCAGATCCCTCCATCTTGTTTCAAATGACTGGGTTTCATTGTTCCTTACTGCTGTATAGTATTCTATAGAGTACATGTCCCATAATTTCTTTATCCAGTCTACTGTTGATGGGCATTTGGGTTGGTTCCAGGTCTTAGCTATTGTGAATTGAGCTGCAATAAACATTAATGTGCAGATGGCTTTTTTATTAGCCAAATTAATTTCCTTTGGGTAAATTCCAAGGAGTGGGATGGCTGGGTTGTATGGTAGGGTTATGTTCAGGTTTCTGAGGAATCTCCAGACTGACTTCCATAATGGCTTAACCAGTTTGCATTCCCACCAACAGTGGGTTAGTGTCCCTTTTTCCCCACATCCTCTCCAGCATCTGTTGTTGGTAGATTTCTGAATGTGAGCCATTCTCACCGGGGTGAGGTGAAACCTCATTGTGGTTTTGATTTGCATTTCTCTGATTGCTAGTGATCTTGAACATTTTTTCATGTGTCTGTTGGCCATTTGGATTTCTTCTTTTGAAAAGTGTCTGTTGAGGTCCTTGGCCCATCTCTTCAGTGGGTTGTTTCTTCTGTTGTTGTGGATTTTCTTGATTTCTTTGTAGATTCTGGTTATCAACCCTTTATCTGTAGTATAGTTTGCAAATATTTTCTCCCATTCTGTCGGTTGCCTCTTCACTTTCCTGACTGTTTCTTTCGAAGTACAGAAACTTCTCAATTTGATGCAATCCCAAATGTTAATTTTTGTTTTGACTGCCTGTGCTCCTGGGGTCTTTTCCAAAAAGTCTTTGCCTGTACCTATATCTTGCAGGGTTTTTCCAATGCTCTCTAATAATTTGATGGTTTCGGGCCGTAGATTTAAGTCTTTAATCCACGTTGAGTGAATTTTTGTGTAAGGTGAAAGGTATGGGTCTTGCTTCAAGCTTCTGCACATGGAAATCCAGTTTTGCCAGCACCATTTATTGAATAGACTGTCCTTATTCCAGGGATTAGTTTTGGATCTTTGATCAAATATAAGTTGGCTGTAGATGTTTGGATTGATTTCTGGTGTTTCTATTCTGTTCCATTGGTCTATCCTTCTGTTTCTGTACCAGTACCATGCTGTTTTGATAATAACTGCCCTGTAGTATGCCCTGAAATCTGGGGTTGTGATGCCTCCGGCTTTGTTTTTGTTGTACAAGATAGCTTTGGCTATTCGAGGTCTTCTGTGTCTCCATATGAATTTCAGTATCATTTTTTCCAGATCTAAGAAGAATGTCTTCGGTATCTTGATTGGTATTGCATTGAATGTATAAATTGCTTTTGGGAGAATAGACATTTTGATGATATTGATTCTTCCAATCCATGAGCATGGAAGATTTCTCCATTTTTTGGTATCCTCTTCTATTTCTTTCTTTAAGGTTTTGTAGTTTTCATCAAAGAGTTCTTTAACGTCCTTGGTTAAGTTTATTCCAAGGTATTTGATTGTTTTTGTGGCTATTGTGAGTGGGATTGATTTTAGAAGTTCTTCCTCAGCCGTGGCATTGCCTGTGTATACAAAGGCTGTTGATTTTTGTGGAGTTTCATTTCATTTTGATTCCTCCTTAATATTTCATTTTCACGAGAGAGATTTTCTATCTTGTCCATTAAGGATTTCTGTAGTTCAAGAATTTGTTTTTGAGAACTTCTTAATGTTCTTATCAATTTTTTTGAGATCCGCTTCTTGCATTTCTTTTTTTTTTTTTTTTACTGTTTTATTTTTTTTTTATTATTTTTTTTTTATTTTTTTTTAACTTTTATTTAATGAATATAAATTTCCAGTATACAGCTTATGGATTACAATGGCTTCCCCTTCCCATAATTTCCCTCCCACCCGCAACCCTCCCCTCTCCTGCCCCCTCTCCCCTTCCATTCACATCAAGATTCATTTTCAATTCTATTTATATACAGAAGATCAATTTAGTATAAATACTTCAACAGTTTGCACCCACATAGAAACACAAAGTGAAACATACTGTTTGAGTACTAGTTATAGCATTAAATCAAAATGTACAGTACATTAAGGACAGAGATCCCACATCAGGAGCAAGCGCACAGTGGCTCCTGTTGTTGACCCAACAAATTGACACTCTAGTTTATGGCGCCAGTAACCACCCTAGGCTGTCGTCATGAGTTGCCAAGGCTATGGAAGCCTTCCAAGTTCCCCGACTCTGATCATATTTAGACAAGGTCATAAAAGACAGGTTGAGGATAGTAACCAATGATCCTAAGAGTGGCCTTAACCAGGTCTGAACAATTATACAGCATTAAGTGGGGAAGAGGACCATCAGTACACACAGGTTGGGAGTAGAGCCATTGGTGGTAGAGTAGAGGTTATGATTACAAAGGAATGAGGCCCAAGTGCACTAGACAGGGTCTAGAACAAAGGACAGAGTCATTATTAGAGGAGCTAAGAAAGGTGCTGTCTAAGCTACAAGTAATTTTTCTGATTGAGAGGCAAATAGAACCTGATAGAAGGGGCTTGATAATAATCTGGTGGGCTTTAGGCCTTGTAAGTTAAGAGGCCCAGACCTATCTATCTCTTCACATGGGGTATATCCTAAGGGAGGTGTGAACCTCCTAGGGGAAGGCACTCTGTTGACTTTCATTACTTGGCTGGCCTGGGAGGAGAGCTGGCCAGGTAAAGGCAGGGGGCATCTCTAACAAGAAATTTACAGTTCTGCCTGCAATGTTGCTGACCCTACTTGGCTGTCCCCTCAGCTGCAGTGGTCACTTTGGAAGTTGGGCTGAGTGAAGGGCTTTTCAGCTTGGAGCCAATAGGATCTGTGGCTCTGACCTGGGCATCCTTCGACTCCAGGGCAGGTCCATTTCCAGTGATCCAACTCTTGGCAGAGCTGCCAGGGCTCTTCACAAGCTGACTTCTGCTGAAGCCCAGGCTTACCACATTGAAAGCCACTGCAGTGGACTGGCCTGTTGGGTCTCCTTGAGGGCAGATCACTGTACAGATCAGCCATTAATAGGCCTGCCACCCATTGCTTCTGATGACTAGCTTTCTTTTCCTCCTGGTTTGTGTTAAAGCAGACCAGACGATGCAAGTCAAGGGAGTGCCCGTGTCCCATCTCTAATCTTCGGTGGCCTGAACTACAAGTCTATAGTCACAGACATGTTCTGTAGCAGTTTTTCTAAGGTAGACAATGCCCATGAGGAAAATTATATTCTCACTTTAAAACTTTCTTTCCCTTTGGTCTGAAAGGGAGGTTTTTTTTTTCCTACTTACTGTATACTTCGCTGATGGCAATGTGAATCTAGCTATGAGATTATTAGTTAAGTTCATATTTTGGCTATGCTATTACAGAAAAATGTTAGCCATCTCTTTTATAAGGTCTAAAGATTAAATTGTGCATCCTACAGATTCCTTCATAATAGAATTAGTTCCCTACCTTGAAGAGAATAGAGAAGTGAAAGAACAAGTTGGGCTTAGAATAGAGAGATGATGGAGCAAGTCCTAGATCACTTGCTGACAATAGCAATATTACATGAATACTTAGCAAACCGTTTCAACCTTTAGATAAGAACTTAATAAAACATTTACCAGAAGGTCCAATGCCTTCTATAAATTTTAAGAATCATGTATTTGAAAACACGTCTTAAATATCTAACATGGTGTAGTTTGTTTAACCAGTAAACTTAAGCACAACCATATAAAATGTTTTTAGTTTCTTTCTACCAACAAGTTTAAAACATATGATACACAGATTCAGGTCATACAAATTAAAATGTATCTTTGATTGATTTTAGCAGCTTAAATTTATGGACAATCTTATCTAAAAGCCATTTAAAATAAAACTCTTAATAAAATTTCCCCATGTGGAAATACAATATGTACGCACATATAACATAGCATAATAGACCAATATCAAAATCCAAAATATCTGGTTGAAATAAGATTCCTTAAAATCATGACATAACATAGACCAAATCTGATCATTGTTACAAGGTGATTATTCAAGTCTTTGAAAATAAGCACATAGTTAAATAACCCATAGCTCTTCATCTCCTCCCTCTCTTTTTCCACTCTTAGATTTAACAGGGATCACTTTTCAGTTAAAATTTAAACACCTAAGAATAATTGTGTGTTAATTACTGAGTTCAACCAATAGTACTAGAACCACAACAACAACAACAAATACTAAAAAGGATAAAGTATTACATTGTACATCTAAAGTCAGGACAGGAGCTGATCAGTTCATTGTTGCTTATAGTGTCCATTTCACTTAACAGGTTTCCCCTTTGGCGCTCAGTTGTCACCGATCAGGGAAAACAAATGATATTTTTCTCTTTGGGACTGGCTTAATTCACTCAGCATGATGTTTTCCAGATTGCTCCATCTTGTTGCAAATGACTGGGTTTCGTTGTTTCTTACTGCTGTATAGTATTCTATGGAGTACATGTCCCATAATTTCTTTATCCAGTCTACTGTTGATGGGCATTTGGGTTGGTTCCAGGTCTTAGCTATTGTGAATTGAGCTGCAATAAACATTAATGTGCAGATGGCTTTTTTATTTGCCAAATTAATTTCCTTTGGGTAAATTCCAAGGAGTGGGATGGCTGGGTTGTATGGTAGGGTTATGTTCAGGTTTCTGAGGAATCTCCAGACAGACTTCCATAGTGGCTTAACCAGTTTGCATTCCCACCAACAGTGGGTTAGTGTCCCTTTTTCCCCACATCCTCTCCAGCATCTGTTGTTGGTAGATTTCTGAATGTGAGCCATTCTCACCGGGGTGAGATGGAACCTCATTGTGGTTTTGATTTGCATTTCTCTGATTGCTAGTGATCTTGAACATTTTTTCATGTGTCTGTTGGCCATTTGGATTTCCTCTTTTGAAAAATGTCTATTGAGGTCCTTGGCCCATCTCTTAAGTGGGTTGTTTGTTTTGTTGTTGTGGATTTTCTTGATTTCTTTGTAGATTCTGGTTATCAATCCTTTATCTGTAGTATAGTTTGCGAATATTTTTTCCCATTCTGTTGGTTGCCTCTTCACTTTCCTGACTGTTTCTTTTGAAGTACAGAAACTTCTCAATTTGATGCAATCCCAAATGTTAATTTTGGTTTTGACTGCCTGTGCTGTTGGAGTATTTTCCAGGAAGTCTTTGCCTGTGCCTATATCTTGCAGGGTTTCTCCAATGCTCTCTAATAATTTGATGGTTTCGGGTCGTAGATTTAAGTCTTTAATCCATGTTGAGTGAATTTTTGTGTAAGGTGATAGGTATGGGTCTTGCTTCAAGCTTCTGCATGTGGAAATCCAATTTTCCCAGCACCATTTATTGAATAGACTGTCCTTATTCCAGGGATTAGATTTGGATCTTTGGTCAAATATAAGTTGGCTGTAGATGTTTGGATTGATTTCTGGTGTTTCTATTCTGTTCCATTGGTCTATCCATCTGTTTCTGTACCAGTACCATGCTGTTTTGATAACAACTGCCCTGTAGTATGTCCTAAAATCAGGTATTGTGATGCCTCCGGCTTTGTTTTTGTTGTACAGGATTGCTTTGGCTATTCGAGGTCTTCTGTGTCTCCATATGAATTTCAGCATCATTTTTTCCAGATCTGAGAAGAAGGTCTTCGGGATCTTGATGGGTATTGCATTGAATGTATAAATTGCTTTTGGGAGAATAGACATTTTGATGATATTGATTCTTCCAATCCATGAGCATGGAAGATTTCTCCATTTTTTGGTATCCTCTTCTATTTCTTTCTGTAAGGTTTTGTAGTTTTCATCGTAGAGATCTTTAACGTCTTTGGTTAAGTTTATTCCAAGGTATTTGATTGTTTTTGTAGCTATTGTGAATGGGATTGATTTTAGAAGTTCTTCCTCAGCCGTGGCATTGCCTGTGTATACAAAGGCTGTTGATTTTTGTGCATTGATTTTATATCCTGCTACTTTGCCAAACTCTTCGATGAGTTCCAGCAGTCTCTTAGTAGAGTTCTTTGGGTCCCCTAAATAAAGAATCATATCATCTGCAAAGAGGGATAGTTTGAGTTCGTCCTTCCCAATTTGTATCCCTTTAATTTCTTTTTCTTGCCTAATAGCTCTGGCCAAAACTTCCAGATCTATATTGAATAGCAGTGGTGAGAGAGGGCATCCCTGTCTGGTACCAGATTTCAGTGGAAATGCTTCCAACTTTTCCCCATTCAATAGGATGTTGGCCGTGGGTTTTTCATATATTGCTTTGATTGTGTTAAGGAATGTTCCTTTCATACCCAGTTTGCTTAGAGTTTTCATCATGAAAGGGTGTTGTATTTTATCAAATGCTTTCTCTGCGTCTATTGAGAGAATCATATGGTTTTTCTTCTGCAGTCTGTTAATGTAGTGTATTACGTTGATTGTTTTGCGAATGTTGAACCATCCCTGCATACCGGGGATGAATCCCACTTGGTCTGGGTGGATGATCTTTCTGATGTGTTGTTGCATTCTATTGGCCAGAATTTTATTGAGGATTTTTGCATCTATGTTCATCAGGGATATTGGTCTGTAATTCTCTTTCAATGTTGCATCTCTTTCTGGCTTAGGAATTAAGGTGATGGTGGCTTCATAGAAAGAATTTGGGAGGATTCCCTCTTTTTCGATTGCTCTGAATAGTTTGAGGAGAATTGGAGTTAGTTCTTCTCTAAATGTCTGGTAGAACTCAGCAGTGAATCCATCTGGCCCTGGGCTTTTCTTTGTTGGGAGGGCCTTTATTACTGTTTCAATTTCTGTGTCAGTTATTGGTCTGTTTAGATTTTCTATGTCTTCCTGGCTCAATTTAGGGAGGTTGTATGTGTCCAAGAATCTGTCCATTTCTGATAGATTTCCCTGTTTGCTGGCATACAAGTCCTTGTAGTAATTTCTGATGATTCTTTTTATTTCTGTGGCGTCTGTTGTTACGTTTCCAATTTCATCTCTGATCCTATTGATTTGGGTCTTTTCTCTTCTTTTTTTAGTTAGTTGGGCCAATGGGGTGTCAATTTTGTTTATTTTTTCAAAAAACCAGCTCCTTGTTTGGCTGATTTTTTGTAATGTTTTTTTGGATTCAATCCTGTTGATTTCTTCTCTGATTTTAATTATTTCTCTTCTCCTACTGGGTTTGGGTTTGGTTTGCTGCAGGTTTTCTAGATCTTTGAGATGACTTGAAAGCTCATCTATTTGGTGCCTTTCCAATTTCTTGATGTAGGCACCTATTGATATAAACTTTCCTCTTAACACTGCTTTTGTTGTATCCCATAGGTTTTGGTATGTTGTGCTGTTATCCTCATTTACTTCCAGAAAATTTTTGATTTCTCTTTTAATTTCTTCTATGACCCATTGTTCATTCAGGAGCATGTTGTTCAATCTCCATGTGTTTGCACGTGCTCTAGGGATTCCTGAGTTGCCAATTTCCAATTTCATTCCTTTGTGGTCTGAGAAGCTGCATGGTATGATTCTAATTCTTTTGAATTTGCTGAGACTTGCTTTATGGCCTAGTATGTGGTCAATCCTAGAGAGGGTTCCATGTACTGCTGAGAAGAATGTAAAGTCCTTAGATGTAGGATGAAATGTTCTGTAGATATCTGTTAGATCCATTTGGGCTATAGTGTCATTTAAATCTACTGTCTCCTTGTTGATCTTCTGTCCTGTTGATCTGTCTATCTCTGAGAGTGGAGTATTGAAGTCCCCCAGTACTATTGTATTGGGGTCTAAGTCTCCCTTTAAGTCCCTTAACAAGTCTTTTAAATAAGCTGGTGCCCTGTAATTAGGTGCATATACGTTGATAATCGTTATATCTTCCTGTTGAATGGATCCCTTAATCATTAAATAGTGCCCCTCTTTGTCTCTCCTAACAGTTTTTGTGGTGAAGTTTATGTTGTCCGATATTAAGATGGCTACGCCCGCTCTCTTTTCATTTCTGTTGGCGTGGTATATCTTTTTCCAGCCTTTCACTCTCAGCTTGTATGGATCATTGTTGGATAGATGGGTTTCTTGTAAGCAGCAAAAGGATGGGTTTTGTTCCTTAACCCAATCGGCCAATCGGTGTCTTTTAACTGGACAGTTCAAGCCATTAACATTCAATGTGACTATTGAGAAGGAGTAACTTTGCCCTGCCATTAGCCAAAGATACTTTCTAATATATGGTTTGAGATTCCTGTGTTCTTTTGGTGTGAGGTTTCCTACCTTTACCTTCTTTCATATTGGTGACCGTGTTTCTGTGTTTCTGTATGTAACACATCTTTAAGCATCTTTTGCAGGGCTGGACGAGTGGCGACAAATTCTTGCAATTTCTGTTTGCTGTGAAAGGTCTTTATTTCACCTTCATTCATAAATGAGAGCTTTGCAGGATATAATATTCTGGGCTGGCAGTTTTTCTCTCTTAGCACCTGGGCTATGTCTCGCCATTCTCTCCTATCTTGCAGGGTTTCTGAAGAGAAGTCAGCTGTGAGTCTGATTGGAGATCCTCTGAGAGTAATCTGGCGTTTCTCTCTTGCACATTTTAGGATCTTTTCTTTGTGTTTCACTGTGGTGAGTTTGATTACGACGTGTCGTGGTGAGGATCTCTTTTGGTCATGTTTATTAGGGGTTCTATGAGCTTCCTGTATTAGGATGTCTCTGTCTTTCTCCAAACCTGGGAAATTTTCTGCTAGTATCTCACTAAAAAGGCCTTCTAATCCTTTCTCTCTCTCCATGCCTTCAGGTACTCCTAGAACCCGAATGTTGGGTTTTTTAAGAGTATCCTGTAGATTCCTGACAGTATTTTTTAGGTTTCTGATTTCTTCTTCTTTTCTTTGATTTGATTGTTTCCTTTCCTGTTCTCTGTCTTCTAAGTCTGATATTCTCTCTTCTGCTTCGTCCATTCTGTTTTTAAGACTCTCTAATGTGTTTGTCATTTGATCTATTGAATTCTTCATTTCATTATGATTTCTCATCACTATCACCATTTCTTGTTCCACTAGTTGTTTCAATTCATTTTGATTCCTCCTTAATATTTCATTTTCACGAGAGAGATTTTCTATCTTGTCCATGAAGGATTTCTGTAGTTCAAGAATTTGTTTTTGAGAACTTCTTAATGTTATTATCAATTTTTTGAGATCTGATTCTTGCATTTCTTCAATCTCCCCATCTTCATAATCTTGAATTGGGGTGTCTTTTTCATTTGGGGGTGTCATAGTGTCTTCCTTGTTCTTGTTAGCTCGGTTTTTGCGTTTGTTGTTTGGCATGTTGGAGATATTTGGTTTCTTCACTGTGGTGTTTTTTCTTGTTACACTATGGCTCTATATTAAGTGGACTGTCTGCTTTCAGTGGTGCCTTAGAGGCTTGGGATGAGTGTGGACTGAGAGCTGTGTTTGGTTCCTCAGGGTTAAGGGTGTGTCAAAGGTGACACTCCCAGGTTAGGTGTGGTAAATCTCTCTTTCTTTCTTTCTTTTTTTGATTCAAAAGGGAAGTAATTCTGCACAGCTGAACGTAATTGGAGGTAGTTAGCAGGCAAATGATATACCCACAGGAGCCAGAGATTGGAAGCTCTTTCCCAAGGACCACTCAGGGAATCTGTGCTGCCCTCAGCGTGGGCTCCAATTCTCCTGCAGTCTCCCGCTGGGTTGCCAAGTTAGGTGCTAATCTCCTGTTATTTCACCCCTCCCCCCAGAGTCAGGTTTTTCTGCTAGGCTCAGGGCTGGTGCAGACCTGAGGTTGCCCTGCTTATGACGTATGTCCAAAATGGCGCCTGCTCTTTGTCTTGCTCGCCTTTGAGGGGTGAGTGGAGAGAGAGAAACTCGTGTCCGTATCGGTCACTTTTTTTTCCTCTCTCTCTTCTAGTTAGCCTGGTGAACTTTTCCCCACGGAGTTTCAAGCCTCGTTCCCTCTAGTCTCCTCTTTCCACTTGCCCGCTGGTGTCTTGGGCTATTGAGGTCGGCTCACCTCGCGTTCCAGTGCTGGTGTGTTGAGTCTGCCGCTGGTGTCCCGAACTTGGGCTCTCACGCTCTCCATGCAGGTCCACTGTGAATCACGAGTTCCAGAAGAGTTTCCTATGCTGTTTCTTCCCCTACTCTTCCTTGACCATGCAGTATCTCCACTTTTATTAACCTGTCTCTCCCCCGGACTAATAGTGTGCTCCCTTCCTATTCCGCCATCTTGCCGCTCTCCTGTTTTATTTTTCCTGGGTTGTCTTGTCCTGCCATGAAAATCATAAAACTACATAGATTAATGCCACAGTACAGCCCTGGATTCCATGCTCCAATGACCCTAGATCATCATCCATGTGTCCACAGTAAGTCTAGATTCTTCATTATTCTTTCAAAACATTCAATCCTGCTGCCTGACTCCTTTTTTTGCAGATGGTATTCTCTCCTACTTCCTATAAAAGCCATCAGAAATTTTAATTTTTTTTGCCACTAGAGCTATACACTCACTCTTACTCATTTCTCCTCCCATCCTTTCTCAAACTAACACATCTACCTCTGTTCTGATTATCCTCTACCCCTCCTCATGTTGTGTGTCTTCCTTAGAAAGCTTCTTGCTGCTGATTATCTACTTCTCTCCTATAGAATACATTCAAGTCTCTCTTATCTTTGAAAATAGATCACTCCATTCACCCCATTGCTGTTTTATCTTCTACTCTATCTCCTTATCCCTCTTAGAGACAGCCTTCTTGAAAAAGTTCATCTACCCTTGCTTATGATGGACAAGATGATGGTTCCCTGAAGGTGTTTGTGTCTTAATATTCAGATTGGGTGAATATTTTATAAAGTGGGAGGGAATTAAATTTGTAGATGGAATAAAGTTTTTTAACTAAATAATATTAAGGTAAGATTATACTGTATTATCCCAGTGAATCCAATGTAATCACAAGGGTTCTTTAAATGCAGCAGGTGGCAGAAAAGTCAGAGTCAGGGTGATGTGATATGACAAAGACTCCACAGCTACTGATGGTTTTTAAGTTGGAAGGAACAGGAGTTAAGGAATTCAGGAGGCTTTCAGAAGGCTGAAAGGGAAGAAGATGATTCTCTACTAGAGCCTCCAAAAAAGAATGCACCTCTCCTAACACCTTGATTTTAATCCCACAAGACAACTTGCCAACTTCTGACATCCAGAATTGGAGGATAATGAGTCATCTTGCTTTAAGCTACTCTATGAGGTAATAAATTAAGTTGGTTTAAGACACTGTATGTTATAACTTGTGATAATAGCAATAGGAGGCTAATACATTGAAGTTACTATTTCACTTGTTAATTCTACAATCTGTGAAATCTAGCTGTTAACTTTAATAGTTATATTAGCCCAAAAAATCAAACCAATAGAATCTATCTATCTATCTAACATCTATCATCTATCTACACATCACCTATGTATATCTATCATGTATTATATATGTATCTATCATCATCATCATCACCACCATCATCATCATCATCTTTCTGCCTTCTCTCTATTTACTATGAGATTTATTATAAGGGATTACCTCACACAATTATGGAAGCTGACAAATTCTGAAATCTGCGGTAAGCAAGCTGGAGGCCCAGAAAAACCAATGGTATAGTTCCAGGCTCAGTACAAAGGCCTGAGAACCAGGATTCCAAAGAATATAGTTTTAATTTTTAGGCCAGTGGGCACAAAGGAGGAGCCACATTTTAGTTCAAGTTTCAAAGCAGGGAAACAAATAGATGAATAAAAACAAACAAACAGAAATCCAGAAACCTGGTATCCCAACTCAGGGCAGTCAGCCCACACTGGGGAGGACAATGTGCTTTACTCAGCAGATTTCAGAAGTGAGTGTCATCCAGAAACACTCGCAGATACACCCACATGTCTCACCAAACATCTGAGCACACCATGGCCCAAATTGATGTTTAAAGTTATCCATCACAAATGTCAACTGGAATTTTCACCACCGTTCATTTTATTGCTGAATTCTAGAGACCCTTTTCAGTGTTTTTCCTACCTGACTCTTCAATAGCATGTATAATTTTTGGCCTTAATGTGCTTCTCTCATATCATTTGTAAACCATTCTCAACTCTTGAACACTATTTTCTAGTATATAGACCTACTTTAAATCTCTGTTTCTTGTCCCAGAAATTTTGCTCCTTTGTTTATTCTGCTTGGAATATTCTTTTCAGGACCAATCCCTAATCATTGCTCGATTATTCTGTGGCAGTTATACCCATTCATCAAATATTGCTAAGGTAAAAGTTCCTTGAGGAAAATTGTCTGATCTCCTATAATCTTAATTACATTCTCAACACCTAGCACAGTCACTAACACAGTTGTTAAGTAAGTGGAAGAATACTGCCAAAAAATTCCCTCTGGGGATATAAAAGAAAATTAATGAGCTTATACCCAATGAAGTTAGGTAGAGAGCAGAATCAAAATAATATACTGGAAAATTTCTTGAATTATTTGGATCAGTAATTTCCTCTCTCTTTAGCAGTATGTAGGTTACTGAGCATATATAGTTATGTTATTAACAGAGAAACAGGATTTAAAAAAAAAAAACAAAGTGATAGAAAATTTTAGTGCCTACCTCAAGAATTTGGAAAAGCATCAAATGAATGATCTAACAATGCATTTCAAGAACCTAGTAAAAGAAGAACAAGCAAAATACAAAATTAGTATGAGAAAAGAATTGAGAAAAAATAAACAAAATTGAAAATAAAAAAGATACAGAAGATAAATGAAAGGGAGAGCTTTTTTCCAAAAAATAAACAAAATTTATATATCATTATCCCAACTAAAGAAAAGAAGACCTGAATTAATAAATCAGGGATGAAAAAGATGCTACAATGGGCACCACAGAAATAAAATAGAATCATCAGGAATTACTACAAACAGCTATATGCCAACAAATTGGAAAATATGGGAGAAATGAAAAGCTTCCTAGACACACAAAATCTACCAAAATTGCATCTCAAGGACATAGAAAATCTAAATATACCAATAACCAATATGAGATTGACTCAATACTAAAGATCTATGAACCTGGGAAAAGCCCAGGACCAGATGTCATCACTGCTGAATTCTACCAATCTTTTAAAGAAGAGCTAACTCCAGTTCTTCTTAAACTATTCAAAACAATTTAAAGGGAGGGAATCATCCCAAATTTCTTCTATGAGGCCAGCATCACCTTAATTCCCAAACCAGAAAAAGATACAACAAAGAAAGATAAATATATACCAATACCCCTAATGAATATAGATGCAAAAATCCTCAACCAAATGTTAGCTAGTCAAATCCAGTTACATATCAGCAAGAACATTCACCTGGATCAAGTGAAATTTATTCCTGGCATGCAGGGATGGTTCAACACACCAAAATCAATAAATGTGATACATCACATAAACAAATTGGAGAATAAAAACTATATGACTATCTCAACAGATCCAGAGAAAGTATTTGATAAAATACAACATCCTTTCATGAAAAAAGCCTTAAGCAAATTGGATATAGAAGAAACATTCCTTAACACAATCATGGCAATATATGTCAAATCCAAAGCCATCTTCTTACTGAATGGGGAAAAGTTGGAAGCATTCCCACTAAGATCAAGAACCAATCAAGGATGTCCACTTTCACCATTTCTATTCAATATAGTCTTTTAAGTTTCAGCTAGAGCAATTAGGCAAGAAAAAGCAATCAAATGAAAACAAATTGGAAAAGGGTAAGTCAAATTATCCCTGTTTGCAAATGACATAATCCAATATATAGGGCAACCAAGAGATTCCACTACGATACTATTAGAACTCAGAATAGAGTTTGATAAAGCAGCAGGATATAAAATCAACACAAAAAAATCAATAACCTTTGTATACACAGAAAATAACATGTCTGAGAAAGAATTTGTTAGATTGTCACCATTCATAATATTCACAAAAATTTAAATACTTTGGAGTAAATTTAACCAAGGCAGTAAAAAATGTGTACAATGAAAATTATAAAACATTAAAAAGAAAAATAAGACACATAAAAATGGAAGACTCTTCCATGTTCATGTTAGAAGAATTAATATCATCAAAATTTTCACAGTACTCAAAGCAATTTACAGATTTAGTGTGATCCCAATCAAAATACCAATGACAGCCTTCTCAGATCTGGAAAAAATGATGCTAAGATTCTTATTGAAACACAAAAGACCCCGATTTGCTAAAACAATCTTAAGGAACAAAAGCAAAGCAGGAGGCATCACAATAGCAGATTTCAAGACAAACTAAAGGCAGTTGTCATCAAAAGAGCCTTGTACTAGTAAAAAAAGAAAGTAGACTAAAGTAGACTAATAGAACAGAATAGAAACTCCAGAAATCAATCCACACGTCTACAACCAACTGATTTTTGACGAAGGACATATATCTTTCCCTGGAGAAAGGACAGTCTCTTCAACAAATGGTGTTGGAAAAATTGGATCTCCACTTGTGGAAGTATAAAACAAGACCCTTACTATATACTTTATTTAAAAAAAAACAACTCAAAATAATTAGGATTTAAATCTACCACCTGGTACCATGAAATAACTAGAGAAGAACATTGGTGAAACTTTGCAACTGATTGGCATAGGCAAAGATTTCTTGGAAAAGACCCCAGAAACACAGACAATAAAAAAAATAGATAGGGAGAGGCAAGATGGCAGAATAGGAAGGGAGCACACTGATAGTCCGGGAAGAGATAGTTTAATGAAAGTGGAGATACTGCAGGGTCAAGGAAGAGAAGGGGAAGAAGCAGCAGAGGAAACTCTTCCAAAACTAGTGATTCACAATGGAACTATGTGGAGAGCGTGGGAGCCCAAGTTCGGGACACCAGCAGCAGACTCAACACACCAGCGCTGGAACGCGAGGTGAGCCAAACCTCCATAGCCCGAGACACCAGCAGGAAAGCAGAAAGAGGAGACTACAGAGAACGAGGCTTGAAACTCCGTGGAGAAAAGTTCACCAGGCTAACTAGAAGAGAGAGAGAGAGAGAAAAAAAAAGTGACTGATATGGACACGAGTTTCTCTCTCTCCACTCACCCCTCAAAGGCGAGCAAGACAAAGAGCAGGCACCACTTTGGACATACGTCATAAGCAGGGCAACCTCAGGTCTGCACCAGCCCTGAGCCTAGCAGAAAAACCTGACTCTAGGGGGATGAAATAACAGGAGATTAGGATCTAACTTGGCAACCCAGTGGTAGACTGCAGGAGAATTTGAGCCCACGCTGAGGGCAGCACAGATTCCCTGAGTGGTCCTTGGGAAAGAGCTTCCAATCTCTGGCTCCTGTGGGTATATCATTCGCCTGCTAACTACATCCAGTTTCGTTCAGCTGTGCGGAATTACTTCCCTTTTGAATCAAAAAAAAAAAAAAAAAAAAGAAAAGAAAGAAAGAAAGAGATTTACCACACCTAACCTGGGAGTGTCACCTTTGACACACCCTTAACCCTGAGGAACCAAACAGAGCTCTCAGTCCACACTCATCTCAAGCCTCTAAGGCTCCATTGAAAGCAGACAGCCCACTAAATCTAGACTCATAGTGTAACAAGAAAAAACACCACAGTGAAGAAACCAAATATCTCCAACATGCCAAACAACAAACGCAAAAACCGAGGTAACAAGAACAAGGAAGAAACTATGATGCCCATAAATGAAAAAGACACCCCAATTCAAGATTATGAAGATGATGAGATAGAAGAAATGCAAGAAGCAGATCTCAAAAAACTGATAAAAACATTAAGAAGTTCTCAAAAACAAATTCTTGAACTACAGAAATCCTTAATGGACAAGATAGAAAATCGCTCTCGTGAAAATGAAATATTAAGGAGGAATCAAAATGAAATGAAACAACTAGTAGAACAGGAAAGTGTGATAGTGAAGAGAAATGAAAATGAAATGAAGAACTCAATAGATCAAATGACAAACACATTAGAGAGCCTTAAAAACAGAATGGGTGAAGCAGAAGAGAGAATATCGGACTTAGAAGACAGAGAACAGGAAAGTGTACAGTTGAACCAAAGAAAAGAAGAGGAAATTAGAAATATAAAAAATATTGTTGGGAATCTACAGGATACTATTAAAAAAACCAACATTCGGGTTCTAGGAGTTCCTGAAGGCATGGAGAGGGAGAAAGGATTAGAAGACCTTTTTAGTGAGATACTTGCAGAGAACTTCCCGGGTCTGGAGAAGGAAAGAGACATCCAAGTACAGGAAACATATAAAACCCCCAATAAACATGACCAAAAGAGATCCTCACCATGACATGTTGTAATCAAACTCACCACAGTGAAACATAAAGAAAAGATCCTAAAAGGTGCAAGAGAGAAACATCAGATTACTCGCAGAGGATCTCCAATTAGACTCACAGCAGACTTCTCATCAGAAACCCTACAAGCTAGAAGGGAATGGCGACACATAGCCCAGGTACTAACAGAGAAAAACTGCCAGCCCAGAATACTATATCCTGCAAAGCTCTCATTTGTGAATGAAGGTGAAATTAAGACTTTTCATAGCAAACAGAAATTGAAAGAATTTGTCGCCACTCGTCCAGCCCTGCAAAAGATGCTTAAAGGTGTATTACACACAGAAACACAGAAACATGGTCATCAATATGAAAGAAGGTAAAGGAAGGAAACCTCACAGCAAAAGATCACAGGAAGCTCAATTTCTCTTTGACATAGAATTAAAATCTGATTCTCTGTTAAAGCAATGTGTTAAAGTAATCTATTATGTTCTCTTGATGTCTGTTAAATTCTAATTGTTCAAAAACAGCTGAATTTTTATTAAGAGCTATGGGTTATTTAAATATGTGCTTATTTTCAAAGATTTGCAGGCAGTGTCTTTACCCGCTATGCCACAGCACCAGCCCCTGAAAAGTGGTTTTCTTCTTCTTAGTATTTGTTGAATTCTTCACTTAGTTAGGGGGGTTAACCTTATGGTTTTAAAATAAACTGAAATTATGGCATTGTAAAATTTTAAAGAAAAATAGGAAAGAAAGGAAGAAGAAGGGCATGAGCATTTGTGGCAGGTAGGTTAGGGTTGGAAATATTGCTATGCCCCTAAATTGTACATATAACATAAATGAAATTTGTTTACCTTTATAATTAAACACATAGATAATTCAAAAGAAAGGAAATATCTCATTAACTTAGCTCCTTTATTGAGTTATAATTTACATTCCATACCTAATTACCTATTTAAATGATGCCTTTAGTCTGTTAACAGTTATATGCAACCATCACTGCAGTCAATTTTAGAATATTTTTATCACATTGAGAACAACTCCCTACCCTTGATACCCTTCCCTTTCAACCTTAGGGAATCACTAACCTATTTTGTGTAACTGTAGATTTCTCTATTATGCACTCTCATAGGAATAGTATCATAAAGTAGATACTCTTTTGTGATTGGCTTCTTTTACTTAATGTTGGATTTAAAGACCAGACTGTTCACCATTACACCATGGAACTCAGTTCTTTACTTTATGTTTTAAGGTGTATTCATGTTGTAACTTGTGTAAGTACTTCATTTTTTTCTGGCCAAATAATATTCTTTTGTGTGGCTTATACCATACTTATTTATTCATTCATCAATTGATGGATATTACATGATTGTTTATGCCTTTTTTATTATTGCTAAAGGTATTATAAACATTTGTGTGTAAGTTTTTTATGGAAATGCTTTTATTTCTTTTGGACATATGCTTGGAAATGTTATATGATTGGTTCTAAGGAAATACCACATTTAGTTATTTGAGGAACTACCAGATTATATTCCAATGTGGTAGCCCAATTTGCATTCCTGTCGGTAGTGTATGAGAGTTCTCATTTTTCCACATCCTCATTAACATTTGTTTATATTTGTCTTTTTTATTTAGTCAGCCTAGTTATTGTAAAATTATATGCTATTGTGATTTTGATTTACATTTTTCTGATGAAAAACAATGTTGAACATCCTTCCAAATGCTTATTAGACAAAATTTGTACATTTTATTTGAAAGAAGTATATTCTGATCCTTTATCCATTTGTTAACTCTTGTTATTTGTATTTTAAAATATTATGATCTGGCCGGCACAGTGGCTTAACAGGCTAATCCTCCGCCTGCGGCGCCGGCACACTGGGTTCTAGTTCCGGTTGGGGCGCCGGATTCTATCCCAGTTGCCCCTCTTCCAGGCCAGCTAGCTCTCTGCTATGGCCCGGGAAGGCAGTGGAGGATGGCCCAAGTGCTTGGGCCCTGCACCCCATGGGAGACCAGGAGAAGCACCTGGCTCCCGGCTTCGGATCAGTGAGATGCGGTAGCCACAGCGGCCATTGAAGGGTGAACCAACGGCAAAAAGGAAGACCTTTCTCTCTGTCTCTCTCTCTGTCACGATCCACTCTGCCTGTAAAAAAAAAATATTATGATCTTTTTATATTCTAGACACAAGTGCCTTAGAAGATATATGATTTATATGTTTTTTTTTTCATTCTGTGAGTTATCTTTTACTTTCTTGAGGGTATTTTTTAAGTGTGGAATTTTAAAGTTGTTGAAATGGAATTTATTTTTTACTTTGTTGCATATGCTTTTGGTGTCATATCTGAGAACTCATCATTGAACCCAAGGTCTAGAAGATTTACTGCTATATTTTCTCTTTTTTTAAGATTTATTTTATTTATTTAAAAGAGTTACGGAGAGAGAGGTCTTCCATCCAATGGTTCACTCCCGAGATAGACGCAATGGCTAGAGCTGCACTGATCCGAAGCCAGGAGCCAGGAGCTTCTTCTGAGTCTCCCACGTGGGTGCAGGGGCCCAAGGACTTGGGCCATCTTCTACTGCTTTCCCAGGCTGTAGCAGAGAACTGGATCAGAAGAGAAACAGCCGGGTCTA
Organism: Lepus europaeus; assembly: GCF_033115175.1. Classification (NCBI taxonomy): domain Eukaryota; kingdom Metazoa; phylum Chordata; class Mammalia; order Lagomorpha; family Leporidae; genus Lepus; species Lepus europaeus. Next base: position 81,452,774 of record NC_084838.1, on the reverse strand, counting down.
GAACCGGCACCCCTATGGGATGCTGGCACTTCTGGCTGTGGCTTTAACCCACTGCACCATAGTGATGGCCCCACTCCTATATTGTCTATTAAGACTTTTATAGTTTCAGTTTTTTGGTTTAGATATTTAATGCATTTTGAATTAATTTTAGAAAATGATATAGTGTAAATTTCAACTTTAGTCTTTTTCCAGATCCAGTTGTTGAAAAGATTATTCATAGATGTGGGATTATTTCTGGATTCTCAGTTCTATTCCATTGATCCACAAATCAATTCTTTTGCAAGTAGGACAGCATATTGATCACAATTTCTTTGTGTTAAGTTTTTGAAACTGGGAAATGTTAAGTTCTCCTACTTTATTTTTTCTATTAAGGACTATTTTGGGGATTCCTTACAATTTGAAATATATTTTCAAATCAATTTTGTTAATTTATATGGTGCTGTCATCTGTTATTCTGATAGGGATATACTGACTTAAATCAATTTGTGGAATATTGACATCCTAACACCATCAAGTCTTACAATACACGAACATTATATGCTTTTCTACTTATTTAGATATTATTTAATTTCTTTCAACATTATTTTAAAAATATTTTCAAAAAATTATTTATTTTAAAGCCAGAGTTACAGAGAGGCAGAGAGAGGTCTTCAGCCACTGGTTCACTCCCTAAATGACTGCAACAGCCAGAGCTGGGATGATTTGAAGCCAGGAGCCAGGAGCTTCTTCCAGCTCTGCCACACAGGTGCAGTGTCATCTTCTACTGGGTCATCTTCTACTGCTTTCTCAAACCACAGCAGAGAGCTGTATCAGAAGTGGAGCATCTGTGACTTGAACGTGTGCCCATATAGGTTGTCAGCACTGCAGGCAGCGGCTTTATGCCACAGAGCCACCTCCTCTTTTTTAATCTTTAGAGAATGAATCCTACCTTTATATTGTTCTTTTTTTCTAACTGTTCTATAATGTGTGGTGCTATTGTCAATTAAAATTTCTTATTTTCAGAGTTCATTGAAAGAGTTTAGAAATACAACTTATCTTCTTTCTGAAGACAATTTTATTTTGTTTTAGTTTTATTAAGTTAGCTACCAGAAATTAAATTTCTTCTGCCTATATTTGCAATGGCCTTTACTTTCAGCAAATGAACTGGATATTAAATTTGAAAGTGGGATCTCTATGAGTCATTATCCTATCGAAATTCAGATATTTAAATCCATTAAAGTATTTTCTTTTTGTAGGTGCTTGATTATTCTTCCTATAAATTTAATGACAACTTACTAGTGCTGATATTTCTTGGTAGATTTCATAAGGTTTTCTATAGATGGGTTTATATCATGTGTTAGTAGAGATAGGTTTACTTCTTTCTTTCTTTCCAAACTTCTTGACTTTTGTTTCTTTTTCTTGCCTAGTTACCCTGGTTAGAACTTTCAATATAATATTGAATAGAAGTGATGATATTGAAAATCTGTACTTATTTTTTTTCTGGTCTTAGAGAAAGTATCTAGTCTTTTAACATTAAGTGTAACTTTAACCATGCTTTTTAAAAAATAGATACCATTTATTATGCTAAGGAAACCTACTGCTAATCTTAATTTAATGAATATTTCTGTTATGAAAAGGTGTTGGGTTATTTCTTCAAATGCTTATTCTGCATCTATAGTGATGATTATATAATTTTTTTCCCTTTGCTATCCTGTTTTGTGATTCATTGGATTTATTTGCTTTTGGATATTAAACTAATCTTGCATTGATGGAAGGGCTAAATTCAGCTGGTCATGGTTTATATCTCTATTTGCATGATTCTAGATTCAGTTTGTGACTATTTCATTAAGGCATTTTTTGCGTCTGTATTCTAATAATCTTGATGTGTAGTTTTCTTTCCTATAATAACTTTGTCTTTTGTATCACGATATACTGATCTTATGAAATGAAATGGGAAATGTTCTCTTCTACTTGGTAGAGTTTGTGAAGAATTAATATTAATTTTTAAATACATCTTTTTGAATTCACCAGTGAAGCCATTTGGCCTGGGCTTTGTTCTGTAGGCTGTTTTTGATTACTAACTCAATCTCTTCACTTACTGTTGGTTCACTCAGATTATCAATTTCTTCTTGAATGAAAAATTTTTATCTTTCTGAAAATTTATGTATTATGTCTAAGTAATCTAATTAGTTGACATACAATTGTTTATATAATTCCTTTATAATCTTCTGTATTTCTGAAAAGTAAGTAATAATATGCTCTCTTTTATTTCTCATTCTAATAATTTAAGTCTGTTCTCTCTCCCCACTCCTCCCACACTGTGTGTGCATGTGTGTGTGTGTGTGTGTTTGAGCATGGCCTAATCTACCTCAAAGTAAGTCAGTTTTTACTGTTTCAAAGAACCTCTTTTGGATCCATTGGTTTGCTCAACTTTTTCTATGTTCCAGTTCAATAATTCCTACTTTAATCTTACTGTGTCCTTTCTTATCTTACTTTATGTTTACTTTGCTCTTTTTTCTTGTGATAGTTTAGAGTTAGTGATATTCTTTTTCATCCTTAATTTAGACATTTATAGCCAGAAAACTGCCTCTAAAAATTTCTTTAACTGCATTTCATATTTTATATGGTGTGTTTCATTTTTATTAATCTTAAAATCTATTCTGCTTTTTAAATTTTTTCTTTAACTTTTGGCTATTTAAATGTATTAATTTTCAAATATTTATTAGTTTTCCAAATTTTTCCTGTTAATGTTTCCTAATTTTATTCCATTGTAGTTGGGAACAACCTTTGTATTATTTCTGTTTTTTTTTAATTAATTAAGAACTGTTTTATAGCCTAGTATATGATCTATCTTGGAGAATATTGAATGCACTCTTGAGAAGAACACATACTCTCTTGTTGGTAAATGTAATAGTATGGACACCTAGTGATTTTGGTGGGTTTATGGGTTGTTCATATATTCATTTTCTGGCTTTTCTGTTTAGTTGTACAATCTAATATCAAAAGTAGAAACCACGTATTATTGATTTAAATTTCTTTCCTTTAAAATATTTCCAGCTTGATGATAACTTTGTTAGCCGTGACCATAAAATTCATGTGTAGCATCTCAGGGGGGTAAGTCAAATTAATTAAATCACAAAAACTCTTGAACCTTAGTATTCCCATCTTCAAAACGGAATACTAGTCTTTGCACTGATCGTTTTATTTTGATCACACCTAATAATATATATAAAACAATTATGTAATTATATAGCCACTATATTAGTGGCTTTCAATTTAATGCTTTGGTAATATTTGGCAAAATCTGAAGATATTTTTGGGGGCCAGTGCTGTGGAATAATAGGTTAAAATCTCTACCTGTAGTTTTGGCATCCCATATGAATGCTGGTTTGAGTCCCAGCTGCTCCACTTCTGATCCAGCTCCCTGCTAATAGCCTGGGAAAGCAGAGAAAGATGGCCCAAGAGCTTGGGCCTGTGCACCCACTTGAGAGACCCAGCAGAAACTCATGGTTCCGGGCTTCAGATCACCTCAGCTCCAGCTGTTTTGGCCATTTGGGGAGTGAACCAGCAGATGGAAGACATCTTTCTGTGTTTCTCCTTCTCTGTCTGTAACTCTGCCTCTCATATAAATACGTAAATATTTTTAAAAAAGACATTTTGGGTCATCACAACTTGGGAGGTGCTACTGGCATCTAGTTGGTAGAGGACACGAATATTTCCAAATACTTTACAAGTTACATGACAATCCTCTTCTACACAGCCTTATCTGGTCCAAAGCGACAATGGTAACACTGTTAACAAAGCCTGTGCTATAAGGCTGACTCAGCAGCTGTGGAGAAGATGCTAAGAGAAGATATAGACAGCACGTATAAAATCCTAGAAGCTGACTGAAAGGAAGTTTAGCTTAACCTCAACTTTTGAATGTATGCACTTAACCTGGGATAAGGAAGTTGAAAAATGTGTACACTGAGTGAATTTTATATTATAAAATGTATGTATTGAGTGAGATTTGCATTATACATATAATCATACTTAATTTAAAAATATGTTTGAAAACTAATGTTCTGGGCTTTCAACCTTCCCACAGAAATATACTTTAATAATAGTAAAACAATGGGAGAAAAGAAAGCATGGATTTAGATCCTCATAAGAACAATGTGTAAACTCTATAGAAAACATTAAAAATTAACAATACAATAGAGAAAATAAATAAAATTTATTTGCCTGGCAAGATGAATTTTCAGCTCAAAATCAAGTGATTCAGTTACAAAGAGTAAGATGAGGTTTTTTTTGACAATGTGGAAAGTAGTTTTTCTCTTGTCCAAAAGACAGATGAACAGCTATAGAAAACACATTGAGGAAGATATTTGAAAAGATAACTTCTATGCTATTGTCCTGCAAAATCACATGTCTTGAAAATAACCACTTAATAATATTCTGTTCTTTGCTAGGAAAAAAGGGGGGTCTAGCTTTAGAAATTAACAAATTCCTTGAACCTAAATGTATTATGGAGATAGGTTTAACTGAGTCCAGGGAAGATATTTCCATTATTGTTTATTAAGGGAAACTAAGGATATTCTGGAGGATATCTTTGACTTTTTTTAAAATGATGATACATTGAAAGTAATTCTGATCAATCACAATATTCTTATCAGTTACATTCCCAGAAGGAGAATGTAGTTGTAAGCAAGTATGATGTTTGGATGCAGTTATTCCTCTGATATCTTAGAGTCTGCAATGCATACCCTCAAATCTAAGTCAGTCATACACCCATCCTAAGAGAACCTAATGCAATCATAGGAGAATGATAATTCCAATCGCTAAGTCATATCTCTACTGCATTCATCTCAGTCAAACTTCAAACTTGGTTAAGTCTTTCAGGAGCTTTAATGTTTCCAAAAGCTCCTTAGAAAATCTTCCAAGCAGAGGAGACTTAGAGTCGCACACTGTGAAGCTGGGCAGTCACTGAGAATGCCGATAATAAGAACTTAGCAAATCATTAGCATGCAGCTGCTTCATTCCTTAGGGAAAGATTTGTCATGTAAGTGGCCCTCATTCTTTTTGGGCAGCATCTTAGTGCAGAACACCTCAGGAAGAGCCATCATTTGCAAGATTTCCAGTACAATGCACCATCCTCAGAACTTTTCAAATAGCTCACCCTCAGTCTTGCATGTAATAAAGAACCATGCATTTCATGGGATTCTATTTTATGATAGGCCACTAATCACTCCTGATCCTATGATAAATTTAAATACTAACTAATCCACTTTGAATAGAGATTAAACTTCAATGTAGGAGGGAAGTATTCATTAGAATTCATTACATCAATTTGCAATTTGAATGATGTATCTTCTAAATAAACTACTGTGCTTTCTACTGATTGTTAACTGGGAGTCTAAACAACCTCATTATTAATAAATGGAAAGAGTGATAAAATCTATATTAATTGAGAGAATGTTTGCCCCCTGCTACTCTCTTAGCTTCTTGAAATATCTTGTAGTTATTATTTTTAAGACAAATTATGCCAAAATAGAATAATCACCATGACAAAAGATAAAAAAACTCATATGACAAAGACAATTTGCTATGCATGAAAAATGGAATAAATATTGCAGACTTCCTCATTTTGATGTACACTTTATTCTTGTTGGACTTATTGTCAAATTATTTTACAAATTCACTATGGAAATCAGGTTAGATAATCATCTATTACTGTCTTAAATTTCCCATATTTGGAATGACAACATCTACCACCACTGATCTCAAGTTGAGTAATAAGTCCCAAACTTGAGTAGTATTTCATAATAGATATCACTGTACTCTTATGATTTATATTTTGATCTAAGATATTTAAGTCATGAGATCTGCAGGAATTAACTATTTTTTTTTGACAGACAGAATTAGACAGTGAGAGAGAGAGAGACAGAGAGAAAGGTCTTCCTTTTTCCATTGGTTTACCCCCCAAGTGGTCCCTACGGCTGGCACATTGTGGCCAGTGCGCTGCGCTGATCTGAAGCCAGGAGCCAGGTACTTTCTCCTGGTCTCCCATGCGGGTGCAGGGCCCAAGGACCTGGGCCATCCTCCACTGCCTTCCCAGGCCACAGCAGAGAGCTGGAATGGAAGAGGAGCAACCGGGACAGAACCGGCGCCCCCACCGGGACTAGAACCCGAGGTGCCGGCGCCACAGGCAGAGGATTAGCCTATTGAGCTGCAGCGCTGGCCCTCTTTCTTTCCTTTTAAAGATTTCTACCAGTAGCTATTTTAGAACTGAATTAAAAGTGGAATATTCTGGGGCCTCAGTGTTTACAAAAATATTTCTCTCAACTCACAATAGTAGGACACAATTTAAATGCAATGAATTGTTCTTTAACTTTTAATTCTATACTTGCATTGGATGTCATAAAACTTGATGCTAAGTACTTTTCTTCTGGTAAATTTTAGGGCTTTTTGAAAGTAATTTTGGTTTTGAGGTGTGTTAGGCACTGTTCTAGTGCTTAACTCATTCATTCCTTATAACATCCATGTAATGCGTGCACTGTTAGAAATCTCAACTCACATGTGAGGAATATGAGATCCAGAGACCTTAAACAATTTGTTAAAAGCAGCACAGAAGTTAACAGTGGAGCTGTCAAACCCAGGTGGTGTAGCACCGTAGTCCATTCTCCTCTGCTGGCCTTTGTGGCCTTGGTGGATGCTCTGCATCTCAGTGAATGCACTTTCCCAATCATTTATTTCTTACACATAAGGACACATTGATTTCCATAATAGAGTGGTCTCCTAGTCTATTTTCCTGAGCTTGTGACTGAATGATATTTAACCTTGTATCTTTGAAGTAGGTCAGCCCATTCTTTTAACTTTCAAATGGTTTCAATGGAAAAAAAAATGCCATCATTACAAGTAATTCCCAGAACGTTTCTTTGTTGCTTCTATTTATAATCTTATTATTTATTTTTTTTTCTGCCGGTTAGGTCCTGACCTCTTGTTATGGTGATAACATCATTTTTACATGGTGCACTGGGGGATAGACTTTAACTTCTCCGATTCTCACTTCACTTCCTGAATGGACTAGAACTTGTATATGCATTATTTTATTTTCTGCTGCTGGTTTGACGTTTTTGTTTTTTCAATAACATATTTAATTATTTTATACATTTGTTAATTAGGATTGAATAGTTATGCTATGGAAATGGATGTAATCTAAAAGTGCAGTGTCTTAGCAATATAGGCCTGCCTTCTTCTTTCAGCCCTGCCACCAGTTCTTGTTGAGAGAGTGAATGGTGGAGACACATTGATTCTTAACCACATCACCCTCAAAGTGATATATGTTCTGGTGAAAAATAGTTTATGGATCCAAGTTAAGTGTGAGAATGTGTGGAAAACAAAAGGGAGTATAAGGATTATCTGCTAAACATTGACAATCTTTCTTATATAAATACAAAAAAAGTTTTATATATAAATTATAATATTGTTTTATTCCATTATATAAATGTATTTATGATGTGTTTAAACTGTTTTCCCTTTGTACAAGTGATGTATAGCAAAAATGACACTATGGTATTTAAGGTCTTAAAAATTTAGGAACTTTTTTTAAGATTTAGTTATTTTACTTGAAAGTCACAGTTATACAACAAGAATGAGAGGCAGAGGGCCAGGAGAAAGAGAGAGAGAGAGAGATAAGTCTTCCATCTGATCCAAAGCAAGGAGCCAGGAGATTCTTCCAGGTCTCCTATGCAGGTGCAGGGACCCAAGCATTTGGGCCATCTTCTACTGCTTTCCCAGGACACAGCAGAGAGCTGGACTAGAAGAGGAGTAGCTGGAACTAGTACCAGGGCCCATATGGGATGCTGGTGCCACAGGCGGAGGACTAACCTATTGTACCATGGCACCAGCCCAATGCTTATATTCTAATAGTTCTTTGCTACACTAGAAGTAGAAATCAGAGGAATCAAAATTAGGTTAAAGAGAGTCATTTGTTTATCTCCATGAGGGTTTAAAAATATCATTAAAAAACCTCATCTCACCAGATTGTTGAAAATCTCAGATTCTCTTGCTTTTCCTCCATCAATTTTATGAGGCAGGTGTATACATCAAGATAATCCCACCAAGAATATATTACAAATCAAAGCAACCAAACCATGTTATCATGCTGATCTAATGGGAGGCTCTTGTTTCAAGAATTTGAAGGTGAGAAAGTATATCAGATTGTCTAAGCTTACATTATAGTTTTTGAAATAACAGAAGCTACATTTCAGTTTGGTAGAATTTTGAAAATAAATTTGCAAATGTGGATATTTATATTTTTTATTTATTTTATTTTTGAATAATTATATATGAATAACTTTTATTTTTAAAAATTTTTTAACATAAAGAAAACAAATTTCAGATATTTCATAGGTACAATTTTAAGAAAATAATTATACTCCCTCCCTCCCTCATTCCTTCTTCTATCTCTTTCCTTTTTCCCTTTATTTTTTCTTTAATATTTGAAAAAGCATAATTTCAGTCCACTCTATAATCATAGGCTTAATGTAATACAAACCATAATATTCAACAAGTAAAAAAGTAGAAAGACCATAATTACACAGGAGTATAAGCTAGGGCTAAAAACAACAACTAAATCACAAGATGTCCATTTTGTTCCTATACAGTTTTTTGTATTTTGTATTAATTACTGCATATCAGAGGAAGCATATTTTTTTTCCTTTGGGGACTTGCTTATTTCAATAAGCATAATGGTTTTCAATTGCATCCATTTTGTTGAAAAAACACATTTTTAATGACTGATTAATATCAAGTATCTATACCACATTTTCTTTATCTAGTCCTCAGTTGATGGACATCTGGATTCATTCCATATCTATTGTGAATTGAGTTGCAATTAACATGGTGGTACAGATAACTCCTTCATATGCTGATTTCATTTCCTTTGGGTAAATTCCCAGGAGTGGGTCATGTTGTAGATTAATTTTCAGATTTTTGAGGTATCTCCATGCTGTCTTCCACAATGGCTGTACCAGTTTACATTCACACCAATAGTGTATTAAAGAACTTTTCTCTTACATCCTCTTCAGCATTTATTGTTTATTGATTTCTGTATGACAGCCATTCTTACTGGGATTAGGTGAAGCCTCATTGTGGTTTTTATTTCTATTTCCTTGACGGCTAATTTTTCTGAACATTTTTTCATGTGTCTGTTGGCCATTTGTATTTCATCCTTTGAAAAAATGCCTGTTCATATCCTTTGGCTATTTCTTAACTGGATTGTTTGGTTGTTGCTGAGTTTCTTGAGCTCTTTATAGATTCTGGATATGAATTCAGGATATAATTTTTTATCAGTTGCATAATTTGCAAATGCTCTCTCCCATTCTCAATTGTTCTTCACTTTGTTGAGTGTTTCCTTTACAGTGCAGGAGCTTCTCAGCTCGATGCAATCCCATTTGTCTATTTTTGCTTTTAATGCCGGTGTTTCTGGGATTCTTTTTTCCAAGAAGTCTTTGCCTATGCCAATGTCTTGCATAGTTTCCCAATGTTTTCCTCTAGTAATTTGATGATATCAGAGATTGTAGATTTAGGTCTGTGATCCAGGGTGAGTTGAATTTTGTAGAAAGTGTAAGGTATGGATCTTGTTTCTAAATTCTGCATGTGTGGATCCAATTTTCTCAACACCATTTGTTGAAAAGGCTATCCTTTCTCCAGGGAGTCATTTTAGCTCATTTGTCATAGATTTGTTTTAACTGTGTGGATTAATGTCTAGGATTTCCATTTTATCCCATTGGCCTACATGTCTATTTGTTATTTTTTCCCCTGTAATTTGTATATTAAGCTTAGGTAATTAGTGTTTTTGAAAGTTTGCATTAAAATAATACTGTCAACATTTGAATTAGTACCAGGATCATGCTTTTGCCACTAATCATGGAAACAGGCTCAGAGCAGTTTACTCTAAGCAGGCATTTCATATACTCACATCGGACTTTTTTAAAGGACTAATTGGCTGAACTCAAATATCTTCTCTGCTCTAAAGTTTGTCCCATTCAAATCCTGTCTTCTAAACCCACCACAATAGAAGCCTTGGGTTTTCTCCAAATCTTTTTTTATAGATTTTCACTTTTTTTTTTTTTTTTGTTGACAGGCAGAGTGGACAGTAAGAGAGAGGCAGAGAGAAAGGTCTTCCTTTTCCGATGGTTCACCACCCAATGGCTGCTGCAGCTGGTGTGCTGTGGCCGGCGTACGACGCTGATCCAAAGCCAGGAGCCAGGTGCTTCTCCTGGTCTCCCATGAGGGTGCAGGGCCCAAGGATTTGGGCCATCCTCCACTACACTCCCGGGATACAGCAGAGAGCTGGACTGGAAGAGGAGCAACTGGGACAGAATCTGGCTCCCCGACTGGGACTAGAACCTGGGGTGCCAGTGCCGCAGGCGGAAGATTAGCCTATTGAGCTGCGATGCCAGCCAGATTTTCACATTTTTAAGCAGATTTTCTTTCTTTTCTTCTCATTTTGAAAAGATTGGCCCCGAAGTTTGGCATCCATTTTAACCATCCTCATGGAGAGATTGGTGGTCTTTCTAGTTGGAAGACAGAGAGGATTATAGTTTGTTTATGAATAGTGAAAAATAACTACTTGAGACCTGATCAGTGCATCTCTCTCTCATTCTCTCTCCATCTGTGTGTGTTCTTATATATACATATATATATGCACATATATATAAATATACATAATATATAGTATATATTATATATGCATATATGTATTTACTTAAATGCACAACAAAATTAAATTAAATTTGTTTCCTTTTTGTAGCAACTAGAATTTTTGGTACATGTTGAATAGCAGTTATGAGAGAAGGAATTGTCGTCTTATTCCAGATCATATTGGGAGTACATCCAATATTTAATTATTAAATCAGTATTTTTAATATTTAGCCTATTAACAGTGTTTTTAATCATAAATTGAAGTGGAATTTTGCCAAGTGTTTTTTCACCATCTCTATATGATTTTGCTCTTTTAATATGTGAATGTCATGAACTGATTTTATGGATTTTCCAATGTTATTTTAATCTTGCATTTTTAAAATAAATGCCATTTTGACATTATGCATTATGTTTTCAAATACATTTCTGGATTTAATTTGATATTGTTTAGCTAAGGATTTTAGGAACTATGTTCTTGGGGGTATTGCTCTATAATTAATTTTCTTCTCTTTTAATATCCTTAAATATCCTCATATGACTTTTTTGAGGTTTATTTTTTATTTATTTGAAAGGTAGAGTTTCAGAAAGAGAGAGAGGGAAAAACAGACAGAAATCTTCCTTCTGCTGGTTCACTCCCAAGTGGCTGCAACAGCCAGGGCTGGTCCAGGGTGAAGCCGGGAGCCTAGAAGTTTTCCCGTCTCCTGCATGGGGGATGGGGTCCAAGGACTTGGACTAGCCTCTGCTGCCTTCCTGGGCGCATTAGCAGGGAGCTGGGTCAGAAGTAAAGCAGCCGGGTCTTGGACCAGTGCCCATATGTGATGCCAGCATCTCAGGTGGAGGCTTAAAGCACTATGCCACAGAGCTGACCCCTCCTTATCTAACTTTTGCTTTAAAATTATTTTATCCTTAGAAAATGAGTTGTTCTTTGTTCACTCTTCTGCTTTCTTTGATAATCATGAGAGTGGCATTATTTTTTCTCTAAAATATTTGATAGAATTCACAGCTAAAATCATCTAGGATTGTTTGATGTTTCCAAATTATATATAAATTCAGATTACTTAATCCATGTAGATTTATTTGGATACTCTAGTTCTTACTATGTCAGTTTTCATAAATTGCTTTTTTTCTAGGAATTTGTTCATTTCATCTAAATTACTAAATTTATCCTGGTAGAGTACTCATAATAGCTTTTTATAATCTGAATGCCTGAAATCTATAGCTTACAATGTTTCATTCAGTGTTATTACTGGAAATTTGTGCTTTGTTCTTTCTGTTTTGTGTGATGAATCTTGTGAAGATTTTAGTCAATTTTATTAATCTTCAGAGAACCATCTGTTGACTACTGATTTTTCTATATTGCTCTTTTTTCACTGATTCTTAATTTATTTTTATTTCCCATTTTTGTTCTATTTGCTTTGTATTTAGTTTGCTTTTATATTTCTCATTTCTTCAAATAAAAGCAGTCATTGATTTTGCATCTCTCATTTTTCCTCTATAGGCAAAATATATAGCTTCCTTTATAAGGATGCTTTAGCTACATCTGTTGTATTATTTTCAAGCTTTTGTTTTTATCACAGCTATATTACTGGATTTCCTGATAAAATATTTCACTTATGCCTTTAAAGATAGCACTGATATTTGCAAGACATAATATAGCATGTTTTCAGGGCTTTGACAAATAGCTCTTTTAAAATAATATGAAATGCGGCTGGCGCCACGGCTCAATAGGCTAATCCTCTGCCTGCGGTGCCAGCACACCAGGTTCTAGTCCTGGTCGGGGCACCGGATTCTGTCCCGGTTGCCCCTCTTCCAGGCCAGCTCTCTGCTATGGCCCGGGAGTGCAGTGGAGGATGGCCCAAGTCCTTGGGCCCTGCACCCACATGGGAGACCAGGAGAAGCACCTGGCTCCTGCCTTCGGATCAGCGCGATGCGCCTGCCGCAGTGCACCGGCCACGGCGGCCATTGGAGGGTGAACCAATGGCAAAGGAAGACCTTTCTCTGTCTCTCTCTTTCTCACTGTCCACTCTGCCTGTCAAAAAAAATATGAAATGCATATTATATTTTTCTGGTAAAGAAACTTCACTGTTAGAAAATAAGCATTTTTAGGTCAATTTAGAAAACGTTATATGTGAAATCACATCACTAAGTTATATGTGAACATCATAAATTATATTTCTTATTAAACTGGCTTCCTGTTTATTAACATGGGTCCCAACACTCAGAGGAAGAGTTGAGGTGGAAATACTGAGTCAAAATTAATTTTAAAAACTCTCATCTTCTAATACTAGTCAAATCTTTGTTCAGTCTCCTATAATTAATTCTTTCTGAAACATTAGTACATGTTTATTTCAATTGGTCCAAACTTAAATGTAAGGAAGTTCTTGTGTTAACACTTTCTTCAATTATTTTACAGCTATTATTCAATAATTTGAGAATTACTGCTCACTCAATGAACAAGCAGGGACATGCTTAATGTAGCCAAAATATTTTCTAGTAATGCTATTTGAATATTCCTTACTTAATGTAATAACTGTTCTTTTCCATATTTCTGACCTTCAGAGTCTGTCTATGCAATTGTTTAATATAACATTCTAAAGACAACTCATGGGGTTGTCGCTGTGGCATAGTAAGTAAACCCACCGCCTTCAGTGCTGGCATCCAGTATGGCCATTGGTTCAAGTTCTAGCTACTCCACTTCCAATCCAGATCTCTGCTATGGCCAGGGAAAACAGTGGAAGATGGCCCAAGTCTTTGGGCCCCTGCACCCACATGGGAGAACTGGAGGAAGCTTCTGGCTCCTGGTTTAGACTGGCCCAGCTTTGGTTTTTGTGGCCAATTGGGGAGTGAACCAGTGAATGGAAATCCTCTCTCTCTCTTGCTCTGTCTGCCTCTGCCTCTCTGTAACACTGTATTCGAATAAATAAATAAATCTTAAAAAAAAAAAGGAGCTATGCAAGACATAAAACATTGTCTAGTAGATACTTAAGATCATTGAGTATTAGTTTGACCTGAGAACAAATAAACCAAACAGAAATAAATAACATACAATGTATAAACATAAAAAAAGACAACTCATCCCTATTTAGTGAGGACCAATAAGGTTGAAGCCAGGTATGAATGAGATGCCCTTCATCTCATTGCAAGTGTTCAAGGTTCTCATTTCTTCTCTTCCTCCTCCTTCTCCTTCTTCTTCTCTTTCTTCTCCTCCTCAAATTCCTCCTCCTTCATTCCCTTCTTACTTTAAATAGATTTTTATTTATTTACCGGAAAAAGTGGACATGGCTAGGGAGAATTCATAAATAAGAGAAAACACATCTTTTGTTCCCCTTGTTTTTGTACAATTGAGTTGGAACATTGGAAAGAATACATTGCTAGCACTAATGGTGACCTTTTAGCTAACTAGCAAATAGGGCTCAGATCCTGCCATGAAGGACAGAGACCGTATGAGGGAGCTTCAAAAAAGTTCATGGAAAATGGAAATCAAAGACATTTATTTTGATGCAAAAATTTGAAATCCATATATATATATATATGGGATTTTCAAAAAGTTCATGAAAATATACATTGTGAAAAAATGTACATGGATATCAATTTTTTATAACAATGCAAACTTATCTTTTAATTACATTTTTCCACAGACTTTTTGAAATACCCTTGTTCCATTCCACACCAATGAGATTAGCAAAAAAAGATCATGCCTGAAAGTAATTCTTTAATGAAAGTGAGAACTCCCATATAATACTGGTATGAGAATAAAATGATGCAATTGTTTTGTAAAGCAGTTTTGCTGCACTTGTTATTTTCAGTGCTTTCTCTTTAATTGTCCTTCCAGATCCACTTGACTTATTTTTTGCCCAGATTTTCCTCTTCAAGGTTGGTCTTAAATCAAAATTCTCCCTGTTCCTCTTTCTGTCGGGTTCAGTTGTAGATTGGAAAGAGATAGAGTAGTGAGTTCATGGTATTTATTTTCGTAGCCCTTTCACGTGTGTTTGCTGAATCCTATCCCTTAAACCACAAATCCTATTAGAGATCTTTCCATAACCCCGCATGGAGTTATATTCTCCAGATCCTTGTAACTCCTTCTTCCTCTCTATACTTGAGGGTTGATAGAGGGTAATGGATCGTTGTTCATTCAATCCCAGAGTACTGCATTATTTCTTCAGACTCTAAATACTTGGAAATGCCTATGAATTAATTTTTATTAAACTCTCCTTGGATTTTGCAGCTTGAATGTGCCATCTGATTCTTGCTAGCATACCAAAGAATATCCCACATAATGTTGCATAGGGGCCCACATTGGACTCAGCAACAGTACAGTTTTCCTCAAGATATATTTTCTCAACCAATTGTGTACATTTATTGAACTATTGTCATAGCAAAAATAAAAAACAATTTAAGGGTCCAAATGGAAGGTAATGGATCAATACCTACAATTATAATACAATCTAATATTATTCAGCAATGAAAATGAAAAAAAAAAGTAGGATAAATGTACCAACATGGATAATGTTCAAATATATAATAATTTCAAGGGAAAAAGATGTGGCTGGTTCTCTGGAGTAGTGGGCCAAGCATCCACCTGTGGTGGTTGCATCCCATTTAGCTGTTCCTCTTCGGCTCCAGCTCTCTACTGATGGCCTGAGAAGGCAGTGGAAGATGGTCCAAGTGCTTGGGCCCGTTCACCTGTGTGAAAGACCTGGAAGAAGCTCTTGGCTCCTGACTTCAGCTCTGCTCAGCTCTGGCCTTTTTGACCATTTGGGGAGTGAATCAGTGGAGAAGACCTCTTACTCTGTCTCTCAATCTCTCTGTCTGTAACTCTACCTCTAAAATAAAAATATTAAAAAAATCAGCATAGAAAATATTAATGGGCAGTATCATAACTATATGCACTGAATTAATAAATTATTTAAAAAGGATATATATGAAAACATCATGATATTAATATTATTTCAATGCTTTTATCAGTTAATGATACATACATATAAGTAGCAAAAATAAAAATGTACATGAGAACGATGATTTAAAATTCAGCAAAATGTTTATTTTTCTAGAAGAGGAGTGTTATTGTTTAAAGACCAAAAGATGACTTCAGTTATGTGTGTTTATAATGTTTTATTTCTTGAAATGATAAATGATGTGAGAATAATTTTTATTTGCTTGAAATAGAGGATAATTTAAAAATATTTTAAAGGTTACGTAAAGTAATAACTAACTCTGAAAAAGTAAGCTTGATTTCTGTTCAGAAGATACTTCAAATTGGAGTTGACTCGCCTTTTCCTTATTTTTATCCCCATAGAAAATATTAAAGCCCTCTAAATTCCTTTTTATTATCAAAGGATATGCCATTTGGTGATGTCCTACACATAGTTTTGTAACATTTGCGCTACTTTCATTAGAGTAGAAATTCTTCCTCTTTTAGTTATTTGTTCTGGACACTGGGAAGAGAAAGTAGGAATTTAAGTGATGGCCTTGCTGCCAATGTTTTGCTTGGATCCACTGGTAGGCAATTTCAGTGCTGCATAAGACAAGAAACCAGGAGACTGGGCAAGGTCATTCCATGGCAATCTGAGGACAGACATCTCAAATGGGACAGCAAGTGCTGCATTTAACATTTTAGCTTCTCTTGTTTTCCAGGATCATGTCGTAATTACAATAGGAAGTGTATTGCTGTAGAGATGAACAAGGTAGAGAAGGTATAAAACATCTACATGAACTTTGTCAAAATTTCTTCTAAAAATCAAATTATCATAATGAATCTTCTAAGACTTAAGTGGGCTAAATGAGTTCCTGAAGTTTTCTGAAGAATAATGCAGGTCAATTCTTATTTTTTTAAAAAAAAAGACCTGTTAACGTCAGTATTCTGTGAGGAAATGCTGTGTCTTCACAGTAGTAAAATTGGTATATATGTCACAAAGTATAATGTGTATTCTTACTAATAACAATGGGATATATACACACTCTGCCTGAGTTTGAGTCTTCACTATGATAATTACTAGCCATAGAGTTTAAACTAACTTGTTACTGAATTCTCTGTGCTTTAATTCCATCATTGTACAATGGAAATTATAATAGCATCAATATCATAGAATTGTTGTGAGGATTACATAACCACTTAAAAGACAACCTGGACATGTAATTACCATGTGACTTACCAACTGCTCCCTTACAAATTTATTCCAGAGAAATGAAAAGTTACAGTTGATAAAAATCTGCATGAATTTCTGTGTAGCTGTTTTATCCATTATAGCCCCAAATTAAAATAATCCTATAGTAAAATGTAGACTTTACTTTTGTTCATGTATGATTGGGTAAACAGTCCAAGAGATGAACAACCACCCTTGAGAAGAGGCTTTGTCACAATTCTCAAGAGCATGGGCCATGCCATGCTATGCAGGGTCACATGTGGAACCACCTGGGTTAGTCAGGAAGCAGAGGACAGGAGTGGGATGAAAATATGGCCAAGAGCCTTATTGTGGTTTTCACTGGACAATGATGAATGAGGCTAGTTTGAGTAACTGCAGAAGATACTGAGGTATGGGGGCTTTCTCAAATTGTTAGTTTCCTGGCCTAGAATAATTAGGGTAGGGGAATATCAACTTGGAGCATAAGGAACTGATAATGGAAGCATGTTGGTAAAAGAGCTGGTTGTAGACTCTGGACTGGTTAGATTGCACATGAAAGATGCCCTTACAGGTGAATAATTTCCTATCTTTAGGTATTGGCTAAGACTTGGGAGCTAGGAGTCAGTTTTCCCAGCATCAGTAAACCCCATATGTCAAAACATCACAATATACAGAAGATATAATACATCACAATATCTTCTGTATATCTTCTGTATATTGTGATCTTGTATATTGTGATGTTTTGGTTTACTGATGCTGGGAAAACTGACTCCTAGCTCCCAAGTCTTAGCCAATACTAAACTGATCTTCTGTATATAAAGAGAATTGAAAATGAATCTTGATGTGAATGGAAGGGGAGAGGGAGTGGGAAAGGGGAGGGTTGCAGATGGGAGGGAAGTTATGGGGGGAAGCCATTGTAATCCATAAGTTGTACTTTGGAAATTTATATTCATTAAATAAAAGTTTTTTTAAAAAACTGTAAATATGAAATTTGTTACCTTTATATAAATTTCTAAAAATAGATAAGAAATATTTTAAATGATTGTATTTATATATTCTGATAAACATAAAATCATTTCTCCCCCCAAAAAATCACAATAAAAACATAGATTTAAAATAATGACAGATAGTTAAATCAACTTTAGTACATCTAAACTATGGGATACTACTCATAAATACTGAGTGAACTATTGAGATATGCCATGAGTTGGATGAGTCTCAACACATAGGATGGTGGACGTGGAGGTGAGGGTGCCCTGTAGCTGTCTAAGGGCAATAAGAAGAATCCTTGTGGTGATAGCACAGTTGCACACCTTGACTAAAACCATGTCAGTGTCCTGGGTGTAATGTTATACTGTAGTCTCACATGATATTACTACTGTGGGAAACTGGGTGAAAGGGATATGTAGGATATCACTGTCTTAATCCTTATAATTGTATGTAGATCTACAATGGCCTAAAAATAAAAAAAAATATAATTATGAAATAAAACTCTGGTACATACTTAGAGCTGATCAAATATCAATTATTTTAATATCATTTGTTTTATAATTCTAGTGTGTTTGTTAGTGAATTCACTAGAGTTGACTGAGTTGTTGACTCCAATATTAAATTTGCAATTTATTGATGCTTATAACATACAATGTCTTCTAAATTAGAGTTATAAAGACATGATTCCTGTTCTCATGTAACTCTAACAAAAAGAAGGAAAGAAGTAAGTGCTTAGTATTAGAAGAGAAGACATAATGGAGTAGTTAAAAAAAGGCTTGAAGTTATGAAGATTTATGTTGAATCTCTTGAATTTCTATCTGTGCTTGCTTGAGCAAATTAGCCTCTTTATTTCTGTTGCTTTATCTATAAAATGATGATGAAAATATTTTCTCCTTCTAGTGTTGTTTTGAAGCTTAAATGAGGTAATATATTGTTTTGATTTTTTTTTTTTTTTGACAGGCAGAGTGGACAGTGAGAGAGAGACAGACAGACAGAAAGGTCTTCCTTTTGCCGTTGGTTCACCCTCCAATGGCCGCCGTGGTTGGCGCGCTGCGGTCGGCGCACCGCGCTGATCCGATGGCAGGAGCCAGGTGCTTCTCCTGGTCTCCCATGGGGTGCAGGGCCCAAGGACTTGGGCCATCCTCCACTGCACTCCCTGGCCACAGCAGAGAGCTGGCCTGGAAGAGGAGCATCCGGGACAGGACCGGTGCCCTGACCGGGATTAGAACCCGGTGTGCCGGCGCCGCAAGGCAGAGGATTAGCCTAGTGAGCCGCGGCGCCGGCCTGTTTTGATCTTTTAATACATATCAGTTAAGCACCTATTACTTGGCTCTCTTCTAGACACTGGGGAAGAAATGTGCCAGCTTTCATGACGGTTAGAGTCTTGTGGATCTTTGAGTACTCAGAGAGATTTGCTAAAAAATTAAATGCTTTCCCTGAAAAGTTGTGTGATTTTCCTTTGGAAACTTGGAAAAAAAATGCAATGCATCTCTACTTTGAGATCAATGAAAGAATCTAATGAATGTTTAGGGCTTTATCTGCTGCATAATGTTTTCTCAATGTATTTATAAAATTTTATATCTAAACTGACGTATCTATTTCCATTACAATTTCAATGATGCTTTATCATCATGTAGGCTTGATATTTGATGGACAGCAGGTCCTATGTAGTCACTTACTTAGCAAGTGATCAATAAATAAGAACAAGAAAAAGAGAAATATAAAATAGTGTGAAGATAGAGATAATTTCTTCCAGGAAGTAGCATTTGTACTGAAACTTGAATGAATGAAAACTCGTCTAAGTACTAGTCATATCATGTCATATCATTCAGCAAGCATCATGTCCTAAAAATAAAAGGATTCATATAATAATAAAAAATACAGTAGCATTTTTCCAGTTGTGTTTTACCTATAACTAGCACATTAAACTCCAGCACTCAATGTCAGCTTCTAAGATTAAAAGATATTAACATATTCAGTAGGGTCGAGTTTTCTGTCTTTGATCTGAATATACTGAAGGCATATAATAATTTTCTCTAAAGTGATTGTATGAAGTATCTCAGTGTGCAGCAGTGATGCGATGGGCTTTTCAAAGCTGCTGCTGCAATCCCTTATGCCAGTTACTCTTACTCAGTAGTATTAAGCAGAAAATAGCAGCTCAAACACCCAGTGTTGAGCTTTTTCCATTAGATGAATTGAGGCTGATTGTGTTTTAACTGTGAAGAAATCCTGACAACTATTCACTTGGCCAAAGGAAGACTGAAAATTTGTGTAAAGAATTATGCAAAATGATTGAAAGAAATTTTAATTGTTAGGCTTGGAAGGCAATTATACATTTTTTGAGAGGATTAATGCTCTTCTCATTAGTTTTCTAGTTAACTTTACCTGGCGTTTCAATTTCTCCTTGTTCAAAACATGAGCATGATTTGACAGTCTGTCTAAAAGTCTATTTCATCACATTCTTTAGTTTCCTTTTATATATTATTTGTATTTCTAGAATATTTATAGAATGTCCTCTTGTGCCTTTTCAAGGATGTAGTACAGTTTCTAGCTAGTTGAAAACCAGAGCCGCACTTAATATTCGCAGCACATTAGGTGCAAAAAAGGACTCAGAAGAAATGTGGAGAACCAGAGAGAAGGGAAGGATTTGAGGGTTTGACAGAAGACGAATTCACCTGCAGGGCTGACCACCACCCAGTTTAACAGCTCAATTACCAGGTCTGCATGTGGCAGGGCCTTCTGGAGTTTCTGATAAAGATGAGGAGAAATTATTATCTTCAGCTTAGCTGTAATACAAAAGTCTAATTATTAGATATCAGATGTAAAACACAAAGGCCTTGGAATCAATCCACCATTATTTTTCTTACTGGGTATGCGATTTGATTGAACTTTTTATAATTAAACTTGCACTCCAAAAAAGTTTCCTCCTGAAGGAAAATGTTTTTGAAAGGATTTTTATATCTTATGGGGGTAGTATATTGTGATAGGTTGTTAAACTTAATTAATTACTTAAAAATACAAGGTAAATGTTTTCTTAGCTTAAATTTATTTAAAGTAGCTTAGAAAATATATCTATCAAGAAATATAGAAAATATATCTATGAAGATGATACATTCAGTTATGGGGGAAGTATTTACCACTTATTGGTACTATGTTGCTATCTTTCAAAGATAATTTCACTGACATCAGTTTGGAGGTAATTTGAAAACAGACACATCATTTACGAAATGTTCCCTACACTTATTAGGAAAAATCTCAGAATATGCAATGTAAAACAGGTGTCTTGAAATCTGGTGAAATACTTTATGAGGATTGTTTATGAAAAATTTTATTAATTTAAATGTTTTTAGTCCTAAGAAAGAACCAAAGAACTGATTTCTCTGAGACTAACTTGAACATCTGGGGTTTGTGGAATGCTTAGGACAGAATTAAGAAGAAAATGAAATCTGAGTTTACCACTCAGATTTGTTGCTCTTTTAATATTAAAAATGATTTTCGGTGTGGGCATTTGGTCTAGCGGTTAAAACGCCATTTGGGACATCTGCATCCCATATTGGAATGCCTAGGTTTGAGTCCCAATTCTGCTCCCAATTCTAGCTGCTTGCTAATGCTCACACTGGAAAGCAGCAGGTGGCGGCTTCAGTAATTGGGTCCCTGAAACCTACATGGGAAACCTGGATTGAATTCCTGGTTCCCAGCTTTGACCACCTTGGCCATTGTGGGTATTTAGGGAATGAACCATGGATAGGAGCTGTCTGCCTGTCACCAAAGAACAAAATAAAGTTTAGTAATGTTTTGGAGCTGGGCATTGTGGCGCAGTAGGTTAAGCCAACTGAGATGCTGGTAGCCCATAAGAGCACCGGTTTGGTTCCAGGCTCCCCTTGCAATCCAGCTCCCCTGCTAATGTGCCTGGAAAAACCCTGAAGATGGCACGGGAGACCCAGATCAAGTTACAGGCTCCTGGCTTTGGTCTGGCCTAGCCCTGACCATTGCAGCAATTTGGGCAGTGAACCAGCAGATGGAACATTCTGTCTCTCTCTTGATTTCTCTCTCACTTTCTCCCTCTTTCTCATAACTCTGCCTTTCAAATAAATAAATCTTTAAAGAATAAATAAAGATGTGTGCATCTTTAAAAATCTTTTTTTTCTCTGTAACAGTTAACATTGATGGGAAGGGATGTATCCATGCGTGAGTAACCCCTTGCATAGGATAAAGTTTGAAAGAGAATGAATCAAACTTTCCCAAAAGCAAACGAGCACCTCTTCTCCTTATTTGAAACAGCAAGAAAAGAAACTTCCCTGAACTAGGTTTGAAATAACACAGAGTTCTATCTTACCTTTACATTATGTACTTGTAATAATAATATCTTCTTACTTTATGTGTCCTGGCAAATGGGTGCTTTAAATATGTTATTTTCTAAAAGATTTATTTTATTTACTTGAAAATCAGAGTTACATAGAAAGAGAAGGAGAGGCAGAGAGAGAGAAAGGTCTTCCATCCTCTGGTTCACTCCCCAATTGTCTGCAATGGCCAGTGCTGTGCCGATCTGAAGCCAGGAGCCAGGAGCTTCCTCTGGGTCTTCTCACATGGGTGCAGGGGCCCAAGGACTTGGGCCATCTTCTACTGCTTTCCCAGGCCACAGCAGAAAGCTAGATCGGAAGTGGAGCAGCTGGGACTCGAACCAGTGGCCATATGGGATGTTGGCACTGCAGGCGGTGGCTTTACCTGCTAGGCTACAGCGCTGGCCCCTACATTTGTCATTTTTAATCAGTAACAGAAAATTTGCAAACTCTTCACTCTAAGGTATATCTAAGGTAAATATTTTATGCCTATTTTGGAAATAAGGAAACTGAAGCTAAGGGATTTCAAAAAATTTACCCAAACCATAATTTGCTAAGGAGTAAAGCTTTAAACCAAAGCCCATGCCCCGCCCACCAATTGCTGTTGCTTCTCTCCCACTGGACTCTTAGCAAAGTTGTGATTTTCTCAAAGTAGAACTAAATGCTTGTGCAGCTTCATTGTCACACTACTGACGACAAAGTTCTGACGTGGGAATGATGGCAGGGCTGCTAAACACCCATGTCAGGTCCAATTGCCACTTGGTTAGGGTTCAGAAAATGGTGAAATTGTTGGGAAGGGGTGGATTCGTAGAAAACTGGGCCCACTTACTCATTTTCGGTCCCTTTGTTTTGGGTCATTTGTATTCATGGAGTTCTGCAGGACTCAACTCAGCAAATTACAGAGGCTCTGGGATGGGCATCTCCTTGATATGCAGGCACAGAGCTCCATGAAGATGGTTGGTGCCCCAGGTAGGAAGTTGACCCAGGTGAGTTCCTTGACTCTCGAGAAATGAGCTCAGTTATAAGAGGAAAGAGTGTTCTGAGACTTGAAATAGAGGAGGAGAAAGTGAGTAAAATTAGATTTAAATGGAAATCTGATGTTCATTTGAATTTGTTCCAGTTATGCTTAGAATGCCTGATGCATTTGAATTTTCAAGTTTAGAACAGTATTATGTGAAAATGCCTCGATAAGTCCAGAGAAGAATATGTCTAAGGGGAATGGAGAAGGGAAGGTATCTTTTATTACTTTCAGCTTTTCCTTAAATCCATTTAATTATCATACCAGCTTACATTTATAATAGCTTTTCAGGGTACTTTGTGATATGTAACTATATTTTATTCTCACAACAGACCTTCACTGTAGGCAACGTAATTAATATTTTCTCCATTTACTTGATAAGAAAACTGAGGAGCATAAACATTACATAAACCTCAATGTATTATTACCATTACTACTGGTGGTGAATCAGCTAAACAATAAAGTTGATGAAGTTTAAAAAACATATACAGGGGCAGGCGCTGTGGCATAGCAGGTAAAGATGTCGTTGCCTGTAGTGCTGGCATCCCGTATGGAAACCTGTTCGAGTCCTGGTTGCTCCATTTCCAATCCAGCTCTCTGCTATGTCCTGGAAAGGGAGTACAAGGTGGCTTGAGTGCTTCTGCTCTTGCGTGGGAGACCTGGAAGAAGCTCCTGGCTTCAGATTGGTGCAGCTTTGGCCATTATGGCCATATGGGGAGTGAGCCAGCAGATGGAAGAACTCTCTCTGTCTCTCTCTCTGCTTCAGCAGATCTATAACTCTGCCTTTCAAATAAATAAATAAATCTTTTTTTTTTAAAAAAAAGTATATACAAGGGTGCTTTAACAACTGTGTGGAAAATTAATCAAAAATAGGTTTATTTTGATGTACAACATGTTTGAAGTCCATGCATACAAGGGAATCTTCAAAAAGTTCATGGAAATATGTGGTATGAAAAAAGTTTGCACATATTTCAACTTTTTTTTGAGCCAACATAAATTGATCTATAATTCCATTTATAAGCTATTTGAAGTAACTTTGCACGTATGTGTGTGTCTGTATGTGTGTATGTGTTAACATTTTATTTTAAATTTAAAGATATAAACGCACACCCTAACACGGGTTAAAGCCTTTTGTTTCTGTGTATGTGTGTGTGTGTGTGTTTGGGAGGCAGAAAGAAAAAAGAGGGAAAGACAAACAGAAAGAGCTCTGATATGCTGGTTCACTCTGCACATGCCCCCATCAGCCTGAAACAGAGCTGAAGTGAAAGCCAGGAATTCAGTTCCTTGTGGGTGGCAGGAGTTCAATTATCTGAGCCAGCAAAACTGTCTCCCAATGTCTGCATTAGCAGAAAGATGGAATTGGGGGCTGGGCTGAAGTTCAAACCCAGACACTGCAGTATGGGATATGGCATGTTAACTGGCATCTTGACCACTTGGCCACATGTTCAACCCCACATATATTGTTAATGATTTAAGTTCCCTATGATGCTTTTTATGTATATAAGTGACAACCATATTAACTTATCTGTAATTTCTAGATTTTGTGAGGGAGAGTGTGAGTTCTTACAAACATTTTTGAAAGCAATGAATGCAGCTTCCTTGTGTATCTTTCCAGTTGTTTTTCAAATACTTTATTGTCATCAAATTTATAAAGTAAGTTGCTATTAATCTTACTAAACCATTCAGTGGCATTATTTTAATGTTACTCTATTTTTAGGTCTATGGCTTATTGGTTTATTAATGTTGAATGAAATTGTGTCATTTTAGTATAACAAATGCAACTGACGTAAACAGGTTTGGGCAGAAATACAACGGATTCTTACAAAATATACAACCCAACTAGTGGGAGCAGACATAGTGTGCACTTGTTGGTCATCTGCTAATGATGAGCATTCTATGTGCCCAAGTGTATAGATGTTGCAGAAATGGAAGAATAGAGCCGGCGCCGCGGCTCACTAGGCTAATCCTCTGCCTTGCGGCGCCGGCACACCGGGTTCTAGTCCTGCTCTGGGCGCCGGATTCTGTCCTGATTGCCCCTCTTCCAGGCCAGCTCTCTGCTGTGGCCAGGGAGTGCAGTGGAGGATGGCCCAAGTCCTTGGGCCCTGCACCCACTTGGGAGACCAGGAGAAGCACCTGGCTCCTGCCTTCGGATCAGCGCGATGCGCTGGCCGCAGTGCACCGGCCGCGGCGGCCATTGGAGGGTGAACCAACGGCAAAGGAAGACCTTTCTCTCTGTCTCTCTCTCACTGTCCACTCTGCCTGTCAAAAAAAAAAAAAAAAAAGAAATGGAAGAATAGGCCTACATTTATCAGTTTTGGAAATTTTTATTACAAATAGTTGCATAGAAGCAATTTCTTCTCAATAATCTTTAATGTAAGCAAAGATCTAGCTAAAATGAATTCATTATGACCTCGCTTATTCAATCAGTGTTTATTAAGTACCAGTTATGTGTCAGATTCACAGCTCTACAAGCTGGGGGTACAGCATGAAGTAAAGCAGATATAACTCTGTACTCTTCTGAAATTCAGATCCCATAGCTGTGGAGAAAGACGTTAGACAAATACAACACAGAAGATTGTGAACATATTAAGCAGAGTTTGAGATAGGGTCTGTGATTTTAAGGCATCACTAGGAAGTAGTTGCTTTAGTAAAGATGTGGAAGAGAGGAGAGAGTGAACATGCTTTAATGCTTGTAACACCAACAAAATGCAATGAGAGTCATTGGAGGACCGCTGTTTTTAGATAAGTGTTGCAATGAGTAGAGCAATGAGGAGAACTACTGAGTTTGAGGGACTGCAAGGAAACCAGTGTGGATGGAGCAGGGTGGCAGAAGGTGGAAAGTAACAAAGCTGACCAGAAAAACAATGAGAGTAGGGGCAGCCTTGCAGCCTTGTAGCCTGTGAGGACTTTGGCTTTTACTCTGAGAAGAACAGGAAGTCACTGAACGATTTTGAGTAAATGGGAGAGGTGACCTGACAGCTGACAGCATCACTCTATGCTAATTTGAGAATGTCCTGTAGAGGGCCAAGGGGGAAAGCAGGCAGACCAGTTGCTAGTAGTCCAGGTGAGAACCATGTCGAAGTTTGCAATTTCTAGCAATGGATCTAGCAGTAGGGGTGGAGAATTATTTCTATTATGAAAAAAGCAAAACAGAACATAGTAGAAGAGATTGAGCCAGAAAAATGAAAATCAAAGTATTTAGCAGAAGGATATCTAGGGTTGGATGTTTGGTGTAGTGGATAGGATACAACTTGGGATGCTGCATCCTGTATTGGACTGCCTGGGTTTGAGTCCAGGCTCTGCCTATCATTCTAGCTTCCTGCTAATGTGTACCCTGAAGTGTAGCAGGTTATGGCAGGATACAGCTCAATTGGGTGGATTCCTGTAATCATGTGGGTGAACTGGATTGGGTTCTCAATTCCCAGTTTTGACCCAGCCTGGCTCAGCAGTTGTATTTGTGGAGTGAACCAGTGGATGGGAGTCCTTTCTGTCTGTCTGTCACTCCCTCTCTGCCTCTGAAACAAATAAAATAAGTAAAAATGATTATTGAAATTATGTTATATCTACATAGTATTTATACAAAACACATACAGCATATAGAAAAAAGTGACACCTTTAATCATACTACATATCAGTGTTAAGGAAATATGGTGCATTACATAATAAAATAACTATATTTTTGGAAATACAAAATGTGTATCTATATAATTTGTATATGTAAAGCATAAAAGATGGATCATGGGTATTTTAAAGTTATCTCCTTTTTGCTCCTGTGCATTTTAAAAAGGTTTTCATATGATGAGAATGCAAGAAATACTAGCTCATTCATTTCATTATTCAATCAACCCCTTTTTTTTTTTTTAAAAAAAAAGGGACTATCTTTAAAATTCTGCACTTGGTTTTTAAAAAGATTCAGAGATGATGAGACATAATTCTTGTTATCAGCCCTCAGAATTTTATAGTGGGGGCAAAAAATAACAATACGTATACCCTAGTAGCAAAAGTATTGTAGCAATGCGATTAGTGAGGTTCAAACAAAATATTATGAGGGGTTACAAGGAGACAAATATTTAGCCGTCAGTGGCATTTGAGTTGGGTTGTGAAATACCAGGGAGGTGTTTTGACAGTTTATGGAATAGAATTTTCATTTGAGGGAAAAGAATTAGCAGAGTTAGAAAGGCAGGGATATATCAGTCATGTTTCAGTAAAGAAGTTATCTGACATGGCTAAAGTATAGAAGAAATATATAAATGTAGTATAATAAAGCATATACATCAGCATATGTATACTTACATATAAAAGTTTAAGTAACATATAGTATGAGGAAGTATATTACTTGAATTGAATTAGACATGAAAAATGACAGATTCATATAACAGAAAGTTACTAGTCTGTTGAAAAATTATGTGTATTTGTACATGTGTATGCTATTTTTTATGTATGAAAACATTTGCACAAAATGTATTTAATCTTTATAAACTTACAAGTTATACTCTGATCACGTGGATAATTCATTTTAGACTTGAGTCACAAAATGATATTTATTAAAAAGATGTGTGCTTATGATGTCCCTCTTTTCCAGAATTACTTCTTGACTTATTTGAAACCCTACCAGTACTAGTATAGCACTGCAAATGTCTATTTGCGGACCGAAGCTTTTAATGCTAGCCCCTCACATACTCAATTTCTTCTGTGAAGTTGCCAGAAGAATCTAGTTCATTTTATGTGAGGTTTATTAGGAAGAATGAAAAGAACTGTGGCCCTACAGAAGAACTTGGTAATGACGTTTGTAGAAAGGTCCTGGGCATCTCATTTTAAATTCTTTGTGACTTAGGGCTATGGAATTGAGCACAAACGAGCATTACAGCTGCCCTTAGTTACATGGCCATAGTTTGCAAGTTTGCATCCGTCAACAGCACTTGGAGGGACTGATTACTTACTTGTGAACATTTGCTCTTGGCTGTAAACTGGTAAATAAACAAAGGCTTTTCATGAGAGCAATGACATTTCGGTAACTCTAGGGGAAGAAAGTCAATGTGAGCACTTGATTATAAAGAGAGGAAACCAAGATGTTACATTTCGCAGTCTCTGTGCCCCCCCCCCCCCATTTGTAACTGACAGATTGGATTTAACACATGGAAACTGGAAGACTACTTGTGTCTTTAAAAAACGGTCTAATTACATTTGGAACTTCAGGGAAATAGAAGATTCCAGGATATTTTTGTTTTGAATTTGAAATCGGGGACAGCGCATGCACAGTTGTTTGTTTTCACACTTTATGGGAATGAATCACACCATGTCGACCGTGAGATTTAATTATGTATTTAGCAGAGAAGCTGGAGATGTGCCAGTGCACTAGCTAAGCTGCTGGAATAGCCTGTGCACAGCCCCTTCCAGCTTCCAGACACTGCGAACCTTTCCTAATAGCACATTTAACATAGGAGATGGAATGATGTTGACGAGATGCGCTGAATCTCAGTGGAAATCTTCTGCTAGGAAACAAAATGCTGATGTCAAAAGGACATTTTTTTGTAACTGGGAGCAAAGCTGCTGGACCTCTGGCACAGGGTCTAACTTAATTGAAGCAAGTTGAGCAAAACATGTCAACGCTGCCTGTTCCCATTGTTCTTTTCGTCTGCAGTCTGGTGCATGCCCCCTGCATCCTCAGTCTTCGTCCACACATGGAACTTGTTGCAATGTTTAGAGCCTGGGGATGAAGGAGAGAAATGAAACTTGGCTTGTTTTAATTTAAAAAATTCACAGTGATTTTAATGAGTTGTCTTCAGTATTTAGTTCAGATTGGAATTGGACAGAAAAATTATTGGATGAATACATGTTCAAATTTTTTTCCAATAACTAAATAGGTTAAGTTAGTTATGGAAGATTTGTGAAGGCCACTACTATAAACTGTAAGGAGATTGTCAAATTTGATATAGTGTTGTCATTAAATCTATTTCCTTCTGAGATGTGTCTGATGTAGTTAGGTTCATTCCAAGAATCTTGAAAGTAGGTAGGACAATCCAGAGTTGCTCTTTTTTTTTTTCCCTTAAGATATCAAAAGCCCGGCAGAAGTCATGCATTTGTTAACATGAAAGAGCTCTAAGGCTAATTAAATATTTTTTCATGTTTGCTATAATTGTATCATCCTGGTTGATTGACTGTGGATAGTAATTTAGTTTTATTGTCTATAGGGGAAAGTAATAAAAAACAGTTTTGATTTTTTTTAAACAAACAAAAAACCCTGGACTCCTAAGATATAATCTCTACCATTTATATTCTTGTGATTGTTTTTATCTATGTTCTTCCTTGTCCCTAAATGGAGATAGGAACTCTACAAGGAAACATAATAGAACAGGAAGTGAGGAATACTCATTCATTTTGATCTCTTAGAAATTCTTTTTGGAAACAGTCGTTGATCTTTTGATCTTTGATCTTTCAATAAAAATATGGAATTCATTCTTCTAGGGTCTAGGAATAATATCTGTGAGGGTTGTTTGAACTTGGATTCAGTGAATTGACTTATATACTAGTATACAAATCTATTTTTTATTTGATCACTTCTAGGCAATAGAGTGGAACTGCTTGATCTTGGAGATGATGCATTTTATTTTTTATATCAATGACGTTATCATGGCATCTTCAAAGGCTGTGATTGGCAATTTTTGGACACAGAGCCGTTACTTGATTGTTTAAATTATCTAAGTAGAGCCTCTGCTGACACTGAGATATAAAATATTGATTTAAAGAAGAGTCCTTGAAAGTATGTAAAATAACTAATGTGTGTGTGTGTGTGTGTGTGTAATAAGGCACTATGAAAGCCACTCATGACCACTGATAGACTTTTACCTCTAAGCTTGGCTGTCAGGCAGCAGCTCTCACAAGTGATCACACTTCAAAAGACCTCTGCCTTGGCTAAAGAAAGCTGATTTTTTTCAACATCATGTCCCCTCCAGCGATTATGTGAAGGGGAACAGGAAATGGGCATTTATAGAAACCTAACCAAGCACCCCAACTTGGCGGTTTAAAGATAAATGTCATTCAGAACTTCCATTGAGTTGGCTAAGGCTCCCATAGAGACCACGGCATGGCTCATCTTCTCCTTTGGTTCAGTGAGTGTTGATCCTTTCCTTTCCTCTTGTACATGTTGATGACAGGAGTATTCTCGAACAGCCTCCTACATACTCATCTCCACCTACAAAAGTCTTAGTGTGTCCAAAAGAAACAACTGATCCTGGCAGTTTTTATGTCTCAGATTGCTGTTAGACTGTTTTTCCTTGCTATCATGAAATACCTGAGCCAGGCAAAATAACAGAGATCTATTTAGTTCATTGTTTTTGTGGCTGCAAATTCAAACAGCGTAGGTTTGGCTCTGGCAAAGGCTTTATGGTAGATGGCAGGAGCACTTGTTGAGGGAGGATATAACATTTTTTATACAGGAAGCTAGACACTAAGAGATCAGACACAGGCTTTTATAACAATTATCTCAGGAGAGCTCACTCCAGGAGTCCAGTGTTCCCTTCTGGGTGCACTGTGCCCAGTGCCCCCAGGATCTTGCTCTTGGCCTCATCTCTTAAAGGTTGAGAGGGCCCCAATAACATACAGTCATCAGTACTGTCCCAAGTGCCTCCAAAGCCAGCTAGTTAATTATACTCTGGCAGGCTTGTTCATCTAATTTTCTGTAGCTGTGTATTCTAAATCCATTTATGCATCCAACAGAGCCACTTTTACATTGGGGAATTCCATTCCAACTACCTGGAACAATACTCCCTCTCTCCACCAAAATTAATTGCTTATTTCCATGCAAAGTATGAGTTATTTTCAACTGAACTTCAGCCATAGTCAATACTTAACAGTCTGGTATTTCAGTCTAAGGGCCACACTTGGAGTATCTGAATTCACACATCACTAATGTACACCTTATTCCATTTTCCAGAATTTTTATTTTTGAATTCCAGATGTTGAAGCCATCATCCTGTTAAGAGCTAGAAAATATTTTGTCATTTCCTGCTATGTGTGAAGGACAATATTCAAATTATTTCCTGAATTGGTTATTTTCTATCTTGCTTTGAAATTTCTATCATTTATACACTGAAGTTATTTTTTCAGTGTGTTTTGATGTGTCGGATTAAACCTGTTATTGTGATTTTGTTTTGACACTCTCAGTGTCACTTTTCAGGAAGCACCTGTCTGAAGAACAACGTAGAGCTCATGCTGCAGGAGCAAATAAGTTGCCTCTGCCAGGGCGGTTGAGTTCTATAGTATCTTTGTGTTCAGGCCAAATAATGCATAAACATGTTTGATTTAATTTATTCATCATTCACATTGGAGAGAATTCAACAGAGACGCATTTACAAAAGGACAATTTCTGCCAAGCCCCCCAAAATTTTGAAGTGTTCCTGGAATGTGTAAATATTAGTTGAGTCAGAACTTCTCAGTTAATCAATTCTTCCATGATATCTTTAGGTCCATGATGAAGGTCATGGTGTACTATGACTATAGCTAATTACTAATGGCTGCATGATGTGAAAAACCAAACACTTAAATATTTTTTCCTAGTTAGATAAGATTTTTAAATGCTAGGAAAAAATGAGCTTTTATCTCAAGGAATGACCTACCAGTATAGGTTTTTCTATACTTTCTCAATATTGATAAATATGTATTGATTTTCAAATTAAAACAGAGATGACTCTCAACTTACAAACTCATGTGGCCTCATGAAGTTCCATCTCTTTAAGTTTCAGGGAATGAAACTGGAGCCAACTTCTGAGCACTTGACTTCTCTTGCTGTGATGACTTCTTTCTTCCTTTATGATTTTTTCCCTCTTTCCCTTTTGCAGAGTCCTAAGGACAGGTCCCTGCCTGTCATCAGGGTCATCTATCTACATTGATAACTGCTAACATATTCCTCTTGCCACATGGCCATGTATGGCTTCTTCAAGCCTGGAGTTTTCCTGGTCTTTCAGTCTGTGTTTCTGACCTGGAGTTCTGTGAATGGTGTCTGTAGCCCCATTTGCTAAGAGCTTCTTTCTCAAAACTTTTCACACAATTTCTCTTTCTCTTGCCACCAGATGCTTACTATGATTGCAGGTGATTGAGGGGATAAGTTCATGTAGATTTGTAAATCATGTATTTACCATTCCTTGAGGCACAGAAATCTTACAGTGTCTTCGATAGCAGGTTACTTGCTTTAATGAACAATAGTAAAACTACATAATATTAAAGAGTAGGCAAAAAGGACTACATGGATTTTAATATTATAAATCACCATTCAACTACAAAACTTAGCACCCATTAATTGACAAAGTTTCTTGTATTGCACATGTAGAACATCAGAGGTCCTGGGCAATGGAAAAAACAGAGATGCAGGCTATCTTCTGCAGAACTGATCACATCCAGAAGCATTTGAAGCTTCAGGGCAGGTGTGGCAAGCTTGTCTATGAATGAGTAAAGACGATTCACAAAATCACAACAGGATTAATCAAGCACATCAAAACATATTGGAAAAAAAATAACTTCAGTGTGTAAATGATAGACGACTCCTCTCATCACCAGACATAAGGATGCTCAGATATGGGAAATCAAAGGTCTCTCTCCTAGCACCTAGGTTTGACTTCTTACTATCTGTGAGTTTTGCCATCTGCAAAGTGGGCAGTTGACTTTCAAAGCATCTTAGATAATTCCCAATACATAATTCTTACATAAGTGGTAACTGATTACAATCATTGTTGAAGAAAACACCAGGTTACTGCAAATGTAGGTTGCCCTCTGCCATCTCCTCACTCTATTAGGGAAGAAAGGATAATGGGTAGGGACCTTTTGAATTGACAGCATGGTTACTTAGATGGTATGGAAATAAAAATAGAAAGAACTAAATTTACTTTGAATTTTCAAGATTAAGTTTCCTGACATCAGAGAAAATGGGTTTCTATATATCCACTTCTCACAAGTGGGTCAAAATGTCTATAAATTAATATCTTGCTAGGATAATTAGATAATTCTTTTTTAAAAATAACATGTACTTATACTGCATCAGACACAAATGCAGGATTCATTGGCAAGAACTAATTGATTTTAATTAGTTAGCTACCTAATTTGGTTTTATGTTTCTGTCTGCGTTTTACCTCCAAATTGAAGACTCTTTACCTTAACAGCTTATGCAGCATAATCTGTTAAACATTATTGGGAAAAGAAATATATCATTCCCTTTGAAAGTTATTCATTCCAATCATAAAATGCCACAGGCTTTCTCCTCCCCCCACCTCACCCTGCCCCCATTCAGAATTCTCTGGGGGAATGAAATGGTAGGGAGATGAAAGTCCTTTAAGACTTCTTCCTTTAAGAAATGAGACTCTCTTTTCCCTAATTTAATTAAAATAAACATGACTTGAGAAAGAACAAGAAATACCTGCAGGTTTAATTCTAGTTTCTCTCCATCTGTCAGACCCATATTTTCTGAAATGACCTAGCAGTTGTGCTGTGAAGGCACCACACTAATGCTCTCCTTTCTGCGTGGATGAGACTCCAGCTTTAGTAAATATTTCAGTTTTATTAATATCAGGTAGAGTCACCTTCTAAAATGCCATTGAAAACTTTGTCTTTTCCTGTGAAGGGTGGCACATTGGCAACTTATTCACCAGTGAAAGCATTCGAAGAGTCTTCTGGTTTAGAACTAAGGATAAAATCGTACCAGGTGAATTGCTTTTCAATGGTTTAGGGCAGGAAGGATGGTAGGGTGGGAAGTATCACTATGTTCCTGAATCTGTATGTATGAAATGCACGAAATTTGTATACCTTAAATAAAATTTTAAAAAAAGATGATATGGAGCCAGTGCTGTGGCATAGGTTAATCCTCTGCCTGTGGTGCCGGCATCCCATATGGGTGCTGGTTCTAGTCCTACTGCTTTTCTTCCGGTCCAGCTCTTTGCTATGGCCTGGGAAAGCAGTAGAGGATGGCCCAAGTGCTTGGGCCCCTAAACTGCGTGGGAGACCCAGAAGAAGCTTCTGGCTCCTGGCTTCAGATCTGCTCAGCTCTGGCCATTGTGGCCATTGGGGAGTGAACCAGCAGATGGAAGGCCTCTATCTGTTTCTCCCTCTCTCTGTCTATAACTCTACATCTCATGTAAATAAATAAACATTTAATAAAAAGACAAAAAAAGAGAATAGAAAGCCACAAAAAAATGATTTAGATATGGCATGGTCTGCTACTCTGAGTAGAGGTGAGCGTATATTTCACCTGTTCTCAAAAAAGAGGTGATAGATTTGTTTGACAAAGCGATAACAACTTAATGATGATACCTGGACATAAGCTGATGCATTGCTCATTTATTTTGTTATTCACCTACCTATTTATTGAGCGCCTATTATGCACCTGTGGAGCTATAGGAAAAGATCCTTGACTTACATACAGAGCCTGTACTCAGTATATCGGTGCCTAGAGTCTCTAAATGACATAGAATAATATGTGTCACCTTACAGGACGAAGCTAGAGGACTGTTTCTCAGAAAAGGTGAGGGGCGATGATGGATAATGAACAAAGTATCTATGGAAAAGTCACTTTTTAAATCTGAGGCTTAACTGTTAAAGAAAGGTAGATTTTCTTAAAGATTTATATTATTTATTTGAAAGAGTTACAGAGGGAGGGAGATGTTTTCCATCCAGTGGTTCATTCCCCAAATAGCCACGATGGCCGGAGTTAGGCTCATCCAAAATCGGGAACCAGGAGCTTTTTCCAGATCTCCCACATGGGTGCAGGAGCCCAAGCACTTGGGCCATCCTTACTGCTTTCCCAGAAGCATTAGCAGGGAGCTGGATTTGAAGTGGAGTAGCAGGGACTTGAAGCGGCACCCATATTGGCTGCTAGTACTGCAGGCCAGGGCTTTAACCCGCTGTGCCACAGTGCTGGTCTCAAGGTAGCATTTTTTAATATGTCTATAAAGGAACATTAGGGAGAATCAATGCACAGACAGGAACATTCAAAGAAGGCAGGAGGATATGTGGCATAAAGAGGGAGAGGAGTGAGTGTTGCAAAAGAATACTTTCCTTGGAGTATACTAATAACCAAAGGAATCTTGATAGTAATCTAGAGAGCAAGTGCAGGGCTTAAATTTCTTTACAGCCTGAAGCTTTAAAAAAATCACAAATATTGATCTTTAATTTTATTTGAAAGATATGGAAAAAGAGGAGGAGGAGAGAGCTTCGGAGAAAAATCTTCTACCTATTGGTTCATTTCCTAAGTGTCTGTAATTGCCAGGGTTGGGCCAGGCTGAAGCCAGAAATCCATAATTTAATCTGGGTCTCCACATGGATGGCAGATACTCAACTGCTTGAGTTAGCATCTGCTTCCTCCCAGGGTGTGCATTAGTAGTAAGTTTGAATCAGGTGCCGAGCTGGGACTTAAGCCTATGCACTGCAATAATGGAGGGCACACATTTAAAGCAGTATCTTAATCATTGTGCCAATAGTCATCCTTATAACTCGGGCCTTATTTTCCTGATTATTCATTCAAAGTTCACATTTTCTTTATACAACAAGTACATCTGTTTTCATTTAAAAATTTTTTTGTTTTCAGAAAGATAAGACAGTTCTGTAGTAGAGTGTCTCATGGCTTATGTGAACCTTGAGTTTGGGAAGTGTGGACGCATATTTGCTTCTATTTGAGTATCAGGAAACAGATATAGAAAGGAAGATTGTGACTGGCCTGGAACAGGAAATTCTAAGCTGTTGCATGTGGAAGAAATTCATTTGGTCCTGGGAGATATTAGAAGATTTAAAAATTACGGCAATCACAGGATACAGATTTTCTTTGAATGAGTAGGATTGACTTGGCAGTAGTATTTAAGATGAATTAGCTGGGGGAGAGACAGCTACAAATGCCATTCAGGATTGTGTAATAGATGAGATAACAGAAGAGAAGGCAGACAGCATAGACCTAGAAAAGATGAAACTGAATTTGTAGGAAGCTGGATCATATGCAGAGGAGCTGGTGTTTGAGCTAAGGCACTCTGAGTTGGGAAGTGGACATCACAAGTGGCATTTTTAAAGTCCCACTTTAAGTCACTAAATTTGAGACATCCGAGTGTTATTCTAGCAATCTGTCTTATAGAAGCATGAATGATGTTTTAACTCCTATTTATCTTATTAGGGATGCATTACCCTTAAAATCTCAGATGTATTTTTTTTTTTGACAGGCAGAGTGGACAGTGAGAGAGAGAGAGAGACAGAGAGAAAGGTCTTCCTTTTCTGTTGGTTTACCCCCCAATGGCCGCTGCGGCCAGCGCACCATGCTGATCCGAAGGCAGGAGCCAGGTGCTTCTCCTGGTCTCCCATGCAGGTGCAGAGCCCAAGCACTTGGGCCATCCTCCACTGCCTTCTTGGGCCACAGCAGAGAGCTGGACTGGAAGAGGAGCAACTGGGACAGAATCCGGAGCCCCGACTGGGACTAGAATCCGGTGTATTTAACAATGCCTTGTCAATATTTTAAATAATTTATGATTATGTAATCTGATCATTCACTATTAATGCAATAACTTAATCAAACATTTTAGAAAATATTAGAGACTGAGAGTCACAGGGAATAAAATGGACTTAGGTTTCAATTAAGAGGTATAGACATTTTTGGAGTAGAAAAACTGGATATTGATAAAATACTTTCAGGAATAATATATATCTTACTAGAATAAAACTGTATGACAAAAGTAAAATGAAAAGGAGTTTAAGAAGTAAAGGAAAGGATAAAATTCCAAATGATACAGAGTAGGTTGATAGTATACTTAAAATTTATTTATTTATTTATTTATTTAATCTGAAAGGCGGGGTAGGAAGAGAGAATCTCCCATCAGCTGATTCACTCCACAAATGCCTATAACAGCTGAGACTGGGCCAGACTGAAATCAAAAGCCAGGAACTCTATCCAGGTCTTCCACATGGATGTCAGGGTACCTTTGTACCAATTGCGATGAAACAGGGGAGTGCCACACATTGATAAAATTTGACAGTCTTTTATTGACAGCAGTTGAGAGCGAGCTCATGCCCCAAAGAACTCTCAACCTCAAAGCTCAAAGCAACAGGATTTATAAAGGCAAAAAAAAAAACCACAAGAAGGGGTGGGGAGATGCATGGGTGATAGGGTCAAGTAACATAAATCATATGTAGAAATTATACCAACTGCGATCTTCACATTAGTCCAAGTGCAGTCTATCTGTTTTAAGCCTGAGTGACCAAGCTACGGGGTTTCTATGTTCTGCCAAGCATGATATGGTGTGCTGTTATGGTCTTAGTTTTAGACCATAGTCTCTCATGGTGCGGGGTGATTTTTTAAGATGGAGTCTTGTCTGCTATAAAATGGAGTCTTTACTGCCAGGGTGTCACTTTAGCCCAAATCCTTCAGACATCATCTAGCGTCTCTCAGGGTGTGCATAAGAAGACAGAATGGGGAATGTAGCTGGGATTCAAACCCAAGGGATGTATGTGATGGTCCCAAGCAGTGTTTTAACCAATGTGTCAAACTCCTACCTTTCAATCATGTGCTTTAAAAATCCATGATGAAATACTCTTGTACGTATATGGTTTAGACTGGATGCATTTAAAAGTGATCAGATTTCTATTTTTAAATATCAATATTTATGTGTATTTTGGCAATTTAAACTTATAAAGAATTCTATACATGAATTTAAAAGAATGCTAGAGGAACATACAGTTATTCAGATTTATTTTAAGGAGTACAAATCCATGTACAACAACAAAAAATTGAGGAGTGCTGCTCTAATGTATTTTGGAGTCCAGCTATTCTGGAACCACATTTTTGGATGCTGATCTTCTGAGTTG
This sequence comes from Lepus europaeus, assembly GCF_033115175.1. Lineage (NCBI taxonomy): Eukaryota > Metazoa > Chordata > Mammalia > Lagomorpha > Leporidae > Lepus > Lepus europaeus. The sequence goes on along the minus strand of NC_084838.1, from coordinate 81,414,813 downwards.
GAGTTTCTTGCTGCTCTTCACTTAGCTTGGACATTTACTACTACTAAAATACTCAAAAATTTAAAAATATTGGAGATTGAAGGTCACAGGGTATAAAATAAGCAAGTTTATTTTATTGCCGTGTAGCTGCGGCGATATGGAACTCATGGCTGGTGGTTCCTCACACATAGTATTGCTAGCCACAAAAGGCCTCTAGAGGGGGCTGGTGGTTCAGTGGAAACACTGATCATCTGTCAAGGTCAGAATCCTGACTGCTTTCTTCCTAGGTGTGTGACCTTGGGCAAGTCTGTCAACTTCTTTGAGCCTCAAATGTAAACACCTGATGTGGTTGTGGTAAGGGTAACGTGATCATTTCTATGGATTCTTCGCACCATGTGACACACAGAGATAACTCAGTATAGTTCTTGGTACAATAAAAAGTTTGATATGGTCTTAATATATTTGTACTAAGGAACAAATAGTTTTTAGGGCAACTAGTGCTTTCAGAAGCAAATGAGTTTAAAGAGCTCTGTCAATTTTCTATTCACCTTTTCTCTTTTGAGAAACACAAGTCTTTCATTAAATTAGTAACAAAAACAGTTAAATGATAGTAAAATGCTAAATAGTATGTGTTACGTGCACTGCTGTCCAGCAGCTTTTAAACACCTTGTTTATCACTGCAATATTTCTCTACTGGTGCCTCTTGGGCAGTAGAAGTATGCACAGGTATGACACAGTATGTCATGATGGCTCTCTAAATCAGAGGCATATAAATAAGACTTAGTTTGGAAAATGATGAATGTGGATCCATTTTCTATGTAAGGATTCAGCAGAGCCAGGAAATGTTCTTCAACAGTTTCAAGTCTCTGGTACAGAAGTGGTCCTGAAGCTGGTGGCTGTGGTAGTGGAAGTGATCACCTTCCTGCCATTGGAGCAAACTTTAGCTCCTACTTCATGGTGGCAGAAGTAGCAGGTGACTCATTGGAGTAGTTGTGGACACCCTGTAGATCTGTCCTGGAAACATGGGGCCTACTCTGGAGCCCCAGCCTTCTCATCTCTCCCATGATCCCCGTGTATCCTGTCAATAAACTCCCTTGTTTGATCAAACTGCCTACTAATTCTCTGACAGAAATAAATATACAGGAGATAGTTTTACAAGAGAGACTTTGAAGAAGCACCCACCCATGTTCTAATATCAGTCCCATTTTAATCCAATCTCTAGCAGATTAGAATCCATTTTTTTATAACACTGTACACTCCACACATACTTCCATCCCAATTTTGTGTCTGCATAGCTCTACGCTTTGTGCTGTATAAGGAGTTCCTTTCTTTGGGTCTTTTGAGTTTTAAGTTTTTATCTTTTCATCTGTTGCAAAATCATGCTTAACAGCAGTGGGGTGCTTTGTGAATGGAGTGAAATGGGAAACACATTACAAAATGAAAAAGACTTGAGTAAATAAAGACATGTAGGAGGTACATCTTAACTGAATAAACCAGAGAGCAAAATTCCTGGGGCAGGTGTTTGCACAGTAGTTAAGCTGCTGATTAGAACACCCATATCCCACACTACCTGGAGTACCAGCTCCTCCACTTTTGATCCAGGTTCCAGAAAATATGCACCCTGGCAGGAAGAGGATGATGGTCTAGGTACTTGAGTCCCTGTCACCCATGTGGGAGTCACAGATTGAATACTGACTTTAGCCTGGCACAGCTGTGGCTGTTGTGGGTATTTAGAGAGTGAACCAGCAGATAGAAGATCTCTCTCTGTCATTCAAATAAAATGAAAATAAGTAAATAAAAATTATTTAAAAATCTAATTTGCCACTATTCACTCAGTCATACTCCTGAGTTGTGGTTTGCTTTGTAAAAGCCAATCAGAATGACAGGGCACTAATAGACATGGGTAAATTTTTTATCCCTCTTTTCACAGGTAGATATAGAAAAGGAAACAGAAACATTGAAACATTTAGGAAATGTGAACCTTTGAGAGGGACTTTGTCTTATAACCCAACGACTTTTTTTTTTGGACAGAGTGGACAGTGAGAGAGAGAGACAGAGAGAAAGGTCTTCCTTTTTCTGTTGGTTCACCCCACAATGGCCACTGCAGCCGGTGCACCATGCTGATCTGAAGCCAGGAGCCAGATTCTTCTCCTGGTCTCCCATGTGGGTGCAGGGCCCAAGGACCTGGGCCATCCTGCGCTGCACTCCTGGGCCACAGCAGAGAGCTGGACTGGAAGAAGAGCAACCAGGACAGAATTTGGCGTTCCGACCGGGACTAGAACCCAAGGTGCCGGCACCACAGGTGGAGGATTAGCTATTGAGCCATGGCGCTGACGACCCATCGACCTTGGAAAATATATGGAATAAAACTTGGAGTGAAAAAATCTAAGGAATGTTTCTGTAGGCTGGTGTAAAAGTTATGTTATGTGAAGCAATGCAATGAGTTACAAAAGATCACTTCATTTATTTGTTTGTGTTCAATTTAATGAGTGTGGTATTTAGTATAGTCCATTTTTTGACTACTCTTAACTCCTTGACTGATTTGGAATATTACCAATATCACATGATATACATAAATGCAATATATACCTGTTCAATTACAGTGATAAATGTAATTTGTTTTTATTTAAATTTTCTCTGATACCAGTTATTGAGCAAATGACATTGTAGCCTCTTTGTGAAAACTGCAGGCAGAGTAAGTAAGGCCTGCTATCTCAGAAGCTTCAAGTTTTATCTCTAATCCTCAAAATTTTGAAGTTGAATATTAATTAACTTTGGATAAGGTAGTAATCAAGTGTGGCTAGACAGCTGTCTCCTGATTACATACCTGAGAAAATATATATGATATTTTTACCATTCAACTTGAATTCACTTATTGACTGTCCCAAACTTAATAGAGGGTTCTTCAAGCAGAAGAACCTGAATGGATGTCAGCTGAAAATGAAAAAAGTATTTACCCCCCAGCCATCTCCAGGCTCAAGATGCACAGTTCCTCAACACATACGTTACATGTGAGAATGCTGCAAAAAATTTGGCAGGTTTACTGATTACTCATTTCTTATGTAACCATTGTCTGGTCTATGAAAAAATATACTTTTTTTATTGTAAAAATAATGTCACCTTTGCACTAGTAGACAAGGTGGTTTGGATGCAAGAAAATATTCCCGTGAAAATACTTGGATGACTTCCTTTTGGCTCTGTTCAATCCTCTTGGTAGTTTGGTAGTTCTCTCTTGAAAGTCCTTCTGCTTTCATAGATTTAGATCTTTCAAACTTTTCTTTTTTTTTTTAACTTTTATTTAATGAATATAAATTTCCAGTATACAGCTTATGGATTACAATGGCTTCCCCTTCCCATAATTTCCCTCCCACCCGCAACCCTCCCCTCTCCCGCTCCCTCTCCCTTTCCATTCACATCAAGATTCATTTTCAATTCTATTTATATACAGAAGATCAATTTAGTATAAATACTTCAACAGTTTGCATCCACATAGAAACACAAAGTGAAACATACTGTTTGAGTACTAGTTATAGCATTAAATCAAAATGTACAGTACATTAAGGACAGAGATCCCACATCAGGAGCAAGCACACAGTGGCTCCTGTTGTTGACCCAACAAATTGACACTCTAGTTTATGGCGCCAGTAACCACCCTAGGCTGTCGTCATGAGTTGCCAAGGCTATGGAAGCCTTCCAAGTTCCCCGACTCTGATCATATTTAGACAAGGTCATAAAAGACAGGTTGAGGATAGTAACCAATGATCCTAAGAGTGGCCTTAACCAGGTCTGAACAATTATACAGCATTAAGTGGGGAAGAGGACCATCAGTACACACAGGTTGGGAGTAGAGCCATTGGTGGTAGAGTAGAGGTTATGATTACAAAGGAATGAGGCCCAAGTGCACCCAAACCACCTTGTCTACTAGTGCAAAGGTAAAGAGGCTGTAGGAGGTTGCTTGACTTTCTACCACATTCTCTCTAAACCATCCCTACTGCTTTCCGCTTTGTCTTCAGAAACCAACGTAACTGACTTCAAAATCTGTCAATGTTAAGCAAAGTGGCAGCAGCAGAAATAGAGAAGAGAATTCATGCAAAAGCTCCATGACACCTCTATCTACAAGCAACAGCACCAGAACAGAGGTCACAAATCAGAACTAGATCATTGATGGACATTCTGTGAATTAAATTTCTTGGAACATCAAAAAAAAAAAAATAATGTCACTACATTACTGAGAATTTGGCAAATAGAAGGAAAGACATCAATCACAGTCCCAACATTCCCAACTTTTAAAAAGTACATTTGTGGGCTCCTTTCCTTTTTTTTTCATTCAAATAATGTTTCCAGTATTCTGATCATAAAGATTTATTTATTTATTTTTAAACATTTATTTAATAAATATAAATTTCCAAAGTACAGGTTATGGATTACACTGGCTCCACCCCCCCATAACTTCCCTCCCACCCGCAACCCTCCCACCTCCTGCTCCCTCTCCCATCCCATTCAGATCAAGATTCATTTTCAATTATCTTTATATACAGAAGATCAATTTAGTATATATTAAGTTTGCACCCACACAGAACATAAAGTGTAAAATACTGTTTGAATACTAGTTATAGCATTAATTCAGATTGAACAACACATTAAGGACAGAGATCCTACATGAGGAGTAAGTGCACAGTGACTCCTATTGTTGACTTAACAAATTGACACTCTTGTTTATGACATCAGTAATCACTCTAGGCTCTTTTCATGAGTTGCCAAAGCTATGGAAGCCTTTTGAGTTCATCGACTCTGATCTTATTTAGACAAGGTCATAGTCAAAGTGGAAGTTCTCTCCTCCCTTCAGAGAAAGGCACCTCCTTCTTTGATGGCCTGTTCTTTCCACTGGAATCTCACTCACAGAGATCTTTCATTTAGTTTTTTTTTTTTTTTTTCTTCCCAGAGTGTCTTGGCTTTCCATGCCTATAATACTCTCATGGGCTTTTCAGCCAGATCCGAATGCCTTAAGGGCTGATTCTGAGGCCAGAGTGCTATTTAGGACATCTGCCATTCTGAGTCTGCTGTGTATCCCATTTCCCATTTTGGATCGTTCTCTCCTTTTTAATTCTATCGGTTAGTATTTGCAGACACTAGTCTTGTTTATGTGATCCTTTGACTCTTAGTCCTATCATTATGATCAATTGTGAACTGAAACTGATCACTTTGACTAGTAAGATGGCATTGGTACTGACAGAATGGGAAAAAATATTTGCAAACTATGCAACAGATAAAGGATTAATAACCAGCATCTACAAGATATCAAGAAACTCCACAACAACAAAACAAACAACCCACTTAAGAGATGGGTCAAAGACCTCAACAGACATTTTTCAACAGAGGAAATCCAAATGGCCAACAGACACATGAAAGAATGTTCAAGATCACTAGCAATCAGAGAAATGCAAATCAAAACCACAATGAGGTTTCACCTCACCCCCGTTAGAATGGCTCACATTCAGAAATCTACCAACAACAGATGCTGGCGAGGATGTGGGGAAAAAGGGACACTAACGCACTGTTTGTGGGAATGCAAACTGGAAAAGCCACTATGGAAGTCAGTTTGGAGATTCCTCAGAAACCTGAATATAGCCCTACCATACAACCCAGCTATCCCACTTGTTGGGATTTACCCACAGGAAATTAAATTGGCAAATAGAAGAGCTGTCTGCACCTCAATGTTTATTGCAGCTCAATTCACAATAGCTAAGACCTGGAACCAACCTAAATGCCCATCAACAGTAGGCTGGATAAAGAAATTATGGGATATGTACTCTATAGAATACTATTCAGCAGTCAAAAACAATGAAATCCTGTCATTTGCAACAAAATGGAGAATCTGGAAAACATCATGCCGAGTGAATTAAGCCAGTCCCAAAGGGACAAATATCATATGTTCTCTCTGATCGGTGACAACTAACCGAGCACCAAAAAGGAAACCTGTTGAAGTGAAATGGACACTATGAGAAACAGTGACTTGATCAGCCCTTGTCCTGACTGTTGATATAAAACTTAATACTTTATCCCTTTTAGTATTTTTTTCTTCTGCTTAATACCATTGGTTGAACTCCGTAATTTACACACAATTATTCTTAGGTGTTTAAATTTAACTGAAAAGTGATGCCTGTTAAATATAAGAGTGGGAATAAGAGAGGGAGGAAATGTACAATTGGGGACATGCTCAATCTGACTTGCCCCAAATGGTAGAGTTAGAAATGTGCCAGGGGATTACAATTCAATCCCATCAAGATTTATTTTATTTATTTTAAAGTGAGAGTTTCACAGAAAGAGAGGAGAGGCAGAGAGAGAGAGAAAGAGAGAGAGAGAGGTCTTCCATTCATTGGTTAACTCCCCAATTGGCCACAATGGCCGGAGCTGCACGGATCCAAAGCCAGGAGCTAGCAGCTTCTTCTGGGTCTCCCACGCGGGTGCAGGGACACAGTGACTTGGGCCATCTTCCACTGCTTTCCCAGGCCATTAATAGAGAACTGGATTGGAAGTGGAGCAGCTGGGACACAAACCAGCGCCCATATGGGATGCCGGCACTGCAGGCATTGGCTTTACCCACTAGGCCACAGCGCCGGCTCCACAATGTGCTTTTAACAGCTTTGTCCCTTCTTGTCAAAGTTTGCTTAGGAAGGATTCTTATGTGTTGCTATTGTGGACTCAAAGTGATTCCCTTTAAAAGTTTTATAGTTGTGCTATGTCAGTCTCTTATCTATGGATATGTTATTTACTTGTAGCATTTTCAATAAAATATATTTCAATGAATATCTTGTGATCACTACATTTTCCGTATTTTGGATAATGTCTTCAAGCTAAATCCCCAAATTACAGAATGACCTTTTATAACTTGACATCTTAAGGAGATTTTGGAGAATAAAAGTAACTTGGTAAATCTTTTCTGCTGATTGTAGAAAATATTTTCATGAGAAAGTATTAAAGTTTCAGGAAAAGGAAGAAATGGCCATTAATGAGGTCCTGTAAAGAAAGGAGGGTCTGAGGCTGGAATATCTAAATGTTCATGGATAGTTAATAATAGAGGGACTCACACAGGGAGAAGTGGATGTGGATATTCTTGTTGGTGTAGTAGCAAGAAACACATGCCATCCCCTCACTTTTCTTTACCGTTTCTTTCCTGCCTATCAGCTCCTCATACATTTTCTCTCACCAGAGCCAACAAAAAGCCTCTCTTCGTCAGAGGGCTGCCTTCAGTTTACTGAAACCATGAGTACATCTGGAGGCTAACGTAAATCCTAAAATAAACAGAATATCTAGGAGGGCTTGTGAAAAACAGAATGCTGACCTATTTCCAGAATTTTAGACTGGAGGTAAGGAACTAGAAGCTCCATTTTTAGTAAGTTCCCAGATCTGGGAATCACACTTTTAGTCTCTGTCCTCAAGGCTTTATTCCAATCAATTGCAAGTAGTCAACATGCCTACGAAAACAAACACACTCAAAAGAATGAGAAATTCATTAAAAAAAATCCTAAAATAAACAAGCCACTTTCTTTTGGTTTACATTCTTCTGGTGTCTCTTTTCCATTCCTTTATTTTCTTTTCATGTTGTTTTAAATGCTTCTTCTAAGTGACATATAGCTGGTCTGTAGTCTTTAACTTGACTGCATCTAGGTTAAAAGTGCACACATGGATCCGGTCCAGTCTCTTAGTGTGTTTTGTTTCATCCTTTCCTACATTGTTCATGTTTTGGATTGTTTATTCCCTTTTCCTTTTTTTCAGTTATTATTGGTTTGCTCAAGATGCCGTTTGTCCAAATCTTCCCTTTTTAATTTGAAGGATCTACCGCCTGTATATTTTCATGGCTATCACCCCTCTTCTGGCTCTCTTAACGAGGTGCAGATGTTTCTACTAGAAGTTCTGCAAAATTGAGCAACTATTCCCTGGATGGACATTGATTTCCTAGCCTCTCATTTCCTCAGATCCTGCCCTTCCTGCCTTTTCCTCCTGTGCGCCTGCATTTGATAAGCCCGTGCTTCGCTCCTTCTCTCTCTTCTCTCAGTTCTGTGAGCTCTTTGAAATGTTTTACCTTTCTTCTCTCCCCACCCACCTTGAAGTTCTAGGGTTTCTTAGGATCAGCTTTTTACTTATAAGAATTTTAGAAATGACTCTGTGTCACCAGGGAGTGACATTAGGTGATACTTGGAGGCAGTGAGTCCCTTGGTTTTCATTAAATCACACCATGAAGACTTTTTCTCTTTCTCCTCCTCCTTGAATTCTAGGCTCTGGCTCTTCAGGTGGTTTTACTTTGAGCTTCAATGTCTCAAAGGATCTTGCCCTGGGCTGTGAAACACATGCATTTGTGTGCATACATATGCACATGCCAGGAGACTCCCAAACAATGGAAACATCAAGAGCTAGCTATTGTTCCACTCATTTCTGTTCCCCTTTAGAAAACAAACGGAAATGCGAGAATGAAAGAATACTTTTACAGGTTTAACCTCGAATTTGCTGTGATTTATTTATTTATTTTGAAATTTAACTTTTTTTTTTTTTACCCAGAATCTTTTTATTTAAGGTATATAAACTTCATGCATTTCATAAACACAACTTTAGGAACATGATGATTCTTCCCACCATACCGACCCTCCCACCCGTACTCTCACCCTTCTTCCTCCTCCCTCTCCAATTCCCATTCTTAATTATTACTTAGATCTATTTTCTATTAACTTTATACACTTAAGATTAACTCTAAATAAAGAGTTCAACAAATAGTATGAAAAAAAAACATTTCCTCAATAGTCGAGACAAGGGCTGAAGATAAATGATTTCCCTCCAGTTACCACAGACTTGGGGCAGGCCTCATAGTATCCACACAACCACCACACCACACTCTGTTGTACTCTCTCAGCTCCTTGATGTTCCTACAGTTGTTTTTCACACCTCCAGGGGTTCTTGGCAACTGTCTGACTGCAGTGCTGTATGCCATCAGAGTGTGCTATCCCCTCTTAAAGATTAAAAAAAAAAAAAAAAAACTTTCAATGAGATTGTATTTATGTTTTATTGCTTTTTTTTTTCTGGGCTCTGAGGTCAGCTTCCATTATTCTCTTTATCAAGGTGAGATGTGCCTTTCATTTGGCGAAGATGCCACCAGGTTTGCTTATGGCCTCAGAAGGATTTATTTACTTTTCTACATAATTTTCAGATGTGTTCTAATAATATGTCAAAATTTAATTTGAAGTTTGTGATTCTGACACCTCTTTTTTTCTACCAGACACCCTTGGGATGTGTCCTTGATACTGTGAAAGGGACTTTACTAGGTGTAAAATTTTGAATATGAAAATCAAGAAGTTTTCATGATTGTAGTGCAATCATCATTAAAATTCTCTTTTGTTTGAACACAAATACTGATCAGTATATGAAGCAATTAGTACTTGGTGGTGGGATGATATAGCAATCTAAAACAGGATTGCAACTTTTCTAGAAGCTTTATTAGTTGAACTACTACTTTATCTCTAAAATGAAGTGTCAATATCAGTGCTGTTTGAAAATATGTGGTTGTCATCACTCCGTCCCGAAGGTTTGCACTTGACAGAGTGGTCCCTGAAAAGGTGCAAACTCTTGCCTCTATTTCAAAGGAATCCAAAGGTAGGACTTAGGAAAAGGTGACCAGAGAAGCAAGATTTATTTACGTATGAAGCAAAAGTTCACACTCATGAAGGACCGAGGGCCAGCTCAGGAGAGAGAGTGTTTGGGATGTCCTTTTATTTGACTTGGGGATGTAGGGTCTGCTGCAAGACCTAACTGAGTGTTCAAAGTCTTGAGTACCATCAATTTCCCTTTTTTTTAAATCTTGGAAGTGCTATGGTGTTAGGTAAGTGATGGGGATGTGAGTGTCAGCCATGGCAATTTTATCATAATGACATTAATGGCATAATGAACTAACGATCATTGTAAAGACATAGCCAGCTGTCGTATTGGATGTTTTTAGCCAGCACAGATTCTAAGCAGCAAAACCCTGGCAGCTGTGGTTTTGAGCCATACAGAAGAAAGTGGGGTTGGGGCTTGCAGGCAAGCTGCAGAATACTTGCTGGCAATTTTCAGTACTAGCTACCTACCTGCCCTACATTAACACATGCACTTCTTTGAATATATTTTAAAAATATAAGTATAAACTTTTGACTATAGTTTTCCTTTTTTTTTTTTCAACCAGAAAATTCTCTAAAGGGGCAAAAACTTCAGTCTTAAGCTCACCTTGAGAACAGGTAATATATATGGTCATTCCAGAAGAAAATAACAAATAGGAACACTCACCACTTTAGAGTGAACAGAAGTAATTATCTTCAAGAATATTTATATTTGCATGAGAAAATTTAATTAAATGTAATTTTTTCTTGCAAGAAATAGCAAAAGATAGATAGGAGAAAGAGAAGGATTGATAAGGGAGGAGAGAGGAAAGAGGAGAGAGAGAAAGAGAGAGGGAGAGAGAGAGAGAGAGAGAGAGAGAAGGGTGCTTACTATATTACTTGCCCCTTTACCTCTGTAGGAAACAAAATTGACTTAGACAACTCCGGATGACATTTTTCTGGCCCATTTATGTTTAGATGGTGCACTTTTCTAAAATCTGTTAAAATGCCAACCTTCCAGTGCTTAAAAAATAGAAAGTGCATTGCATCTGAAGTTGGAAGCTCTTTACATTGGAGACCAGACTGAAGTTCTAGTCCTGACTTGAAGAATTCTTAGGTATGACCTTGGGAAAGTCAATTAGCGATTCAGAATCCTCTTTTCATCGGGCTGTTGCAAAAGTCAAAGGTGGTGGATATGTACCTCTTTTTCTGGCTGTTTCTTACCTCTTTTTAAAACTATAAAGTACATACACATCTAAGATATTCATTAATTTCTCCTAATATCTATGCATTGTCATAGAGCTTTTTGATTCCATATGATGGATGTACTCATATGGGAACACATTCAGAAAAGATATAACATTAACTGTTGTTTGGCTGCTGTAGTAATTGAAAACCCTCAAATTTGAACCCTTCAGAAAAAATTAAAAAAAGAAAAAACACCTCATTTCTCATGTAACATCTTCATAGAGCAAAATCCACAAATTCTTGACAAAATAGCATTCTGGATACATGCCCTGTGGAGTTTCCACAATTGCTCTTGACTACCAACCATATGTGTAGGTATCCCTGCAGCTCTCCTCAAACCCTACCTCATATTTTTAGTGACATCCTCTGCTTGAACGCTGGCTACAGCCCACACATATTCTAGCTGTGGAAGCATCAGTCACCTGTTTTAGTCTCCCCTAGATCTGAACATCTATTTCCTTATTATATACCTCAAAAAGCAAGAAAATTCAGACAACTCTAAATTTGTGATGAGACTCGAAGGAGACTGTCAAGGTCAAGACTGGGCTTTGTATTTTTATCCTTGCTTAGTCATGCAGCACTGGTGAGGGATGCAGTGCGTGGGAATGGTTGTTCTTCATCATTAGAACTGTGGGTAAGGGTTATCAAATTGAGAAGAGATGAGAACTACCTGGCATTTTTATTGAAGTAGTGAAATCACAAAGGTGCAGATATTTTAATCTTGATCAATACCATGACCTTTGAGAAGAAAGCTGTGGCTCAGCTCTGAGCAAAATGAAGCATGCACATATATGCAACACAACCTTATGGGTACAGAAATCAGTTAGCTTAAAGCCTATTTTTTTCTTGATAGTACATTCTAGATTTCAAGACTCCTTTCTTGGAAAAGAACAAAAACAAAACAAAAACAGTAAAGCCTCTCTGTTGCCTGTCAAATCAAGTTCTTAACTTTCTTAATTGTGTGGTTCCCTACATATCATATACAGAAAGAAAACTGCAAATACCCTTTGATGCATGACTTTAATAAAGCGATTATCTTTGTCAGCCTCATAATTTGTCCCCAGAATTTTATTTTTTGTTAGTCTTACTCTAGAGCCTTTGCAACTTGGAAAGCTATTGGGTTGCTGTCAAAGCTTGAAATACTCTTACTAAATTTATTTTTTAAAGTTTATCTCATCAGAAGGATAAAAGTAGGCATATAATATGTAAATATAAAAAAGGATCGCCCAAAATCTATTTTGTCTGTGTCACTTCAGAAATGCCAAATTTACACATTCTTTTTCATTTCTAAAATGTAAGTTCATTATATGCAAATCTCACTTAAGAGGTGGCATAAGGCATATTGGGACATCAGTTGGAATACTCTTGCCATCGAAATTCTAGGTTGTATTCTCATTGCCATCCACATTCAACTCCCACCCCACTGTAGACAGGTGAAATAGACTTATCAGAGGAAGGTAGAAACTGAAAATGTTCACGAGAATCAGACGGGAGCAGACAACATTGGTTTCCTAATTATTCTGCTCTTTTTTTTTAGTGAACAAAATACCAATTATATGTAGGGATCAGGGATTCATAAATATGTTCCCAAAAGGCCAACATATCTAGCCCCATGGGATAAACCATGGATGATCAAGGCCAAGAAAATTAATCCTATTTACATAGATTACTGTAAAGTTGGATGGGTGACAGATTCTGTGAAGGCATCTGAAAACACAGGGTAATTTCAGGGAGTTTTTTTTTCTCTGATGAAAAGAGAGGAACGTGTGAAAGGAATTGGCCTTCCTCTGCTGCTTCATTTTTGGACATTGTCAAATGAGTATGTGTTACTTGGAGTGGTAGTGTTGTTTGGTGAGCATGAGTGGAAAATTCTGAGAATAAAAGTTCACTTATTCATGATGGTGGCACAGAAAATGGAAACCACCAGAGACCTTGTGATGCCATGATACTGAGTTAATCTACATCAACCTACCTTATACTTTTGTCATATAAAATAATCATTTTAATGATTATCAAGCTACTAGTCATTGCTTATTCCTGTTACTTCCAGCCATAGTATTCTTATTGACATAAGCTTTCATTCATTTGCCAATTGGCTCAGCTTAAGTTGTGGAACAGATGGTTCCATGACACATGGAGACTTGTGTATACATTAGCCTACTTCTTTATCAACTTACCAGACCTTTTGCCACAATAAGAACAACTATATCTTATGACATATGCACAAAAAACACATTCTTTACTAAAAGCATTACTTGCCCATATTAGTTAACAGAGAAAAAATACTTAAAACAAAATTCTGGGATTGTATGTTGTAAATTGAGTGCCTCTCATCTGAAAGTTTGAAATTCAAAATGTTCCAAAATCCAAAACATTTTGAGAGCCAATATGATGCCACGTTGGAAAATTCCACATCTGACCTCATGTGACAATTTGCAGTCAAATGAAGATGCACTAAAGTTTTTTTTAAAAATTATCTTTGAAGCTGAATTGTATAAGCTATACATGAAACATAAATGAATTTTGTATTCAGACTTGGGTCTTATACTTAAACTACCTCATTTTGTATATGAAGATATTCTAAATTCAAGGAAAATTCTGAAATATCATACATTTTTTATCTCAAGTGTTTTGAACAAGGGATACCCTACAGTTTTTACCATTGCTTTGAACATTTACCTATGATTTGTCATTGTGCTTTCTTTATTAAATGCTGTGATACATTACATGCAGTACCTTCTGTTGAATTTGCTGGTTTACTCCTTGCTACATTTGATTTATTTTATTTATTTTTTAAATATATACTCAGGAGAGAAAGAGCTAGAGCGAGAGCAAGAGAGGGAAAGAGAGAGAGAGAGAGAGAGAGAATAGAGATGGGTGAGCAGAAAGAGGGGTCTCTCATCTGCTGGTTCACTCTGCAAATGCTTGCATTTGCTTTGACTGGACCAAGTCAAAACCAGGAGAGCTAGGAACTCAATCTGTCTGCCACAGGGGTGTGAAGGGCTCAACCACTTATCTATTACATGTTGCCTTCCAAGATGCACACTAGCAGGAAGCTGGAGTTGGGAATGCAGCCGGGAATTGAGTGCAGACACTCCTTTATGATACATGTGTCCAAGTGGTACCTTAACTGCTATGCAAAACACTCATTCTACTTGATTTACTTTCTGAGAAACTGCATCTTTGTTTCATCCACATACTCCCTCTTCCAAAAAAATCTATCCTCACACCCTCTACTCTACTTCTAAGGACAAATTCACTTGGATTCATGACACAGAATATATGACCCTAGTGTGGGGCATCTGGTGAGGTTAAGTTCCTGCCTGCGGTATCTGCATCCCATATCAGAGTGCCTGACAGGAGTTCTGGCTATCCTGCTTCCAGTCCACATTCCTGCTAATGCACACCTTGGGAGGCAGCAGACTATGGCTCAAATATTTGGGTTCTTTCCACCCATGTGGGACATCTATCAGGAGTTCTGGACTCATGGCTTCAGCCCAAACTGGATCTGGTTGTTGTGGGCATTTGGGGAGTACCTGGAGGATGGAGATCTCTCTCTGTCAGTCTTTGTTTCTCTCTTTCTGCCTTTGAAATAAAATGAAAATGAATTTAAAATAAACAATTAAAATGTAAAAAAGGAATATGTGACTAAATTTTATTTCTCCTCACCAGGATATTTTAAAGGAAATCCAATGACTGTAGAATTTTTTTGTGCAAGTATTTCAAAATATATTTCTAAGACCTCTCTTTTTACTTTGTTTTTTAAGATTTACTTATTTATTTTGAAAGTCAGAGTTAAACAGACACACACACACACACACACACACACACTGCTTTCCCAGGTGCATTAGCAGGGAGGTGGATTGTAAATAGAGCAGCCAGGTCTTGAACGGGCACCCTTAGGGGTTCCAGCATCACAGGCAGTTGCTTTACCCACTACATCACAATACCGGCCCCAAGAACTCTTTTTTTAAAAAAGACATGCAAAATATCATTTTCCTACTTAAAATTGTCAGTGATTCCTTAACCAACTTGTATTAAATTTTCTTTATTATCTCATGAATGTAATTTCATATTTTATTAGTTTGAATTAGTACATCAAGTCCATGCATTGTCAACATTATTTTGGACATCATTGAATCCAATTTCTTGAATCAGCACTGCTGCCTCCCATAATCTGCATTTGTGGGAAGTTGCTGTCAGGTTCTGGGAATCAAAACCATGTTCTGTGGTGTGGGATATGGGCATCTTAACTGCTGGGATAAATACACTCTCCTAATGTTTTTACTTACCTTATATTTATTTCATTTTGATTTCTAAATTGAATGCATAGTTTTTTCTAAAATATCTCTCAATTTGTTCTATTATTCAAGTTCATGAAATATCTATTCTTGTTATGCTTACTGACTGGTTTCTTAATGTTATTATTTTTGACTCTGAATTTAATGTGCAGGAGTAGAATGTTTGCAATGCCCTTCAGGTGTGATATTTGCTTCTGCAGGATCACTGCTTATAGGTTGGATTTTATGGTAACTCCTTAGCTTGTGGTCCCCTGTTTCTACGAGTAGTGTTCATTCAGACCCAAATTTGCTACTTTAAAGTACAGGGTCGCTGTTAGACATGCAGTTTTGAGCCTTACTGAATCAGGACAAGAATATAGAAACAAAATACCCAGGTAGTTTACATTTAGGATGAGAAACTCTGCAGTGAAGAAATCTTGGGTTTGTAACTTCTAATAGATTAAACTGTTTTCTTTTAATTTTCGTTCATTTATTTGAGAGAGCGAGAGTGACAGCGAGAGAGATTGTTCACGTATGCTGGTTCATTCCTCATATGTTCCCAATAGCTGGAGCGTTGAAGCCCAAAGCTGTGAGTGGCAGGAATGCAATCACTAGAGCCATCACCACTGCCTCCCATGGTCTGTATTACTGGGAAGCTAGAGTCAGGAGCCAGAGTCCGACATGGAACCCGGGCCTATGAAGAAGCTTGCAGACTTCTTAACAGGCATCTCAACTGCTAGGCAAAATGCCCAACTCGGATGAATCTATTTTTATTAATGTGGGTACTTTGACAAGTTTGTGGGAAAATGGAGTTAAAAGATAATATTATTTTGTTGCAAAAACATTCTGATATCCAAGTATTTTTTATTTTATTTTATTTTTTTAACTTTTATTTAATGAATATAAATTTCCAAAGTGCAGCTTATGGATTACAATGGCTTCCCCCCCCACCCCATAACTTCCCTCCCTTCCCTCCCACCCACAACCCTCCCCTTTCCAGCTCCCTTTCCCCTTCCATTCACATCAAGATTCATTTTCAATTCTCTTTATATATAGAAGATCAGTTTAGTATATATTAAGTAAAGATTTCAACAGTTTGCCCCCACATAGCAACACAAAATGAAAAAATACTGTTGGAGTACTAGTTATAGCATTGAATAAGAGTGTACAGCACATTAAAGGCAGAGATCCTACATGATTTTTTTAAAAATTAATTAATTTTCTATGCAATTTCCAATTTAACCCCAGGTTTTTTTTTTCATTTTCAATTATCTTTATATACAGAAGATAGATTCAGTATGTACTAAGTAAAGATTTCATCAGTTTGCACCCACACAGAAACACAAAGTGTAAAATACTGTTTCAGTACTAGTTATAGCATTACTTCACGTTAGACAACACATTAAGGACAGATCCCACATGGGATGTAAGTACACAGTGACTCCTCTTGTTGACTTAATAATTTGACACTCTTGTTTATGGCGTCACTAATCTCCCTAGGCTCTAGTCATGAGTTGCCAAGGCTATGGAAGCCTTTAGGGTTCGCCGACTTTGATCTTATTCCAATAGGTCATAGTCAAAGTGGAAGTTCTCTCCTCCCTTCAGAGAAAGGTACCTCCGTTCTTTCCACTGGGATCTGACTCGCAAAGATCCTTCATTTACGTCTTTTCTTTTTTTTTTTTTCCAGGGTGTCTTGGCTTTTCATGCCTACAATACTCTCATGGGCTCTTGAGTCAGATCCGAATGCCTTAAGGGCTGATTCTGAGGCCAGAGTGCTATTTAGGACATCTGCCATTCTATGAGTCTGCTGTGTGTCCCGCTTCCCATGTTGGATCATTCTCTCCCTTTTTGATTCTATCAGTTAGTATTTGCAGACACTAGTCTTGTTTGTGTGATCCCTTTGACTCTTAGACCTATCAGAGTCATCAATTGTGAACTGAAATTGATCACTTGGACTAGTGAGATGGCATTGGTACATGCCACCTTGATGGGATTGTATTGGAATCCCCTGGCACGTTTCTAACTCCACCATTTGCGGCAAGTCCAATTGAGCGTGTCCCAAATTGTACATCTCCTCCCTCTCTTTTCCCACTCTTATATTTAACAGGGATCACTTTTCAGTTAAAATTTAAACACCTAAGAATAATTGTGTGTTAATTATAGAGTTCAACCACTAGTACTAGAACAACAACAACAGCAACAAATTACTAAAAAGGATAAAGTATTACATTGTATATCAAGAGTCAGGACAAGAGTTGATCAGGTCATTGTTTCTTATAGTGTCCATTTCATTTCAACAGGTTTCCCCTTTGCTGCTCAGTTAGTTGTCACCGATCAGGGAAAAGAAATGATATTTGTCTCTTTGGGACTGGCTTAATTCACTCTGCATGATGTTTTCCAGATTCCTCCATCTTGTTGCAAATGACTGGGTTTCATTGTTTTTGACTGCTGTATAGTATTCTATAGAGTACATATCCCATAATTTCTTTATCCAGTCTACCTTTGATGGGCATTTGGGTTGGTTCCAGGTCTTAGCTATTGTGAATTGAGCTGCAATCAAAAGAAACAGTCAGGAAAGTGAAGAGGCAACCGACAGAATGGGAAAAAATATTTGCAAACTATGTTACAGATAAAGGATTGATAACCAGAATCTACAAAGAAATCAAGAAACTCCACAATAACAAAACAAACAACCTACTTAAGAGATGGGCCAAGGACCCCAATAGACATTTTTCTTTTTTTTTTTTTTAATTTTTTTTTATTTTTATTTTTGACAGGCAGAGTGGACAGTGAGAGAGAGAGAGACAGAGAGAAAGGTCTTCCTTTTGCCGTTGGTTCACCCTCCAATGGCCGCCGCGGTAGCGCGTTGCGGCCGGCGCACCGCGCTGTTCCGATGGCAGGAGCCAGGTGCTTATCCTGGTCTCCCATGGGGTGCAGAGCCCAAACACTTGGGCTATCCTCCACTGCACTCCCTGGCCACAGCAGAGAGCTGGCCTGGAAGAGGGGCAACCGGGACAGGATCGGTGCCCCGACCGGGACTAGAACCCGGTGTGCCGGCGCTGCAAGGCGGAGGATTAGCCTGTTGAGCCACGGCGCCGGCCCAATAGACATTTTTCAAAAGAGGAAATCCAAATGGCCAACAGACACATGAAAGAATGTTCAAGATCACTAGCAATCAGAGAAATGCAAATCAAAACCACAATGAGGTTTCACCTCACCCCGGTTAGAATGGCTCACATTCAGAAATCTACCAACAACAGATGCTGGCGAGGATGTGGGGAAAAAGGGACACTAACGCACTGTTTGTGGGAATGCAAACTGGAAAAGCCACTATGGAAGTCAGTTTGGAGATTCCTCAGAAACCTGAATATAGCCCTACCATACAACCCAGCCATCCCATTCCTTGGAATTTACCCAAAGGAAATTAATTTTGCAACCAAGTATTTTTTTTAATAATATGTTTTCCACGAACTTTTTGAAGACCCCTCATGCGTTCCGGAGAAGAAAGAAACATCAAGGTTCCTTCTCCAAGCAGGTAGATACCATTTTCTTTTCCCTATTTCAGAAACAGGGC
Source organism: Lepus europaeus (assembly GCF_033115175.1). Lineage (NCBI taxonomy): Eukaryota > Metazoa > Chordata > Mammalia > Lagomorpha > Leporidae > Lepus > Lepus europaeus. The sequence goes on along the minus strand of NC_084838.1, from coordinate 81,396,112 downwards.
AGGCTTTGTGAATGCAGCTCATCAAACTCAATAAAGCTTTGCCTTGGACAAACCTTCCCAAGTGGGTGTTGAAATCTCAGCTTGTGGACAAAAAAAGTTTCTTTGCTGCCAGGAGCAACTTGGCTTTGCCCAACAATGCAAAGGCACTCTATTCTTTCTCTCTCTCTCTCCATCAGCAGTTTTTAGGTATTTTCATAAAATGATGATTTTATTATTTAGTATTTACATGTTTTGGGAAAGTGAAGGAGATCCTTTGTTTTTATCTGACTGCTCTATTTGGAGAATTGTGAATCGTAAAGGACTTAGCTCAGTGAAATTAAGAAGGGTAAGCAAAAGATGTTAGACAAAGATCATAATTATTATTTAATTTTGATGAAAATAATGGAATTATATTTACAGTTATTATTGTTACTAGAAGCAGAGTGTAGACGTGTTGTAAAATTAACATGAAGAAACAAAATGGAGAAGGAATTAAGAGAAAATTGACTAACTAGTGAAACTAATGAAAGATAAAAGGTAAAATAATAATAATATGTGTTAAATGCTAAATAGGATGAAATCGATGATACCTGATATATTAGTTTCCTCAGAAAATGTGACTATATATTTGTGTTGAATACGTAATCAGAATAGTTTAAAAAGAAAGAACATTAAATCATTGCTTCAATGAAAGACATGGTAAAAGAAAGTGGTGGAGAAATATCAAAGTATTAAACATTGATAAAGATACAACAGACAAATGTAAAGAAAGTAATGTAAGAAGGAAAAAATTCAGTCCAAGCAGAATTCAAGTTTAAAATTGTTCCAGAGGATGCTGAAGCAGACTTCAGGCAGGCCTTAGGTTGGGTTCAGCTGAGGGACGGTACACCTGGGAAACCAATATTCGCTCTACTTCCTTCTCCCCCAGAACTGCCCGAGATTCTTAGGATGCTTTGCACCATTTTCTTGTATCTGGTGAACAGGCAGGAAAGGAGCCAAGATTAAAAGCATAGGTGTCCATGGAGAAGGGAAAATTCCCTCTTGAAAGCACAGAATAATGTTCACTTTATGCAGGTGATGTTCCTGGCAACTTACCTCCCTGTGGGGATGGAGACTCTTGGGGACTAGAGAAATGCTGTAGTTCTTAAAGTTTTGTGCCAACATCTCTCACATTTTCCTTACTCTTTGCCATTGCAGATACTTTATACTCTTCCATTTTGTCTGTTGAAATTTTTTTAATCAATTAATCAATTGTATCACCCATATACAATTTTTTTTGGTCAATTAGTCACAAATTCTTTCAATGAAATAGAAAAAATGACAACGTAACAACTAAATATTTTCTGTGTGGTTGCAAGAAGTTCATTCAGAATTTGAGTCCTTTCTTCTGAACAACTTATGCATAGGAATAATTTTATGCATATTGCAAAGCAAATAACTATACATTATATTTTTTGTACTTTATTAGTTACCACAGATCAGGGAAAACACATGGTGTTTGTCTTCTGGGACTGGCTTATTTCTTTTTTAATTTTATTTATTTATTTGAGAGACAGAGTTTCAGACAGTGAGAGGGAGAGACAGAGAGAAAGGTCTTCTGATCATTGGTTCACTCTTCAAATGGCCACAACGGCTGGAGCTGTGCCAGTCCAAAGCCAGGAGCCAGGAGTTTCTTCTGGTCTCCCACACGGGTGTAGGGATCCAAGGACTTGGGCCGTCTTCCACTGCTTTCCCAGGCCACAGCAGAGAGCTGGATTGGAAGAGGAGCAGCCGGGACTAGAACTGGTGCCCATATGGGATGCCGGTGCCGCAGGCAGAGGATTAACGTAGTGCGCCACAGTGCTGGTCCCTGGCTTATTTCACTAAGTAAATGGTTTCCAGTTATATCCATTTTGTTGCAAAGTACAGGAATTTATTCTCCTTTATGGCTGAGTAATAATCCATACTGAATATATACAAGATTTTCTTGATCCATGGGCATCAGGGTTTATTCCATATCTTAAGTATTGTGAATTGAGCTAAAATAAACATAGGGGTGCAGATAACACTTTCATAAGCTGATTTAATTTAATTTTAATTTGTTTGGGAAAATTCCAAGGAGTGTGATGACTGGATCATATGATAGATCTATTTTCAGCTTTCTGAGGAATCTCCATACTGTCTTTCACAATGGCTGCACCAGTTTAAATTTCCACCAACAGTGGATTAGGACACCTTTTTTCCCCACATTCTCACCAACATTTTTTGCTTTTTGATTTCTGTATGAGAGTCATTCTAACTGGAGTGAAAGCTCATTGTGGTTTTAATTTGCATTTCCCTTCTAGCTAATGATCCTGAATATTTTTGTGTGTCTATTGACCATTTGAATTTCCAGTTTTGAAAAATGCCTGTTGAAGTGCTTTGCCCATTTCTTAACTTATTTGTTTTTTGTTGTTGAGTTTCTTGAGCTTTTACAGATTCTGCCAATGTCTTGCAGAGTTTCCTGAGGTTTTCTTCTAGTAATTTGATGGTATTACATCACATGGTTATATCCTTGATCAACTGTGAGTTGATTTTTTGTATAAGGTATAAAGTAGGGGTCATGTTTCACACTTCTGCATGTGATGATCCAATTTTCCTACCACAGTTTGCCTAAGAAACTGCCCTTTCTCCAGGGATTGATTTTAGATTTTAGCTTCTTCGTAAAAGATTAATTAGTTATAGATGCATGGATAGATTTCTGGAGTTTCTGGCATGTTCCACTGGTTTACATTTCTATTTTTGTGCCAAGACCAGGCTGTTTTGAGTATAACTGCTTCCTATTATGCTTTTGAAATCTGATATTGTGATGCTTTTAGCTTTGTTTTTGTTGTTTAAGATTACTTTAGTTATTCAGGTTCTCTTGTGCTTCCATGTGAATTTTAGCATTAAAAAGAATGAAATCATGTATTTTGCAATAAAATGTTTCCTACTGGAGACCATCATGTTTAGTGAAATAAGCCAATCTGCAAAGACAAATATCACATTTTCTGTGATTTGTGGAGTTAATATAGAATACAACCCCACCCCATACACAACGTCTAAGAATAAACTGAAATCTTATTAATTTTATTAATTTTTGCTTATTAATTTTTGCTTACACCCATATATTCCTGTGAGATACTGGCCTTCCTACTTTTTATTTGTTGACCATTATATTTAGTGAATCATTAAGCCTGTGACCCATGTGGGAGACCCAGAAGAAGCTCCTGGCTCCTGTCTTTGGATGGACTCAGCTCTGGCCATTGCAGCCAATTAGAGCATGATCGATCTAGTAGATGAGAGACCTTTCTCCATGTCTTTCTCTTTCTCTGTCTGTAACTCTACCTCTCAAATAAATAAATGAACCTTAAAAAAAAAAGCTGAGTAATCATGTCATCATTAAAGAAATTTAAAGTCTTTCTATAATTCATTTGATTTCCCTAGGTAACTCAAGCAGACATTCAATGAAGTAAAGTTCTAATCTTGTATAAACTCTTCCAATCAATAAAAGTAAGAAGACGGGGCCAGTGTTGTGGTGTACTGGGTAAAGTCACTGCCTATAACACCAGCATCCCATATGGGCATCCTTTTGAGTTCCAGCTGCTCCACTTCCGATCCAGTTCCCTGCTAATGCACCAGGAGAAGCAGGGGAGGATGGCTCAGGTCCTTCAGACCCTGCCAACTTGTGGGAAACCCAGAAGAAGCTCCTAGAATCTGGCTTCAGTCTGGCCCAGCCTTGGTTGTTTTGGACATTTGGATAATGAACAAGTGGATAGAATGTTTCTCTCTCTCTCTCTTTCTACACAGCTTTTCAAATAAATTAAATATTTTAAAAAATAAAAGGAGTTATGTTCTGTTAATATAGTTAGAAGAATAGTATAATGCAAATATCAAATCTTAAAATAAGCTGTGAAAACAATGTTACAGATTAACTTTATTTACTAACATAAATATAAAAATCCTAAAAAAAATTAGCACGTTTAACCCAGTGATATCAAACACTTTTCTATATTGTCAAATAAAATTCATGGGAGACTCTATTTGTACTAGATGCCTACAGACCAAAGCAAAATGGATTCACTCATAAAAGTTTTACATCTCCAAATGAAACTAAATTGTTCATCTGATATTCTAAAAAATCAAGAGAGGCTTGATAACCAAAACCTCAAAATCAGACCAGTTTTAGCTGACATGATAAGGAAGTTCCCTTGGCTTTAAGTCTTACAAAGAAATTAACCTCAAGTAACCTGGTGATAACCAATCTGTTTTTAAAAATTATTGTTGTTGGCTGGCGCCATGGCTCACTAGGCTAATCCTCTGCCTGCGATGCCGGCACACCGGGTTCTAGTCCTGGTTAGGGTGCCGGATTCTGTTCCAGTCGCTCCTCTTCCTGTCCAGCTCTCTGCTGTGGCCCAGGAGGGCAGTGGAGGATGGCCCAAGTCCTTGGGCCCTGCACCCACATGGGAGACCAGGAGAAGCACCTGGCTCCTGGCTTCAGATCAGCACGGTGCGCCGGCCGCTGCGGCCATTGGGGGGTGAACCAACGGCAAAGGAAGACCTTTCTCTGTGTCTCTCTGTCTCTCACTGTCCACTCTGCCTGTCAAAAAAAATTATTATGATGTTGTTTCCTTGAAGCTGCTCAAGCTACTGAGTAACAACAGACTGTCCTGCGTGCTCATCAGAGTGCCCTCTCTAAAGCTATAGATGGGAAGCTGCCTGATTCATGAATTCTAGTAAAATACAATTTGATCTTTAAAATAAGACTATTGAAATTTTGTTTTTTAGCAACTTTTTCATTATCTGTATATCATCACCTAGTCAAGTTTATTCCAAGGAAGGGAGATTAATTTAACATTAGAAAATCAGTTATTGTAGTTCATGATATTAACATTATAAGAAACATAATTATATGATCATATCATTCCTTGCTGTGCAGCATTTGATAAAATTCAACATGTATTAAAACTTAGGGATCTGAGGATAAAAGGAAAATCTTGAACCTGATAAAGTTTATCTCCATAAAGTTGGACTAATGCCTAAACTTAATAGTGTTAGAATTTTCCCTCAGAGTAAAGGAAATTCACCGCTAAAACAAACAACAAAAGTATTGCACTGGAGGACCTAAATGCTTATATCAGACATACAAAAGAAGTGAAACAAACAAACAAAATATGTTATTGAGCCAAATGATATAACTGTAAAGTAGAAAAGCATCATAAATTATGTGAATAAATTATTAGAATTAAAATTTCATTTTTTTTTTTTTGACAGGCAGAGTGGATAGTGAGGGAGAGAGATAGAGAGAAAGGTCTTCCTTTTTGCCGTTGGTTCACCCTCCATTGGCCGCTGCGGCCGGCACATTGCGCTGATCCGAAGCCAGGAGCCAGGTGCTTCTCCCCCTGGTCTCCCATGTGGGTGCAGGGCCCAAGCACTTGGGCCATCCTCCACTGCTTTCCCAGGCCATAGCAGAGAGCTGGCCTGGAAGAGGGGCAACCAGGATAGAATCCAGCGCCCCAACCGGGACTAGAACCCAGTGTGCCGGCGCCGCTAGGCGGAGGATTAGCCTGTTAAGCCACGGTGCCAGCAACAATAAACATTGAGGTGCTGACAGCTCTTCTATTTGCTAATTTATTACCTTTGGGTAAATTCCAAGGAGTGGGATGGCTGGGTTGTATGGTAGGGCTATATTCAGGTTTCTGAGGAGTCTCCAAACTGACTTCCATAGTGGCTTAACCAGTTTGCATTCCCACCAACAGTGGATTAGTGTCCCTTTTTCCCCACATCCTCGCCAGCATCTGTTGTTGGTAGATTTCTGTATGTGAGCCATTCTAACAGGGGTGAGGTGAAACCTCATTGTGGTTTTGATTTGCATTTTCCTGATGGCTAGTGATCCTGAACATTTTTTCATGTGTCTCTTTTGAAAAATGTCTATTGAGGTCCTTGGCCCACCACTTAAGTGGGTTGTTTGTTTTGGTGTTGTGGAGTTTCTTAATCTCTTTTAGATTCTGGTTATTAATCCTTAATCTGTTGCATAGTTTGCAAATATTTTTTTCCCATTCTGTTGGTTGCCTCTTCCTGACTATTTCTTTTGCAGTACAGAAACTTCTCAATTTGATGTAATCCCAATTGTTAATTTTGGCTTTGACTGCCTGTGCCCCCAGGGTCTTTTCCAAGAATTCTTTGCCTGTGCCTATATCTTGTGGGGTTTCTCCAATGTTCTCTAATAATTTGATGGTGTTGGGTCATAGATTTAAGTCTTTAATCCATGTTGAGTGGATTTTTGTGTAAGGTGTTAGGTAGGGGTCTTGCTTTATGCTTCTTCACGTGGAAATCCAGTTTTCCCAGCACAATTTGTTGAATAGACTGTCCTTGCTTCAGGAGTTGGTTTTAGATCCTTGATCAAATATAAGTTGGCTGTAGATGTTTGAATTGATTTCTGGTGTTTCTATTCTGTTCCATTGGTCTCTCCATCTGTTTCTGTACCAGTACCATGCTGTTTTATTATAACTGCCCTGTATTATGTCTTGAAATCTGGTATTGTGATGTGTCCAGCTTTCTTTTTGTTGTACAAGATTTCTTTAGCTATTCGAGGTCTCCTGTGCCTCCATATGAATTTCAGGCATTCGGATCCGGCTAAAAAGCTCATGAGAGTATTTCAGCATGAGAGTATTTCAGGCATGGAAAGCCAAGATATTGTGGGAAAACAAAACAAAACAAAACAAACAAAAACTAAATGAAGGATCTCTGTAAGATCCCAGTGGAAAGAACGGGCCATCAAAGAAGGAGGTACCTTTCTCTGAAGGGAGGAGAGAACTTCCACGTTGACTATGACCTTGTCTAAATAAGATCAGAGTTGGAAAACTCAAAAGGCTTCCATAGCCTTGGCAACTCATGACAAGAGCCTCCGGTGATTACTGACGCCATAAACAAGAGTGTCAATTGTTCAATCAACAACAGGAGTCACTGTGCACTTACTCCCTATGTAGGATCTCTGTCCTTAATGTGTTGTACTATGTGATTTAACGGTATAACTAGTACTCAACAGTATTTTAACTTTGTGTTTTTGTGTGGGTACAAACTGTTGAAATCTTTACTTAGTATTTACTAAATTGATCTTCTGTATATAAAGTTAATTGAAAGTGAATCTTAATATGAATGGGACGGGAGAACGAGTGGGAGATGGAATGGTTGCGGGTGGGGGGGGGTTATAGAGGGGAAAAAGCCAGTGTAATCCAAAAGCTGTATTTTGAAAATTCATATTTATTAAATAAAAGTTAAAAAAATTAAACTCAAAATGTGTCATAGACCTAAGTAAAAAGGCTAAAACTTTTAAAAGTCTCAGAAGAAAACCCAAGAATCTACCTTCTTGATATTGTTAGGGTTCTTAGATTTAACTATAAAAATCACAAGCAACAAAAGAGAAATTCATTAGGACCACATCAAATTATCAATTTTTGCATTGCAAATTCTATGAAGAAAGTAAAAGAAAAGTCCATAGAATGGGGTAACATATTTACAAATAATAAAACTGATAAAAAACTTTACCCAAAACAAAGAACTTTAACAACTAAATTTAAAAATAAAAAAAAAAAAATCCAGTTAACCAATGGCCAAAAGATTTGGGGAGGCATGTTTTCAGAAAAGATATACAAATTGCTTATTTGCACTTAAAATCATGCTCAACATATGGAAAATGGAAGTCAAAATCTGATGACACTATACCCACTAGTATAATATAGGTGACAGATATGTAATAAATAAACCGTAATAAAAGATTTGTAGAGAAATTGCAACCCTCATATTGCTGGCAGGAATGTAAAATCATGTAACTGGTTGAGAAACCGTCTGAAAATTCCTTAAAAACTGAAAGATAAAGTCATTGAACAATTCAGCTCTTCTGTCTCTTTATATACACTTCCAATATATAAACAAATAAGTATGTATTCATAGCCTTGTATGTGAATATTTATAGCAACTTCATCTATATAAAGAGAATACTGAAACCACCTGTCCATCAACTTATTAACGATGGGTAAAGATTGTTTGTCCATACATTGAAATACTATCTAGCCATAGAAATTTATACAGTACTAATATACACTACAACTTAGAACCTTGAATACCAGATGAAAGAAGCCAGTCCCAAAAGACTGTATATTCTATGATTCCATCTATATGAATTATCCAGAATAGGTGACTGTATTATTTATTAGTGGCTATGTAGAGCTGAGGGTTTGTTGGAAAGGAACAGGGAGTGATTGCAAATTGATCTTTTTTTTTTCTTTTTTTACAGGTTTAAAAAATATTCTGAAATGAAATTGTAGTGACATTTGCACAATCCTGTGAATATAAGAAATAAGTTTGACCCACACATTTTAAATGGATGAAAATAGATATATATGTCAATAAACCTGTTAAAGCAGTCATTTAAAACATCCCAAATCATCAATTGTGGAAAATTTTGTTAATCACTAGTTATACTATTTTGTGGCAAACTACCCCTGGAATCAATCCCATGTGATTTGTGGATACATTAGAAAAAAGCAAATAGAAGGACTTTACTTTCATACAATTTTCCCAAAATATAATTTCCTATAAACCATCTCAGTTGATTCTTAGTTTGTTAATTTGTACATATCAACCATTAAGGTACACATCAATAGTTCTAACAGATTAACTGGTTTTCCCAATGTTGTATCTCTAGCAAACAGAAAATTTGTTTTTTCTGCTCTGAGACACAAACTCTGGGGCCAGTACTGTGACGTAGTGGTTAAGCCTACGCCAGCGGTGCCAGCCTCCCATATGGGTGTTGGTTCAAGTCCTGGCTGCTCCAATCTAATCCAGCTCCCTGCAGATGGCCTGGGCAAGCATCAGAAGATGGCCCAAGTGCTTGGGCCTCTGCACCCATTTGCATGACCTGCAGGAAGCTCCTTGCTCCTGGGTTAAGATCTGCCCAGCCCTGGATATTGTGGCCATTTGGAAAGTGAACCAGGGGATGGAAGACCTTTCTCTAATCTCTGTTTGGCTATAACTCTGCCTCTTAAATAAATAAATAAATAAATCTTAAAAATAAAAGACTCATACTTTGATTTTAATTAATATTTACCTGAAAATTGTATATATTTGTCACATGAAACATATTTTGAAATTTGTATATATTGTAGGATGGCTAAGTGAAGTGAACCAATGTATATAAATAATGTGGGTATGAGGGCATTTTTAAAAAGTCATTGATACAGAATTTAAGAAAAGCCTATTTTGGTGCAAAAGCTTTTGAAATCTATGCATGGTAATATGCATTTTCTATGAATGTTAGGAAGACTACTTGTATTTCTTCTCATACTTATTTTTGGTGGTATGAATACTTAAAATCTACTCTTTTAAAAATTTGCAAGAATGCAACACATTATTATTAGCTACTGCATCATGTTTACAATAGATCTCTTCAACTTATTTCTTCCATCAAACTAAAATTTTGCATCTTTTGCCCAACATCACCCCAAATGCCTCCCACTCTCACCCCTAGCCTCCTGATGACAACTATTCAATCATCTGCTCTGTTTAATGATTTTAGACGCCACAGTAGATCATGTGCTATTTGTCTTTCTGTGCCTTGTTTATTTCACTTACCATGTTGTTCCAGTTCATCCTTGTTATTGCAATGGACACGATTTCCTTTTTTTTTTTTTTTTAAAGAATTACTTTATTTATTTGAAAGACAGAGTTACAGAGAGAGATAGAGTCAGAGACAGAGAGAGAGGACTTCCATTCCACTGGTTCACTCTCCAAATGACCAAAAGGGTCAGAGCTGTGCAGATTTGAAGCCAGGAGCCAGGAGCTTCTTCCAGATCTCCCACGCACTTGTAGAGGCCCAGAGTTGGGCCATCTTCTGCTGCTTTCCCAGGACATAGCAGAGGGCTGAATCAGAAAAGAAGCAGCTGGGGCTCGAACCGGTGCCCATGTGGGATACAACCATTTCAGTCTGGGGCTTTAACCCACTGGCCTTAGGATTTCCTTCTTTTATAAGTTAATAATACAGGTATTCCATTGTGTATATATACTACATTTTTAAAGTCTGTTAATCTATGGATGGACACTGAGGTTGATTCTTTTTCTATTGTGGATAGTGGTACATTGAACCTGAGAGTACAGATATCTCTTTGACATACTGTGTTCATTTCGATAGAAAATCTTAATTCAGTGTTTTTCCATCTCTTCTGGCTGACTTGGTTTTTTCCAAGATGATTCCCATCTATATCCAGTAAAGTCTAACACCTAATCTGAGCAGATTTTCAGACCTTTTATGTGGTTTAATTTTTTTCTTCCTATTGAGAGGATTGTCCCTCTTTTCTACCCTGAGTCAAATTTTGCTCCTTGAATATTGAATATTAGTGACAATGAACTTGACTCATGGAAGTAAAATGTAATAAATAATCTTTATATAATAAATATAATCAGGAGAGCATGCAATCTATGATTCTCCTGGGAAATGAAATCTACAGAAGGGTCAGGATAAGAAAAAAGAAAAGAAGGCCGGCACCGCGGCTCACTAGGCTAATCCTCCGCCTTGTGGCGCCGGCACACCGGGTTCTAGTCCTGGTCGGGGCACTGGATTCTGTCCCGGTTGCCCCTCTTCCAGGCCAGCTCTCTGCTGTGGCCAGGGAGTGCAGTGGAGGATGGCCCAAGTCCTTGGGCCCTGCACCCCATGGGAAACCAGGAGAAGCACCTGGCTCCTGCCATCGGATCAGCACGGTGCGCCGGCCGCAGCACGCTACCGCGGCGGCCATTGGAGGGTGAACCAACGGCAAAGGAAGACCTTTCTCTCTGTCTCTCTCTCTCACTGTCCACTCTGCCTGTCAAAAGATAAAAAAAAAATTAAAAATAAATAAAAATAAAAGAAAAAGAAAAAAGAAAAGGAAACTCTAGAAATCCAAGCACCAGGTACAGGCAGAAAAGAATCTTTCATGAGAGTTCATGCATCCCCAGCACTTGACACCGTATCCTATGAGGCTAGAAACCTGTCTCTGCGCTCATAACATGGCATATTCTGGCAGAGACGGCTGTGACCATCTGACTGACTTGGAATGTGATAGGGCAGAAGGGTTAGCGGTTCCAAACATTTGCTTCTCTCAGGAGCTCCAATTTTTCACTCTATGAAACTTGGCAAGTTGCCCATCTCTTGATTTTTTTTTTCCTTTTTTCTTTTTTTTTTCTTTCTTTTTTTTTTTTTTTTTTCCTCCCTTTCTCCCTTGCCAACTTGCATTGCATGGCAACTGGGAACACGCCTGATCACATAAGGAAAATTCTGATTGAGGCCAAGCCGTGTATTAATCCCTAGCTCAACTTTGAGCTTTGCCTCTGACCCAGATATATACAACCTAGGGACTTAAACAGCGCATGTGGCGGTTCTACATGGGAATGGAATGGAGCTGATTTTCTGCCTATGTATAGAAAGAAATGAAGGGGCTGACCGGGAGAGCACACCTCTTGCATTTGGGATTATTTAGGCATGCTGAACTCCATCAAAACTGCAGTGAAAGGGCAAAGTAGTGGCTTCATTTCAGAATTTCAGAAATCCTTTCTATATGGCTTTGTGTGCCATAATCATCCTTTGAATTGTTAAACTCAAATCCATCAAACAGTGAGGCAAACCAAAAGAGCACTCTATTGCTCTTCTTAGAAAATATTTAGGATCCTTTATTTCCACTTTATATGAATAAGGTTTTTGTATTTGGAATTTATTTTGAAATTACCAGGTTGTCATATTTGTGTTACCCTACCTCATATGATTTGATGGGAGGTACAAAATGAAAAACAAACCATAGAGATATTATTTTATTCTTTCCTTGCTGAACACTGTTCTCACAGAAATAAAAAAAAAAAAAGCACAGGTAGCAAAACTTCATCTCCCCCAAATGCACTTCAATACGTTTTAAGTGTAAAAACCTAATTTAAAATAATGTCAGCATCTTTGGGCTGTAGAATATGAGGCTCAGCATCTTTAAATTATTTAAGAGGTCCACAGAGAGCCAGTTATGCTTATAATGTCAGATTTACTCAAAGAAAAGCAAGAGCAAAGCAAAGCGTTGAATAAGGGTTTCCTGTGCAATGGCATTGAGTTATTCCCACATTCTGTAATTGCAACAATAGTCTGACCAAATTTTAAAATAAAGCCAGATACACATGTACATAAGGTTATGTGATCTATTTTGTGTGTCAGTTTTGTGTTTTGAAGGTAAATATTTGTGTCCTACATTTGCTACTTCTCTTTTAGGTTTCTGTTTACTAACAATAAAATCTATCCAAAAACCATAATAAAAAGACAATGCATCTGCTATCTCTAAATCTTGCTACAATTTTCTTTAAGTAAGCAATAGGTAATTTCTGAATTTGTATTATGTATAACTGTTGATTTCCTCTTTTGCAATGGTTTTGGATACAAAAGTATGAACTTTCTCTTTTTTGAGGCAAAGCATATTATATGAATAACTTCAATATCATACTAATCTACAGAATTTAATTTATCATAAAAATAAAAGTCGGGGCCGGTGCTGTGGTGGTGCACTAGGTTAATCCTCAGCCTGCGGCGCTGGCATCCCATATGGCGCCGGGTCTGGTCTCTGTTGATGGTCTCCAGCCCAGCTCTCTGCTATGGCCCGGGAAGGCAGTGGAGGATGGCCCAAGTGCTTGGGCCCCTGCACCCGCATGGGAGACCAGGAAGAAGCTCCTGGCTCCTGGCAAAGCTCAGGCCGTTGCGGCCAGTTGGGGAGTGAACCAATGGAAGGAAGACTTTTCTCTCTGTCTCTTTCTCTCTCACTGTCTGTAACTCTACCTCTGAAATAAATAAATAAAATATTTTTTTAAAAAGTCAATAAAATTGCAGTATAATACTCATAGAACTCTTTAGTGTTCTGGAGTCATAGGAAAGGACATTTAGAATTTTGGGCATTGTCAAATGAAAATGGTAACATGTCCAGTCTGTTATAAGTCTATTAAATACTAGAGTTTTCTAAGGCCTTCATGCTATTTTAGAGTTCAATATCAGGAGTTGAGGAGATGAGAACATTGTGTGTCTGTCAACCTCTTTTCAGAAATAAAGTTCACTGGAACTAATTAATAGCCACTTAACCAAGGAGTCCCATTACATGGTACGTCACAGGTATTGCACACAGACAAGCTTCCTGAGAGTGACCACAGGGATCTACCAAATGCACAGAATGATTAGGCAAACTTAAAAGAGACTAAAGTATTCAAACCTTCTTACTGTATTGGAAAAGGATCTAAATTTATAATTGCTCCTGGCTTTAAAAAATTGTGAACCTCTGATTTTGCAGAAACACATCTGCTTCATTTTTATACATTTCTGAGTTCTCTAAATGGACCCTTAGAAAGTTATCTGCTCCCAGGCTGATGCTTGGTATAGTTCCACTGTGAAGTACTTTGCATGTGAGTGGTCCTCAGGTGCTCCAAGGACATACTGATGTGGATTGTTTGGGACAAGTCTCATTGTGTACTCAGTAGGCCTCCTATTCCTCCAGGGAACACTGCTGAGTGCATATTCAGTTTCCAGGGACAATCAGATAGACTTTGCTGAAATGTCTTTTCTCTCTGAGAAAATTTCAGGCATTACTTCTAGGGTTACTATCCTGTGGCATTCTTTATTTCCATTCTCAGTAGATTATTTAATCACAATTTCTCTGGTCAATTTCCTATCGTATCCCCTTTGCTTACTTTCATCCTTCTCTTGCTCAGTGTCTCATTCCCAAGTGGCCCATGGTTCACTGGTGTTGTGACCTTTGCTTCATTTCCCATTTGCTTCACTCATTTGCCTGAGATTCTCTTGACCTCAATCTTTCCTAATTTTTATTTATAATTTACACTCCTCTATTATTTCAAAAATTTTCTTGAAAAATTCTTATGAAACCAGTTTGCTAAATGAATATTAAAAGATTCAATGTGATGTAAATGATCTAAAGGGAAACATATACAGTAAGAGTGGAAAAGAAATTCTGTGACATTTCCATAATTGAGCCTGGGATTTAATCTGACCCCCTGGAGGTCAAAGTAAGGATGGAAAGATGATGGATTATCTAGCTGTTAATATCTGATAAATGGAAAAAGACTGACACTTCAGTGGAAACAAACATTTTTGGCTTTAAATTCTAGGGGGAGGAATGCCTACTGTTTCCCTTATCATATTAAAAAGTATTCAGTAAAGTCACAAAGTAGTGAGCAGTCTTACAGCAGATGCAGAATTATCTCCTTATGGCTCTTTATTAGGGCAACACTGATACAAAATGAAATCATATGGCATACAGGCACTTTTACAGACTGAGAGAATACTGATCAATCAAGTTTCCTTCTGATAACATAATTTGATCCAATAATAAAATGTGTATAACAGAGAGAAGTCATTCCTGACCTATCAGTATCATTTGTAATCATTTCAAACTTCATACACGGTCGCCTTGCTTCAGAGAATTTATGAAACAGTTATTCTGTAGAGACATTCCACATTTTTAAATTGGTCATATGTGAAACGATGTACTTTGCTTCACAGAAGTATATTTTCACAAATAAACACCAAATATGTACAATATGGATAATCTTCTTTGAAAGGTAACTGCAAATTGAAGTGATTTGTCATTCCAACAAGCTGAAAAAATGAGTTTTCCAAAATGTTGAACTCATCATCACTTTGATCCCCATAAGAACATCTCTAACATAATTTGGGCAAGAATTTTTACTCTTGCCAAAAATTTTTCTTGATTGTTAAAATTGTATACTATTATATCACAAAAATTTTTCATGAAACTTGGGGAGGGTTATTTTTGGCAGTGTGTGGAAGAGTAGAAGATTACTAAACAACTGAGTATAATAATAATAAAGTTCTAATAAAATATTATTTAAGAGATAAATTTAAATTATAAGTAACTAGGAAATCAAGAAATAGCATACTTCAATTTTTCTTCTATTCAAGAATGAGGGCCCAAAAAGGAATTAATTCTGAGAGCAAAATTAAGATACAAATTTCATATTTAGATGTGTGTAAGTCATATTATATACATATATATATATGTATACTGGAAACATACATATATACACATATTTATGCATATACATATACAAACATGACTGGGATTATACTGTACATATAATTCTTTATCCTTTTTCTCTCTAGTATTATATATTCATATTATAATAGTATTATTTTCCACACCAGTGATTTCCTCTTCAAATGTGCCTATAGTTTGCTTAATATATGAGTAAACCATTTAAGTTTTCTCTGTTTCCTTTTTCCTTAACTTGAAAACTGTACTCTCTCACTTCCTACCTTCACTCTATACTTCATCTTGCAGCTAAGGGATACTCTGACAACTGGGTATGTTGTTCATGACTGAGAGGTGAAGAGATTACCATAACTTTGTCCTAAGATTGAGGACTTGATCTTTCCTTTTCTTCTCACTCAATCTTTGCATCACCTCAATTTCTTTACACACTTTGTACATAGAGACTTGTATTGTGTAATGGCATGTCAATCAATGGATGGACCACATATGAGATGGTATATGCCATGTAGCCTAGGAATGTAATAGGCTATGACATATAAGTTTGTATAAGTATACTCTATGATGATCTCATAATGATTAAATTGTCTAACAATTTTTTGACAATATATTCTTGTTAAGTGATTCTTGGCTGTATATGACTATACATACTCTTATACTCATATATGCCAGTGACACCCAAAGTAGTATCTCCAGCCCAGATCTTACTCTAAAATGTGCATATCTACTACCAGCTTAGCATCTCCACTTCAATATTCAATTGGCATGTCAAACTTAGCATGTGCGTAATTGAGCTCTTGATCATGCTTCAGCTTTCTCCAAGCTTGATCTTCCAGTTGTCTTTCATAACTCACAGTGTGGCAAGTCCATGCACCCAGTTCCTCAGGGTAACATTGGAGAGTTCAGATTTCTGTCTCCATGACCTCTGACTCCGTCTTAGAATCTACTGGCAAATTCTATTGATTCTGCCATCAAAATCATCAAAATATATATAGATTAGCATCTAGCTTCTTCTGATATGAAATTCAAGTCAGATCCAGCAAACTCTTTTGCCTGGATTAATTCTGTAATTTCCTAATAGGTCTTGTGTTTTTATCCTTGCTGTGGTTTGCAACTATGTGAGATAAAGACATTTCCTGCAAACAAAATTTTAGTAATTCTTTAAGTCCTCACAAATAAGTGATTAAAATGTAACTATTACTTTTCATGTATTCATTAAGAGAAAAAGCAGTTGATAGGATATAACTGAAATAAAGTTTTTATGTGCCCTCATTTTTATGGTTGGTTAAATAAAGCATAAATTTAAAATTATGAGGGTAATTCAGTTTCTTCTGCTTTCCAAGGCACTTCCAGATCACTATTCAGTTAATTCAACATTTAAACTCTCTTTAAAGGGTGTTCTTTATACACTTTCTTGAAATCTACACTCACCCCCCGGCCTTATACATAGTTCCTTCACAAAAGTGGCCCCAGAACTCCACCTGCTACTTGTGGATTACTCATAGATCCTCCTTCCCACCAAAAATCAATGACTTGGTCTCATCTCCTAAAATTGATCAAAAATTAATATCTTTGTGTGCATTTCACCATTAGTCTGCTGATGGCAATTCTTACATTATTCTCTCCCACATATGCCCATTTTATCTCCTTGTCTGAGAGCATCTCTTACCTCTCATAATCCCTGACATACTTCTGCTGTGTCCTCTGGAACTGATACCTCCTATTATGAAAACTCTTATATACTCAAACTCTTATCTGAGTATTGCTTTATTTGATTGTCTATCCTTGTGAATTTTGACTCTTCCTAAGATGACATTGTTCTTTTGTAATGATCTCCAGTGGAGACTTTTCTCTTCACCCGCTTTCATTGTACAGGGATGATAATAACAAAGGAAACTAGATTCTTTTTATAATTTTTAAAAATTTTATTTAAGTTATACAAGTTTCATGTATTTCATATATATAGATTTAGGAATACAGTGATACTTTCCCCTTGCACCCAACCTCCCTCACACCACGCTCCAATCCTTCGCACTCTTAATTTTTAAAGATCTATTTTCAGTTTACTTAACGATCTTATAGTTAATACCAACGGCAAAAGGAAGACCTTTCTCTCTATCTCTCTCTCTCACTGTCCACTCTGCCTGTCAAAAAAAAAAAAAGAGAAAAAAAATTTATTAATTTATTGAAAGTTGGACTTACAGAGAGTCTGAGGCAGAGAGAGAGGTCATCCATCTGCTGGTTTACTCTCCAAATGGTAACAACATCTAGAGATGTGCCAATGCAAAGCCAGGAGCCTGGAGCTTCTTTCAGGGTCTCCCACACAGTGCAGGGGCTCAAGCACTTGGAGCATCTTCCACTGCTTTCCCAGGCCATAGCAGAGAGCTGGATCAGAAGTGGAGCAGCCAGGACTGGAACCGGCATCTATATGGGATGCTGGCACTGCAGATGGAGGCTTTACCCACTACACCACAGCACTGGCCCCCATATAGTTATTCTTAGTTCCATTTCTAGACAATTCTCTCTCCCTACCTTCTAAAAAAATCCACAACTTAGAACTGTACATCACTGGATTATACTACCATCTACCTTGTCATGTTATCATCATTTATTTTTTCCTATGTCATTTCCTCTCATTGTTAAAGATTTTGTTCCAAATCACTTGCATATTAAAATACAGGTCTTATTACCAATAACTAACTACTCCAGAATATCAATGTTGAATATGCCATTTTCTGTCCACAAGACCCTCTCTTTTTAGCCCACTCACTATATTGGCTCCTACAGTACCAGGACATACATTCTGTTATCCTATTTCATTTTAGTTCACTCCTTCTCTCACTGCTCTATTTTGGTTACTTTCTCAGCCTCTTTTTAATTTCATGAATTTTATTTTATTTAAAATTTTTATTTTCTTATTTTAAAGAGAGAAGAAGAAGGAGGAGGAGGTGGAGGAGGAAAAGAAGTAGAAGAGGAGGAGGAGGAGGAAGAGGTTGAGGAGGCAAAGGAAGAGGAGGAGGTGAAGGAGGAGGAGGAGGAGAAGGAGGAGAGGTTCACAAAGAGAGAGCTCTCATCCATTGTTTCACTCTTCAAATATCTGCTATAGCAGGAACTGAACTATGACAAAACCAAGAGCTAAGAACTCAATCTGCATATCTTATGTAGGTGTCAGGTACCTTCCAGGATATGCATTAACAAGAATTTGGAATTTAAATCCAGAGCTGGTGAACAAAACCAGGAGTTCTGATGTGTGATGCAGTCATGCTGACTGGTGTCTTTGTGGTACTTATTTGGTAAAACACAAAAATCTGTTTAATATATGTTCCCTGACTACTCTGTGTCTATATCTATGCAATCAAATGTTACTAGGTAAAAGCGCATGGCCACAACAATGAACTTCAATCCATGACCATTGATCTCACATAGGCTTCTTGTATTATTCTGCAATTATAGTGCATTTTCTTGTTGTGTTCATGACTCTAAATGACTGTATCATAACTACTCTCTCTTCTTTCCTCAGATCTGCAACATCCCCTGTCATTTATCACTCTGAGCTAAGGACACTGCTTCTCATTTTTCTGAAAGAAAATATAAAAAGAAGAGAACCACATTTTCCATCTTCCTGTTTCTCTGTTCATCTTCTATATTTTACTTCTATTATGTTTGAACCTACCTTATTGCTTTCTAAGGTGTATCCCTCTCCTTGGCTACTAGATTCCATCCCATTTCATTTACTCTAACTATGTTCTTGGAAATTCTCTCTATCCATTCTGAATTATGTTTTTGTCTTCACTGCATCATTCCCACCAGCATCAAATGTATGTCATTCTCATATTGACTGGATGTCACTCCCTGGCAAACTTCTAATTTAAAATCCCCAAAGAAAGAGTCACTGGTACTTTGTCTTTAGTACCTCCTTAGGCATTCTCTTTAATCTACATCAGTCACAAAATTTGCTGGCTTTGCTCTATCTATCTACCTATCTATCATCATCATCATCATCATTATCTATATTTCCTTTCTTTTTATTGCTTTATAGGACATTCTCTTTGTTTCTTCTTTCCCTCAATGAGCACACCTTTAAATGTCTCTTATTCTCTATTCCTTTTCCCAAATTCAAAATAAAAACCTGTTCTCAGCCTTTAATCATTAAATGCTTATACTCAATCTCATGGCTTATACACTTATCATTTCCAAATTTGTATCTCCTATTTGAGGTTTAATCCTAACCTCCAGATTTGAATATTTATGCCTGTAAAATACAAGTTCATGAGGCAGAACTTTGATCTACTAGATAAAATGCCAGTTGGGGCTCCTGTGCTCCACATTGGATACCTGGATTTCATCCGTGGCTCCAGCTTTTGGCTCCAGTTTCTTGCTAATATGGATTTTCAGAGGTGGGTGTGATGGATCTAGTAGTTGGATCCTTACCACCCACAAGTGCAATCTAGGTCAAATTCTTCCTTGGCCCAGCCCTGGACTTGGCAGATATTTGGGGAGTGATGTCTCTGTCAATTTTCTCCTCAAATTAAGAAAAAATAAGTTTGTGGAAAAATGGAATCAAAAGATAAGATTATTTTTTAAAAAAATATTCATTTGGTTGTTTATCAACTATTTTTAACATAAAATATCTCAATCTGAACCTTTCCTTTTCAAAACTTGTTCCATTGGTGGTTTTCCCAATCTTGGTAAATAAAAATTCATCCTTTTAGTTTCACACAATGTATGTATAGAGGAGGGAGAGAGATTATCAAGAATTGGGTTTCTTGTTATGGTTTCTGACAATTCCCATGATCTGTAGTTGGAAAACTGTGGATCTAGGAGAGCAATGGTGTGGTTGTAGTCTGAGAGGCTGTAAACATGAAATTAAAGAAGAGCTGGTATTTCAGTTTTAGTTCCGAGGCAGGATTAGTTTGATGGGCCTGTTGTCAGCAAGCTACAGACCAATGAGAATCAATGGTATAGTTCTAGAATAAGTGTAAAGGCCTAAGAATCAGGGGAGCTGATGGTATAAATTCCTGTCAGAACCCAAAGGCAGAGGAAGATCAATGTCCCAGCTGAAAGGCATTCAGGCAGAGAGTGAATTATCCCTTACTGAACCTTTTTGTTCTATTCAGAATCACAACGGATTGACCCCCTCAAACCCTTTCTCCCAATTTACTTTACTCAGTTAAACCAATTCTAACGTTAAGCTCATATCAAAACACCATCCAGACATTATTCAGACAACACCCAGAATAATATTTAATCAAACATCTGGGCACTTCGCAGCCCTGTCAAGTTGACATGTAAACTTAGCCATCATATCTATGAAACTATTGTCATTAACAACCAAGTGGATAAATTCATCATCTCCATGCACTTCCTTGTGTCTTTTGCAATCCCTTCTTCCCACTCATTCTTAATCTGCCTTCTGTCACTTACCTGTTTTTTATAACTGTAGACTAGTTCATATTTTTAGATTCATAAAATGGTATCTGTATCATAAGATTTCTCTGGAGAAATAGAATCAGTGATCCAGTATCTGAAAACAAGAGGTTCAGGAAAGCCAGTGGTATGATTCCAGTTCAAACCCAAAGGTCTGAGAATCGAAGGAGCCAAATGTAAGTGCTGGTCCAAGTCCAAAGAACCAGGAGTGCCAATGTCTCAGGGCCAGTTCAAGTTAAAAAGATTCACCTCTTCCACACACTTTTACTTCATGCAGGGTCTTAATACGTTGCTACAGACTGGCTTGTTTACCCAGTTTAATGATTCAAGTGCTGTTCTTTTCAAAAAGACATTTGCAGACACCTTCAGATGTTTTACCAACTTTATGAACTTAAACAAGTCAAGTTGGTACATAAAATTAACAATCAAAGAGTTACATAGAAAATTCTCATTTATTTTCTTATTTCTTTTACTAAGAAATTGTTTGAAATTTATCCACATTGCTATTCATTACTGAGCACCAGAGTTAAACACACACACGCACACACACACACACAGAGAGAGAGAGAGAGAGAGAGATCTTCTTTTTCACTGGTTTACTTCTCAAATGGCTTCAATGGCTGAGGCTGAGCTGGACCAAAGCCAGGAAACTGGAACTCCATCTAGGACCCCCCACATATGTGGCAGGGACCCAAGCACTTGGGCCATCTTCTGCTGCTTTCCAAGTGTATCAGTAGGGAGCTTGGTCAGAAATGGAGGAGCTGAGACTTGAACTGGTACTTATATGGGATCCATTTCTCCACAATGCTGCCCCCTATGGAGCATATTTAATTTCTATTTTTTGATATATATATTTTTTAAAATTTTATTTAGGGTATAAAAATTTCATGCATTTCATACCTACAAAATTACTTTACTCTCTGCACTCCCTCCTGTCCACACTCCCACCCTTCATCTTCCTTCCTCTCTTATGTCCTCTCTTAATATTTACAATGATCTACTTTAACCGAACATTAAGTAATGAGTTCAATAAATAGTAAGAGGAAAAAAGAAATGCTGATCCTCAACAGTAGAGATAAGGGCTATAAAATCATCAAATTTTAAAATGTGAATTCCATTCATATACATTATATTTTTGGTACTATATTAGTTACCAAATATCAGGAAAAACATTAAACTATTTGTCTTTTGAGGGCTGGCTATTTCACTAAATACAATGGTTTCCAGTTGCATCCATTTTGTTGCAAAAGACAGGATTTCATTCTTTTTATGGCTGAGCAGTATTCCATAGCGCATAATACCACAATTTCTTTATCCAGTCATCGGTGGATGCACATCTGGGTTGATTCTGTATCTTAGCAATTGTGAATTGAGTTGCAATAAACATGGGGGTACAGATAATTCTTTCAATGCTGATTTCACTTCTTTTGGATAAATTCTCAGGAGTGGGATTGCTGGGTCATATGGTAGATTTAGCTTAAGCTTTCTGAGGTATCTCCATGTTGTCTTGCACAATGGCTGTACTAGTTTATCATCTCATCAACAGTGGATTAGGGTATCATTTTCCCCACATTCTTGTCAACATTTATTGTTTGTTGATTTCTGTATGAGAGCCATTCTAACTGGGGTGAGGTGAAACCTCACTGTGATTTTGGTTTGTATTTCCCTGATAGCTAGTGATCTTGAGCTTTTTTTTTAATGTGTCTATTGGCCATTTGAATTTCCTCTTTTGAAAAATGCCTGTTCAAGTACTTTGCCATTTCTTAACTGGATTGTTTGCTTTACTGTTGTTGAGTTTCTTGAGTTATTTATAGATACTGTATAGTAATCCTTTATCAGTTGCATAGTTTGCAAATAATTCCTCCCATTCTGTTGGTTGCCTCTTTACTTTGCTGAGTTTTTCTTTTGCAGGCAGAACCTCAGCTTGATGTAACTCCATTGTCTATTTTGGCTTCGATTGCCTGTGCTTCTGGGTTCTTTTCCAAGAAGTCTTTTCCTGTGCCAATGTCTTGCAGAGTTTCCCCAATGTTCTCTTCTAGAAATTTTATGGTATCAGGTCACAGGTTTAGATCCTTGATGCATTTTTAGTTGATTTTTGTGAAAAGTGTAGAGGTAGGGGTCTTGTTCCATACTCTGCATGTGGAGATCCAATTTTCCCAGCACTATTTGTTAAAGAGACTGTCCTTTCTCCAGAGATTGATTTTAGCTCTTTTGTAGATGTATGAATTGATTCCTGGAGTTTCTATACTGATCCACTGTTATATATCTATATTTGTGCCAGTACCACGCTCTTTTGATAATAACTGCTCTGAAATATGTCTTTAAACTAGATATCTTATGTTTCCATGTGAATTTTAGTATCATTTTTTTCTAGATCTGAGAATATCATTGGTATTTTGATTGGGATCAGATTGAATTTGTAAATTCATTTGGGTAGTATGGACCTGTTAATGATATTAATTCTTTCAATCCATGAACATGAAAGATTTTCCCATTTTCTTGTGTCTCCAATTTTTTCTTTAATGTTTTATAATTTTCATCATAGAGATCTTTCACCTCCTTGGTTAAATGTCTTTCAAGGTGTTTCATGTTTTCTGCATATATTGTGAATGGGATTGATCTTAGAAGCTCTTTCGTAGCTGTGGCATTGCCTGTATATACAAAGGCTGTTGATTTTTGTGTTAGCTTTATATTTCACTTTACCACATTCATTTATGAGGTCCAATAGTCTCTCTCTCTCTCTCTTTTTTTTTTTTTTTTGACAGGCAGAGTGGACAGTGAGAGAGAGAGACAGAGAGAAAGGTCTTCCTTTTGCCATTGGTTCACCCTCCAATGGCCGCCGCAGCAGGCACACTGCTGCCGGCGCACCGCGCTGATCCGAAGCTGGGAGCCAGATGCTTCCTTCTCCTGGTGCAGAGCCCAAGCACTTGGGCCATCCTCCACTGCACCCCCGGGCCATAGCAGAGAGCTGGCCTGGAAGAGGGGCAACCGGGACAGAATCCAGTGCCCCGACCGGAACTAGAACCCGGTGTGCCGGCGCCGCTAGGCGGAGGATTAGCCTATTGAGCCGCAGTGCCAGCCCCAATAGTCTCTTAGTGGAGTCCTTTGATTCCCATATTTATAGAGTCACGCCATATGCAAATAGAGATGATTTGACTTCCCACTTTCCAATTTGTATCCTTTTATTTCTTTTTCTTACCTAATAACACTGGCTAAAGAATCCAGGACTATATTGAATAGCAATTGTGAAAGTGAACATCATTTTCTGGTTCTGGGTCTTAGTGGAATTTCTATCAACTTTTCCCCATTAAATATGATGCTAGTTGTGGGTTTTTCATAAATTGCCTTGATTTTGTTGAAAATGTTATTCTGTACCTAATTTGCTTGATTTTTTTCATCATGAAAGGATGTTGTATTTTATCAAATATTTTCTCTGCATCTGTTGAAATAATCTTTTGAAATAATCTGTTGAATAATTTTTATTCTTCAGTTTGTTTATGTGATGTATCACATTTATTAATTTGTGACTGTTAAACCATTCCTGCTTACCAGGGGTAAATCCCCCTTGGTGCTTGTGAATGATCTTTCTGATGAGTTGTTGGATTCTATTAGCTAGTATTTTGTTGAGTATTTTTGCATCTATGTTTATTAGGGATATTGATCTATAATTTTCTTTTTTCTGTGGTATCTTTTTCTGGTTTAGCAATTAATATGATGCTGGTTTCGTAGAATGAGTTTGGGTGTATTCTCTCCCTTTCAACTGTTTTGAATTCTCGAGAATTGGAATTGGTTCTTCTTTAAAAGTCTGGTTAGAAATCAGCAGTGAAGCCATGCAATCCTGGGCTTTTCGTTGTTGATAGGGTTTTTATTACTGATTCAGTCACCATTTTGGTTATTGGTTTGTTTATGTTTTCTATGTCTTCATGACTCAATTTTGGTAGATCAGATGTGTTCATGAAATTTGAGAAGAAATAAACACAATTGAAACTAAAAAAGCAATACAGATATTCAGTGAAATGAAGTTTATTTAAAAAAAAATGAACAAATTTGATACACCATTGGTTCAACCAATCAAATAAGAAGAGGAAAAGGATCCAAATTAATTAAATCAGAGATGAAAAAGGAACCATAACAACAAATACTCCAGAAATAAGAATAATCACTAGGAATTGCTATTCAGAGCAATATGCCAACAGATTGGAAAATCTGAAAGAAATGGAGCACTATTTTTTTCTTTTAAGTCACTATTGATCTCTCTCTTTTAGCTTTCCATTTCCAATCCCTCACTAATTTCTTTTAGTCTTATCTTCATAATATATACTGAAATCAATTATTTGATTTCTTTATTTCTTTCAATAAAAAGTATACTCTATGAAGTCAAAAGTTTAAAAAATTAACTTTCCTCATTAATGTATTTCTAGTGGATAAAACTGTCCTTCAATATTTATTATTGAGATGATTGCATACTAAATACTATAGGATCTTAAATTTCCACATGGCATTATTAATCATCAATAATTCCCAGTAGGCAGCAGTAAGCTTTGAGTGGATACAGTCCCTAGTTACCAGCTAATCTGTTGTGTATTGTAGATATTCTGGATATATCCTAGGGTTTCAGTGTTTATTGGTACCCTTGTTTGAGGTCATTTTTCTTGGATGTACTTGTTTGTTATGAGGTCTATCCTATTTCTTATATCTGTTTGACCCTCAGACTCTTCTGGTCTGTAGGTTTATTCCTTGCTACTGAAATGCATGTACTTCCTTTCTTTTTTCATAGTGCAAAGCTTTGCCATGCTGTCCTCATATACCCCCAAACCACATTTAGAACAGAGAAGTACAGTTGCAGCCTGGATTTCGCTGTCTCTTGTTCAATCTATTTGAGTCAATTTGTTTTGTCTTCTCAGACTTCAGTTCTTGGGAGTTGCTGGCTCACTGATGTACACAAGCAACATTACCATAGTATGGCTCTTCCTCATTTTCTGTTTGTACCTATAAAAGAGTACTAAGTTTCCATCAGAAGTTACAGAGGATGCTGCAATGCACTGGCCTCTTCCCCTTGAATACTGTGGTAAGCATTTTCTCAGGTACTAGGAGGCCAGGATGGTGATGATTTGTATACATTGTCCATGGTCTAAGGGAAAAGATGAAATCAGGGTTTCACCACCTTCCAAGGGGAAGCCTTTATCAAATGATTGGTTAATATAGAATTTTAAAGGCCTAGATTCCTAGTCCTAATTTGAAGCATTTCTTAATCCCAACTTCAGAGCTCCACATATCATTGAATGAGGTCATTAGTGCTACTGTGTCAGAATTGAGCTTTTCCCTCTGCCTAGGTCTGCTTCCTTCACTCCCTTACATGTGAGTTCAAGACTACTATACCAGGAAGTGCCTGACATGTATTTTTCCAACAACCTGTATAGAGCAGATGTGAAAGTCTATGTCATCTTAAACCATTTCCTTGTTTAAAAATTAATTTTTTCTGAACCACTTCCAAGTAATTTGTCAACTTGATGCTCTGTTACCCCAAGCACATTATTGTGTAGTTCCTATAAACAAGCCTACTTTCCCTCACAACCACAGTGTATAATCATCAAAATCAAAGCATTACCATTAACAGTAATCCTTAGAGAACATTCATGTATATGGTTGTTTTAATAATGCTATTTACAGAAAAAAGATCCAGTTCTTATCAAAAGCTGCATTTAGCTTTCTTGACTTTGATTCGTACCTCACTTGAAATGTTTTCTTGTGAACTAAGCTGCAATAAACTTGGGGGTAGAAATAAGTCTTTCATATGCTGATTTCACTTCCCTTGGGTAAACATCCAGGAGTGGGATGGTTGGGCCATACCCTCATGTTCATTGCAGCTTAATTCACAATAGCTAAGACATGGAATAAACCCAAACGCCCATCAACAGAAGACTGGATAAAAAAATCATGGGATATGTACACCATGGAATACTACACAGCAGTAAAAAGCAAGCAAAGAAAAACCCGTGAAATCCAATCATTTGCAACAAAATGGATGAAACTGTAAGACATCATACTTAGTGAAATAAGCCAGTCCCAAAGGGACAAATACCATATGTTCTCCTTGATCTGTGATAACTAATAGAGCACCTAAAAAGCAATCTGTGGAAGTGAAATTGACACTTTGAGAAGCAATGACTTTGAACAGCCCTTGTCTTGACCATTGAGAAAGAATTCTTTACATAATATTTGTTGAACTCTTTACTTAACATAGAGTTAATCATAAGTGCATTAAGTTAATTGAAAATAGATCTTAGTATAAAACAACAGTGTGAATAAGAAAGCAAGGAAGAAGAGGGGTGGGAGTGTGGGTGGCAGGGTGGGCATAGTGGGAAGAAACACCGTGTTCCTAAAGTTGTAATTATGAAGTGCATGAAGTAAGTGTAAAGTCATGTAGTTCTATATACATTCCTAAAGACTTACTTATAAGGGTACAGTTTAAAAGGGGACCCCAAGGTCCCTTAAACTGGGTTATAAAAATAGCATTTAAAATATTAAAGTGATCATACTGATAGGATTAAGTGTTAATGTAATCATATAAATAGAACAAATTATATGGTAATAATAATAGATATAATTAAAAAGGAGTGAATGCTCCAACATGGGAAGCAGCCCATACAGCAGACTCATACAATGACAATTGCTTTAAGTAGCACACTGACCTTAGAATCAGCCCTTAAGTCATTCTTGCCTGGCTGGAAACCCCACAAGAGAATTTTAGGAATGGAAATCCAAGACACTGTGGCAAAGAATGTCCTACATGAAGGACCTCAGTGGGTGAGACCCCAGTGGAAAGAAATCAGCAAAGAAGGATGTACTTTTCTCTGAAGGGAGGAGGGGACATCCAAATTCCTCATGGCCTTATCTAAATACTGATGGAGTTTGTGAATTCAAAAGGCTTCCATAGACTAGACAACTCATTTCAAGAGCCTCAGGTGATCATGGATGTCATACATAACAGTGTTAATTGTTAAATTCACAACAGGAGTCACTGTGCACTAACTTCTCATGAAGGACTTCTATCCTCCAAGAGTTGTATTATCAGTGTTAACGGTAAATCTTGTTCTCAAAGATTTATTTTTCAGTTTAGTGTATTAAGTGGAGGATATTCTTTTGTCTCATAAGTCTTAGTTATGCCTAAATATCCAACTCCATTGTTTCTTTTCTTAGGTGCCTCCTTCATTTATGGTAAAACTTACTCTCAAAGACTTACTTTCTTTTAACATTTTAATGAAGGGTATTCTTGTGTCTCATAAGTTATAGTTATGTCTAATTTCTCACTAAAGACATACCATTCTTGGGTGCTTCCTTAAAGTTAAATATGTTTCTCAAAAAAAAAGTGAAATTAACTTCAAGATGCAATGACTTTGCACAGCCCTTGTATCGACTGTTGAGGAATAGTTTGTTTTTTTTTTTTTCTGGGCAAATTATTGAACTTTTTACTTCGTATAGAGTTGGTCTTCTGTGTATAAAGTTAATTGAAAGTGGATCTTAGTAGAGAATGGGACTGGGAATGGGAGAGGAAGGAGAGGGAGGAGGGGGAGGGGTGGAAATGTGGGTGGGAGGGAGGGCATGGTGGGAAGAATCACTATATTCCTAAAGTGGTACTTTTGAAATGCATGAAGTTTGTGTTTCTTAAATTAAAGATTTCTTTGGATAAAAAAGAAACAGTTTCTTGGTGATTTCTTGTTATGCCTTGTTTTATTTGTAACTATAACTTACATTAATTCCCTTTTGCTTCTATAAAAAATTACCACAGAGTGACTAAATAATATAGATGTATTCTCTTATAACCCTAGAAGTCAGAATCCTGAAATCAGTTTCAATGGACTCAAATCAAGGTGTTGGCAAGACTGGAGGATTTGTATCTGTTTGATTTTTTTCAGATTCTAGTGGCTGCCTATATGTCTTGGCTTATGGCCTCTTCCATCATCAAAACACATCACTGCTTTATGTTTACTCTGTCTTCATAGTCCTCTCTGACTCTGATGTCTCCTGTGTCCCTCTTACAGGAATTATTTATTTACATAGAGCCCATGGAATAACACAGGCTAACGTCTCCACTTTAAGATCTTTCACTTAATTACACCTAAAAAGTACCTTTGACCACATTGTTTCAGGAATTAAAATTTGAATATATATGGGGGCCTTTTTCAGTCTCCTATAAATTTCTTACATTGAAATTTTGAAGTTATTAACTAGGTATTTTGTCAAGGGTCCATCAATTTGCATTTGCTTGTTAATTTCCTCATTGTAATCTATCAGGTGATATATGATACTGACATTTTTTAGTGAAATTAAATTTGATCCTTTGCTTAAAATGGTGCCTTCCAGGCTTCCCCCTTGTGAAGTCAAACAATTATAATTAATTAAAAGTTGTCATGGCACTTTGAGATTATAAAAATAAATTGTAAATTTTCAAAAGTGGGTTTTGCAAATTTGGCATAGTGGTAAACTTGCTGCTGCCTACAATTCCTTTCTGAGTGCCTAGTTTGAATCTTGGCTACTCTGCTTCCAAACCGGCTTCCTACCAATGCATACCATTTCAGACTGCAGAAGACAGCCAAGTAATTGGATTCTTGCCTCCTAAATGGGGTACCTGTAATGAGCTTCAGTCTCTTGGCTTCAACTTGGCAAAATCTGGGGTGTTGTGGGTATTTTGGGAGTAAACTAGGAGTTGGAAGATTTATCTCCTGCTGGTTCTAGTGTCTCTTTGTATTTCAAATATAATAAATAGATACAAACAAATAAAAATTAAAAATAAATGTTACTATTTATCAAATTTTTTTTTGTGAACATAAACTCGTATTTTTCTGTTTTGTGAAATATGATGTAGGATACTGTCATGGAGTTCTTTCATTCTTAAGTTGTGTCCAATGTGGGACCTCTTTCAAGCTGCCTTCTGCTTTTATGATTTATTTATTTTGTTAGTGGCTTCTTTTTTTTTTTTTTTTCTATTCTTTTCTTTTTATTGTTATTTGAGTATGTACTTACTGCTGCTACAATGAGCTATTTCAGGGTCATGATTTATTCTTCTATTCCAGACCTGGGAATAGTTATTTCTCCAAGAAGTTTTGATTTCTTTCAGTGGAAAATGGTATTTGTAAACCAAGACATAGACATTATCTGTTCTTATGTATTGGGATATCTCTCTTCACAGGCTCTCTCATTGGGCAAAGTTAGGAACAAGTGCAAACATGCATGCACATATTTTCATTTTTATTTAGTTTTTAAATATATCTGTTTTGAATCCTATGAATTGAAAGATATATGTCTATTGCAATACTACAGAGTTCTAGTCTCCTATAGGATGATATTAAAATTTGATCTATGGAGATATTTAAAACTATACATAAATTTTGAATATTTCTTATAGAAACAGATCTTTGAATTTTTAAAATACTTCATTTTGGAAGATTCAGAACAAATGAAAATATGTTTGGGAAAGTATTCTTTCATCTCTAATGTTAGTAAGTGTCATGAATATATCAGAGAGAAAAATCACAGAAAGATGGCTGAGGAACACAGAAAAAAGAGTTATGGAGAAAATCCCATAAAGAGAATATTTTCATGCATTCATGTCTCCCTATATTAATTTCAATATTTCTTTCTTTCTTTTTTTTTTTTTTTTTGACAGGCCGAGTGGATAGTGAGAGAGAGAGAGACAGAGAGAAAGGTCTTCCTTTGCCGTTGGTTCACCCTCCAATGGCTGCCGCGGCCGGCGCATCACGCTGATCCAAAGTCAGGAGCCAGGTGCTTCTTCTGGTCTCCCATGCAGGTGCAGGGCCCAAGCACTTGGGTCATCCTCCACTGCCTTCCCGGGCCATAGCAGAGAGCTGGCCTGGAAGAGGGGCAACCGGGATAGAATCCGGCGCCCCGACAGGGACTAGAACCCGGTGTGCTGGCACCGCAAGGTGGAGGATTAGCCTGTTGAGCCACAGCGCCGGCCCAAATTTCAATATTTCAATCATGTTTTCTGTCTTCATAAGGTTACACAGTAGAAGACTTGAGATACTTAACTTTGCTGAAAATAGCAGGTTTGCCTTTGGGAGACAGTCACAAAAATATATTTAAAAAGTGTTTATGCTTTTATACCATGGGTTTCTTATTGCTTAATCAGTACGGAGACATAGAAGGTTTTTTTTTTTTTTTTTTTTTTTTTTTTTTTTTTTTAAATTTTTGACAGGCAGAGTGGACAGTGAGAGAGAGAGAGACAGAGAGAAAGGTCTTCCTTTGCCGTTGGTTCACCCTCCAATGGCTGCCATGGCCGGTGCGCTGCGGCCAGCGCATCGCGCTGCTCCGAAGCCAGGAGCCAGGTGCTTCTCCTGGTCTCCCATGGGGTGCAGGGCCCAAGCACTTGGGCCATCCTCCACTGCACTCCCGGGCCACAGCAGAGAGCTGGCCTGGAAGAGGGGCAACTGGGACAGAATCCGGTGCCCCGACCAGGACCAGAACCTGGTGTGCCGGTGCCGCAAGGCGGAGGATTAGCCTGTTGAGCCACGGCAACGGCCGAGACATAGAAGTTTTAGGCAAACATAAACGTAAATTGTCTACTTGGTGTGATTGTCTGCATCCAATGGAGAAAATTTTTCAATTTTTTTTTTTTTTTTTTTGGACAAAGCACTAATGACATTAAATACGATGAAGATTCTAGAAGTTTCAAATGCATTAAGCACAGAAGAAATCATATCTAATGCTCATCTGAGAACCATACTTTGTCTTCTCTGTGGTACTCCATTTCTAAGCTTTCTGGAGGGTGGGGGGCATTTTATTTTGATTAAATCATACAGAAATTACCTCAAATTTGTATTTAGTTCTGGTTTCTGCATCCTCTTTACTAAAATTTATTTCACTCCATTCTAACTCTCCCCTTATATTTTAAACAAAAATTTATTTATTTATTTATTTATTTGTTTGTTTATTTATTTGAAAATCAGGGCAACAAAGAGGGAGGGAGGACAGAGAGAGAGCGAGAGCATTAGAGAGAGAGATATATCTTCTGGTTCACCCACCAAATGACTGTAATAACTAGGTCTGGGTCAGGCCAAAGCCAGGAGCCAGGAACTCCATCTGGGTCTCTCATGTGATAAGCAGTGGCCCAAACACTTGGACCATCTTCTGTTGTTTTCCTAGGCTATTATCAGGTATCTGGATCAAAAGTGGAGCCACTGGGATGTAAACTAGCACCCATATGGGATGCTGGTATCACAGACTGTAGTTTTAACTGCTACACCACAACACTGGCCCTTTTCCCTTTATTTTGACAAATTAAGTGTTTAACTCTGTAGCTTTAATAAAAGCTAAGAGAATGATTTTCCTACTTTTTTATTAATTGTATAATATATTCTTGGAATTTCACAATAAATGAGAATACAAATTAATTGTATTAGGTTATGGTGTTAAATAATTATTTATATTCATTTTGCAGACAATGAAAGGTCAGAGTATGTTATTCAATGTAAAGAAAGTTATGAAAGTAAATTTTAAAATCTTTTTTTATTTTTTATTTTATTTTCCATTATTTTTATTTTATTTATTTATTTATTTTTTATTTCATAAATGTGAATTTACAAAGTGCAACTTTTGTATTGTTGTGGCTTCCCCCCCAACCTCCCTCCCTCCCATGGCCCTCCCCTCTCCCTCTCCCTCTCCCTCTCCCATCCCGCCCTTTATCGAGTTTCATTTTCAATTACCTTCATATATTGAAGATCAACTTAGTATATACTAAGCAAGGATTTCAACAGGCTGCACTCACACAACTGCACAAGGTATAGGGTACTGTTCGACTAGTAGTGTTTTTACGTTTCATAGTAAAACACATTAAGGACTGCATAAGAGAAAGACCATTCCCTGCAGCTACTGATACAAAAACAGCTTGTAACAAGTAAAGACCTTTCCAGGACATTTCTACCACACATTCTTTTACAGCCCTTGACAACATAGTGGTAAAAAAAAAAAAAATCCTGTCATTTGCAACAAAATGGAGGAATCTGGAAAACATCATGCTGAGTGAAATAAGCCAGTCTTAAAGGGACAAATATCATATGTTCTCCCTGATCGGTGACAACTAACTGAGCACCTAAAAGGATTATTATTTTTTAAAGATTTATTTATTTATTTGAAAGTAGAGTTCAACAGAGAGAGAAGGAGAGGCAGAGAGAGAGAGGTCTTCCATCTGATGGTTTACTCCCCAATTGGCCGCAAAGGCTAGGTTGTGCCAATCTAAAGCCAGGAGCCAGGAACTTCCTCCAGGTCTCCCATGTGGGTGCAGAAGCCCAAGGACTTGGGCCATCTTCCATTGCTTTCCCAGGCCATAGCAGAGAGCTGGATCAGAAGTGGAGCAGCCGGGTCTTGGACCGGCGCCTATATAGGATGGCGCAGTTTCAGGCCAGAATGTTAATCCACTGCGCCACAGCACCGGCCTCACCAATGGATTATTATACCACTCTTATACAATTAATCCAAGTTAATGACCCCACCAGACAATAATGACTCTGATTTAGAAGGAGATGGTCCCTGGACACAAATGTTTTAATTATCAAACCACAACTGTGGTGAAAATATTTTTTAAATGAAGACAAATTTATTTCAATTGGAATTCAGAGTATCTTATCAATAATTAAGAGAGGTATTAATTAGAATACATAGTGAACACTGTAACTTTGGAATGCTTTCCATAAATATGTTTTTGATTCCTAGTATTTTATGAAAGAATAAAGAGATTTTTTTTCTATTTTTTCTGATTTTCAAAGCTAATACTATACTACTCTGCAGAAAAGAAAAAGCAAAAGGATTATATATTTTAAAACAAATTTTGCAACATATAGTAGGAAGAAAAATAGCCTTCAAAGATGTTCATGTCGGGGCTGGTGCTGTGGCACAGCGGGTTAACGCCCTGGACTGATGCGCTGGCATCCCATATAGATGCCGCTTCAAGATCTGGATGCTCCACTTCCAATCCAGCTCTCTGCTATGGCCTGGGAAAGCAGTGGAAGATAGCCCAAGTCTTTGGGTCCCTGCACCTGTGTGGGAGAATCAGAGCAAGCTCCTGGTTCCTGGCTTCGGATCGGCACAGCTCAGGCCATTGTGGCCAATTGGGGAGTGAACCATTGGATGGAAGACCTCTCTCTCTCTCTCTCTCTCTTTTTCTCTCTTTCTTTCTCTTTGTCTCTCTCTGCCTCTCCTCTCTCTGTAACTCTCTCTGTAACTCTGACTTTCAAATAAATGAATGAATCTTTAAAAAAAAAAGATGTCCATGTCTTAGTTCATGGAATTTTTGAATATGTTGACTTATAAGAAAAAGAGGATTTGCATATGTCAATATGGTTGAGATCTTAGAATGATGAGATTATGTTGGATTATCTGGATGGGCTCAGTCTAATGACATGAGTACTTAAAATGGAGAATCTTTTCTACACTGTGGTCAAGAAGAATTGAACATGGAAAATGGGACAAATAGATTCTACACTGGCTGGAACTCAAGATGAGTGAAAGGTCGATGGAGCCAAAATCAGGTGGCTTGTAGAAGTTGAAAAGGCAAAGAAACAAAATGAATTCTATAGCCTTCAGAAATTGTTGCAGCACTACTCATACTTTGATTTTATCCCAGCAAGAAACATGTCAGACTTTTTTTTTTTTTTTTTTTTTTTTGACAGGCAGAGTGGATAGTGAGAGAGAGAGAGAGAGACAGAGAGAAAGGTCTTCCTTTGTCATTGGTTCATCCTCCAATGGCCGCCGCGGCCTGTGCGCT
Source organism: Lepus europaeus (assembly GCF_033115175.1). Classification (NCBI taxonomy): domain Eukaryota; kingdom Metazoa; phylum Chordata; class Mammalia; order Lagomorpha; family Leporidae; genus Lepus; species Lepus europaeus. The sequence continues at coordinate 81,361,858 of NC_084838.1, read as the reverse complement.
GCGGCCGGGCACCGTGCTGATCCGAAGCCAGGAGCCAGGTGCTTCTCCTGGTCTCCCATGGGGTGCAGGGCCCAAGCACTTGGGCCATCCTCCACTGCACTCCCAGGCCACAGCAGAGAGCTGGCCTGGAAGAGGGGCAACCGGGACAGAATCTGGTGCCCCAACTGGGACTAGAACCCAGTGTGCCGGCGCCGCAAGGTGGAGGATTATCCTATTGAGCCGCAGTGCCGGCAACATGTCAGACTTCTTAATTAGAATACAGTAGTACAAGTTTATATTCCTTTATGTTACTAAACTGGTTGGAATTTGGTATCAGAAATATAATTCAATTTTACTGGTCTGCAATTAAATACACTCAATCATAATGTAGTATTAGGGGAAACAAAAGACGCCACTAAGAAACTACTTGAACTCATAAGAGAGCATGGCAAAGTTGCAGGTTTTAAAGTCAACATGCAGAAATCAATAGCATGTGTGTATACAAACAATACCATTGCTGAGCAGAACTTGTAAGATTAGACCCATTCACAATAGCCACAAAAATTTTTGAATATATTGAAATAAATTTTAAAAGGATGCAAAATTTCTCTACAATGAAAATTACAAAACACCAAGGAAATAAATAGAAGGCACAAAAAGTGGAAAAATCTTTTATGTCTGTGGATTAAAAGAATTAAAATCAAAATGTCCATACTACCCAAAGCAATTTACATATTTAATACAATCCCAATCAAAATACCCATGACATTTTTCTTGGATCTAGAAAAAAATAATAAAATTCATATGGAAGCACAAGAGACACTAAATAACTAAAGCAAACTTAAACAATAGAAACAAAGTGCAAGATATACTTCAGGGCAATTATAATCAAAACAACCTGATCTTGGCATAAAAATACACATGTAAAAAAATGGAGTAGAACAGAAATTCCTGAAAGCAATCCACACATCTACAACCAACAAATCTTTGAAAACAAACTATAATCGCTCCCTGGAGAAAGGACCGTCTCTTCAAGAAATGATCAAAGTCAGCGAACTCTAAAGGCTTCCATAGCCCTGACAACTCATGACTAGAGCCTAGGGAGATTACTGACACCATGAACAGGAGTGTCATATTGTTAAGTCAGCAACAGAAGTCACTGTGTACTTACATCCCATGTGGGAACTGTCCTTAATGTGATGTCTAATGTGCAGTGATGCTATAACTAGTACTGAAACAGTGTTTTTACACTTTGTGTTTCTGCGTGGGTACAAACTGATGAGATCTTTACTAATTATATACTGAATCGATCTTCTGTATATAAAGATAATTGGAAATGAAAAAAAAAAAACCTGGTGTTAAATTGGAAATGGCATAGAAAATTAATTAATTTTAAAAAAAATGTTATGTAGGATCTCTGTCTTTAATGTGCTGTACACTCTTATTCAATGCTATAACTAGTACTCCAACAGTATTTTTTTTTTCACTTTGTGTTGCTAAATGGGGGCAAACTGTTGAAATCGTTACCTAATATATACTAAACTGATCTTTTGTATATAAAGAGAATTGAAAATGAATCATGATGTGATTGGAAGGGGAGAGGGAGCAGGAAAGGGGAGGGTTGTGGGTGGGAGGGAAGTTTTGGGAGGGGAAGCCATTGTAACCCATAAGCTGTACTTTGGAAATTTATATTCATTAAATAAAAGTTTAATTAAAAAAAGAGAGAAAAAAACACTAAAAAAAAAAAAGAAATGATGTTGGAAAAACTGGATCTACACATGCAGAAGTATAAAACAAGATCCCTACTTACACCATCTACAAAAATCAACTCAAAATGGATCAAGGATCTAAATCAATGACCTGACATTCAAAAAATTACTAGAGGAAAAGATTAGGAAAACTGCAAGATACTGTCTCCTGCAAAGACTTCTCAATAAGACTCCAGTAATCAAAGCCAAAATACACAAATGGGATTACATTAAACTACAAAGATTCTGCATAGCAAAGGAAACACTGACAAAATGGGAGAAATACTTGCAAGTTATACATCCGATGAAGGATTAATATCCAGGATCTACCAAGAGCTTAAGAAACTCAACAAGAACAAGCAATCGAGTTAAGAAATGGGCAAGGGACATGAATAGTCATTTTTCAAAAAATAAAATCAAATGACCAACTGACACATAAAAAATGCTCAGAATAACTACCCATCAGGGAAATGCAAATAAAACTGCTGTAAAGTTTCACCTCAACGCAATCACAATGTCTATCGTTCAAAAAAATAATAAATACTGGTGAAGAGAGAAATACTGGAGAATGTGGAGAAAAATTACCCTAATACACTACAGATACAAATGTAAGCTAGCACAACCATTATAGAAGAAAAATTGGAATTCCTCAGTAATCTAACAATATATCCACCATATGACCTAGCCATTCCACTCTTGAGAATTTATGCAAAAGAAATTAAATCAGTATATTAAAGAGCTATTTGTACCACCATGCTTGCTGAAGCTCAATTCACAATGGCTAATATATGGAATCAATCCAGATGCCCATCACCTGATGACTGGATAAAGTAAGTGTGGTATATATAAATGATGGAGTATTATTCAGCCATAAAAAGAATGGAATCCTGTCTTTTGCAACTAAATGCATGCTACTGCAGGCTGTTATGCCTGTGGCACCAGCACCCTGGGTTCTAGTCCCGGTCAGGGCACCGGATTCTGTCCTGGTTGCTCCTCTTCCAGTCCACTTCTCTGCTGTGGCTTGGAAAGGCAGTGGAGGATGGCCCAAATGCGTGGGCCCTGTACCCGCATGGGAGACCAGGAGGAAGCACTTGGCTCCTGGCATCGGATTGGTGCAGCGCGCCGGGCCGTAGTGGCCATTTGGGGGGTGAACCAATGGAAGGAAGACCTTTCTTTCTGTCTCTCTTTCTCTCACTGTCTAACTCTACCTTTCAAAAAAAAAAAAAAAAAAAAGAAAAGAAATAACCCAGCCTAAAAAACACAAATATCACACGATTTCTCTGATATGTGGTAGCTAATATAGAACACAAAAATAGTAAATGGATTAAATGTACATCTTATGATTTGATTATTGTATAACCATTGTATATATTCCTATGGAACAGTGGTCTTTTTACTTTTTACTTGTTGAACATTGTGGTCAGAGGTGCATTAATTCTGTGATTATAAAGTAAAATGAAAATATGTTATTGCAATAGTTAAAGGAAAAAGAAAAATAGAAAGAATGGAGGGTTGAGAGAGAGCTAAGTATGATCATTTTCTTAGAATCACATCTATGAAATACAAGCAATCTGCTGTCTTTACATTAATAAAAATTAAAAAAAACTGAAAATGTTATGAATGTCATACCATTTTTCTCCACTATAACATAATATATAGTCATATATAAATCTATGTATATATCTAAATGTTTTTATTAGTTGCAAGTTAAAGATAAATATTAATGAAATATCACAATTTCCTTTATATGTTTCATGAAAAGAATAATACTGTTGTCAGAATCTCAGAATAATATTTTTAATGTAGTGGTCATTAAGAAAAACGTGAGTTAAATTATTGCTTGAAAATAGTATTTAGTATAGTATTCATTGTAATATTACTAAGAGTCATTAAACATACATTAAACAAGTTTTCTAAAATATTCTTACATTGGCAGATTAATCATGTATCAGAAAGGAAATTCTTACTAATATACTGGGAAGCATTCCTATCTAACAGATGAAACAGAGTCTGTGTTTTGCTAAATATGTACGGCACAACGCAAATTCTTGGTGTGATGGACTCAGAAAATTTAGTGTATGTTTAGCGGATATACAGTGAAAGAAACAAAGTAGTCTAAGCTGGATCAATAGGTGCTCCTTGACTTACAGTAGGGCTACCTCCTGATAACCAATCATAAGTTGAAAACATTTTGTCAAAATGAATTTAATATCCTTAAGCTGCCAAACATCCTAGCTGAGCAACCGAGCATATTGTAGAGTATCAGTTGTTTCTCTTTGTGATCCTGTGGTGACTGGAAGTTTTGGCTCACTGACACCACTAAGCATTATGATAGAGTGTTGTCTACCACATATCGTTAGTCCTGGGAAAGGTCAAAAGTCAAAATGTGATGTACAGTTTCTGCTGAAAGCACATCACTTTCATACCATTATAAACTCAATAGATTTTAAATAGAATCATCTTGAGGACATTTGTTTACTTTGGGCAGAAGTTCATGGACTGATGTGAAGCAGACTCAAGGTGCAAGCTGGGAATGAGGGGAAGTTAGGCAACACAGGTCACAGCAGGAAAAGAGGACTGTGCAGCAACCAGTTAAAATTCTCACCTCACCCTCTATTCAACAGGTTCAGCACAGGAAAAAAGGGATTTTCACTGGCTCCTAATTAGAGAAACCACAGTTTCTCAGGACCAATGTTAAGCAGATGCAGTAAAAGACCTTCAACCTGTTGTTCCAACAGAGGACATTTGTACTGGCCTGTAGAATTATGGGATGATAATTTTACTACTTTTGGATATTTTTGACTAGTTCTTAAAATTACTTTGATGTGTTGATGTGTTAAGATAGGCCCTACTCCATTGAGTGCTATATATAGATCTATCAAGGAACATTTCTATTTAAATAGGGACTTCACATCTTCTCTAAGCTCTGATCACGTGATAGTTAATTTTAGGTGTCAAGTTGACTGGGTCATGCGATGCTTAGATATTTGGTCAAACATTCTTCTGGGTGTGTTTTTGGATTATATTAGCATATGAATTCTGCCTCCCTAATTTGGATAGCATTTATCCAATCAATTGAAGGACTGAATAGAAAAAAAAGTCCTGTTATAAAGAGAGGGAACTTGGTGCAATAAAAGAAGATTTTGACATCTATGCATATAAGGAGTCCTCAAAATTTTTGGAAAATTCACAGGAAAATTATATTTATAATTTGTGTGCATCCAAATAAATTTATCTCTTAATTCCATTCCTCATAAACTTTCTGAAGTTGTGTGGGAGGGTTATTATTCTATAGGTGTATAACAATATTTTGTTCATTGATGGTCTTCATATACAACAGTGGTCGCATCAGATTATATTGGATTTGAAAAATTCCTGTCATCTGGAGGATACATAGCTGAAAAAGAGGCAACAGAAAAGGAGACTGCAGAAGAGAAAGAAAACCTTCAAGAAAATTCAAAGTATTTAGTAGAAAGTTTTGGCGACCTCAGCATGATCCTTAAAATGTTTGAAAACATGAACCTCAACATTAAGAGGTTTCCGTTAATAGAGATGAATGTTCATACTTCATTATCTTATTACAAACAACTCCATTTTGAAAAGAAAGAAACCAAGCAAACCACCATGGACACTTTTCTGAAAGCAGTGACACATCCTCAAGAAAAGCCTCAGGCAGATTCTTCAGGAGATGCTTCAGAAGAAAGCTTTGTTGTCATATGATATGACAGCTCTATGCATGCTATTACCCCGTAATGACCTTCCAGTGGGCAAGATACTGAGGAAGAAGACATTGTACTGATGATTCTGACCCTGTGTAGGCTTAGGCTAAGGTGTGTTTGTATCTTAGTTTTTAACAAAGAAGCTTAGACAGTTAAAAATAAGTCTTTTAAACAAAAACAGCTTGTAGAATAAGAATATAAAGAAATAAAATATCTAGTATGCTTGTAAAATGTTGATGTTTTAAGCTATTCCAAGAATTGAAAAGTTAAAAAAAATTAAAAAGCTTGTGAAATAAAATGTTTTGTTTAGTAGGCAAATATTAGTAGATTATTGAGGACTTAAAAGATGAATTTAGTGTAGCCTAAGTGTCCAATGCATATAAAGACTATAGTGTTATAGTATTATGCTAGAACTTCACATTCATTCCCTACTCACTCACTGAGTCATACAGGACAGCCTCCTGTTCTGTAAGCTCTATTCATGGTAAGTGTCTTGCACAGGTGTATCATGTTTTATCTTTTGTACTGTATATTTACTGTATTTTTCTATATGTATACATTTAGATATATAAATACCATTGCATTACAGTTGCTTACAGTATTCAGCACAGCAAGATGCTGTAGAGGTTTGTAGCCTAGGAGCCATGGCTGTATCATGTAGTATGGACAGGTGCTTGTCTACATCATCTAGGCTTGTGCAAAGTATACCCTATGATGTTCATACAACGATGAAGTTGCTTAATAATGCATTTATCAGAATGTTCCTTGTTAAGAGACATGATTGTAGACACACAAAAAATACCTATTTGTTCTGTTTCTCTGTTGGCTCTGAATTAATCAGATGGATTGGAAATATTGATGAACATTTTCTGTTATTTGTTGATAGTTATTTGATTTCTTAGTCATGAAAACCATATTCTTCATGAATCTAGTCTATACCTGTAGCTAAGGCATGTCTTATGGCAGTGGGAGTTATGATAAATTCCCAGTGCACAAATGATTTTTCCATAAAAAAATTTATGTTTAGGGTCTGTTTAGGGTCTGTTCCCAGTGACAGTAGTTAACACTTTATAACAAACTTACAGAATGAGAAATAATTTGGGGCTGAAATTGTGGTGTAGTGTGTTAAGCTACTACCTGCAATGCTGGCAACACATTTCAGCACTGGTTGGAGTCCCAGTTATTTCAGTTCTGATCCAGCTCCTGCTGATGAACCTGGGAAGGCAGAAGGAGATTGCCCAAGAACAAGTACTCATGTGGGAGACCAGGATGGAGTTTCTGGCTCCTAACTTTGGCCTGGCCTAAGCCTACCACATCAGACACTTGGGAAGTCACCCAATGGATGTAAAATCTCTCTTTCTGTGTGTATCTCCCTCTTTGTAGCTCCGCCTTTCAAATGAAATGAATAAATCTTTTTAAAAAGGAGTGAGGAATAATTTGATATAATCAGACACACACGTTTTGAATGTGACGCTCTTTTCCTGTCTTCATGTCATATTCAAAGGACATTCAAAAGTAAATTTGTTAAAAATGGAGATGAATCCACTAATTTTCTATGATTGGCAAATGGTTAACTTTAAGGAAAAACAACTACATCCATAAACTGACATTTTGAAATGCAATGTTTGGTTAAAATCCTGCTTTCATCTATCTTCCATCCCAAACAATTTGTATAACTGGTTGCAGAAGATAAATTGATATTCTAGAAATTACAGAAACAAGGAGAATGAGGTTCATCAAGATTGTAAGTTTTACTCAAGTGGATGTCACTATTAAGGGATGTGGTTGTGTTTAGAAAGAGCAGCTTTCTGAATCTCATTGCAGTACTGTTTTTATCATGTGACTACTGTGGCCTCCGTGATTGAACAATACAAGTTCCAAGAGCAATACACAATTGTGCAGTACTCTACAGTCCAAGAAATGAGAGTGGAGTTTAACTGTAAGCCATTTCCCTTAGCAAATGGTCCTTTCCTATTAGTTTCTAATGACAAATACAATGCTATTTCATAGTTGTTGGCACATGGATTGGCCTTTTGAGGTGACCAGAAAATATGAGCTGCCTCTGTGAGGAGAAATTCCTGTTAGAGAATGGGCTCTGTTGGCTGCATACAATAATGAAGGAAAAAAGGAACCCTTTCTTTATATCAGTGGTGAGGCAGACACAGAGTACAACTGCACATCATGTGAATTAGCCTTCCTCCCAAGAAATCCAACAGCAGGATTCATGGATGTTAATCCTCGGTTTGTTTCCAAGAATGGAGCAGCTGACAGCATGATGGACTGGTGTTACACATGCACACAAGCCTACAGCAGCGAAGTATCTATGCACAGCTGCTCCAGTCTAATTTTATAGCCTCAACTAGGACCCTCTAGAAAAATTCCCCATGTCTGGATGAGATGTGAGTGCTAGTGGGGGCAGGGATCATGCACATACTATTTTAGCTTCTAAAAAAAGAATTGAGGACTAGTATGAGTTTGAACCCAGATGGAGTCATAATAAAATAGCCTTATGGACTATTGAGATTGTTTTTCCCTTTGTCTCTCCATTTTAAATTGCCCAGTGTATGGAAAATAAAGACTTCTATAGCAAAAACTTCATTGATCCTTTTCATATTCAAAGGCAATTTGTTTTTATTTTGTTGTTAAGTCAGATTACAAGGTCAAGGCAGTCCATTTAAGCATTATTTAAAATTTTTTCTAATTGGTTCCCACCAAACCTAAAGAATCTATGTTATGTGCTTTGGTTGTCACATATATTTTGAAATTGCAAACAACACTGTTAATATTTCAAATAGCTAGTTTAGTAATATCTGGATTTATGCTGACATTAAAAGCCACCCTGAATTGCTGCTAGGGATATTTTAAGAATCTCTCTATTACTAATGTGACAAATGATGACTTTAATGGCATCATAAACCAGAAATATGAAAGCATTATTAAAAATTGCTTCATAAAAGAGTTATCAAGTAACTATCAGTTAAGCTGTTTAGATGTGATGAAAGTTCATCCTAAACACACTGGACCACTTCAGAAATACTGAACCAGCAATATTACAAAATGTAGAGGTAATGAATATTATGGCTTCAAAAATTGTCTTTGCTAATCTTACTCTGAATAAATTGTGATGGTTAGGGAAATCCTTATACCTTATGAGACCAATTCACATTTAAAAGCCGTTTTATTATTATGAAGCATTTGTTCAATCCATTGCCCTGACAAGTAGTTCACATGCAGAAGCTACATCACTTACTTTGTCTTAAATATTGAAATAGTGCAGTTATATTCCCCTATATTTTAAAGATATGGGGCTCTGCACTAAAGGGTATCATTCCATTAATTATTCAAACTCTATGTGGTGGTTAAACATTTATGTTCCATACACATTTTATCTTCTATCTTTTTTCCCTCGTAATTAATGGGTCCATAAGACTCTTGTGGTGATATGAACTGCTGTAGGTTCTGGTAGAATATATTTTATTGCAATACTCTGTATCTTTAAGAAAGGATAGCCACAAATCTGTGCTAATGCACATGCAAAATGGCTTTAGAAATCCCATGCTCTTTATGAGTGGATTTATTTAAGGAAAGTATTTTCCTTATGCCTCTGGAAGCCATTTGCTTTCAAAAGGACATCAAAAAACAGACATTCCTGTGATGAGAAATTGTTCACCAAACTACTAAATTTTCTTACTGTAGAATTAATTTTTTTGCAAATATGACACTTTAAACACAGTATTCTATGTAGGTTTATCCTATAGACAATATCAAATCTACATTCTAGAATAGAAAAAAACTTCACATGAGTGTGGATACCTTGTGACTCAAACACTTTCCATTAGGTTCTACCTTGCAAAGCTGTTGCTCTGGGGGTTGAGTTTCCAACACATGCTTTTTAGAAGACATGTTCAGTCTGATATATAATACTGGTATACATATAATATATATACTAGTATATATATATAGCATATATATATATATATATATATATATATACTAATACTATACTATTAGTATAGAGAATCAGCTCCTTAAATTATATTACCAGTTATTATGTCAAATTTTATTTTCTGCTGTTCTGGTAGAATATAGAAAAATTGATCATTGATAAAGAAAGTTCCTGATTTGGAAGTCAGGGGCTAATTTTGTATCTGTGTACAAGCATAAGGCACATGTGAACAGCCATCCAGAAGTATCCTTTTTTATTTTTTTTATTAACAGGCCACCCCAAGGCAGCACTTAGCACTTCATTGTATCCCTAGAAAAGCAATGCCACTCCACTATAATTAAACAATGTAGTTGTTTATGAAACTACATTTTATGCTTTTTGATTATGAAAGTAATACATGTTTCTTGGAGAAAATGTGTGCAAGGCAGAATAAATATGGAAGATAAATGTAGCATTTTACCAACCTCTGGAGATAATGACTGGATAACGTGTGGCACTTGATGCAGATTCTACTGAGTATTTTAAAGAGAAGAAAAAGAAAAGGATTTAGGTTGCTGAACATTTTGCAGGCAACGTAATAAAGAGTTCTCTTTGGTAGTAGCCATTGGCTCCAACCATCACTTTCCAATGTGGCTGACAGTTTCTGAATCGTCCTTCATTCAACTCTTTCTCCCATGGTCTAAACTGTTCCTCTCCAACAATGCTTAAGAAGCTCTCCCTGCCTCTCTCCCATTTCTTTCTCATGCAAAGATGTCTTCTCTCACTATATTTCAAGTCTTTCATTCTTATACTGATTACCTCTTGCTGAAAAGAACTTTGAGATCTGTTCCTCTTAGAAATAGTGGGGAAATGAATAAATATTTTATTTTTGCTGCAAATATCAAGTCACAGGTCATCAATATGTGTGTTAAAATCTAGAATCCCCCCAAATTAGTGTTGTATTACCTTTTTATTGCCACCTAAGCCTCTACAGCAAAATTAACAGACTAAACTGCGCAATTTTACTATCTCACAGTTTCTCTAGGTCAGATCTGGCAAAGCATTGCTGTCTTCCTTTTTGTTTTTTGTTGTTTTGTTTAGTTTTGTTTTGTTTTTGGTCTATTTCCAAAGATTTGTCTTCTACCTTGGATATTCTTTCTTCTGCCTTGCCAAGTCTGTCATTATACTTTTCCTCTGTATTTTTATTTGATAGATTGAATTCTTGATTTTTAATATTTCAATTTGATTTCTCTTCAAAATTTCAATCTCATAGGAAAATGTTTCATCCCTGTCATGTATGGATTTCTTTAACTCATAAATTTGCTTTTCATTGCTTCTGAGTAATCCTATGATCAATTTTTTTATTTCCTTTTCAGGCATTTCATCAATCTCTTAATGTTCACATTCTAATATTGAAGCATTGTTGTGTTCTTTTGGGAGTGGAGTTGTATTGTCTTCCTTATTCATGTTTCTTGAATTTCTGCTTTTATTTTTATACATTTGTGCAAATATTTGTTGGTTTTTTCCTTTGATGGATTTTATCTTTGAACTTTTCCTCTGTAGCTTAGTGGAGTGTCTGCTTTTTCAGTGAATACCCACATGTACGTGCTTGGTGTGGCCTGGGAGTTCTGGTCATTACTTCAGGGTGGGGCTACTATCCCAGCTGACTCCCAAGTTGAGCATGGTAGGTTTCCTCTATTGTCCGCAGTAGGGAGGAGCTGATCACCTTTGTTGGTGTAGTCACACTCTCACTTCCTCTTCCAAGGTGATCAATGCTTGGGGTTATCCCACAGTGGGAACAACTCTTCCCCGTGATGCCACATGACCTGCACAAGGATCTGAGGAGTTCTCAGTGTTTGTACAGAACCCTCTGCAGTGACCCACACAAGACAGTCAGGGATTGTCTGAGACTCTGATGCCAGACAAAGTGATTGCACCAAGACCCAGCTACACCCTGGGCCATTGTCACAGCATAGAAGACTCTCATGGCCATGGTGTGCAAAGGATCTTCTCTGCCTCACTAGCCTGTTCTGTCCATGCCTTCTCCAGGTCAGTTACCGGGCACCCTTGTGGAGCAATGGGGAGAAAGAAACGTGCTTTTCTTTATCTGGATTAGGCGGGTACCCAGCCCTTGCTAAGACTGCATGCCAGATTCACAGACAGTGTGGTCCACAAAGCTCTCCCTTAGGTAATATCGCCAGTGTATTCTGCTCCCATTTCACTCTCCAAAGCTGGCTTCTCCTCCAGTTCCAAGCTGTGGGGATTGTGTGTGGATTTTGTGCTCACAGCTGTGCATCATCACCTTCAACACTACTCCACGCATCCTTCTCCTTGTGCACAATTTCCACTTCAAACTTCTCCACAACTCTGCCCTGGGAATCCGTATTATAATTTAATGTCTGCAGGTGTATTAAACAATTATCCTAGAGTCAAGGGGGAAGATAATCACATTCTTTAATTTCCCCATTATTAGGGGCTTATAATGTAATTACATTATGTGCCAGTATATGAAGTATTTTTGTTTTTGTATTTATGAATCTTAGTTTATGGATCCTTAGGATTAATTGATATTTTCTCATTCTTCTGTGACATTGATTGAGTATGGCCTGTGACTTACTGGGTGCTTGCATCTTGTATGTATATTTAGAGAGAGAAAGAGAGAGATTTTTCCCTCTGCTGGTCTACTCCCCAGATGGCCACAATGGACAGGGCTGGGCCAGGCTGAAGCCATGAGCCAGGAGCTTCAGCTGGACCACCCGTGTGAGTAGCAGTGGGCCATCTTCTGCTGCTTTCCTCAGATCATTAGCAGTGAGTGGGGTTGCAAGTGGAACAGTCAGAACACAAACTGGCCCCCATATAGGAAGCTTACATTGTGGGTGGTAACTTTACCAGCTATTTCCACAACACTGTCCTCAAAATTCTAAAGTTTAATTGTGTACTTGCCCATAGTCAGTGGCTTCTTCTCAAACTTTTTCCAATGGTTGTACTCATTATTATTGTAGATATACTATTCTTTTTCTTTATCTCTTTCTTTCTTTCATTTTTTTTTTTGACAGGCAGAGTGGACAGTGAGAGAGAGAGACAGAGAAAGGTCTTCCTTTTCTGTTGATTCACGCCCCAATGGCTGCTGTGGCCAGCACACCGCACTGATCCGAAGCCAGGAGCCAGGTGCTTCTCCTGGTCTCCCATACGGGTGCAGGGCCCAAGGACTTGGGCCATCCTCCACTGCACTCCCAGGCCATAGCAGAGAGCTGGACTGGAAGATGGGCAACTGGGACAGAATCCAGTGCCCCAACTGGGATTAGAACCTGGTGTGCTGGTGCCGCAGGTGGAGGATTAGCCTATTTACCCATGGCGCCGGCTGTAGATATACTATTTAATTAACTGTTTCATTAAAGATTAAATGGAAATGTACAGAAGTGCTTCTGTGAAAACAGGTGACAATTTTGAAAGGATTTGACAAAGATAAGTTGTTAAAACTGCAGTTAAATGTAGATATGTTTGTAGAATAATATAGAAAGATACTGCAAATCCGGAAGAACCATTTACTCATACTGTTTTCAAGCAAAGTTGATGTTATAAACCTTTAAGAATTAGCAGGGCATGAGTGGTACCCAATTGGTACAGTTACTATACTCTTGAGTAGCAATTTTTTTTTTCTTACTATTTGTTGAACTCTTTACTTAGTGTAGAGTTAACAAGTTTTAAATAACTGAAAATAGATCTTTGTAAAAGGTAAGAGTGGGAATGGGAGATAGAGGAGGAAGAAGTGTTCGAGCATGGGCAGGAGGGAGGGTAGGGTGGGAAATATATTTTTTTAAAGATTTATTTTATTTATTTGAAAGACAGAGTTACAGAGAGAGGCAGAGACAGAGAGAGGTCTTCTTTTTTTTTTTTTTTTTTTTTTTTTTTTTTTCTTTTTTTGACAGTGAGAGAGAGAGACAGAGAGAAAGGTCTTCCTTCCGTCGGTTCACTCCCCTAATGGCTGCGACGGCCTGCGCTATACGATCCAAAGCCAGAAGCCAGGTGCCTTTTCCCAGTCTCCCATGTGGGTGCAGGGGCCCAAGGACTTGGGCCATCTTCTGCTGCCCTCCCGGGCTACAGCAGAGAGCTGGACAGGAAGAGGAGCAACCAGGACTAGAACCCACCACCCACATGGGATGCCAGTGCCGCAGGTGGAGGAATAACCAAGTGAGCCAAGGCGCTGGCTCCCAGAAATATTACTATGTCCCTACATCTGCATTTATGAAATACGTGAAACTTGCATATCTTAAATAACATTAAAAAAAGAAAATTGTGATTTCTCTTGCTCTATGTATGCCTATAAATCTTTATTCTACTTGGGATACAGCAGATTAAGATGGTCTGAGAACCTGGCACCCATGAAGCAGATGGAGTTCCTGGCTCCTGGCTTTAGCTTGGCTCAGCCCTGGCCTTTGCAGTCATTTGGGGAGTGAAACAGTATATGGAAGATCTTTGTGTTTTTCTCTCTCCCTCTCTCTATGTATTCTTTTTTTTTTTATTAAACTTTTATTTAATGAATATAAATTTCCAAAGTATAGCTTATGGGTTACAATGGCTTCCCCCCTCCCATAACTTCCCTCCCACCCGCAACCCTCCCCTTTCCCGCTCCCTTTCCCCTTCCATTCATGTAAAGATTCATTTTCAATTCTCTTTGTATACAGAAGATCAGTTTAGTATATATTAGGTAAAGATTTCAACATTTTGCCCATATAGCAACATCAAGTGAAAAAACTACCATTGGATTACTAATTATAGCATTAAATAGCAATGTACAGCACATTAAAGACAGAGATCCTACATAATTTTTTTTTCAAATTAATTAATTTTCTATGCCATTTCCATTTTAACACCAGGTTGTTTTTTTTTTTTTTCATTTCCAATTCTCTTTATATACAGAAGATCACTTCAGTATATAATTAGTAAAGACCTCATCAGTCTGCGCCCACACAGACAAGGCATTCAGATCTGGCTGAAGAGCCCATGAGAGTATAGCAGGCATGGAAAGCCAAGATATCATGGAAAAAAAAAAGACCTAAATGAATGATCTCTGTGAGTGAGATCCCAGTGGAAAGAACGGGGCAATCAAAGAAGGAGGTACCCTTCTCCGAAGGGAGGAGAGAACCTCCACTTTGACTATGACCCTATCGGAATAAGATCAAAGTCAGCGAACTCTAAAGGCTTCCATAGCCCTGGCAACTCATGACTAGAGCCTAGGGAGATTACTGACGCCATGAACAGGAGTGTCAAATTGTTAAGTCAGCAACAGGAGTCACTGTGTACTTACACCCCATGTGGGATCTGTCCCTAATGTGTCCTCTCTCTATGTATTCTTTCAAATAACTAAATAACTCTTAAGAAAACATAAATCCTTATTCCACTTCAAAACTGCTGATGTAGATTCCCGAAAATAGTGAAAAATACTTTATGGATAGACCCATGATATAAGAAAGAAACAAAGATTCTTGCCCCTTCCCCCTCGCCACACAAAAAAAACAAAAAACAAAAAAAAAGCCTGGCAAACTCTCATGCATTATTTTTTGTGTGTTTTAAGGTGAAATGCTAAAGATGTTTAAGGTATATGTGAGTTAGTTTTTGCATATCCTTAGCTTAAGTAACTTTCCAATGTAAATACTCCGACTGACCATAATTTACTCAGTACGAATGCTCTTTTCTGTGTTATTCATGTTTCCTTTCTATTTCTACCATAAAAATAAGGTGCTTTATAAAGAAATTTGTACTTAAGGAGAAAAATGATACTATCAAAATATTGGTAAATATTTTTCAAGCCAGTTTCTTTGCTACATCCTCAGGTTTCTGTCCAAGTGATGTAGAAATAAAAGGGAGCTGGGAGACCTCTATCACGAGAATTTGAAACTTAGTTAATTGAGTCTTGATAATGACTGGAAGGAATAATACTGATACTGATTCCCCTTTCTGCAGTGTGTTTTGTCTGTCTCATTGTTGCCTAATTCATTTGAAGTTGTTTACTTCATGCACTGACAGAAGCTGAGACTGATGGCAACAGTTTAAAATTCTCTCTTATCTGTTTGAAATTTCTTGTTAGCATTCCTACCTGGTTTCCATCGGTGTATGAAAACAAAAAAGAATAAGATACAAACAGAGCATTAACCAATGCCTTCTGCCTCCCAGGTTCATTTAATACTCTCCCATATACCTGAGTTAATAATTCACACTCTGCAGAACCCCAGCACGTCTCTATTAGGCTTGATGTCTTCTATTAATGTGACAGCACACATCCAGTGCAAAGCCAATGGCAAGGACTGCAGAGAAGCAGGGCCATGAGCTGAGCACAAAGTGTTTTTCTCAACAAGTTTGCCTGTTCAGACACAGGTCTCAAAACTAAATTCTATTAAACAGTGTTTTAAGCAAGCCTAACTATAGAATTCCAATGAAATTGGAATATTGCAGAACTTCCCATTTTCCCCATAAACAACTTTACTTTTGCTAGAGATTAATGGAAGCAAATATTTCCTTTTTTCTGTTACTCATCACTCCCTTTCTGCAGGCCATTAACAAAAGAGCTGACAACACATATTGCAAAAGAAATAGTATACAAATGGGATTAATCAGCTTGGGGTCTACAGGTCAGGAAGGAAGCAAGTTAATGTCTTATTTAAATGTTTTTATAAAAGGAGCATGTAAAGTTACTATGAATTCAGGAAACAGAAAACCCAGAATTTTTTAAATTTCTTGTTTGTATTTCTGATTTTTGATATGTTTTGTAATGAGTAATCATTAAGTCTGGTTTTGAGAACTGCATGTCAGAAGAAATAGATAAACATCAATAGATACACTTGACCTAAGTTCTAAGTGTGAAAATTTTATTATGTTATGCAGACCAGGTTTTCTTATGTGTATATAGTATTGGGTTAGTTATCTGGGAGGTTCACATATAAATGTATCCACACAAAGGGAAAAATAATTCAGAATCTGTGAGGCTGGTTGTCAGAATTATCTTTTAGAGGCTTTCAACAAATTACCAACTTTTAAGATACAGCCAATTTTGCAAAGTATTATGCAAGATTTTCTCACAGAAATTTTTGCTCTAAAAATTATGAACACAAAATACAATTACTATAGTTTAGAGTCATGATTCACATGAAAACATGAAATTTCATTCAAGAAAATAGAAGAAAGAACAGCTGAGCCAAAGCAATTTTCCTACTGAAACAACAAACTGTAGAAACTAAGCCAAGTTAGATAAAGTAGGTTTTATCTGTGAAAATAAGGAAATTAAATACAGAATTAGAGGATGACATTTATTTGTTGTCATTGACATTATTATTTTTATGCTCCAGTTTACATGCGACTAGATAAAAGAAGGTGTAAAATAAAAGCCTTTAAAAAAATGTCGTGTTTGTAAACAGTGGCTATCAGTCCAATGATTTCAGCAAAAGGTGAAATATGGTGGGATATAATTAGCTTATTTTTCTGAACTAAAATATTCCCTTATTTCCTCCTATACTGTGAAATGGAGACCTTAGCTTTCAGAACTGGGAGTGTGGCATAATCCAGGGCTGAAAAAGAAATGCCAATTCTCATATATCTCCCATGTCTGAAAAGGGTAGACAGTTAATAGAACAAACTCAACCTGTGGTTAGCATTAAATTTGCTTGTTAGCTTCCTTGCAGAATGGATAAAGAAAGTGAAGTTAGACTTTGGTGTTGCATGTCTATTGGGGGAAATTAATGGTGGTAATTATTATTTTTACTACAAATGGTAATCTCTTATTAAGCAAAATAATTATCAATTGTCCTGGCCATTAACTCAAGTCATGCCTTAAACAACTAAGTATATTTTATATTTACCAATAAGATGACATTTAATGCTTATTTGCGTCTTGCTACTTCTTCTATGTACTTTGTATGGATTAATTTATTTAACAATTATATCAATCATATCTGTTTTACAGATGAAGAAAATGAGGCTTTGAAATATGAAATTGATTTTCCAGGCAGTGAAAAATGAAACTAAAAGCTAAGCCCAGGTAATATCACTGTAGAACCTGAGCATTTAACCACTACTTTATCCTGGTTTTTGAAATAAGTAACTTTAAAAAACTAGTATATATTTGTGACATTATGGAATTAACCACAATAAAAAAAGAAAAATCAAACTATAAAATGATGTTTGCCTGAATCCTGCAATCATTTGTTTAATCATTCATTTTGTCAATCAAAAATCATTTTGCATCTAATACTTGGTGCTGGGAACAGAGACATGAGTTAGATGCAATCCTTTCTACTAAAGCCATTCTTATTCTAGTGTAGAAAAGAGAAACAAACTGAAATATTGCCACATAACAACGTGATTCAGTGTGATGCTGGACGTATTCACTGATACTTGAAATGACATCTTTTGGCCACAATGCCATTCTCATTCTGAGGAGGGTTGTGCAGAGGATGATATAAAAATGTTTTTGGTATAGAGAAAGCTTGAGCTGAATCCATTTTATATCAATAGGATGATGTAAGATAAACTTATGTATCTTGTGGAAGTCAGTTATAAATGCCATCTTTTGTCAACAAATAATTTTATAATGAAGAAAGCTTAAATATTGGATAGATAGTGACTACTTGTATTATTATTTACAGATTAAAATAATTCATTTAGTATAGTTTGGGGTTCAAATCAATCATGATTATCACATATGAGGGCACTTCAAAAATTTGTGGAAAATAGAATCAAAATAAGTTTTTTTTTATATAAAAAGCTTGAAATCTATGCATAGGTTTTTCATCAAATGGATTTTTCTCTCGTTTTTTATCACTTATTTTATCATTTATTACCTTTATTTCTTTATTTATTTTTAACTTATTATTTCAAATAATTTTATAGTTACAAAAATTGTACAATTATAGTGTTCCCAACACACAGCCCACCCAGTTCTTAAAATCTTATTTTAATATATTAGTCACAATTAGTGAAGCACATCAAGCTTCCCTTATTTTTAAGTCCAGATTCATTCTGTCCATTTCACGCCTCCTATAATCAACATTCTGGGTTCTTACTGAGTTTTTTAAGATCACACACATGAAGGAGAATATGAAGTTTTGTGTGTCTGACTTATTTTACTTAACATGATGTCCTCAAGTTCATCCATTTTGCTGCAAATGATAGGATTTCAGTCTTTTTATGGCTGAAGAGTATTCTATTGTGTATAGATGCCACATTTGCTTCATCCATTCATCTGATTATAATGAATTGATTAAATATCTTGGCAGTTGTGAACAGTGCTACAATACACATGGTGCAACAGTCATGTTCTTGAAATAATGATTTCGTGTATTTTTGGATATGTACCCAGTAGTGGGATTATTGGGTAATATGAAAGTTCTGTTTCAAGTTTTTAAAGAAGTCTCCATACAGTTTCCATTGTGTCTGCACTAACATACATTCCTACCAACAGTGTTTCAGAGTACTTTTTTCTCCACATCCTTGCCAGCATTTGCTGTTCTCTGTCTTTTGCATATAGCCAATCTAACAGGGGTGAGGTGATATCTCACTGCAATTTTTTTTTAAAATATGAGTTGTTTTTTTAAATTTTAATTTTTTAAAGTGAACAATTTCATATAAACATATTTAGGATCACACTAATACTTCTTGCCCTACCCTCCCTCCTGCCCATGCTCCCACTCTGCCTTCTCCTTCCTTTCTTATTCTTTCTTTTAATTTTCACAATGATCTGCATTCATTTTATTTTATACTATGAAGACTAATCCTACACTAAGCTATGGCCCGGGAAGGCAGTGGAGGATGGCCCAAGTCCTTGGGCCCTGCACTCGCATGGGATACCAGGAGAAGCACCTAGCTCCTGGCTTCGGATCGGTATGATGCGCCGGCCGCAGCGGCCATTGGAGGGTGAACCAACGGCAAAAAGGAAGACCTTTCTCTCTGTCTCTCTCTCTCACTATCCACTCTGCCTGTTAAAAAAAAAATTCAACAAATAGTAAGAATAAAAAAACAAAAAACAAAACACTGTTCTCCACAGCAGAGACAAGGGCTGTAAATAATCATCAAATTTGAAAAAGTAAATTTCACTCATTTGTATTATATTTTGGGTACTCTTTTAGTTACCACGGATCAGGTAAAACATATGGTATTGGTCTTTTGGGGATTGGCTTGTTTCACTAAATATAATGGTTTCCAGTTGCATCCATGACAGGATTTCACTTTTTGTTTATGGCTGAGAGTATTCCATAACCAATCTTTCTCTCTTTCTCTATACAATTTCTCTCAGAAAGCAAAATTAGATATACCATATAACCCAGAAATTCCACCCCTGAGAATGTACTCAAATGAAATGAATTCAGCATATGAAAGAATTATCACTACCCTCATGTTTATTGCAGCTCAATAACTAATAACTAATTAGTTAACTAATAACAATAACTAAGATATGGAATCAACCCAGATGTCATCAACTGTTTACTGGATTTTTTGTGTTTTGAAAGAAAATATTTATTTTAGAGGCAGAGAAATATACAGAAAGAGTGACAGATTACTCCCATTCTGCTGAATGACTCCCCAAATGCCCAGGACAGCTGGATGTGGGCCAGTTCAAAGCTAAGAGCCAGTAATTGAATCCAGGTCTTTCACATAGGAGGCGGTACCCCAATTACTTGACCCTTCACTATTTCCTCCTAGAGTCTACATTGATAAGAAGCTGAAGTTAAGAGCTGGAACTGCAATGGAATACAGGTACTGTAATACAAGATCTGGATGTCTTAATTGCTAGGCTAAACAGCTGACCCAATAAGTTGTATTTTTCATGAAATTTGTGATGGTCCCTTATATGCATGAATTTCAATGTTGCACTTAAATAAATTTATCCTTTAATTCATTTTTCTAAGAAGTTTTTGACATTTGCATGAGCTAATCAATTTGGGTAAGTTATTTCACTTCCATGAACAACAGTACATTATTCTATAATGTGAAAATAAGTTAGCATCTCTGTATAATTTTGAGATATCATAAGAAATGATTGATAAGGAATGAAATATGTGCCTCACACAAAATAAGTAGTCAGAATCTAGTAATTCTGATTATTAATATGTGAGACATTTGTTTAATGTCTATGATAAAAGTACTGTGTTTGGTGTTTACTATGTAGTGTCATGCTGGAGCTGTTTTGTCCAGGTTCTCAGGGCTAACATAAACTTCCAAGAACCAGTGACTGATCTGACTGATCAGCCATCTTGGAAATCTACCATGCAGCAAATATTTCTATCACATAAGTTGTTTACATTACCAGTAAGGGCTCTTTTTCCAAGCAAACTATTTGGTGATATCTGAGATGAATTTCAAAGGTTGAAATGGGTGTCATATTGCAGGAGGAGTAGTATTGATTGTGCCTAGATACCATCCGATAATACACAAAAGCACCACTAGACATCAAAACAGTGAAAACCTGTTCCTGTATTAACTTATTTCTGATTGATGTATGTCCTCATTTTGTTACTAGCTTAATTTTTATATACTTTCCTCCATTCAAATAGCTATCTAGTGTATCCCTATTTTACCCAAACTAAAACCCAACAGTATAAATGGCCCATAACCCTCTTAAAACTCATTTGCTCTAAACTGTCTCATCTCATTCCCTGTTACCTCTACTGTTTCTTACACCACTCCAGTCTAGTGCATGGGATATTCCCCACTGGCCTTTAAACTGGAATTATCCCTCTCCTGAAAACCTTTCTTCCAGATAAATATGTGGCTTTCTCTCTTCTTCATTTATGTGTTTGCTCAAATGTGTACTGTTAGAACAGGATAGTCTTTACCCCTTCATTTAAAAATGATGATTCCCTCTCCTCAGCACTCTCAATTCCCCTTACACTGTTCTATTTTTCACAGCCCTTACCATCTAACACAATATATGATTTATCAGTTTCTTGTGTATGTCTGATTCCCTCAAATATAATGTAAAAACCAGGAAGAAAGGAATTTTTGTTTGCTCATTCACTTTTATTATAGGTACTCAGAAAAGTTCTGGGGCACGATAGGTAACTATGAGTATTTAGTCAGTGAATATTGGTTAGAATTAAATCTCTCTCTGTCATTCTCATGCAGGCAGCAGTTTTTCTGGGTTATGATGAGCTTTAAAGAAAGGATCTATGATTGCCTAATTCTGTTCCTTAAATCACCTCCCATGGAGGTAAAATAAGAAAAAAGAAGAATGAGAGTTCCTAGTAATATTGAAGCTTATTTAAAGCATATAGATTAACCTCAAACCACAACTTCCCCCCTCTAAATTGATGTCCCAAGCCCTTCAAGAGGCATTTTACCTTTTGCAACAAGAAATATAAAACATTGGGTGGAGTGTGCTGTCTAGTTTCCCATCATGCTGTACTAAGCGTGATTTGTATGACCAATCAGTGGGGCAAAAGTGATGGAAAATACTTTCAATATTAAGTTGCAAAGGCCCTGCAGCTTCTGTCTCGATTATACTCTCTATCTTGATTCACTCACATAGGCCATCTTGAGTGAGCCTATGGAGAGTTCACATGTTGAAGAGTGGAGGCCACTTAAAACCACTCACTCAAACTGCTTCCAAATTCACTGCTCTCACCAAGATTATGTGTGGTTATTGCTTTTAACTGATAAATTTTGAGCCAAACATTTTGTGCAGTGGTTAAGATATCACTTGGGAAGCCTGTGTCCCATTTGTGAGTAACTGGGTTTGTATCTTGCTTCTGCTTTGGATTTCAGATTCCTGATAAGATACATCCTGGGAAATGAGAGGTGATGGCACAAGAACGTGGGTCTCTGTGTCCCTGTTATATATGAGGGAGATCTGGCTAGACTTCCAGGCACCTGTCTCAGGCCAGGGTGTCGTGGACTTTTGGAGAGTGATTCTCTCTCCTTCTCTCTCTCTCTTTCTGTCTGTCTCTCTCTCTCTGTCTGTCTCCCCCACTGTCTCTGTCTCTCTCTTCCTTTCCTGCCTTTCAAATAAAGTGGTAGAGAAATTATACATTTTTAAACTGTTAAGTTTTGCACAAAATTTGTATTATAACATAGATGTCTAATGAAATCTCCATCCTCACATCAACAGCAGGAAGAGGAAAAAATGGACCATCTTGAGAAAGACCAAAGAAATGCTCTCAATTTTCCTTCTTCCATGATCATGTCTTTATATTGGAGAGTGAGAGTCAGAGTGAGAGAGAGAGATTGATTTCACTATATATATATATATATATATATACATATACATATATATATGTATATATATTCTGTATTTGTTAATCTTTCTCATTTCTGGTACAATATATTATAATAACACAATACGAGGATCACACCTCTTTTTAAATAGATGTGACTTATGGTACTAATACAGTTTTGATAAGATGCGCTCTATAAATCCTTTTGAATCATTGAGTGAGTGAATGAATCTTTACATCTCATTTTCAGTCATCAACTTTTTAGGCATGCTGAAGATTGAGTGGGTGTATAAAATCAGAAATTCTTATTGACATAATACATGGAGAATGACTGTATTCATATGAATGTGAAGGCTAAGCAATGTTGGTAGAGATGATGGCACATAGTAAACGGCCAATTTCCTAAAGTAATAGAAGGAAACGTAGTCATAAATAACTGAAAATCTCAGGTCGTCTGTCTGTGCTGGCATTTCTTGCTAGAATTGCAGCCATCTCTGAGTCCACATTTCAGAGAACACCGCATAGCCTTTAGGAGATGTCCAAGGTGAAGTTAGTGAATCTGCATGGTTTCTTCTGCCTTTAATGACTTGTCTCTTCTCTCTGTCTCTCCTTTCTGCATCACTGTTTAGGACCAGGAAATAATAAATTCATTTCAATTGAGATAGTATAGTCCTGACAGAGCAGATACCAGCGGGCTCAATGGAAGAAGAAAAAGTTTCATAGGGGCCAGCATTGAGGCATAGTGGGTAAAGCCACTGCATGTGATGCTGTACGGGCACCAGTTCAATTTCTGGCTGGCTGCTCCACTTTTTTTTTTAAAGATTTACTTTATTTATATGAAAAAGTTACAGAGAGAGGTAGAGATAGAGAGAAAGGTCTTCCATCTGAGCTTCTTCTGAGTCTCCCACATGGGTGCAGGGGCACGAGGGCTCGGGCTATCTTCCACTGCTTTCTCAGGCCATAGCAGAGAGCTGGATCTGAAGAGGAGCAGCCAGGACTAGAACTGGCACCCATATGGAATGGTGGCGCTTCAGGCCAGGGCGTTAACCCACTGCGCCACAGCGCAGGCCCTGCTTCACTTCTGATCTAGCTCCCTGCTAATGTGCGTGGGAATGCAGCAGAGGGTGACCCAGGTACTTGGGCTCCTGCACCCACATGGACAACTAGAAAAATCTCCTGGCTCCTGGCTTTGGACTGAGCCAGCTCTGGCCATTGAGGCCATTTGGGTTAGTGAAACAACAGATGGGACATTCTCCTTCTCTCTCTCTGTCTCTCTCTCTCTGTGTAACTGTCTTTCAAATAAATAAATATATCTTTTTTAAAAAGTCTCACAAAGGAAACAAAAAATTATGAAATTAACCTGGAAAAAGCTACAAATAGCAGAGAGTAAATGTTTTGATTTTAAGATGCCTCTTATAAATCTCAAAATCTACTAATAACCTATTGTTGATCCTGATCCCAATAAGCATGAACACTTTTCTACAATGGTTTGATTCCTAATATATATTTGAATGTGCTAAAAGAAAGAAAGAAAAGTACAAGTACAAGAATGACAGGTAAATACAAGTAAAGTGGGAAACAGCACTGAGGCTTCTGCTTGACAGAGTCCATCTTATTATTTTTGTAGGTGTTTTATTGATGAGGGATTTTACCTTTGTTTTTATTATTAAACTTTCTTGGAGTGAAAGTGTTTTTCTTGTGTCTATCAATCAGTTTAAATTGTGCCCCAAGATGGAATAGGAAACATGAAGATAGAAGTGTTTACATTTCAAGCTGAACTGGCCCCTCCAATCAGCCACACTCCAGGGTCTAATGGCATCGTCTTTGACAGGTTATGCTTTAGTAGCAATAAGGTCTCCTGCCTCAGAGCAACAATTCTCATAAAACGGTATAAAATTATCATTCCACGGCAGAGTTTTCCGAGTGGACACCATTCCCTATCGCAGTCTGTTCTATTTGACAGTAATGGTATATCCACCTTTTGGAAACAGCAATTATAAGCATGTCAAAAACCTAGGTTCTCTTACTTTGGGCATTTCTCTTCCATGTCCCTGGTTGTTCTAATACTGGAAAATTAAAAATAGTATTTATTATTTTTTTCTTGAGATGCTGAGACTCACCATTTCCATATTTATCCAAATAGGCCATTTCATGTAAGTATACAGATAATCTTACTCCAAGGCCCAGTCACACCCTGGATGGTCTGGTCCTACTCTTACAACTTTCATTCTAGATTGTAAGAGAATATTTAGGATACTCATCATACAAGTCTAAGAAACATCATTTTCAAATTCCCAAAGGGTAACAAAATGTCGAGATTTATCTTAATTGTTACTCAGTTATATTTTCAGTGCTGTTGATCGCTGCTATTCCAGCATAGAGCCATGGAATATAGTAAAGGTGAGAATATAATACAGGCCACACAGGTAGAACTGTTAACATGGGGAAGTCAGGCAAAAACAGGAAAGAGGGGTGGATCTTTAGCCTAGCAGTTAAGACGCCAGCTAAAACACTTAGATTCCATAATCAGAGTTTTATTTTCAGGTCTACTTCCTGATTCCAGCATCCTGCTAAGGCAAACCCTGGGAAATAGCAATGTTGGCTAAAGAATTTGGGTCTTTGTCTACTCATATGGGAATCCTGAATTGAGTTCCGTGCTCCCAGGTTTGGCCTTGGCCCAGCCTCAATGTGTGCAGTTCTTTGAGGATGGAACCAGCAGATAGGAACTCTTATCTCCATCCTCCCACCTCTCTGCCTCTCAAGTAATGTTTTAAGAAAAGAGACATAGAGTATGTTTGAAAGCATTCACCAAACACATTTGTGTGAAAACGTCTCTTTGTATTTTGCATATATGACAAAATCATACATTTAAAAAGTAACATTATAATGTTTATGTTTGTATTAACTTCTACCTATATGTTATGTTTGTATAAACTTCTAGAACACAGGCTTAATTTTCATTTGTTCATGAATTCTTTTGTGTACATTGATCAAATGAGCATTTGAGAATTTTATGCTTAGCTGAATCATGAAAAACATGTCATGCTTATGAATTTTATGTGACAGATGGCAGGATGTAGCCTATTATGACTTCTAGAAATCCCAATTTAGTTATTTTAATCTAGATTTTAGATATGTTAAGAGTTTGCCAAAGTACTTGTAATGGAAGTTTGTATGGGTCTTTAAAGTATGATAGGCCGGAGCCACGGCTCAATAGGCTAATCCTCCGCCTGAGGCGCCAGCACACTGGGTTCTAGTCCTGGTCGTGGAGCCGGATTCTGTCCTGGTTGCCCCTCTTCCAGGCCAGCTCTTTGCTATGGCCCTGGAAGGCAGTGGAGGATGGCCCAAGTCCTTGGGTCCTGCATCCACATGGGAGACCAGGATAAGCACCTAGCTCCTGCCTTCGGATCAGCAGCACACCGGCCGAGGTGGCCATTGGAGGGTGAACCAAGGGCAAAAGGAAGACCTTTCTCTCTGTCTCTCTCTCTCTCTCTCACTGTCCACTCTGCCTGTCAAAAAAATTTTTAAAAAAAGTATGATAAGTATTTCTACAATGTTCCATGTATTCAAGCTGGCGGTATTTGTGAACTAGATGCTATATTGCACCTCTCAGTATATTCAGAATTTTCAATGTGTAGAATTCTGACTGTTTAGATAGTGTCTTTATTCTTTTCTCTTCCTTTTCAATGTTTATTTATATATTTTTATGCTTTAAGGAGAAAGAGCCATCTTTCATCTACTGGTTCACTCCCTAAATGCCAACAACAGTGAGGGCTGACTAAGGCCAAAACTGGGAGTCCAAAACTCCATCATGGTCTCCCATGTAGGTAGCAGGGACCCAAACACTTCCATTGCCTTTCCAGGCACATTAGCAGGAAGCTAGATGAGAAGCAGACAACCAGGGCTTGAATTGGCACTCTGATATGGATGCAAGTGCCACAGTGATTGCTGTGGACAGAATGATTTTCTATTTTAAGGAGTGTCTATTATCCTGGTGGGTGTAATATTTCCCAAATAGGTCAGTATTGTCTCATGTGAGGTGTTTATTTATGTATTCATGGAGAGAATTTCACTGGGAAGGTACATGAATTTTTAATTCATAAAGCCTTTTCTTAAAATCAATTGTGAGACATTATCCTTCTCAACCCCTTCATCTGTTTGATTTTAAATAAACTCAAAGTATTATTATAAATATCATCTTCATGACCTCAGAGATACTATCTAGAAGACTTCAATAAATATGAGTATACGTCCATGTCATGTAGTTTGACTTATTTTCTATCACGAGAGTGTGTCTGTCTCAATGATTTTTAAATTGCGATTTGTGGAGTTTTGGAAATGCTGCAGAGACTCACTGGGGCTGCTGTTGGAAAGGTAATGTTATGATTTAAGTTTTGTTATTGCATTTGCCTACATTTCCATCCTGAAATCAGACTACTTTTTTCAATCTGAGCATCTACACTTTTATTTTTGAATTTTGTAAGCTCTTATTAAACAATAGCTTCTTATGCTTTCAACAAACACTCACATTATAGTTCAAAAGAACTTGTAAGAGTTTGGAATCAAGTGCAAATATCGTGTCTACTGAGGTTAATTTTACTAAATTCTTCCTTTGCATTGAAACAGAAATGCCTTATGTCTACATAGTACACAACCACATACATTCAAGTAACTTTTCACTGGTAACATACACATTGATATTTATTAAAAGTTCTAACAATTTCATAGATCTCTATTTTTAACCTTTATTATTCTGCTGACCAAAAGAAAATATAAAATTTTCAAATATTTGAGGATTTACATATATTAAAATACTTTACATTTATTTGTCATAGTAGTCCCACTTTTCACCATTTTCTTTTAAAATACGCCATGTCTCTTTCCTCCTTTTTTTTTTTATAAAACTTTACCCTTGGCAGTGAAGTAGTATCTTAAAATAAAAACTACGAGAATTTATAATAAAATTACTATTCCTTTTCTGCATTTCTACTTCTTCAATAAAATTAGAGGAATGACGGTGATTGCAATAATCTGATTGGAAATTGAAATGCAAAGAAAATCAGAAAACTTGAAATTGTGGTTCCCACAGAAACTATAAAAAGACACTCAACATGACTGCATATTTATATTAAGATATAAAACTTAACAACTTCCCCAGTTCTACAAATGCTATATAAAAACAAAGGGGTGGAATTATGGTTGCTATGGGAATCACAACTCTGAACTTACTGACTTTTGGAAGTTTAAATATACTGACACAGAATTTCACACTGAATATTACATAGGTACAGGAACATGCACGGGATTAGAGACAAACATGTGGCAAATGACATGAAATGAAATAATGAAAGAAATGTCACTCGAGTGCCTAAATGTCTCCTATTTATGGATCAGCCCCTCTCACTGTGATAATACATCGCTTCTGAAAACAGAGCAAAATATCCCAAGGCTGTGTTTTATGAAGCGATGGTATCTATGCTTCTCTCCCCCTTCTTTAGTTTGATGGTTTCACTGCTCCTCTCTGTCATGGAGGGGCTGTGGGCTTTGGAAACATAAAGGCATCAGAATGGAACTTGACTTATCCATTTATTAACTGAATAGCTACTTATTCCTTTCCTAAAATCAAGATAATTCTTATTTTACAGATGATATGAAACTTCAATGAGATAAGATATTGAAAATTCCTAGGTTATACAATTAATACTGGATTCCTACTTTTTTCACTAGACTGCATTTATTGTGTCAGGGTTATATTTTAATTTATGAGAATTGCTGACAACTGAAGGCAAAATTTAAAACAAAAGAATGCACATCTTATGGAAATAATTTTCTAGTTAATAAATAATATTAACATAAAGCTTATAATCTATAAAACAACTAAATGCAGATGCTTGTTTAAGCAACATGCAATGTTAAGAGCTAAGTCCTGTCTCTGTGTTATAGATGATTCTTGCTCTTTTATAATAAATGATGGGTACAGAATGTCAGGAAAGCATGAGACAATACCAGTCACATAATCCATACACATTTTTTCATCCCATACAATTTTAGGCAATGGTCACACACTAATGCTGTTTTCAGTCTTGTGCTTGGACAGTTTATTTATTTTTCCTCTTTAAAGATCTCAGCAGTTTTAGTTGTATTTTTGAGGGGGTGGGAGGAGTGGAGTTAGATGAGAGTCATTTCTCCCATGTCTGTAACATGTCTTTTGAAAAGATACATTGATCATGGTGTTATTTGTTTAATACTGTAGCTAATTAATTTAATTTTTTACAGCATTTTAATTGTGTAAGAAAGATTCAAACCTATAAACTGCACTTTATTTGCCATAGAGAATACTTTTATTTTATTGAAAATTGCATTCCTATTGTAGATAACCTTAGATGATTATAATAGAAAACCTTAGATGAAATAAATACTCGAGATATTGAGATAATATACTTTAGATTAACATTTCACAAATCCTGACAGCACACCACAATAAAAAATAAACCCAGTACACACAAACACACTTTCATAGTTATGCAACCAAACAATGGTTTTATAGCACAACTCACTCTCATTATATGTGATGCACTTTGATCCCATGCTATCCTATGCACCAAAAGATTCTAGTTATTATCCATTAAATTGATTTCATTACCAATAAAGGCATTCTTTTTGTAGTTTGAAAAAATATTATCAAAAATAGCAGAAACTGAATTAGGAGCCAAGTTCTCTGAATGGCCTATACATCAATCTATCATGTTGTATATCTATCTACCTATCTATAGTTTGTCTCTCTGTTTTAACATGTCATGTATCTGACAGACAAGTAACCTTGAGTAAGTACTTATTTTTTTCTGAGCTTGACTATTTTTAATTGGGAAAATAGTGAAAGTACTAATACCTTCTTAGAAACTGCAAATGAGTTTATGTAAAATTCTCTAAATATTGCTTGGCACATAGTAAATGCTATAAAACTCGTCATCAGCTCTTACTAATAACAAATATGACTGCTCACATATGCCTTATAATTATTGCCATGGGAATTAGGATAGAATAAAATAAATTATTCCCTACTGAAGTCACAATATATTATAAACGAGTTAAAGAAAGATAAATAATTCTAACATACAGTATGATTTTTATGATAGTTGTGTGATCAAGTTTTTGCAGTGACAGCTTCTTCCCCACTAGCTTGGACTGTTGTGGGAGGTCCTCCCATCATCAGATATCTTGGTTTCTCCAAGGAGGAGTGAGCCAGAGCTCACACATAACTTGATGGCTACCCTACCTTCTCTTCCTTCTACAGTGAACACATTGCTGCTGTGACTACTGCCTCCCTAAGCACAGCCATCCTTCTGCAAACCCAGCTCTATTTGTCCCTTTACTCGGGCCTTAGAGACTAGGACAAGCAGGTCCAGATTCTGACAGGTTAAAGGTCAACTTGGAACCATTTGTGTATTTATATCTCCTTTACTCACATTGGTAGTAAGAAAAGCCTAAACAGTCATCTCCTCCCCCCACCCCCCACCCCACAGCAGTGGGACCACAGGAGATATCTGCATTTGTGTCCATGCTGGTAGTCACACACACACACAGCAACATCTACATACAGCCACACACCTACCAATAGCCACCTACACATGTCCATATCCACACAGAAGCAGCTGCATCTAATCATGCCCCCAAGTTGCTTTTATGGGCTTACAGACAATAGTAGTCTGGAGCCAAACCATTACATAATAGACTTATGGGTAGCTAGCTAGTCAAGCAAATGGACCTGTTGGTTACCATGACACTGACTGACATAGGGAGAGATATGGGAGCACAGAGATAAGGGGATAAGAGCAAAAGACTTGGGAACTTGGTAAACACAAACTTCCCAACAAATCCCTTCCGTGCCACTGTTACAACATTGATACTCAGCTCAGCTCCTATTCCCTTGGAGCTGAGGGGCAGGCTGCGCTGCGTTGTTGCTGATCTCTGCAATCCCATCCAGCCTCATGGCTTTTAGAGTGCAGGGCTATCTTCCTGAAGAGACTTCCCTCTGTGTCTTACAAAGAATCAGCAAGAGGAGTACTTGAATATTGAATCGTTCCAGAATTTTGTGTCTAGCACCTTTTAGTCTTCTCCAAATCTCTTTCCTTCCAAGGGGCTGATGTGCCTTTGAGCTACACCCAGAACACTTGAGTTTTGCAGATTCTCAGCTTCTGTTGGTCAGGATCATGATGCCAGATTCTGGACTTCATTGTGACAGATTCCTCCTCAGAGACACAATAGTGCTGCCAGGCAATTTGGCATCTGAATGGCTCCTTCAATTTTGTAGGTATTCATTCACAAGTAAATCTGAATCCCATACATGATAGAGTGTAAGACAGTTTCCAAAAGAACTGTTAGACCCAGTGGTATGTTGGCAAATGCTTAACACCAGCAATCTGGAGGGAAGCAAGACCTGATTTGTAGCATTTGCTGATTTTCATGGGTAAATATTCCTATCATGGCCAATTTCTGGGTACCAACACGTACAAGGAATTAGAAAGTCATGCCTACTTTCGGCTGTCTGGAGCTGATACTAGCTATCTCTGTCACACCAGAGTACATCCTGTGCCAGACCATGAGTATAAAGAGGTAACTGCATGACTGTGATACTGTAGTACTGCATAGACCAGAGATATTCAAATTTAGCCAGGACATTCTGTAATAAACACAAATGTGCACACACACACATACACATTGTCACATACACACATTATGATGACCCAGGTAATATGAGAACTAGGTGGTATAGAAAATAACTTGGAATTGTTTTTCTCATTTGTGTTTCTACAGCACCACGTATACATGCCTAGTATAATCTTTTGTACCATGATTTCCAAAAGTTTGTGGAGAATCTCTCCATGATTTCAAAATTTTTTTTTACCAAAATAAACTTATCTACTCATTTTTCTCTTCTTTTAAATAATTTTTATTATATAAATAAGGTGAACACATTTCATGTATTTCATGTATACAGATTTAGGAGCATAGTGATATTTCCACCTTACCCTCCTTCCTTCCCACGCTCTCACCCTCCCTCTTCCTTCCTTTCCTAGTCTTTCTTCCAACTTTTACAATGCTATAATTTCTGTTTGTTTTAAACTGATGAGCTTAATCCCCCACTATTCAACAAATATTAAGAAGAAAAAAAATTTCCATGAAATTTGTAGCTCCTTAATATGCTTCTACAACTGAATTTTATTTTTAACACCTGTTTTGAGATATAATTCTAATACTATATACTTTAGTGTCTAATTTAATTGTTTTGGAATAGTCTTAGTTTTGCAATCATGACCGCAGTCAGTTTAATGCATTTTCAGAATCCCACAAAGACGCACTGTACCCTTAGCAGTCACAGCACATTTCCACTTACCCACCTTTGTCCACCAGCCCAAATCACCAGTAATCTACTTCTGCCCTATAGATTTACCTATTCTGGACATATAGTATAAATTGACTAGCTAGCTCACATTTTACTTGTTCAATAGTTGATGACAACTAGATTATATCCACTTTTTTGCTATTATGAATCATTCTGCTATGAACATATGTCTTCAAATTTTTGTGTGGAGCTGTGGTTCCATTTCTTTTGGGTATTTACTCAGGGATGGAATTACGGGGTCGTCTGATCTGTGGTTAACATTTTCAGGAACTGTCAAACAATTTGTAAAGTGTAGTAGCAACATTTCACTTTCTCAGTATATGGAGTTTCCAATTTCTCCACACCTTCACTAACATTTCTTGTTATCTTTCATTTTGCTTATAGCCAGCTTAGTTTGTGTGAGGTAGTATCTCACTCTGTTTTCCTAATTTTATTAATAATGATTATCTCTTTCATGTGCCTATTTGTACATCTTCTTCAGTTCTTCTGTCCAACCAAAAATTCATTTATGCATATTTATCTTTTTATTAAGTTTGAAATATTTATATATCCTGTAAATAAATACCTTAACACATGTACATAACTGTATATGTACATATATATATATAATATGTAAATTTTCACCTCAAATCTGTGACTTTTCCCTTTCTTGAGGGTGTCGTTTTTAAGCACAAAAGTTTTTTAACTTTGCTGAAATCATTTTACTTTCCATTTTCTTTTGTGCTTTTGATGTCATGGTTCAGAAGATTTTACCATATCTCAGGCTACAAGATTTACTTCTAGGGTTTCTTTCAATAATTTTGTAAGTTTTTTAGCTCTTTCAGTTAGGACTATGATGCACTTCAAGCGTGTGCAATTTCTGTGTATTATGTAATAAAGGGTACATTTTCTTAAAACCATTGATTCAAGGATAAAGATTTTAGCTTTAATCTTATAGGAAATTCAACACAATCTTCCCTCTGTACACCAGTTAACTTTCAGTAAAAGCCATCAGCCATTGCAGACTTACTTTGGTACTTGAACATTTTCTTTCTTTGAGTATCAATCTGTCAAAATTCTACTGCCATCAAACCCTCAGTTTTCCATGTTTTGCTAGCAGAACTGGCTTGTTTAGTGGACTCAGAACTATAAAAGTATTTTTACTTTTCTGTCAAGTAATTAAATTTCTAACAATGTTCTGGATCAAACAGTTTACACTGAATTAGTAGTGTGATTTTTAGCTGCAATTATATGTGTAAACAATTTTCTTTTCTCCCAAAGGTTGTAAATATCTTTATAAAAATAGATAGCAGGAAAGCAGAAGGGGAGGGTAACTCCCCCACTCCACCAAAAAAAAAAAAAAATAGAAAGAAATCTATTGATGTTAAAATTAAAAAGAGGTTTTTGATATGATAAATAATGATGAGATAATGGGTTTCTGTGGGATATGGAAATTGAACCCACAATGAGAATAAAGACCTCAGCGAAAAGCTGGTAGGTGGATAGACTGTGCACTTAAAAGTTGGCTTACCTTCTCTACTTCTTCACAAATAAATAGCATTTGGTAAGATTATCTGTAACTCTTCTTGTATACATGGGGTTCCCAGAAGAGACATGTCATGTGGGAACCTAAAAGTAATACTGTATGTCCTACATTGCAGGCCAGTCATGCTTCTGTATATTTATTTTCCAGTAGTTCTATGTGAATCTTCTTGGCCAGGTGGTTAGGAAATACAGAAGAGAAGTCTGTGTTCTGTTTATGATTTAGATATGGCTCCCAGGCAGGGGTCTTTTCAGAGGTGTGTGCTGTGCATAGCAGGTTGTTCATTTTATAGGGGAAAGAGGACTGCCACAAAGGTGCAGCTTCTAAGTTGATTAAATACCCACAGCATGTCTGTATTGTAAGTTTTCAAGAGGCAGTGGCCTAGAGACCTTTGTCATTACTAATGAGGATTCCAACCCAACTGATTTGACCTAATGATTGGGACATAATAATAGATCTAACCCTTAGATTCCTGGATAACTTTGATGATTGCTCAGCAGCATGCAGACCAAAGCAGGGCCCACCAGGGATTTAATTTATTTTAGGCTAAAATTTGTCAGAAAAATATAGAAGACATTAAATTCCTTAGAGTTACCAAGCTATAAATATTTGTCAAGAATGATTTTTATAGCTTTGAGATACTCTTTCTTTTTAACTTCTAAAATCATTTTTGTAATCTCTTAGTTTTTTTTTTTTTCTTAGATGCTGTCACCTTAGTACACCATGATTTTCATAAAAACAGGTCAGGATCCATCAATTTAGTCAGTTTTTACCTTGAAATATCCTATAATTAAATTATACAAAAGTTTAGGATAGATCACTAAATCTTTAAAGGGAGAAAGTTCATAGATTTTACAATTTAGAAAGTGTCTTAATCTACTTTATTGATTTTATCCTTATCTCACTAAATCAATTCCCTATATCACCATTTATCATTTCAGAAGTTTGCCCTTAGACTGTAAGTTTTGGAATTTTTTTTTACAAAGCCTTTCAGAATAATTCACACTTGCTTCTTTTTGATAATTCTTTCTATAAGTTAGCAAGCCCTACAAGAAAGATTTATCAGTCAACTTACTCTTTTATTTTTGAGAGCAGTAACATAATGAACTAAACACAATGTAAATGTTTAGTTTAATAATTTTACCTTGACTTAAAAATATTTGTTTGTTTTCTTAAATATGATATACCTCATATAAGTGAATATTCTTCCCCAGCAGCAGCTTCTTTGGGAACTTATTATCTGATATCAGCAGCTTGAATTTTCAATGATTTTAACTTTTTTTTTAAAAGATTTTATTTATTGATTTGAGAGAGAGAGTTACAGACAGAGAGAGAGACAGAGAGAAATGTCTTCCTTTGGTTGATTCACTCCCCAAATGGCAACGACTGAAGCTGAGCTGATCCAAAGGCAGGGCCAGGTGCTTCTTCCCATCTCCCACATGGGTGCAGGGGCCCAAGCACTTGGGCCATCTTCTACTGCTTTCCCAGGCAACAGCAGAGAGCTGGATTAGAAGAGGAGCACCCGGGACTAGAACCAGCATCCATATGGGGTGCCAGCGCCACAGGCGGAGGATTAACCTACTACACCATGGTGCCGGCCCCTTAACTTTTCTTCAGGATTAAACTTTTTAATGTAATTCTTTAAAGGAAGAGATACTTACAGGTTAAAAAGTTATAATTTTGAAATAACATGCTTTGAGGATCCCAACAAAAAGTTGAATGATGAAATTTTATATGCTTTTCCTATAATCCTAATTGAGGACTAATATGGTTGGATTCTGTAGATCTCTTCAATGTCTTTAGACTTCAGTTCCCCTTTTTAAAAGTTTATTTGTAATAACCATTACCTCATACTGTTTATTGAGGCTAATGACACAAAGCAACAAAAGCTTGACAGTAAATGGTCAATAGTTATTATTTAGTATTAATATTTGAACTTGTGTCTCTCTACATCTAGTTTGAATACCTGATATTTTAGAAGTTTATTTTATTTATTTGAAAGTCAGAGCTACAGAGAGAGAAGGAAATATGGAGAGGGAGAGGGAGGGAGAGAGGGAGAGAGAGAGAGAGAGAGAGAGAGAGAGAGAGAGAATGTCTCCCGTTTGCTGATTCACTCCTCAGATGGCTGCAATTGCCAGGACTGAGCCAGGCCAAAGCCAGGAGCTGAGATTTTATCTTGGTCTCCCACTTGAGTGGTAGGGACCTAACTACTTGTGCCATCTATAGCTACCTTTCCCAGGAGCATGAACAGAAGTCTGGATCAGGACATGAGCTAGCACTCTTATGGGATGCCATGTAACAGGCAGTGGCTTAAATCCTCTGTGCCACAATGACTACCCCTTTAGTACCTAGTTTCTACTAGAAATCTGAATTGTCCATTTAAATTATATGATGGTGGATAACAGAAATGACAAGAACAGCCATTACACTTCTTGGTATGGAGAATGTTTGAAAAGTATTGTTATTTGGTATCACAATGCATTTCCTCTCAGATAAATGTATTCTGCTCCATCACATATTTTTCTGAGCTTTTGTTGCAATCACTAAAACTTCTTCAATTGTTTTTCCATTCCGTACTTTAAAATCTAGGGAAATATCAATCTATGAATTTTAAATAGCTGGTGATTTAGTGATCTTATTTCTTCACAATGATCATGAACTCTCAAATACCCATTTTAATAGATCCTGTGCAAATTCTTTTTTCAAACTTTTTTTTAAAGAAATGGCAGGACTAATGAGACATTTGTGCCATTTTTTGGTAAGGTGGACACACTTTCCCTTCATATTTCAAAATCAAATTTCAATTAATTAATTCTGACAGAACCCTCATGAGGAAAATACATGACACAATATCTAAAGTGAGTCTGTATCTGGTAGTACTGGATTGTATTTTGTATAAGGCTTTTGCTTATTTAATATTTTTCTTTTAATTTTTTATGTTAGTAAGCTTTCTGATCAACGTTGCTTCATTAAAATAAATGATTTGATGAGCAAGGCAAGTTAAGATTCATTTTCTGTGCTAATTAACAGATTCTTCTAATTGTTAGAAGGCTCCTGATGTCTTTCTAATTCTTTCAACTCATTACTTTCTTACTGAAGTTACAGTTCTTAAAGGAATAGTAACAGATACTATGAAACTTCCTTTTTACATATACACACTGCCTCAAAATACATTAATTTGTGAAAGCAGGCCAATAATTTAAAATCTGTTAATTGATGTGCTTTCCTTCCAAAACCAAGTGAAATATCTTCCCTATTTTCCATTTCTACTTTCCCATCTGGGATAGTAAAATGCATTTTTAAAAGATTACTTTTAGTTGAAAATAATATAGTGAAACATATATGAAAATCTGTATATTCTACTCAAACATATTTTAGTTAGATCAGTAAATCAGGTCTGGATTTCTGCTACCACAGAGAAGAGAAACAGGGAGGGATCTAATGTAATTCTTTAAATGTTCATTTCTTTATATGATTCCTAGCAGAGTTCATATCAAGGTACTTGCATCACTGTGGAGTGACATTTTTGGTAGTTGTGCAGTGGCTTATGATTAAAGACAGCCAAATTTGACTCAGACAAAGGTGACAAATATTTAAGAAATGAAACGGTAAATAAATAACAGACAAATTTATGTTTAAAATTCCATTATAAGAAGCATGATTTTGAGGAAAGAGAAGAGTAAAAGGCAAGCAGATGAATGAAACGGAGTTATATTTATGTATTGCTGTTTTACTATTTGTTTATTGACCAGAGAGCACATCTATGCAAAGACTGTTCTTCCTTTGACTGACAGATAGACAGTAGCACTTTATGGAATTTAACTATTGCTATGTATACTAACATCAAGAAGTTGTTTAAATCTCAGCATGCTTCATATATTTGTATATCCACATTTACAAATTCCAATTAATCTTGAATATAAATTGCCATATTGTTAGTTTTCCTTGCTTTATTTTACAAGGAATAATGATAATAACAAATTAGCTTATCATTTTGCAGTTTACAAAAGAGTTCCGCATATTTATCTAATTGAATATGCTCAATAATCTAGGGAAAAAAGATACCCTTGACTTTATATTACAAATAGAAAAACAACAGAAATTAAGTGACAGGTTCTATAACAGTAATAAATAACACATGTTTTTTTTATTAAAAAATTAACTGATTTATTTAAAAGTCAGAGTTATAGAGGGAGAGAGAGAAAAACAGAGAACAAGTGAGAGAAAAATCTCCCATCCACTGGTCTACTCCTCATATGACCTTAACGGCCAGGGCTAGGCCAGGTGAAGTTAGGAGCCAGGAGTTTTTTGCAGGTCTCCCACATAAGAGGCAGGGCCTCAAGTACTTGGGTCATTTTCTTCTGCTTTCACAGGCCATTAATAGGGAATTGGGTCAGAAATAGAGCAGCTTAGACAGTAATTGGAGCCCATAAGGAATGCCGCCTCTCAGGCAGCAGGTTTACCTGCTATGCCACAATGCCCGCCCAGTAATTTCTTTTTTAAACTTTGAACAGCAAAAACCCACAAACATGGAATTTGACAGATATATTAAATAATCATTCAGAATTATTCAAACATGTTTTTTAGGTCATTAATAGCCCTAAGAAAAATTTAGTAATACAAAAATGAAAATGATGTATTTACACTTAAAGAAGAGAGTTAACATCCAACAAAGCTCCAGAGTTCTATGATATACGATCTAATACATTTATTTTTCTTTCTTTAAGGTGACAAATTGGTCTGCAAGAATGAGGGAAAGATCAAGACAGATTTTTGTAATCTATTTTTTTAAATCTACTAATTCATTAAAAATAGTTGCAAGATGCAAAAAATGAAAGATTTTGACAGAAACGTGGTAGAATGAAGTTTGTCAGCTCATTCACAGAAATAAATACTTGTTGATCTTGACTTCTGAAAGAAACAAATCAGTCTTTTTATAAAGTCCATTGTATAATCATATATATGATACCCTTGTTTGAGGGAAAATGTAATTCAGATAAAAACTCTAATGAATTCTCAGACCTCACTGTATTTAAAACTACTTAAATATGACTCATGGTTTTATCAGTTCCATGGTCAGAGGTTGCAGGATACAGAAAGTGATGTGATGTAATGTAATGTGTATCTATACGTAAAATCTCCCTAACCTGGAATTGTAACATGGAAAATCTTGAGACACCAGGATCAGTTTTACCCCTTGCTCAGGCTATCCATTGCACATAACAGCCACCACAGCAAGACTGCAGAAATGAGCTAAGGTCTTCACTCAGTCTTTTTCTCTCTTCATCTTTTTTTTTTTTTTTCTTTAAGATTTATGTTATTTGAAAGGCAGAGGTAGAGAGAGAGAATGATGCAACTGCCGCAGCTGAGCCAACTGAAAGAAGCCAGGAGCCAGGAATTTCTTCTGAATCTCCCACGCGAGTGCAGGGGCCCAAGGACTTGGGCCATCTTCTACTGCTTTCCCAGGCCATGACAGAGAGCTGGATCAGAAGTGGAGCAACCAGAACTCGAACTGGCTCCCAGTTGGGTTGCAGATACTGTGGGCAATGGCTCTAGCTGTTACATCATTTAGAAGCTCTCCCTTCTCCAGGGATCTTTATGCCCTGATGCTGTCTCTTGTGAACTCTCAGCTTTCTATGTCAATGCTTATCCCCAAATGATACAGTGCTCTGAGGCCTGCTGCACTTAGGAGACTGCTCTGTGCTTACAGTCTACATCCATCCAACCCTTCATCAGAAATTTCTGATGCTACTAACTGTAGACTCTAATGAAATATTTTGTCTTTCCCTTCAGTAAGCGGATTTTCAATTGCTAGGCTCACACAGCTTATCGGAGCTGTAAAATTTGAGCTGTGCCGATCTGAAGCTGGAGCTAGGAGCTTTCTACGGGTCTTCCTATGTGGGTGCAGGAGCCCAAGGGTTTGGGCCATCTTCTACTGCTTTCCCAGGCCATAGCAGAGAGCTGGGTCAGAAGTGGAGCAGCTGGGACTTGAATTGGCGCCCATATGGGATTCTGGCACTACAGACTATGGCTTTACCTGCTACACCACAGTTCCAGCCCCTAAATTACTGTTTTAACTTAAATATAGCAAGACATAGCCTGGTCCCAGGGCTATTTTCCTATATATTCAATTTTGTGATTAATCTTAAATATGTAAAAATTATTTGATGCTTTTTCAAAAGATTCTAATTATGTGTTAAGATTATTTTTTAGCTTAAAAATACTTTGTCAGTGCTCTTTTAGAATACAAGTATATTCCTGTGAATTAAATCTAATAAATAATGCAAAGATATAAACAGATGGGCAACAAAGAAAATGTTCTTAGGGTCAGTATATGGTTTTCCATAAAGACTAGATTTTATTCTGTTTTAGGTCACTACTGTACATACTATACAGAGTCATCTACATAAACTCATAAACTCACTATCTTTTTTTTAAAGTGATTTATTAATTCAAAAGGCAGAGAGAGAGAGGGGAGAGAGAGAGAGAGAGAGAGAGAGAGAGAGAGAGAAATAGATCTTCCATCCACTGGTTCACTTCCCAAATGGCTAGTCTGTTCCAGGCCAAAGCCAGGAGCCAGGAACTTTATTTGAGTCTTGGTGGATGGGGCCCAAGTACTTGGGCTATCATCCACTGCCTTCTCAGACACATTAGCAAGGAGCTGGATTGGATTCAGAGCAGCTGGAGACTAGAACTGATGCTCCAATATGGGATGCTGTCCTTACAAGTAGTGACTTAACCAGCTGTGCCATTATACCATGCCCAACTTACTTTTCTTTATACTTCTCTGAGAGATATATGAATCAAATTTAAGATGAACCTTATTTAAATTTCCACTACTCTGATTTTAAACTATTGTTGACTTTTACAATGCAATATCAAACCTTTGCTGTTACTCTTTCTGTAGAAAATTTATGGTAGTACTCAAATATAAGTTGTATTTTGATGACTCTGATTTCTAGAAAACAGGTCTTTCTAAAGACATACATTAAAATTTACATGATTTTAGGTAGTGACATAGTTATCCATTTATGTTGGATATAAAGGAAGTTTTTTGGATTATTTGTAATTTGGATGCTCTCCAAATAAACTGCCTCTAAGTATTTATGGCTTTCTTCCCCTAGATTCTAGGCTGGCCTTGTAATGTGCTTTAAAATGTAATAGAAGCAATTATTTGCCACTTCCACACATAAGCCTTGAGAAGACCGATGAATGTTGATGTTTGTGCTTTGAAGAAACACGACTAGCAGGTAAGGCATCTGGCCATGCTGAGCTTATGGCACTCTGAATGAAGACCAGGCTAAGCACATGGAGAAGTGACAGAGGGATCTGTAGTCCCCGATAGCCCATAGCCCCTAGAGCCCAGCAGATCAAAGATGAGCTCTTTCCCACAAACCTGTCCAAGTTGTAGGTATGAGAACGTAGACAAAAGTGATGGTTGCTTTAAGCCACTATGTTTTTGGGGTAATCTGTTATGCAGAAATAGATTATCAAAATATCTTCCTGCAATTAACTATCAGAAAAGTAATTGGTCCTATATTGGAGCTCCAAACCTCTCATATATTTTCAGTCAATTGTTTCTCAATTGTTTTATTTTAAAGAAAACTATTTGAAGAAAAACAATTTTGCTTAAAATGTTCTCTGTTGAAACTGCATGTAGGCTTAAAGTTTCTGTTTTATGCTGCAACTTTGTGTGATAATAAAATTACCACCCCTTGACTTGGGTAACAGGGTGCCTGCCTTTAATACAAAGCTTCTAGCTTTGTTTTCACTGACTGCCTATCGCCAAGCTGCAAGACATCGAGCATTCCTAGAGCTTTTACTTTTCCTCCTTACTCTCAGAGCCAATAGGTTTTGAATCCCAGTACCTCTCCTCCTATTTCTCTCCACACCCCTTCTCACCTGCTCCTTCCATCCTTAATAACATCTGCACCATTTACAGAGGGTGGATGTCTCTGTGCCAAGGGGTGGCAAGCCCACTTATTGTGGTGATACTGCAGATGAGTTCTAGACATCCTATTCATATCATTTTCTGAACAAGACAATAAAACATCTGATTCTGTCAACAATCAGGACTTGTTATTCTCATCAAGATGTCGTTGAGCCCTACCCCCCAAAAAATAAGATTTTTTTTAGTGCTTAAGTAGAATTGATGTACAAGGTGTGTAATGTGTGAAAAATACTTGTTAGCTAAGGAAGTCATGACAATATTTGGTGTTACAAGCGAGAAATGGAATAAGAGTTACTCTAGATTTTTTAGGTTACATAAAAAATGAGTAGACTAGGTGTACAGAAACAGCTTGATGTTAATATAAACAATATCGTCCATGGAAAGTTGTATCTCACTTAGGAATCAACCAATATCAACTTTATAAATTTTGGAACAGTATTAGGGAAGATTTTTGAATAAGGTTTCCACTCATGTTCAGATTAATGACCCACTGACACATACCTTGACTAATCATGATGAAAGAAACAAGGAAATAGAAAAAATTCTGTTTTGACACTGAAAATTGTGTTGTCAAAGAGGTGCTCCTTCTAATTATTTCTCAGCTCTCGATTGTAGATAAGCCACAATTCAAGAGTGATTCCAAGGCCCGTCATTTTGATGTCTCTTTAATGAGAAATGGTACGGTGCTGAGGCACATTCAAAATGGAATTTTGCAGACACCTGTAAATATCTTAATCTCATGAACAAAGGACTAGAGATAAAGGTAGATTTTGAAATGTGGACTCCCCAAATAATTTGTATTATGAAGCCTCAGGGCTCTGCTTTCCATTCCATCATTCCAGAGTTACCTATAACAAGATCATTGAAGACTCCCCATTCTAGACAGTCATTCTGATCCAGAAACTCTGATCCTGGGCATAAGAATGTACATTTTTAGCAAATTTCATGTGACTTTGCCATGTAATTGCTTGAAAATGTCCAGGGACTAATATAACCACATCCAATGGAAACTAAGGGAGAGATACGGTTTCTCTCTGTCTCTTGAACTCTGAAGGGTTCTTTCTCTGAAGTTGTTTCATTTTGTAGCTCCAGAAGAGGGGCTGAATGCTTAAAATATGGAATAATTCAAAGTAGATCCCAACCTAGAGTTAGGAGTTGCTGTTTATGTCAGTAGCTTCCCCACATCTGCTGCTGAGACCAGAGGGTCAACATTTGCATGCTGGGGCTTCCCTCAGCTTTAGGGAACCTGCAATTTCTGTACTACTGAACAGGAATCAAATATTATCTTATCCAGTCCATGTCAGAGAGCGAGTAGAGAAATCACATACCTCGGTAGCATTTCAAAATAATTAAAACTAAAGTTGTCCAAGAATTCATGAAGATACTACAAAGAATAAGTGTTAGTTATGGCTTTAAACTTCTTTTGAACATTGAATGCCAAACTACTAGATTAATAACTGCAAAACTTTGCAAGGACAGTGAGGAAAGAAGCAATGTCCTTTTCATTCAAATTGATATTATTATATAAGAAAACAAGAAAGCTGAGTTATGCTAATTATGTAAATATGCCCGTGTTCTGTCTCATTAAGGAAATATGGAATAGGAGTTGGGTTCAGTGGTTAAGTCTCTGGTTGGAACGCCCACATCCCATTTCAAAGCTAGTTTGAGTCCCAGCTCCTTTGCTTCTAATTCCAGCTTCCTGATCATGTGCACTCTGGGAGGCAGCAGGGATTACTGAAGTAGTCATGTCCCTGCCATGCATGTGGGAGAGCTGTATGGAACTCAGCACCCCTGGCTTCTGTTGGTCTGGCCTAGCCTTAGTTCTAGAGGTATTTGAAAAGTGAACCAGCAAATGGAAGGCCTCTTTTTCTCTCTGTCTCTCTCTCTCTTTCTCTCTGTCTTTCATGAAAGACATAATGATAATTTATTTACTTTCATGAAAGTAAATAAAAATTTTAAAAGATTTAGAAATATTCATTTTAGGTAAATGATTTATTTATTTATTTTTAAACGTATATTTATTTATCTGAAAGACAGAGTTACAGAGAGGAAGAGGTAGAGATAGGGAGAGAGAGAGAGAGAGAGAGAGAGAGTCTTCTATCCACTGGTTTAATACCCAAATGACCACAACAGCTTGAGCTGAACCAATTCGAAGCCAGGAGCCAGAAGCTTCTGCCAGGTCTTCCATGCAGCTGCAAGGACTCAAGTACTTGTTCCATCTTCTACTGCTTTTCCAGGCCATAGCAGAGAGCTGGATTGGAAGAGGAGCAGCTGGGGCAAGAAGTGGTGCCCATCTGTGATGCAGGCACTGCAGGCAGAAGCTTAGGCCAATACGCCGCAGCACTGGCCCCAGGTAAGTGATTAATAAAACAGTATAAATAACTTTCAAATAAGAAAGCTGAGGCATAGAAGTGAATGCAGTAAAAAAATGAATCTATTTAAAGATAGAATTGTATATAGATAATAGGATGTCATAAATAATTTTTGAATAAAAAATTTAACCAAAATATTAAAAATATCTTAACAAAAATAAATATGCT
The DNA here is from genome assembly GCF_033115175.1 of Lepus europaeus. Lineage (NCBI taxonomy): Eukaryota > Metazoa > Chordata > Mammalia > Lagomorpha > Leporidae > Lepus > Lepus europaeus. The sequence goes on along the minus strand of NC_084838.1, from coordinate 81,317,869 downwards.
AAAAATTCCAAGTTATGCCTATACAAACTAGTGAAGAACAGAATGTTCAGAAGAAGAAAAATATATTAATTTACTCTTTATACATCAAGAGAACTTATTAGAATAATGTATAATTCTCAGTTTTCATAATTATAGAAATGGGTCTTTAAATGTGACTCAGAAAAGTCATGTGTAAATGATTGAGCTAATATATAATACTAAGCAAACAAAAGGGGGGCAGAGAGAGAGGAGAGAGTGAAAAGAGAACATCAGATAAAATAGAATTTCAATAAATATTAATTAACATGATATGAAGGGTCAGATTTTATTGATAAAGGGATAATTCATAACACAATTATTGGGAGAAAGAACACTGACTAATACAACCATGGAAAGTTGAACGAATCTGCTCTTAGAGATAAAAGCAGAGGGCAATAAAGCTGCTTGAAGCAAAAGAAAATTGTCAGAAACAGTAGCAGTGGCCACACCTAAATTCATGACATCTCACATATAACAAAATAAATAAATATAAGGATTTTTAAAATAATATGGCCATGTTGTATTTATTGCTGGATAGGTGAATGTCTATCCTACAAGCTGAGGACACGCTTCATTATGTTTTTTAATGATTTATTTATCTGGGAGGCAGCGCTAGAGAGAGAGATCTTCCATCTGCTAGTTCACTTCCCAGATGGCTGCAACTGCAGGAGCTGGGCCGATGCGAAGCCAGGAACCAGGAGCCAGGAGCTTTTTCCAGGTCTTCCACATGGGTCAGGGGTGCAAGCACGTGTACCATCTTCCACTGCTTTCCCAGGCCATCGGCAGAGAGTTGAATTGGAAGTTGAGCAGCCGGGACACACACCGGTACCCCTATAGGATGCTGGCACCAGAGACAGAGGCTTACCCTACCAAGCCACAGCGCCAGCCCCCACACTTCTTTATTGAAACAGCTGTCCTCTCAGTGTGGCCTGAAGATCTCCGGGTAGTCCCAGAACTTTCAGGCAATCCAGGACATTCAAAGCTGTTTTCATAATAATGATAAGGTACTATTTAGCCTTTTCCCTGTGTGGATATTTGCACTGATGGTGTGACAATGGTAGATGAAAATGCCGGCATCTTAAATAAATCAAGGAAGTGGCACCAAACTGCATGAATAATCATTGTATTCCTCACCACCACTTGTAATCCTTATCACCAAGAACTCAAAGGACAAAAAAAAAAAAAATGTGAATTTTATTCCTGAATTTTTTTGATGAGGCAGTGTGAATTATTATATTATTAAGTCTCAGAATGTAAGAACATATCTTTGTAAAACTCTGTGTGGATAAGATGCAGATGTTTATATGGAACCGTATAAAGAAGATTGATGATGGTCTCAAGCACTTACACCATTGTTTGAGCTTGCTGAACAAGTCATGTTTTGTGAAACGTAATTTATGCATCAAAAAAAGATTGACAGCAAACAATAGATTTTCAGATTTGGATGTTTGGTCCACATTTTCTTGAAAGTAAATGAAATGAACTCACTGCTTCAAGGAAAACTGTAAATGGGACTTGTGTTGTGGCATAGCAGGTAAAGCTGCTGCCTGTGATGCCGGTATCCCATGTGGGCATCAGTTCAAGTCCCATCTATTCCACTTTTTATCCAGCTCCCTGCTTATGCCTGAGAAAGAAAAGATGCCCAAGTGTTTGAGCCCCTGCACCTATATAGGAGGCAAGAAAGAAGCTCTTGACTCCTGGTTTTGGTCTGGTCCAGCCCTGGTTGCTGCAGCCATTTGGGGAGTGAACCAGCAGATGAAAGATCTTTCTCTCTGTCTCTCCCTCTTTCTCTGTAACTCTGCCTTTTAAATGCATAAATTTTTAAAATAAATAAATAAAATTGTAAGTAAAGACTAGAATTTAAGAAACATTTACTTCCCACTGGCATTTGACAACTTCCTAGATTTTCCGCCGAGATTGGTGATTGTATTAATGAAGGCTTTTTGTTGTTTGTTTTTGGTAACATAATAAAAGAAAATCATAATTCAATGAGATGATATTTTCTACATGGCCAATGTGTAAGACTTACAAAATTAAGCCTTCAAAAGTGCAAGAAAGAATCATGAATTTTAATATAAAAGAGTGTGAAAATTTTCTAAAGAAAGAAACAAACAAAAAACTCAATCTTAAGACAGAATGCTGATTGTAGCAGTCTGGGAGGCATGAGAAGGAATTTGGATTAAAAAATAGGGGAAGTTGGGTGTGGTTATTAGTTGTGTCAAATATGCTAATACACTCATTGAAATTAACCTTTAAGAAACTGGTCTTTAAGACCACTTGCACATTTTAGTGTTTTAGTAATAAACATATCTACAAACACCAGAAAAATGTATTAAGATACTTTTCCCTTTTCCAATAAAGTAGCTGAGTGAGGCCAGATTTATTTTGAATGAAACAACTTCTCACTATAGATTGAAAGAAGAAGCAGACACAAGAACCCAGGTATCTTCTATCCACATTAAGCAGATTTGCAAAAATGTAAAACAATGACACTTGTCCTATTTTTTAAAAAGTTATTTATTTTATATTTTTGAAAAGCAGAGTTGCTGTGTCTAGGTTATTGACTACAATGTAAGGAATTCAAAGACAAGCTGTAGGTAAAAGTCAGCAGAAAAGCAAGATTTATTTGCATGCAAACTCAAAGTGCCCACTTTAGGAATGAGGGTGTGCACCGGAGAGAGCTGCCCTCAGAGAGGATCCTATCCATTTCTTTGTCTGATCTTAAGGCATAAAAGGTGGTGTCTGGGGTAGGATTTAATTGAATATGCATAAAATGCAGAGTTTATGGAAAGGCTTGGGTATCATCCATTTTCTTTATTTTTTTTAAAGATTTATTTATTTGGAAGGCGAAAATATAGAGAAAGAGAGTTGGGAAGGGAGAGAGGGAAGGAGGGAGGGAGAGAGGGAGAGAGAAAGAGAGGAAGAGAGAGAGAGATGTTCCATTTGCTTGTCACTCCCCAGATGGCTACATTGACCAAGGCTGGGCCAGGCTGAAGCCAGGAGTTAGAAGCCAGGAGCTTCTTCTGGATCTCCCACATGGGTACATGGGCCCTAACACTTTGGCCATCCTCTGCTGCTTTCCCAGGCCACTAACAGGGGTTTGGATCAGAAGTGGAACAGCTGGAAACCGAACTGACACCCACATGAGATGCTGGCACTTCAGGCTGAGGTCTAGAGGCCTAGCCTTCTACGCCACAGTACTGGCCTCAAACCATTTTCTTGCCCTTTTTTGAAAATCTTGGAAGTGTCACAGCATCAGATATATGATGAAAGTGGAAGTGCCAGCCACCGTAAATTTTTATAATGATATTATAATTACTTAAAGGTCATTGTTGGGAGCTTCTGGCATAATTTGCAAATCAGAAAAATAGTGGATTCATTGATATATGTTTGTATTAGGAAAGATATAATAGACAAATTCTAGCATATAAATGCAAGAACTAAAGAAAGCATCACTACAAACAAAGATACTATTTTCAGTCACTACCAACAAAGATGCTCTTTTCAGAACTGCTGCTTGGTCTTTACTCTACCTGTGTGTTTGTCTATCTACATAAACTTTGGGAAAATTAATGGTATAGATACATGTGATGTCTGTTCCATATCATATGCTGCCTAACTTATTGGAAATATAATATTTTTCTTTTTACGGTAGATATAAACGTGCTCGAAGAAGCCATGAACTTGGCAAGGTGACTTTTCTACTTAATTTTTTGTACCCCTCTTGGGGTATGATATCTCTTCCCCCTCTTTCTATTTTTTTTAAAGATTTTATTTATTTATTTGAGAGGTAGAGTTGCAGACAGTGAGAGGGTAAGACAGAGAGAAAGGTCTTCCTTCCATCGGTTCACTCCCCAGATGGCCACAGTGGCCGAGCTGGGCCGATCCGAAGCCAGGAGCCAGGTGCTTCCTCCTGCTCTCCCATGTGGGTGCAGGAGCCCAAGGACTTGGGCCATCTTCTGCTGCTTTCCCAGGCCATAGCAGAGACCTGGATTGGAAGAGGGGCAGCAGAGACTAGTGATGCCCATATGGGATGCCAGCGCTGCAGGTGGAGGATTAACCTACTGTGTCACAGCGCCAGCCCAACCCCCTCTTTCTATTTTTAAAAATATTTTTCACTCAGCCTTTTAAAAATATAATTTATTTATTTTCATTTATGCAACAGAGAGAAACACACACACAGAGTCTACATCTGAGCTGAGCTGATTCGAAGCAAGGAGCCAGGAGCTTCTTAAAGGTTTCCCATGCAGGTGCAGGGTCCCAAGGACTTGGGCCATCTTCTACTGCTTTCCCAGGCCATAGCAGAGAGCTGGATTGGAAGTAGAGTAGCTGGGTCTCAAACCAGCGCCCATATGGGATGCCAGCGCTTCAGGCCAGGGCGTTAACCCTCTGTGCAACAATGCCAGCCCCTAAAATAACATTTTAATTAAAACTATTTATTTTAAAAAAAAAAAAACTTTTTGCTTTACTTTTTGAGGGGAGGAGAGGAGTCAAGATCTACTTTTCCCTCACAATCTCATATTGAGGAGACTTCAAAATGTTCATGGAAAATGCCTATTATGGAAAAACTATGCATGGTTTTCAATTATATTGCACCAAAACAACTATCTTTTAATTCCATTTCTCCGGAAACTTTTGAACTGTGTTTACATGTCAATCTTATTTTCTTCACAGACTTAATCCCTGTTTTAGGGTGAAATATGTCCTTCAAAATGGCTCCCAAATCCACTTTTTCTTTCCATTTGTCCAGTCACTTCCTATCCATCCCACTGGTTTTCCCCACATTTTCTAGTGTGCAGCAAGGAGATTTTTACAGACAGAATTGAAAGAGTTACCTGTTCATTATCCCCTTGGATATGGCCAGTGGTAAGCACCTATGTGTATCTAAAGGCTTGGGAAAACGCAAGATCCTTATTTTAGTCTTTTGATTTCATCCTTGTCAGGTTATGGCTAAGCTCCATTATGTTACTGAAGGTGTTAGCTCATGCCAAACAATCCCCTTTCTCCTTTATAACATAAACCTTCTGGTTCCTAATAACTACTGGCTTTTCTTGCCCATTTGTGGCAGCAAAGTAACAAATTCTTACGTGGACTCGTGAACCACTTCTTGTTCATTTCTTTAATATTCTATCTAAATTTGTGTAACATTCTTCTGCTCTATAAATTTGTTTACCAAACCACAATCAAAATATAAAATACTAAGTTTCTTAAGTCTTATGATTTCTTTATGAATGTAGGTAGTATTATTAATCCTATTCTATAAAAGTGATACACAAGAAAAAGAAAGATTAAGCTACAGCTAGTATGTGGTGGCAACCTCCCCACAATTTGAACATCCTTACCCCTCATATTGACATCTCTAGCTATCCTACGCTCATTGCTGCTTAGCGATAGCAATCATGCTTTCCACATTTTCCAGATTACGTTTTTCATTGAAATTTAATTTTTTTAACAATTTATATTATTGTTCACTGTGGGGTAAACTTTATACCTTTGAAGCACTTGACATGTATAAATTATTAAAAGTATGCATTTTTTAATCTGTCTCATTATTCTGTTATCAGTCAGTTCAGAAACAAAACTATTGTTTTGAGACCTGTGGTTCTTGTCTTAGAGCCTCCTACCTGTAAGTCCTAACTCCTGAGTTCATTAGTTAATACTCTTCTATGGCACTTTTTCTCTCTTGCATGCATAAATCTGTAGTAACTGAGAAGGGAAGCCTGAAAAAGGCCAACCAAACACCATAATTTATGAACAGCATAGATGTGTGTGTATATTTGTTATATATAATAAGTATATACATGTGTGTGTGAGTGTATGTGTGTGTAATGTTAATCATAGATATGCCCTTGCCTTTTTTTTTAAGATTTATTCATTTATTTGAAAGAGTTACATAAAGAGAGAAGGAGAGGCAGAGAGAGAGACAGAGAGAGAGAGAGAGAGAGAGAGAGAGAGAGAGAGAGAGAGGTCTCCCATCCACTGGTTCACCCCTCAATTGGCCACAACAGCCAGAGCTGTGTCGATTCAAAGCCAGGAACCAGGAGCTTCTTCCAGGTCTCCCATGCACATGAAAGGGACCCAAGATCTTGGACCATCTTCTACTGCTTTCTCAGGCTATACCAGAGAGCTGGATTGGAAGTGGAGCAGCTGAGACTCGAACTGGCAGCCATATGGGATGCTGGCACTGCAGGCAGCAGCTTTACTTACTATGCCACAGCACCACCCCCATCCCTTTGCTTTTTAAGCTGGAGAATTGTTAAGTAAATCAACTTGATCAGCCCAATTTGATTACATTTGTTAAAGATGACTACTAATATATTTCTGAAAGGGTCTATTTTTCACCAACTTACCATATTTCTATCTCATTCATTTCATTAATGTGCTATAGAGAAGAATGCTCTATGATGAAGCCTTAAGTCTCTGCTGTCACATGTTAGGTCAGAGTAAAAAACAATTCACTTGTAGCCCAGATGTTCCTTTAAAGTAAAGTCATAAACGCATGTTAAACACAATTGGCTCATGGACGCTCTCATAGGAATGCATACATAAAAAGTAAAAAGAATAGGCACTGAGTGCCACAAAACAAAATGGTTATCATATAAATAGCAATGATTAAAAACAGAGAAGGCAAATGTCTGGAATAACTAAATCTTATAACCAAAGTGGTTTTTTAAGAACATTGGTTCCTCTGCCTCATCAACCAAGAAACTAGCTGCAGAGTTGCAGGACTTCTGGCAAGTGGGAGAGGTGTAGCACCACAGCAGGTCCAAAAGCACAGGCAGAAGTGCATATGCCTCTCAACGCCCATTACATAGTGGCTTCCCTTTAGCTTGGGGGTAGTTCTGTTTTCAACCACTTCCTGGAGTCATCTGACTTTTACCTTGAGTGCTCTTTCTCATCATAGAAGGACATAGGGGAGTGACATAAAATATTTGTGCTAAGAAGTGTCTTGGAGATTCCTTAAATCCTCTATCTGTGGCTAAGGAAGTTGAAACTCATGGAGACTGGGTGTCCTTCCAAGGTCATAGTCCTTTGTGGCAAAACTGAATCATTTGACTTGAAATTTAGCCTTTTTTTTTTCTCCCTACCACTACACTTCTACTTACAAGTTATAGGTTCACTCTTGGAGAATTTCTGTGATCACACATTATTTATAGTCTACACAGACTACAAAATTTGCTGGGAAATGTGTCTTATTAGTAATATATTCTCCAGCCTTGCCAACTTCATACTTTTACTTTCTCTACTGTATCCACTCTTTTTTCTCCCCACATTCCTGCTTGCTAGACCCTATTCCATATGCGATACTTGGCTTTTTAGCCCCAGTCTCGTCAACTTTTTACTACTTATTTCATAGACCTCATATTAATTTTTGACCCTAGTTTTCTCATAGGTTTTCAGCCTGACATTTGAAGAACAGAGTAATGATGTATATTTTTCAAGATTTCAATGCTGGTGGGGCCAGTATATTGTTCATCTGAAAAGTAGCAGAGTACTTTATTGAAATAGTCACTGTTAGTAAATACATCCTGGAATATTTCCAACAAAGAATGAAGTTTTGAGTTAGGAACATGTTTAATTCAGATAAATAGCTGTGCTGTTTTACAATGTTAAAAATGCATGATACGTAAGTGTAGTTTGAGATACTCTATAAAATATGAAAATCTGCTCATTATTCAAAAATACATTTAAATCATAACTGGCTAAAGACATGTAAATAAAGAAACAATCAGTTCACATGAGTCAGCTAATGATCATCTGTCTCTTTCTATGTGTCCAACTACAGAAGTTGGGAACCAAATTAAAGCTAGGCTCTAAGAAGCCGATTGTGCCCAACAGGATGAACAATCAGGAAACAGAAAACTTTCAGAGGACAGTGTATTCCTGATGTCCAATTAACATCATCCCTCTAAATGTGTTTCTCCAACTGTGAATCTTTCCATAAGCTATTATGATCTCAACATTGAGATTTTTCATATCTTCTCAGCATAAACATCATGTAAGCCATATTTCAGATTCTGGATGGCAGATTTTCAAGTTGGGGTTGCCCAATCTGTAAATGGTGAATAATTGAATGTGGAAGTTGACAGAGAAGTTGCAGAGAATGGCTTCAGATTCCTGACTTGGATGATGGTGCAGGTAGAAATGTTAATCGAAGAGAGTTTGCATATAGTGAATGATGAGGAAAGACTCCCAGAACAAGCCCCAATTTATTCACACCGCTTCTGATTGCTGATATGATGCCAGATGTGGAAAATGGCAATGATGAAATTTGCTTCATGCACAAAATTATTTAAAAATATTGTGCAAAAGTACATTCAGGGTATATATATGAGATATATGTGAACATCAAAGAGATACCCAAGATGTCTTATTCTGAATATGCAAATATTTCAAAATACTTTAAAAAAATCAAAATCTGAAACACTCCCAGCATTGTAATTAAGTTAGTGAGCCTGTATTAGCTCCTTCAACTGCCTCATCACTTTCATTTGTTTCCTCATTCAGAGGCTTCTGTTCTACCAAGTGGACTGTGTTGGAAGCTTCTCTGTTAGAGCTTTGTCTCAAGATGGACTCTTTTATCCATCCTTTTCCAACAATCCTTTGGTAAACAAATCTGATCAAATTTATTCCTTGTTTAAAGAATTTGTTGGCTCTTTTGCTCCACAAGCTAACATAAACTTTCTTTAGTTTTCTGTTTAAGGACACTGACATCTAGCCCAATCTGTAACTTTCATCTTACCTCCCATCACTACCAATAGACTCAACCACATTCCTAAGGAAGTCCATATTTATCAGGACTTAGGATTTTTGTGATGTTTCCTCTGACATGAACATTCCTTCCTTTTTCTCTGCCTGGCAAAGCTTCCTTGGCCTCATTATCCTTTTCAAATATTGGTACCTTTTGAGGGTTTTTCTATATCTCATTTGAGAAATGCTTTATAGTGAGAGGGGTAAAGGAGGCATGGAAAAGGCCCTTCATGGAAAAATTTTTCATGCAGAAAAATTTTAGAATCTTGGCAATTGCAGAGGAGAGAAAATGTGTTGGTGATTTCTATTAGAAAACACTGAACCTACCTATAAAGGTAGATTTTTGAAGTTTATTAACTACATACTTTTTTTTTTTTTTTTTTTGACAGGCAGAGTGGACAGTGAGAGACAGAGAGAAAGGTCTTCCTTTTCCATTGGTTCACCCCGCAATGGCCGCTGCGGCTGGCATGCTGTGGCTGGTGCACCGCGCTGATCTGAAGCAAGGAGCCAGGTGCTTCTCCTGGTCTCCCATGTGTGTGTAGAACCCAAGGACTTGGGCCATCCTCCACTGCACTCCCAGGCCACAGCAGAGAGCTGGCCTGGAAGAGGAGCAACCGGGACAGAATCCGGCACCGAGACTGGGACTAGAACCAGGAGTGTTGGTGCCGGAGGCGGAGGATTAGCCTATTGAGCCGCAGAGCTGGCTCTAACTACATACCTTTTAAGATGTTTAGATTCAAAACTAATCTACTTCAACTATGTACCTACCCCTCCACTGCTGTGGTTTGGTACACAGCAGATACTTTAACACCTAGGTGTTACATATATAATTGAAAAGATATGCTAAATAACTATCTAATTCCTTGATGGAATTCCAAATGAATTACTGGAATTTAAGCCAAAGTCATTGAAATTCTTATTAATGCTTTTTCTTTACCAATTGTGGTCTTGAAGTTAGTCAGAATCATTTTTTTTTCTGAATAATTATCCAAATAATACTTGAATACACATAGCTGAGTCATAACGTTCTACCTCTGTGTTAGAGTAGGGCTCAGTATTTTTACTTAAAAATATTATATCTGGCAAAGAAAAATATATATTTTATAAAAGAGTTCTTAAGAGGAGAGGAGACCTGGAGCTCTATTTTTTAACTCAAATATTTCATCTACTCAGTACTGGGCAATTCCTATCCAATATCATTTTTATTGGTCTCTCTTATTACTCGAAGGCCCCCAAACATGTATGCCTTTGCAGTCAGCCTTCCTTGTGCTGACACTTTTAGCACCTTGAAGTTGGGTGATGTCAAATATCCCATTTAAGTCTTTTTATGCTTTCATTATTTTTTATTGAGGATAGTTTAACCAACCTGTTATCCCTAATTTTATATTTACATATCAGTCAGTTAATATAATCCTCATAATGCAACAGTATATGAAGATGGTTTTCAGTCAAAAATTCTTCCCTAGATATCAGGATGAATTTGTAATATTTAAGGAAATATGAATATACATTATCTTCCTCTTTTTCTTTTCAAACATAATATAGGAATTTAAAACATGCTAGTTTAATGTGAACAAAGAATCAATATTTGATTTTTCCATTCTAAATTCTTTAGCTTTTGAAGTCTGAATGTTTATATATATATATATATATTTTACTATAACTATTAGAAAGTTCATACTTCTCAGTCCTATTAAAGAAGGTCAGTTGTAAGCTAACAGACAGGAGAGAAGTGAATCTTATTTTTTGCATGTTTTCAATATTGTTTCTTCTAAAAAAGATGTCTCAATTAAAGGATAGTCATAAGAAACAAAAGTGTCAGAGTTTGAACATGTATCTTTGAGAAGTAACTCTAAGAATTTTTCTTAAAATGATTAAACTTGTGTATTATATACAGTCATAAAAATTTCCTTCCATATACTTTTCAAAAGCTTTTTGCTGCTTTCTTTTTCTAAGGAAGAGTATTTTATAAGTTCCCATTAGAGTTTGCCAAATTGGGCTGAAGTGTGGTTGGCTTAGAAGAAATCATAAAGACTCTAATTCAGCTCTGAAGCACATTTGAAGCAGATCTATGGGCTTTCTATTTGAATGAAGCCTCTTCATTGACCAATTCCAGCCAAAGATCACATCTTTTTCCCACTCTTCATCTCTACAGTGCAAATTTCCATGATAATAATTCTTCATTCTTGGAAAGTGGAGGGAACCAGCTTGCTTGTCACTTGGAAAATGCCCAATTATGAGACTATCTAGAAACCACTGCCCTCCTTCATTCCTAATCTTGTGTAGTTTGACAATGGCTCAGCATCAAGAAGGAAGTCATTTTAAGTCAGTATCAGCCTATGTTATGATTTCACTACACAATGGTTTACCTTTCTGATTTAGTCAGTTTGGTTTATTTTTATGTAGAACCAATTAAAATTAGTAAGCCTTGAAAACTGTGTAGTTCAGCATAGGACATTATCTCTTTAGAATATTAAATTTCCTGTGAACATATATGCTTTTGATCTTTTCTTCCTCTCTGGGTCTTAATTTTTTATTAATATTATACTCGGAAGAGTTAAGTTAAATACACAGACAGTTGATAATCTTACTGCCAAGTACTTTTTAAAAAGAATTTTATGTGTTGATTTTCATTTTATTTGAAAGATAAAGAAAGCGAGAAAGAGAGATGCAGATACAGAGGCAGAGTGAGATCTCTTACCCACTGGTTCACTCCCCAAATGCCCACAACAGCTGGAACTGAGTCTGCAAAGGAACATGGTAATTCATCCAGGCCTCTCACGTGGGTTGCGGTGACCCGACTATTTGAGCCATCACCCCATCACCTGCTGCCTCCCAGGGTATGCACTAGCAGAAATTTAGATTAGAAGCAGAATGACTGGCACTCCACTGACGCTTCAATCAGGCATTCCACTGTGGTCTATTGGCATTCTAAATGGTGTCTTAACCACTGTGCCAAACAGGCTCCCCCTGAACGGTGTGGTGCTTCAGTGATCATCCTGTTTCTACTCTTTTTAACCAGGATAAACAGTACAACAAGGAAAAGAAAGCTTGCGTTGAGAGCTCTCTGCCTGGCAAGCACTGTGTTATGTGCTTTATATAGATCACTCAATTTTGAGAAAAAAATTCTTATTTCTTGTTTTACATATGATGGGAAAAAAAAGATGATGATAGATTATACTCACCCAAGGTGACAGAAATACCAAATGGTGATTTTAAAGTGTATGCATTTTTTCACTTGGCCATGGAAAACTATTTACACATATGAACCTTTTTCTTCATAGAGCATTGCCTGAAGATATCATGCTTTTAAATTCTATCTAAGATACTGTACATTCTCCAATAAAAGTAGAAAAAGCATTTCTGAGTGTCCACTCTATAGCCAGCATGATCTTGATTATATTACAATCAGTTAGGCAAATGCACTCCAGTTACTTGTTTTAGTCCATGTAACCTTGTTAGTCATTTTGATATCCTATGTTGTAACCATTGAATCCTCAGACATATCCAAGACAGGAATTTTTCTCATCATTTTAGAGGTGAGGAAACTGATCGGAGATGCTAATTAAGTAACAGGATTTCATTGTGCAGGTAAGTGGCAATGTCTGAGTTTACACTTATATGTTAATCTCCACTGCAGTCCATGTTCTTTCTTTCTTTTTTTTTTATTAAACTTTTATTTAATGAATATAAATTTCCAAAGTATAGCTTATGGGTTACAATGGCTTCCCCCCTCCCATAACTTCCCTCCCGCCCGCAACCCTCCCCCCTCCCGCTCCCTTTCCCCTTCCATTCATGTAAAGATTCATTTTCAATTCTCTTTGTATACAGAAGATCAGTTTAGTATATATTAGGTAAAGATTTCAACATTTTGCCCATATAGCAACATCAAGTGAAAAAACTACCATTGGATTACTAATTATAGCATTAAATAGCAATGTACAGCACATTAAAGACAGAGATCCTACATAATTTTTTTTTTCAAAATAATTAATTTTCTATGCCATTTCCATTTTAACACCAGGTTTTTTTTTTTTTTTCATTTCCAATTCTCTTTATATACAGAAGATCACTTCAGTATATAATTAGCAAAGACCTCATCAGTCTGCGCCCACACAGAAACGCAAAGTATAAAAATACTGTTTCAGTACCAGTCATAGCATCACTTGGCTTTAGACGACACATTAGGGACAGATCCCGCATGGGGTGTAAGTACACAGTGACTCCTGTTGCTGACTTAACAAATTGACACTCCTGTTCATGGCGTCAGTAATCTCCCTAGGCTCTAGTCATGAGTTGCCAGGGCTATGGAAGCCTTTAGAGTTCGCTGACTTTGATCTTATTCCGATAGGGTCATAGTCAAAGTGGAGGTGTTCTTTCTTTAACCCTAAGTGTTCTCAGAACAATTGAAGTCCATGCCCTCTCCTGGATGTGAATGAATATGATCCTCTTGCGTGCTCCCAACAGAGCAAAAACTATTCATTGCATTGTTGTTTGAAAATTTTCACCAGACATCCATCTGGATGTGAAAAGCTTATATAACATGTCTTTTTACTTTATGGACTCTTGCCTTTACCATAGATCCTGTGTCTGCAATACCATTGAGTTTGAATGTTTCATGGGAAAGATTCTGTCTCTCACAAAGGCAACCTGAGACTTAGTTTGAAGTTCTCTTTGTGCTTTAGGCTGAAGACAGGTCTCTATCTGGGAAGACCATTCTCACCAATGCAGACTGCACTAGGAATGTAGAAATCTGCAGCAATGGAGGAGCATGGAGAGACTCACTTAGGTAGCATAGGTGGTGGACAGTCCTAGGAAATGATAAATGAATACAGGTTCAACACACCTGGTTGAAGTCTCTAGAAACATTTCATCTCTTGGACTAAAATAGAGGAAGAAGTCAATGGTGTGAGGCAGTGGGAAATCAATGCAGAAGAGGGAGAGGCAATGGGGCAGTCTATCTCAAGTGCACACAATGAAAAATTGCATTCTCTGTTGAAAGTTTACAAACAACAATCCACCTGATTTTAAGTCAGTCTGCATTTTATTCACCTTTTACAAGCAATTCTATACAGTAGGAATGATAGGAAGTCTCCCCACCACAACAGACCACTGCTTTCCTTTACTTGCGAAGCTACTGGAGATGCAAACTTGCCTTTTCTTGAACACTGTTTCAAACACTATTCAAACCAAAGCTTTTCCACAGGCTTAGAGTGAAGAGCCTCGCCTAGAATTTAATGAGCACTTCCTGTGTGTATTTACTATGGTCTCCATATATCACTTAGATTTATGCAAATATGTCTGTTACCAAACAGTCTGTGGTTAAAGGGACCTTAATGGTAATAAGCCACCCTCACTCAACCACATTGCCCTTACAGTCACCTGGCACTTTATGGTACATCTGTACTTTGATATTCATTATGTCATTTTGTCATCACCACATCCCTGGTGACTCAGAAGTGCTATGAAGTTGATACAGCAACCAAGCAGGACACATGAAGGATAATCAGTAATTCTTTTCCCACATTTACCATTTGAACAAGCTCTTTGGGAGGTGGTTTCTTTCTAGCCTCTGGATGAAACCTAAAGCATTTGCACAGATTTCTTTGTCACTCATAGATTTAAAGAAATCCAATTACTTTTAGTCATACCACAGTTTCACTTATGTGACATTCAATGTCATGATAAAAATTTTTTTCTCAAGTTAAGGCAGGAAATCAGTACTGGAAAAGGTGAAAATTGCTCATGTCTTCTCTGTTTCTCAACCTAGAGTTGTGATTCATTTGAAGTAGATGAATACTTCAATTCCAGTTGGATGCATATCATTCCTCTCTTGTGTTGGTTATCCAGTGTATACACAGAAACATTTTCTACTCACTTGGGGAGTGAACCAGCAGATGGAAGATCTTTCTCTCTGACTCTCCCTCTCTCTGTCTGTAACACTACTTCTCAAATAAATTAATAAATTTTAACAAAAACTAAAAGCTACTTTCTTTGGTATGTTTATTTTGTAATCTGTACTTTACTGAACTAGTTTATCAATTCTATCAGCTTTCTGGCAGAATGTTTAGATTTTTCCATGTATGTCATCATGTCTTCTTCAAACATGGATAATTTGACCTCCTATTTTCTAATTTTGATGCTCAGTCTTTCTTTCTCTTGCTAAAACTTTCAGTACCATATTGAATAAGAGTGGTGAAATAGACCTCCTTCTCTTGTTCCAGATCTGAGGGTAAAGCTAGGTGAGTAGATGATGATGGATCACAGATCTATTAGATTTAGATTAGATTTTTTAGAGTCATTGCATTGTGGGTATTTGACCACTTTATAAGGCTTTCTGAGGTGACTGATTTGTGGATGGAAACATACACTAAAACCAATCTACTAGTTTGATGTTTTGCTATTCTCTTTTCAAAGTTGCCATAAAAAACGGCCATGGATTGTTTGCCCTGGACCTCATATTTTCGCTAGTGAGTGACCCATCAGATAAAGCCTTGTACTGAAACAAAACCAGCCAAGATAATGCAGGACATGTAGGACTCTTAAGACAAGATCCTCTTCTGTCTTCTTTAGCAGAATGTATTAAATACTTCCCAAGTTCTTGGGATTTTTTAACTTATTGAGAAAAGAAGAGAAAGAAAAAGAAAGGAAAAAGGCTTTCTTTGGAAAAGCAAAGTTTAATTAAAAGAAATTGTAATAAAAAGAAATAAGCACAAAAACTAGAAAGTATAAAATGCAAATGCATTTTCTCATGCACATAGCTTTCTACTACAGTAGCATATTAAAATTAGTATTCAGATCTATGGGATAGAGATTCTATTATTAAAGCAACTGAAGAGTTTTAATATTATAAATATGTATGACTTTGTGAAACTGTAAGAAATATATTCTGCTCAAAGTTCTACTAATGCTGAATATTTTAATGAAACCTAATGCATTTTATACAAGTGGTATAAATTATCCACTTTAAAATTAGATAAAAACTATTTGAGAAATAATTATGAGTATGTGTTCATTAGATTGGAGTTGGAGGACTTCTGGATAAGGGCATTGGGTCAAATTCTTCATCTGCCTCCAGGCACTCAATTCCATGATAAAGCTCTAAGCATATTATGGCAATTGAATCTCAATATTTAGAGTATTCTAATTCATTTCCACTCCTCCTTCACAAAACTGAGTCATTCATAGATAGTACCTAAAAAAAGTATAAACTTTTTTTCCTTCTACTTGGCAAGTGATCAGGTCTAGTTTTCTACTAGGCTATGGAATTCACTTGATGCTCATACAGATATGATTTTGTCCTTGCTTTTAAGTCAATCATAACAATCTCTTTCTCTTTCATACCAACAGAGCTTATATGAATTGCCTGCAAATTGCCAGAAATTAATCTGCTGAGATCTTGCACTAAACAGTTTACTATAAGCACAATTGCACACACACATACACACACAGTCCAATTTATCTTCTGAATGATTTTTTCTTTCTCAGTCTATTTTTGTATACCTACTGTAGCTTCTCTTTGTCAAATTTTGATGCCAATGTTTGTGAAGGATGATCTCTATATACTGAAAACATATATATTTAATATAGGAAGAAGTGTGTGATTTTAATATATTTCCACCTAAGTAGATATCCACATTGCCAATATCCATCACCTATCTATCCTTCTATCTATTTGCTATATTTTTTTATAAAGACATCTTTCTTCTTTTTACTAAGTCTTACCTTTGGATTCCTTTTTTTTTTATTTGACACAGGTAGAGTCATAGACAGTGAGAGAGAAAGAGAGAGAAAGGTCTTCCTTCCATTGGTTCATCCCCCAAATGGCCGCCATGGCTGGAACTGCGACGATCTGAAGCCAGGAGCCAGGTGCTTCTCCTGGTCTCCCATGTGGGTGCAAGGGCCCAAGCACTTGGGCCATCCTCCACTGCCCTCTCGGGCCACAGCAGAGAGCTGGACTGGAAGAGGAGCAACCGGGACAGAATCCCCTGCGCCCCAACCGAGACTAGAACCTGGGGTGCTGGCGCCACAGGTGGAAGATTAGCCTAGTAAGCCATGGCGCTGGCCAGAAGTATTTGTTTTTTTATATCATCCAAGTGGCAAGTGTAATGATAGTAAATGGTATAATACTGTGTTTGTATAGTGCTTTATTGTTGGCAACATGCATTCACATACATGATCTGTTTACTCCTCATAACAGACTTGCACAGAATACTTATTTATTCCCATTTTTTAGCTAGGAAAACTAAGGTTCAGATGGTTTAGAGTTGGTGCAAGATATTCCTTTAGTGAGTGGCAAAGAAGATCTTTTGACATAAAACAATAACCTTAGTTATAGTTGAAATATTTTAACTGTATTTTATGAATGTACAATGTAATTGTGTATTACGAAATCTTAGTACTTGTCAATAGTTTCTCTTTTCTCTCATTGTTCTTTGGGAACATTAGGCACATATTCTCCCATTTTCCATCTCCATCAGTGTTTTTCAATCTCTTTTCTTGGGTTACTGGATATCATTAGAAGTTACCTGTATTTCACATGATTTTAATATCTTAGTACTATTGCAAAGAAATTAGTTGATAAGAATGTCTTATTTTCAATTCCAGTGAATATGTTTAGTTACGCATTTCATTCCAATTTAAGTAGAAAAATTTATGCAATAACCTAATGAAGATGTACACAAAACTGCTGCAAAAATTCTATTGGCAGCTGCAATGATTCAACTATTCAGCTAACTTTTGTTTCTTTCTCAACTATGTCTTATAAAAGACGTCAAGATCTCTTGTAGTCTAAGTATGTTGCTCACTAAATTTAAACATCACCCCGTAAATCATAAAGATCTCAAAGGAAATCCAGGTTGCTAAAGAGACATAAATTTCCTTTATTTCAACCATTTCAGCAATAATCAGGTTCACACTTGAGCAATGACCTATTCAAGAGAAAAGAGATGTGATGAAAGATCATATGATTTGACAATGAAGTGCTAAGAGCTTCCAGTTACTTTTGTGGTGTGTTCTCTATTGCTATAAAATCCTGTCCAGACCTCGGAATCAGCTGCATGTTCAAGCTGCAGCCTACGGAAAGCAAATTCTATGCCTGGCCTAACCATGTGGTTGTTAAAAACAGAGCTGAGAACTGTCTCAGAAATCCATGGCTTTACTACTTAAAGAGAAGTTGTTCATTTTAGAAAAAAAACTTCTTGGAGGTACAGCCTAACTCTTCAAAATAGATTCTTCAACCTCGGGAATTTAGAAGAAGATAAGACTTTTGGGCTTTATTACAGACCCATTTAATTTGAATCTCTAAAGATATGAAGGATATGAAGAATAGAATGTGAAATTTTAACAAGGCCTGCAGTTGATTCTGAGCACTTTGAAGTTTGAGAAACAATTGTCTAGATCAGGCTTCATTTTAGAAAGAAGAAATCAGAGAATCATGGTCCTGGAAAAAATTCTTTCCCAAAGGAATATATACATAAGCACAATCTGAGGGGCACAGTTCATCCAGTTTTATTCAAATGAATAAATGTTGTTTTCTCTTCTTTGATACTTCCCAGACCGAGCAAGAGAAATTAATTAAAAATTAAATTTCACAGTTCAAGGAGCTAGATTTCATTTGTTTATTATTCTGAAATTATTATTCATGGTTTCATAGACTTTTAGAGTTCCATATAAAACTTAAATCATAAAAATTTTTCAGCAAAATTCTATGAAGTTTTTACTATTGAAACACAAATTAGAATTCTTCAATTTCTCAATAATTTATGTGTAAATAACTTGTGTATGTGCAAAGCTCAAAAAGCTGAGGAATGCAAGCCAAATGTATACAGAGATAAGAGGCTTCTTTTATAAGCTGTGCGCTTTTCTTCTAGAAATTGCTGCCAGTTGGTCCAGGCCCTTTAAATGAAGACCTGAAAGAAGACTGAAAATTCAAAGGCAACAGGGTCCAATATATAAGTAGGATAGTCATCTCATAGAGCAGGCATTTGAAGTGAGTTCAGGTGTATTGAGATTTACTTGGGCAGCAAGACTGCAATTGGATTGGGGTGATACTACACTAGCAAAGGGTAGTTAGATGATAGATAGATAGATAGATAGATAGATAGATAGATAGAACATATAGTTCCAAGATTTCTGATTGGTTGCCAGAGTCCAAACTTTCACTACCAGAGTAACCTATATGTCTATTTCTATCACTCTATTCTATCATAATTACTAGGCCTTGAAAACTCAGATTCACATGCATGTAGCCCTTGGGAAATCATAGATATATCCTACTGTTTTGAAAGTAGACATATCAAGATGGCAGTATATGGGAAGGTGATTTATTGTCACTACTATCAACTATGCTAGTTCCTTGAGTGACCAAATTCAAGTTTGCTTGTATTCAAACTGACTTCTCCCTACTTGACTTTATGCTACTGTATCTACAATAATTCATGAATACATGTGTAACTGCAATTGGTACAACTGAATATGAGAAACAATGACTTGATCAGCCCTTGTCCTGACTGTAGATGAACAAGTTACTACTTTATTCCTTTTAGTATTTTTTTGTTTTATTTAATGCCATTGGTTGAACTCATCAACACACAATTTCAGTTAAATGTTTGTATTTAACTGAAAAGTGATCCCCATTAAATATAAGAGTGGGAATAAGAGAGGAAGGAGATGTACAGTTCAGCACATGCTCAATCAGACTTACCACTAATGGTAGAATTAGAAGCATGCCAGGGGATTCCAATACAATCCCATCAAGGTGGCATGTACCAATGCCATCTCACTAGTCAAAGTGAACAGTTTCAGTTCATAACTGATTATAGTGATAGGATTAAGAGTCAAAGATATCACATAAACAAGACTAGTGTCTGCTAATATTAACTGATAGAATTAAAAAGGAGAGAACGATCCAAAATGGGAAATGGGATACACAGCAGACTCATAGAATGGCAGATGTCCTAAACAGCACTCTGGCCTCAGAATCAGCCCTTAAAGCATTCGGATCTGGCTGAAGAGCCCATGAGAGTATTTTAGGCATGGAAAGCCAAGACACTCTGGAAAAAAAAAAAAAAAAAACAACCACCTAAATGAGAGATCTCTGTGAGTGAGATCCCAGTGGAAAGAATGGGCCATCAAAGAAGGAGGTTCCTTTCTCTGAAGAAAGGAGAGAACTTCCACTTTGACTATGACCTTGTCTAAATAGGATTGGACTTGGCGAACTCAAGAGGCTTCCATAGCCTTGGCAACTCATGACAAGAGCCTCCGGTGATTACTGATGCCATAACAAGAGTGTCAATTTGTTAAGTGAACAACAGGAGTCACTGTGCACTTACTCCTCATGTAGGATCTCTGTCCTTAATGTGTTGTACTATGTGAATTAACGGTACAACTAGTACTCAAACAGTACTTTACACTTTGTGTTTCTGTGTGGGTGCAAACTGTTGAAATCTTTACTTAACATATACTAAACTGATCTTCTGTATATAAAGATAATTGAAAATGAATCTTGATGTGAATGGGCTGGGAGAGGGAGTGGGAGATGGGATGGTTGCTGGTGGGAGGGAGGTTATGGGGGAAAAAAGCCACTATAATCCAAAAGTTGTATTTTGGAAATTTATATTTATTAAATAAAAGTTAAAAAATATTTTGTGTCTCATCAAATGTTCCTCTGTGAAAATCTTTGGTTTTGTTTTATGTTGTAAAAGGTGAGAATTCATCTTTACATAAGAGCTTGACTGGAACAATTCTAAGTTTTAACATCAAGGAAACAAATCCATGTGAAATACAAGTAGATGAAATTACTTATTAATAGATATAGACAACTAAAAAACATAGATACTGAGTTTATTTTTATGATTGTCTTGATTTTTTAAGGATCTCTGAATGTGTTTTTCACTTCTGGGCTGCATTATTTAAGAACTTGGTACAGAATGCCAGGATGAAATTCTTTTGCTCTTCATAAGAACAGGAAACTCAGGTACTAAGACTAAGAAACCATGGTCAAAATGTTTTTCTCTTGTTTTTCCATTATTGGAACATGGCCAAGACCAGAAGCAGCAATGTTGAAATGCTGTGAAAAAGAATATTTCTTCTATATTGTTAGCATCGTTGAGAGCAAAAAATGCATGGATGTTTGAGAATCTGTCTTAAAGACCCTTGGGCACAAATTAATGGACCCAAGAGATTGAACTACACAGGAACTCAGAGCTTGAGTTGCCCTCTATGTCCACCCCAGATTTATGTCATAACAAATTATTTACATGGTATGCTTTCTTTTGCACTACAAGATGCCTTTTTATTGTATTTTTTCTTCCTCTGGGCTGTGGAACTATAACATTCTCAATAATTTACACTCTCAGGGTGGGCATTTGGTCTACAGTGGTGCTGCAGAAATTGGAAACCTAGAATTGAGATCTCTTTACTTAAAAAAAGAGAACAAATTTCATGTATTTCATATATACAATTTTAAGCACATAAAGAAATTTCCCAATGATCCTACTATCCTCCTCATTTCTTACTTTATTTTTTCCCTTTTAATTTTTAATAACATACTTTCAATTTACTTTATAGTCACAGATTTAGTCCTCCACTAAATAAAGAATTCAACAAGTAGAAAGTAGAAAGACTACTGTTCCTTAGGTGTAGAGGCAAGGGTTATAAATAAAAATAAAATCTCAAGATGTTAGATTCACACATGTACATGTTCTTTTTTATAAACTATCACAAATCAAAGAAAACAAACTCTCTTATGAATGCCGATAGTCTCTTAGTGGAGTCTTTCAATCAAGTCCAAATATCTTTTTCAGGTTTTGTCACCATATGACTATATCCTAGGAAACATGGTAATCCTATGAACAACACCTGTCATACATGTTGCTACAGCAGAAACCTTTTAGCACTACAGATACTATGAGGAAATACCCCAATTTTGATGTTGTCTTCCTTGAGAAATAAGTTTCTTCATGAGTATAAAAAAGCAGGTGATTGTGGAAGGATACAGATAAATTCTCTGAATGTGACTCATGCCACTTTATTTGATTTTCTAAAGACTCTGTGTCATATACTGTCCTATGATATACCTTTAAATGTTACAAATATAGTCGGTTAAAGTGTTTCAAAAACAATTATTTAAGTGGCTCTTCTATTTTTCTTATAAATATTAAATTTTCAGATTTCAGTTGTCCAATCTAGTTTTCTTTTTAAAATCTAGCAAGGAAATATTTTTTTCCAGACATCATTTCCTTGTGTTGGTTTTTTTGCTTTGCTTTCTTCTGAAAAAAGACTGTCCTACTGAATGATCTGAGACATCATGTGGAAAAAAACAGTTGTTTATGATTTTGATATAGTTTTTAAAGTTTCAAATTTAAATATTTGAAATGCTGTATTAAATCAAACTATTTTGGCTTCTTTATTTCAGGATTTCCCTGAGATGTTGGTGTTGAGTGTGTGGTATGCACTACAAAACGAATAAAAGTTGTGAATATAGAAGCATTTTTTGAACTCAGACCTTTTTTTACTAGAAGTATTTCTTAGTATTTCTCTCCTACAAAAAATATTGTTCCCCTCTCTTCAGATTTCTTAAAAGTTTTGTTCCTCTGTAGCATCTTGTGATTCCCAGATTGGAATATCCAAAAATCTCACTATAAATTGAGGGTATTTCAAAATCAATTTTTGGGCATTACCATCTGCATCAAAGCTTGTATTTGATGTCATCTAAAGCACAGTGTAATAGAGAGAATCATGGTAATATTTGCATTGCCTTGGCTATACCATGATCTCATTTAAATTTCTCTTATATAAAATTAATGTAAATATCTCTACCATATCCATATAAGAAGATAGGAAATTTGTCCAAAGTCATAGCTAGTAGGCAACAGGGCAAGGGAATGAACTCAGATGCTCTGCTTTTGTGATTTGTATTATTTCTACAGTATCATTTATGTTTGGATATGTTCTATAAAACACACATGCCTACATACAAGTGGCTTGTCTTCACTGGATTTGATTATTTTAAGGAGGTAAGAAGTGTAAAATATTTTAATGAAAATGATATTATGAAAAAATAATGCATCCCAGACATGTTACAGTTACTTAGTAATTTGCCTTGCCTTCATGTAACATATTTCTAGGAGAGTAGTTTATTTGCTAATAAAATATAACTATCTTGTAAATAGAGCAACAGGTCAACAACACATACAGTATCATAACATGATTGTTGACAAGGTGTGAGAAAAATAAACATGCTATATAAACTGCAAAATGCCAGATAGAATTAAAACTGCTCTGACAAAAATATTATATGTCTTGGGGCTTAGCCAAACTATACATTTTTCATCTGATAAACTTGACATAGCTTTCCCAAAGTCAGTACATTTCCATAACTGGATAATTTAAAGTTGTGGGGCAGTTTCATTGCATAAGGCCATGAATTCTTTGATACTAAAACACAGAAAAAGTAATTTATAGACAAATATTTCTTATAATCTTAACTCAAAAATATTAGCAAAATATCAAAAAGTCAAGCAAATTAGGTGAACTCAAGGGGCTTCCATAGCCTAGACAGCTAATGGCAAGAGCCTCAGGTGATTGCTGACGTCATAAATAAGAGTACCAGTTGTTAAATCAACAACGGGAGTCACTGGGTACATGCTCCCCGCATAGGATCTCTGTCCTTAATGTGTTTTACTATGAGAGTTAAAGATAACACTACTAGTCAAACAATACCCTATACCTTGCGCGGTTGTGTGAGTACAGTCTGTTGAAATCTTTGCTTAGTATATACTAAGTTGATCTTCTGTGTATAAAGATAATTGAAAATGAAACTCGATGAAGGGCGGGATGGGAGAGGGAGTGGGAGAGGGGAGGGCCGGGGAGGGAGGGAGGTTGGGGGGGGGAGCCACAACAATACAAAAGTTGCACTTTGTAAATTCATATTTACTAAATTAAAAAAAAATCTTTCAAAGAAAGATCAGGGAAAGACTTATTCCTGATAAAAGTAATTGTATCATCCTTGTATACCTTGAAAAGAAATCAGTATAGTCCAACATTTCAATAAACTTAAAGAAGAATTAATATATGCATGAAGCAGTTGATGCAAAACATTGGTGAAATACAATATTCATTTTTATAAAAATCAACATAGTAGAAATTAGAAATTTCTCAAATTAGAAACTATAAAAAGCTGAAGTTATTATTACTGTATACATACTTACAGTAGACATGTAGAAACTGAAGTAAAAATAGTAATATTTATATGTTCTCCAAAGAAAGCAAAATACTTCTAACCAAACTTGGCCAAACTTATATAGAGTCTCTATGTGGAAAACTGTAAAATACCAACAAAAAATCAAAGAGGACTGAAATTGAGAAGAAATGTGCTTAACAATTAGGTAAATTAGGTAATTCAAAATCAATAGTCTCCCGAATTAACTTTAGATTTAACATAATTTCTCTCAAAACTCCAGGAAATATTATTACAAACATTCATACATTTATTCTATAGATTATATGGAAAAGTAAAGCTCCTAGAATAGCTTAAATATTTTTAAAAATCAAAGAATAAGTGAAACTCAATGTCTATTACATTTTAAGTCTTATTATGTAGCTAAGAATCAAGAAAGTTACATTAGCAGAGGAATAGACACATTGATCATAGAACCAAATAGAGAATCCATAAATACAATTGTGTGTCAAAAATGTTTATGGAAAATGGAATTAAAGGAAAACTTTGTTTTAGTACAAAACATAATTTTAGAGAAATATAGAATAAGCCTAATTATTTTGGAACATAGAACTATGTAAATAGTTTTTCAACTTGACAATGGAAGTATGATACATAAAGGAAAATTGTAGTAAGTTGGATTTCATAAAATGAAAAACTTTGCTTTATTAAAAGAATAAGAAGGCAAGATAAACCATTGAGTGTCTATATTGGGTGACAATATTTACAAAGCATGTATGTGAAAAAGGTCTTATGTTTAAAGTAAAGAATAAGAAGTAAATTTGGATAGACACTTCACTGAGGAGGACATGATGATGGAAAATAAGCACACAAGAATTTGTTCAACATAAGTAGCCACTGGAAAAAATACAATTAAAACCAAAATGAGAGTTTAGATGAATTGATAAGCATATCTAGTGATAGTGATATCAGAACAGCTAAAACAAAAACTGGAAATAACACATTTTGGACATTTATCTTAGAGAAAAGAAAACTTATGTTTACCCAAAAGTCTTTACATAAATGTTTATAGCAATGTCTTTTGTGATAGCCAAAAACCATAAGCCCAAATGCCTTTAACTGGGTAAAGGATTACAGGCAGTGTTGGATATACACATCACAAACATTACTTAGAACAGAGATTATTGATTATTGATTTATGCAACCATCTGGATGAACTGCAAAGAATTAGGTTGACTGAAAAAGCTTGTCTCCCACTCTTCTCTGAAGGGAGAACATCCACTTTGCTTATGGCCGTGTCCAAATACCGACGGGATCTATGGTCACAAAAGTCTTCCATAGCCTAGGCAGCTCATGATAAGAACCTTGGATGATCACTGATGTCATAAAAAAAAGAGTGTTAATTGTTAAAGGAACAACAGTAGTCACTGTGCACTTGCTCCCCAGATAGGACCTCTGTCCCTATTGAATTGTAATATAAGAATCGGCTTCTGCCAGCGCCGCGGCTCCATAGACTAATCCTCCCGCCTGCAGCGCCGGCACACCGGGTTCTAGTCCCGGTCGGGGCGCCAGATTATGTCCTGGTTGCCCCTCTTCCAGGCCAGCTCTCTGCTATGGCCCGGGAGTGCAGTGGAGGATGGCCCAAGTTCTTGGGCCCTGCACCCGCATGGGAGACCAGCAGAAGCACCTGGCTCCTGGCTTCGGATCAGTGCGATGTGCCAGCTGCAGTGCGCTGGCCCTGGCGGCCTTTGGAGGGTGAACCAATGGCAAAAAGGAAGACCTTTCTCTCTCTCTCTCTCTCTCTCTCTCTCTCTCACTGTCCACTCTGCCTGTAGATTAATTAATTAATTAATTAATTAAAAAGAATTGGCTTCAAATTCTCTCCCCAAACTGTATGTTGTATGTGGGTGTGGGGGCAGATTGTTGAAGTCTATGATTAGCATAGAGTTGGTCCTCTGTATACTAAAAATGATCCTTAATGAAGAAGGAGATGGGGGAGGGAATGGGAGGTGGGCTGGGAGCAGGGGGAGGTATGGGGAAAAGAACCACTATATTCCTAAAGTTGTACCTATGTAAAAAGGCATTCATTAAATAAAAATTTTTAAATAAACTTACTGAAAGTTGTAAATCTTTCCCAGTTACCTCCAAATGTGAAAAAGGTAAGAAGATGTAGAACTTAAGATTTTGACTTTTCCCTTTGCATTTATGTATCATAAAAGTTTTTAGAAAGCCAGAATTGAGACACAGCATGTTGAGTGACTGTGTTGCCAGTACCCCATAGAGTGCTTGTTTGAGTCCCTGCTGCTCCAGCTCTGATTCAGCTCCCTGCTAAAATGCTGGGAAGGCAGCAAATGATGGTCCAAGTGTTTGGGCCCCTGCAACTGTATGGTAGACCTGGATGGAGTTCCAGGCTGCAACCTGGCCTAGACCTGGCTATTGCAGCCATTTGAGAAGTGAATCAGAGGATGGGAGATCTTGCTCCCCTCTTTCCCTCTGTAACTTTCCCTTTCAAATACAAAAA
Source organism: Lepus europaeus (assembly GCF_033115175.1). NCBI lineage: Eukaryota > Metazoa > Chordata > Mammalia > Lagomorpha > Leporidae > Lepus > Lepus europaeus. The sequence continues at coordinate 81,291,398 of NC_084838.1, read as the reverse complement.
AAAAAAAAAAAAAAAAAAAGCTTATCTCTAGAAGTTATGCACAATGCTATTGTATTTATATAATATTTCTGAAATTGACACACAAGAAACAAAAACAGTGGTTTCTAGTAATTAGAATGTGGAGGAGGTGGTGAGTGTGATCATCAAGTGACAGCAAGGGATACTTGAGGGAGTGTTGAACAGTTGTGGATTGTGATTGTGGTTACACAGATTTAAAAATGAAAGCCAGAGCCCGGCTGTGCTGCGGCTCAATAGGCTAATCCTCCGCCTTGCGGCGCCGGCACACCAGGTTCTAGCCCCGGTTGGGGCACCGATCCTGTCCTGGTTGCCCCTCTTCCAGGCCAGCTCTCTGCTGTGGCCAGGGAGTGCAGTGGAGGATGGCCCAAGTGCTTGGGCCCTGCACCCCATGGGAGACCAGGAGAAGCACCTGGCTCCTGCCTTCGGATCAGCGCGATGCGCCGGCTGCAGCGCGCCGGCCGCGGCAGCCATTGGAGGGTGAACCAATGGCAAAAAGGAAGACCTTTCTCTCTGTCTCTCTCTCTCTCACTATCCACTCTGTCTGTCAAAAAATTAAAAAAAAAAAAAATGAAAGCCAGGAACATCTTTTAACTCCATATGTTTAGGAATAATTTTGTGAAAATAGGGCAATAAGAAAGAAGTTACTATAGAATATTATGATTAAATACAATCTACCTTTCAAGAAATAAAAACTATGTAATCTGAAGAAATAATACTGAGTATCTAAAAATGACCTGGGTAAATTTAAGATTATGTGGATTTCAAAAAAAAAAGGAGAGAGAGAGAAGAAATTACATAACTATATCAACACAAAATCTAGAAAAATATTGGAACATCTTTATAATTTTGGGGCAGGAAAAACTTTTGTCAATATGATTTAAAAGAGACAATATCAAGAAAAAATTATTTACTGAAAGTGTGAACATCGTTATATGATTTTTAAATGACAGTGAAAATATTTTTGCTATACACACAATGAAAAAGGATAATTTGTTAAATTAAAAAATTTAAAGTAAAAGATGAAAATTAAAGGAAAAATAAGAAGAGACTGTAAACAAATAACTATGAGAAAGAAATGACTGACACACATGGTGAGGATCACTCTGCGATTAACTTTATTTCTATCTTTCCAGCTCAGCAAATAAGAAATTAAAAGGACACACAAGAAATGAGGATACAATTGAACAGACACGTCCACACATCTTCCCTTATTCCTCAGTGGGGTTGGCTTGTGAGTCCAACCGTCAAGTCAGCCTGCATGGAGAAAAAAAATCTACAAACCCAGAGTGGCTCAGAGCTTCAGGTTTGTAGATTTGACACCATTTGGTTGGAAGAGGCCTCTTCCCATCTTAGTGATCTGTGTATTTTCTCATAAGATTGCAGGCTTCCTTACTCATATCTGAGTCATGGGACCTAGAACTGTTCATGCCACGTCACAACGCACAAAAAAGATTATAATCTTCCTTCGAAGGGAAGGAAGGAAAAGGGAAAGAGCTGAGAGAGAGAAATGTTTAAAATTGAGAATCGGTGAGTGTAGATTGAAAGGACATAATTATTGAGGAGAGGAAGCCAATACAATCAGTTTTAGAGGGGATGATATTTAACATTACTTAAGCCCTGAGGTCATGGAAAGTAGTAAAGGTCAGGAAATCTGCTACCACATTTTGTGTTCTCAGCAAAGGCTTATTGCATAGAGTCCTCCCTTCCCTGTATAGCTTAGAGAAGACTGACAGATGAGCCCCATGTTTACCAACGACAAGGTGACAGACAACCCTCCAATTGCTACGTTCTGTCTTAGCAAAGATTAGATGAACGGTTTGTCCTCACTGATCAATCCGGACAAAAATGCCCATGCCCATTAACTTAATTTGATAAAGCCTTAGTGAGACTGGGCTCCTTATACATTGGCTCATGCATCACCATCCCCACCCCTCCCTTAGGGTCCTCTCCAAAGAAGCGCCTGACTTAAAACATTCCTTCACCTCACACCACATGCTCAGCCTGATTCTTAACTGCCTGGTGTACTTCTCCCTGTGAAAACTCAAGCACTTTTCTGCCAAACCTTTGAGATGATTGCAGATCTTAATATGGTGGTGTTCTATTGCCACAATCCCCCTACCTCTGTTGAGATAGTTTCTTGTCCAAAGCCTTCCTGTGCCTACATTTGATTTTGTTTTTAATCAACACAGGGAAATTTAGCACTGTCTAGAAAAATTCAAAATTGGTACACACTTTTATTCAGTAACTTCTTTTCATTGTGTTTATGAAAATACTCATTCAAGTATACAAAAAAAGTCCAGAAAATTCATTTTTGTCTTACTTAAAATTGTAAAAATAAGCATAAAAGAAAACATTTAAAACTTAGAAACAGTAAAGCCACTGCCTGCAGTGCTTGCAACCCATATGGTCACTGGTTTGAGTCCCCGCGGCTCCACTTCAGATCCAGCTATTTCCTATGGCCTGGGAAAGTAGTGAAAAATGGCCCAAGCGCTTGGGTCTCTAAACCTGCATGAGAGACCCAAAAGAAGCTCCTGGGTCCTTGCTTAGGATTGGCCCAGCTCCTGCCACTGGGGCCATTTGGAGAGTGAACTAGTGGATGGAAAACCTTTCTCTCTCTGCCTCTGCCTCTCTGTAATTCTGCCTTTCAAAGGAATAAATTAATCTTTTAATAAAAAACTTAAAAACAATAGTTACCAAGTGTGTTCTGATATAAATCATGTTATGCAAAAATTAGAATACAATAATTATAAAAATAAAATATTATATATCTGATTATCTTTGAGTAGAAAAATCACCATGAATTAATATTAAGAGAGGAAATACATATAATGACACAGTATGATTCTATTTGTCGATATTTGTGTGTGCATCAACATATAAAATATGCATACAGTCCTATAGATATACCCATATGTATCTACAGATCTGTAGATATGCATGTAGATGTGTGTATATATGCATATCTATCTTTCAGTGTACAATATATATTCAGAGAAAGAGGGAGGGAGGGAGAAAGAGAGTTAGAAAGAGAGAGAGAGGCTGGCACCACGGCTCACTAGGCTAATCCTTCGCCTGCGGCGCCGGCACTTCAGATTCTAGTCCCGGTTGGGGTGCCGGTTCTGACCTGGTTGCTCCTCTACCAGTCCAGCTCTCTGCTGTGGCCCGGAAAGGCAGTGGAGGATGGCCCAAGTCCTGCATGGGAAACCAGGAGGCAGCACCTGGCTCCTGGCTTTGGATTGGCGCAGGGCACCAGCCGTAGCGGCCATTTTGGGGGTGAACCTTTAGGGGGTGAAGGAAGACCTTTCTCTCTGTCTCTCTCTCTCACTAACTCTGCCTGTCAAAAAAATAAAAAAATAAAAAATAAATAAAAAAAGAGAGAGAGAATATATATATGTATATATGTAAGAATGTTTTTTCTGAAATTACATAATCCAATAACAGCTACTAACTCAGAATATTACTTGGGAAAAGGTAGAGGTGCTTAATGCTTTATGTGCTTCTCTTTCTCCTTTCTGGATATTTTACAATACTTACACATATGCATGTGTGTGTGTGTGAAAATTTTTATTTTAAAACTTTTTTTTTTTTTTTTTTGACAGGCAGAGTGGATAGTGAGAGAGAGAGACAGAGAGAAAGGTCTTCCTTTTGCCGTTGGTTCACCCTCCAATGGCCGCCGCGGTAGGCGCGCTGCGACCGGCGCATCGCGCTGATCCGATGGCAGGAGCCAGGTGCTTCTCCTGGTCTCCCATGGGGTGCAGGGCCCAAGGACTTGGGCCATCCTCCACTGCACTCCCTGGCCACAGCAGAGAGCTGGCCTGGAAGAGGGGCAACCGGGACAGGATCGGTGCCCCGACCGGGACTAGAACCCGGTGTGCCGGCGCCGCAAGGCGGAGGATCAGCCTAGTGAGCCGCGGCGCCGGCTTATTTTAAAACTTTTGTAGAATCTACATTTTTCTGTGTAAAGTTTTATTTATTTTTAAAGGTTATTTTTTATTTATTTTAAAGGGAGAATGACAGACAGGGAAGACATGGGAGAAGTGGGGGAGAGAGATCTTTCAGCTGCTATTTCCACAAATCCTCCCAACACTGGGACTAGGAGAGGTCGAAGTCAGGAACCAGGAACTCCATCCAAATATCCTACATGAGTAAAGGGAACTCGAGTGCTTACATCCTCTTCTGTTGTCTCTCACCCACAGTAATAACAATCTAGTGTGGAAGCATGGAGCAGCCAAGATTTGAACCAGAGCTGCTGATATTGGGGTGCAAGCACCTCAAGCTGACTTAATCTGCTGTAAATACCTGCTCTGTGCATAGAGTTTGATGGATTTTAGTACATGTGCATTTACGTAATCCTCGAGGCAATCTGGATAGGGAACAGTTTCATCACCCTAAAATGTCCCTTTACAGTCACATTTGTCACACTTGACAATGCCCGGTCTGTTCTCTGTTACTGTTGTTTTGATATAACATATTGTAAGTTTTTTCTTTCAGCATAGAACCATGAGACTCAATAAAGATATTGCCGGCATCAGAATTGTGTTACTTTTTTGTGAAATTATTTTCATTGTTTGGACCCATCATAATTTATTTTATTTTATTTTTTGTTTTGCTTTTTATTTCATAAATGTGAATTTACAAAGTGCAACTTTTGTATTGTTGTGGCTCCCCCCCCCCAAATTCCCTCCCTCCCGTGGCCCTCCCCTCTCCCTCTCCCATCCCGCCCTTTATCGAGTTTCATTTTCAATTACCTTCATATACTGAAGATCAACTTAGTATATACTAAGCAAGGATTTCAACAGGCTGCATTCACACAACTGCACAAGGTATAGGGTATTGTTTGACTAGTAGTGCTTTTAAGTTTCATAGTAAACACATTAAGGACAGAGATCCTACGTGCGGAGCATGTACCCAGTGACTCCCGTTGTTGATTTAACAATTGGCACTCAATCACTCGGATGATTGACATCAACAATCACCCGAGACTCTTGCTATGAGCTGTCCAGGCTATGGAAGCCCCTTGAGTTCACCGACTCTGAACTTGTTTAGTCAAGGCCGTGTCACAGTGGAGGTTCCTTCCTCCCTTCAGAGAAAGGCGCCTCTCTCCTTGATGGCCTATTCCTTCTGCTGGAGTCTTGTTCACCAGGTGGACTCATCATAATTTATCTATATATCATTGAAGGACATTTCATCTATTTTTGGAACTATATCTATATCTATATATCTAATTATACAGTTGTGGTTATAAGATTTCATTTTTCTAGGTAAATGCTAAAGAAGAAACTACTGTACCACATTTAAAGAGTACATTTAAGTCTATGAGAATTTGTCGAACAATTTTCCAAAGTGACTGTATACCATGCTCAATTTCTTACAATAAAAATATTATTAATATATCATGAGATGTGAGGCCATTAATTTTTGAGACATGTGTTTCTGAAGGTTGTTCATGTCCTAGGGGACTCGGAATTCTTCTGAGCATTTGAGATATTTAATTCTGGACACAGAAACACTGGTAGAAAGGCAGGAAGATAAATCACAAATTTACAAGATAGTGCTTGAGTTGTTGAGATTCTCTAAATTCTCTATTGAAAAACAAGCTTGCATTCTAGCGATTTGGGACAAGTAGGGAGAACTGATTGGAACTCCCTTCCCTACAGTTAAGTAACAGTAACAAGGACAGAAACTTAGAAGCCAAAACTGAGCTTGGTAAGGGCAAGTTTATTGTAAACACATTCTATATTGTAGCAGGATCTGGGGTGGGGATGTGAAGACTTCAATCCAGTATGTAAAGAGCAGGAATAGGAGTAGCCTAGCTGCTTTTCTCTACCTGGAGTCAGGCAGGACGTGGGAACACAATCCTTGAACCATATTTCCTAATCCATGGACTAGTTATAGGCTTTTTATTTCCCACCAGAGCAGCTTTCTCAATTTTACCGCCGATACTTATTCAAGTTTTAGATGCCCTTTCTTTCAGGCAGGAGATCCCTAGCGTCTTTCTGAGTGGGAGTCATTCATTCACCTACTCAAAGTTATTTCCATAGCACCTCACTTGTTTCCAGTAAGCAATGGGGAACAAAACAAAGACCTTGATCATAAGGGGTATAAATCCACTAACTAAAGAGAGACGAAAATATTTCATGCAACTATAGATGCTAGGTAGGGATAAATAGAGTAATATGATAGGGAGGATCAAATGTCTCTTGTCAATTGAGTGGTTAGAAAATATTGCTGTAGCTCTCTGCATCTTTGCTGAGTTGCCCACCTGGCCTGGCCTGGCCTGGCCTGGCCAGGTGTACTCTCCACTCACCCATGCAGCCCCCCCCTCCCCCAGTCTGAGGGACTGGGCACTCTCTCTCAGGTCCTGTCTGGAGAGGTGCCCATCCGTCCTTACAGATGTTCCTTCTTAATAAACCTTGCTATTTTACCTCCAAAAAAAATATTGCTGTAAAAATGATTGACTGAGTTGAAATTTGAGTGACCAGAAAGAGCAGCAGCTATAGGAAGGTTGATATTAAAACAGCCAAGGCAAGGAGAATAGATGTGCAGAGACCATAAGCCAGACGTGAGCTTGCTAGGACTAGACAGACCACTGTGGGTAACAGAATGGACAAATAGGTGAAGAATATAAAAGCTGAATCCATTAACACTGACAAGCCAGGGTAAAACCTCTTTGTTGCCTGCAAAGTGAGCTGGGAATTTTAAAGATTTGAAGTAGAAGAATTGCATGCTTGGACCATAATAGCTCAAGATCACTTTGATGTCCTAAGGGGGAAAGAACAGGAGGCAGAGGCACCAGCATGGAAGATATTCCCATGTTCTGGAAATAGTTACTGTGGATATGAGCTAGGAGATAGTAGCAAAGAAGGAAAGACATAGAAAAAATTTGAATGTAATGGAGTTAGAAATTTGTGGGTTATTTTCTCTTTTGTTCCTATGTAGGAATCCTGTAACTCATGTGTTAATTTTATTTTCATGTGTGTCTGCTAAAACTTGAGAGAGAACAGAGATTTGGATTAATTATTGTGATCACTACCATATGTTGGGGAAAATGAGACCTATCTGTAAGTTTTTCAGTGGTAATTGAATTAAAGATTATCACAGCCTCCCAATAAATGTATAAAAGCCACAAATGGGACAAGCATCAAAAGTTCCACTCTTACATACCTTAAGAAAAGTTCTGGGGCCTGCACTGTGGCGTAGTGGGTAAAGCTACTGCCTGCAGTGCCGGCATCCCATATGGGTGCTGGTTCGAGTCATGGCTGTTCCACTTCAAATCCAGCTCTCTCCTATGGCCTAGGAAAACAGTAGTAGATGGCCCAGTCCTTTGGGCCTTGCATTCATGTCAGAGACCGGAAAGATGTTCCTATCTCCTGGCTTCGGATCGTCTCAGTTCTGCCCTTTGCAGCCACTTGGAGAGTGAACTAGCGGATGGAAGACCTCTCTCTCTCTGCCTCACCTTCTCTCTCTGTCTAACTCTGACTTTCAAATAAAGAAATATATCTTTAAAAAAAAGTTCCGATTCATTAGGCATGAGTGTTATTATGGTATAAAAAGGAGAACTCAATTTAAAAATGTCGTACAATCAACATATGTACCAACAAAAAACTTTTTGTAAAAAGTTTTCTTTAACCTGGGCATTACATGCCATATTTCCTAGCCCCACATGGCTGGTTATCATAATTTGAACACTACAATTCCCAATGATCCTAGGAGCTATTATGTTCATTATCTTAGATTCATTCTTTTGGGATTTTAGGGAGAATGCAACAATTAAAAATGAGGATAGAGGGTAATAATATAATATTGTAACAATGGTGACATAGTAAATGTTTTTTGGATATACTTTTCTCACAAATAAATTGGGAAGATTTATGTTTATCAATATCAGTTATTATGAGAAAGAGCACAGTATATGGATGATCACGCAGTCTGCATAGCATGCAGCATGCACTCAACAAATGTTGGCTATTCTTTATTATTTGGCTTTGTAACACCTCTTCAGACATAGGGGTCCCCAAGAGGTGAATTGCAGAGAGAATGAAAAATCTATTCCAGAAATGGAGAGTAGACAGAAGCTATAGAGGGCACTGAGAATTTTTAGCCTGTTATAATAGGAATCCTTAGGGCTAAACATTGTAATTGGCACACACAAGAATAAATAAATGAAGTGCAGATAGAAGGTATAAAGAATTTTGAATTGAAGGCCTTTTCATGACAACGTGCTGTACCTGGTACATAGGATCTGAGTCTGATTAGCAGGAAAGTTGGCTGTGAATCATGGCTGGTATTTCCAGCACAAAGGTTATTGCTGAGATACCAGATCCTGCATCTAGAAAGCATGATTTAGCTTTTACAAAAAAAAAAAAAAACAAAAAACAAAAAAACAAAAAAACTCCCATTTTTTCGTCTTGTCAAATAATGAAGCTTGAGGGTGCTGGCTATTCAAGGTTGCTTAGGAACCATGAAAGGACAGTAAGTGCATGAGGTGGGACCACAGAGTCCCCAGCTGAGAGGAAGATAGGGACCGAAAAAACAAGGTTAGGTGGTGGATGCTAACTCTGAGACATGACCAGGTGGTCTTCCTACTTGAAACTTTCAATTTAGGAGCCTGAGAAGTCTCCCCGGAGGAAAGGTATTACAGAAGAAATCCCACGGGGATGATCTTTTATCACTGTTTCCCCATGTTCCAGAGAAGGGAGGGTTGCCGTTTTGTTACAGGTTTGGAAAATCTCCTTCGCTTCACTGTTAGGGGCTGACATGTACCAATTTTCTTTGGAGCTTTGGAAGAAGAGATCCCTTTAGGAACATGGTTGCTGTATTCTTTCGCACTCCTGCACACATTTTTACAGGAGAAAAGTAATCTACTTTCAATTATAATCAAATTTCAGGAGTGTACATTGATTTATTCTTCCTTTAGCCACTGGAAGTCTAGTCGGGATAAAATTCTTCAAGTAAACCATCACAACTGCTGTGTCATCTTTCTCAGATTAATTTTAGCATGGCTGAAATAATTGCATTTGCTTTCCTCTTCACTACCTTTTTCAGCTTAACAAAAAGACCAGATGTTACTAAATTGTGATCTTCTTTATAGTACAAGGCTGTGGTCTCCAGGGTTTTAGGTTCATATGCGCAGTCTCTCCACAGTCACATACCCAGGGAATGGGGTTGTGTTTGGGGTTAGTAAATCTGAAGACATTAATTTTATTTAGCATTTCCTCAGCAATAGCTCTGCATTTACTAATGGCACCTTAGATCCCTTGGGGTAGTCACACATTAAACCAGAAATACACAGGTTGTCACAGTGGTAAATGAGAGAGAAGATTTTTAACTCCTGAGTAGCCACCACATTTTTATGGGGAGAAATAACGTAAGATTCAAAATTGGATTTCATATAATCTGGAAACAAAGACAATTTATTTTTTTTTCACCAACACACCAGGATTCTCAAACTAAAAAAAAAAAAAAAAAAAAAAAAGTTTACCTCTTTTGTTTGTTAGGAAATTCTTCAGTCAAAATTAGGGAATACATATGTAAGAAACTGGCATTTTTCTTATAAGATAATTGGATCCCAAATAAATGCCAGTGGCTACATTTATGGCAATCCCAATACAGATTTTATTCTCAATTAGAATTTTAAAAGGTAGAAAAGAGACAATGCTTTTTAGATTTGGAAAATACATCTAATAATCTATCAATCTATCAAGTGTTTCTCATATAGACAATATTGGGCCCTAGAGAGGACACAAAAACTTAAGGAAGGAAGTCAGAGTTACACAGAAACAGGTGGAGTTAGGGATACCGGAACCAAAAGGCATCAGTTTAAATCTTCTGTCTGCTTTATATGTTCTCAGTGACTTTGGGCAAATTATTGAGCTTTTCCCAGTTTATCATTTACAAAATGGGCATAATCAGGTATAACTCACTGAGTGGTTGTCTGGGTGGTAAATGAAGAAAGTTCCACAGATTTACCTTCTAACCTATAGTTGTTTTTTTTTTTTAATTATATGAAGGAAATGGTAGGTTTTATCTTGTTTATACAACATACCAGGCACTTTTTCTGAGAGTGTTGCATCTCCATATCTGCACCGTATTTTCTGAAGTTTTTTTTTTTTTTTTTTTTTTTTTTTTTTTTTTTTTACTCTTAGGAGTGAGGAAAGTGAGACGCAGAGTGGTTAAATGTATGCCCAAGGTCACAGTAAGTGTATCATAGTCAAAACTAGACTACTGCAGTTGGAGAAAGTGCTGAAAAACACCACTAGTTTTTCATCCATGCAGGACAGACTTAAGCTTGCTTGCTCAGGAAATCAATTGGTCACCACTGTGTCACAGAGCAAAAACAAACAAACAAAAAACAAAAACAAAAACAAAAACAAAAAATGCCTGAACAGGGCCATTTAAACATTAATTCCAAACAAGTTTCTTCTTCAGTGAATCTCCATTTACCATGTTTGCTGTTTCAATGACGTCTGTACACATGACATGTTTCACGGTATTCTACAATTCTTGCCCTTTGTGTGTGTCGGTGTGTGTGTATTTATAATTAAAAATGTTCTCAAAAGAGCACAATACCACTGTCCCCTTCTTTCCCTTTGCCCCCTATCAGAGGGCAGTGGCAATTTGGTATGTTGTTTGTCAGCCTAGCACACAGGGCTGCTCGTGGCTTTTAGTGGGCTGGTGAAGCTGCTCAATAGCTTGTGATGCACAGGAGGAATTATTTGGTTAAAAAAATTAGTACTTTAATCAGAATAGTATTGCTTTAATTTCAAAACACTTTGATATGAATTATCTTATTGATCACCACAAAATCATTGTGAGGTAGGTGTTGCTCAAACTTACAGATGATAAAATTGATTGGGACTTGAAAGGGAAAAGTGACTTTGCTAAGGTCATATCACAAAAGGGTGAAGAGGTGAGGGCATAAAAGTTCACCATCAGCCTCCTCAAATGCTACTTCCTCTTTTTTACCTTGAAATCTCCTTGTGGGCAAAGAAGTCTGCTCCAGTTTCCTCCTCAATCCCAGTATGGTGCCTCCCACCTGCCAGAACTTCAAAAATAGGTGTTAGTTGACTAAACACTAAGGGCATCAAAGAAAAATTAATGTACTAGCTCATCCTTTTTAAATAAATAATGATTATCAACATGGACCCTTAAGTAAGATCTCTGTAAATTCGACATGCATTTTCTGTTTCCTATAAATAAATGCTTTATAAATAAATAAATAAATAAATAAATAAATAAATAAAGTCAAAGTCTGAAAGCCTGGAACTTCCATCTAGCAACAGTATGTAGCCACTAAGTAGCCACAGATCTCTTAGCTAACACATTCATGTATATTTAGGCAGAGGAGACAAGAGGGAAGAACTGATGTTTTGATTGACAGCATATTTCAAAGGCAGGTAAAGGACAAATTGGAAACAGACCTGGGGGCAATATATGAAAAAAGAAAAAAAAAAAAAGGAAAAACAAAGCTCAACAGAAAATAGTAACATGTATGGCTCTCTGCCCAGATTCCTGTTCCAAAACTAATTTATTAGGGTAGTATGTTAACACTACACGACAATATTAAGCCTGGTTTGACTTTATATTTAGCACTAGAATCAATTAAAAACAGAAAGGAAAAGAACACTTAGACTGAACTTGATGGACACATCTCAAGATGTTCAACACATTTGTTGAGCAGACAGTAGAACTTATCCACCTGCAAATCTTGAAATGTTCTCCAAAGTTGATTGAAATTTTATAAAGCTAAAGCAATCAGTTAATTTGGTCAATTCAGTGTGGAAGAAAAAAAAACATACTTATTTGGCAATATGTCAAAACATGTTCTGACAGGGAAGAAACACAAACTAGGAAACTGATGATTTGGCTGAAATTTTCACTTTTTAATTGGCACTTCTGTTCTGAGGCAGGCTATTTTTTTATTTTTAGCACTCTTTACCTTCTTCCATGTTTATAACCTATTTTATGTTCATCTTTTATCTCACAAAGATTCTAGCAGCAACTAACCCTATTTTTATCAGTTCTGTATCCATTTTTTTTTACCTTGTATCTAAGTGTACATTGCATGTTTTCTAAAAATTGAGGATAAAATTAACTGTGAAAATTTGCTGTGAGTGCCCAATTTAACATTGAAATACTGAATGGACAGGGGGAACAGATTAAAGAGCAGCATGAGAAATCATAAATCCAATTTTTGTTTAACTTCAACTTTAGTGTTTTACTTTCTCAATATTTACAAAGCATATAGAGGAGACATTAAATGTGTTTTTGAAAACTTTCTACATCAAAATACTTTGTAACATAAATACATAATTATGCATATTTATATATTTATAATTATTTCATATATAAACTTAATACCTCTCTGACATTAAGTAAATGATAATCTACCCTTTCCCTCTTAGTCTTGCCTTATATGAGCTGGTAATATAACAAATGTCCAGATAGTTTGAATTTTTATTTATTCTATTTATTTGAGAGGCAGAGAAATAGCATGGAAAGGACAGCAGAGAGAGAGAGAGAAAGAGAAAGAGAATCTCTCATCTGCTAGTTCACTCTCCAAATCCCCAAATGACCACAGGTGTGAGCCAGGCCAAAGCAAGGAGCCCAGAAGTCCAATGTGGTCTCCCACATGAGTTGCAGGTACCCAAGTGCTTGGACCACCTTCTGCTGTCTTCCCAGTTGCATTAGCATGAAGCTGGATCAGAAGTGGAGCAGCTACAACTCAAACTGGCACTCTGAGAAGTAAGAATTGCAAGTGGCAGTTTAACCTGCTGCACTGCAATTTTATCCCCAAACTTATAGTCTAAGTTTTTACTCAGTTACATGTATAACTGTATTTTAAAAAAGACATGAGACTATTTTTGAGAGCATAGGGATAGAGGAATTATTTCCCCAATTATTTGATCTGGAAAGATCAGAGTGATTACTCATCCTACCATGTTGAGAGTTGCATTAGCATTGACACAATGATGCCCTCATATGTAGTAAGGAGACAAAACCATCTGATGTGTCTCATAGCAGTCCTAGTTCACACGCCATCCTCTTCCAACTTGCCTCACTACAGTTGACTGGAACATCAGTTCTTTTCCACATGCATCAGGCCAGCAGCCTTGTGCTGCTTCAGTGCTGGGGAGCAGGGTGTCAACACCTCCTGGGCAATGACCTTGTCCTGTGACAGGCTGTACAGGCTCTGTGATGCTAGGAAGCAGCAGCAGCAGGCCAACCAAGCTCAAAGCCATCCAGAATGGCATAATTCATTTTGATGAAACAGTCAAGATGACTTGCAGACTAAGAGAAACAGCTTTATCTTGAAGGACATTCTTTCTATAAACATTTTGTAGGATTACACTCTCTGTACTTATTCACATACATGAGACAAAAAACAAAGTTGTCTTCTTATGGTGAGTTTTGAACAAAAATACACATATCTGAGATGTTTTTATTTACTCTAATTTATTTAGAAGATTTTTTTAACTTGCACACTGTGTATTCCTCCAAATATTATGTATTTCTTGGTAAGGGACAGAATTGTAGGCTGCTTTGGAGACCTATGAATAATTAGGACATGTTTACTGGAGTAAAATACAGACACATCCTGTGCTTTAAATTTAACTTAATCATCAAGGTAATGATATTGGGAGGCAAAGCTTTTGGGAGGTAAGAAGATCATGAATAGGATTAGTGTCCTCATAGAAGAGGACCCCGAAAGCTGCCTTTCCCTTTCCACTAAGCTAGAACAGAGATAGAAAATAGAATCCGTGCATCAGAAGGCAGGTGCTCACCAGACAGTGACTCAGTTACCTTGAACTTGGACTTCCCCGACTCCAGAGCTGTATCTATAAGCTACCCAGTTTATGCTATCTTGGTATAGCAGCCTGGGACAGACTGAGACATAGTTATACTTCCCATTGACAGCTATAAAGAGATCAAGAATTAAGGAAAAAAACGAGAGGAAAACAATTTTGCATAAGTAAAAAAAAAAAACACAGGATATAAACTTAAGAAAGTAAGAAACATACCAATTATGCTATGATCTACTTTTGGTTTTATTTCCTCTCTTTTGTTTGCAACAGCATACAATATTCTTTAGGTATTTTTTTAGGATTCTTGTATTTCTCTTCTAAAATTTCTATGTAAAAGATTTTCTCCCCCACCTCCTTCGTTCTCATTTCCTTACTCCTTTCCTCCCTTCCTTTCTTCCTTTAAAAACAGTATTTAAGGAACTTTTAAATGTAGATTTGATTGGAAAATAAAGCAAATTGCTTTGCATTAGCTTTGAGACTTGAACAGAAAATAAAAAACACTATATTGAGTATCTTGAGTTTAAAGATGTAAAAACCTAGACTTGAGCTTATCAACTTTCACTTCAATGATAACAGCTACAAAATGAAAGTATAACTGTCCTTTTTCAGCTTAAGAAGTCTCTGTCCTGTTACATGATCCGAAGCCAGGAGCCAGGTGCTTCCTCCTGGTCTCCCATGCAGGTGCAGGGCCCAAGCACTTGTGCCATCCTTCACTGCCTTCCCGGACCACAGCAGAGAGCTGGACTGGAAGAGGAACAGCCAGGACAGAACCGGTGCCCCAGCTGGGACTAGAACCCAGGGTGCTGGTGCCACAGGCAGAGGATTAGCAAAGTGAGCTGCGGCACCGGCCACATAATGCTTTAATATCCTTGTATAAATCCTACCCACCAGGCTGGACACTCTACTCCTGACCCTTCTGCAATCTGAAAATTGCTTCCCTGGCACATCTTTGCCATCTTTAGTATGCTGGACACATTCTCTCAAAACAACTAGTTCCTTGCCTGTTTTCTGAGTGCCACCATTTGGGAAAAAAAAAATCTATGATTCAAGTTGGCAATTTTAATATTAATATAAAATTGTTCCAAGTTTATGCAAAGTGCTTACTTTTAAGTGTTTTGATATTAAATGCTTGAAGCATCCAATGATGTCAACTGAAAAGATGGATGGGGACATGTGTATGGTCCTGCAGGTGAAAGACTATGCCTTAATTTGACAAAGTGACTTTAAATTAGGTCCTAGTCTCAGTTGGTGCCCCATTATTTCGTTCCATTAATATGGTTTTAGAAAAGACTTTCAACCCTTGTAAAATCTTCCACAGCCATTGGATTGTCCCCTTAACAGAAAATGAGAGAAGGAAAATGTCAATAAGAGCAATGATCTTGACCTTATACTGCGCTGATCGAGAACTCTGCTCTAAGTCAATGACTGTACAGCTTACCAGAATAAGCCAAGGACTTGGTGTTGTGGAATGCTGACTTCAGAATCAAGGTCATGGACAATGAGAGAATGAGAGATGCAGCCACTCATAATGAGCTCTAGAATGAAGGTTGACCACATTTTACTGACACAAGCCACAGAAAACATGCAATTACTGTAGAAGTTGCTTTAATATCAGAAATTATGAAGAAGTATTCAGTTGTGACTCTTTTCTTCATTACACCATCTGCTTCTAATTTTTAGCCCTATCAACTTAATAAAGAGCTTTGTTCATTAAAGATACTTTGATCACTGCGCTTTTTTTAAAAGAGAAAATAGACATTTTAATGGTATGAACAATCAGTTTCCATAGATTCACATTATTCAGTACACTTTTTCTGCAGACAAAAATTGTATTGAGAAGGCAGAGGTCCATTTTAGAAAGCTTTAACTATCAATATATTTGGCCTAACATAGAATTAAAATCGAACACATTTGTAGTTGTAATAATATTTAATGAATTGGCTATTTTGTCATCACTTGACTGAAGAGTTAATTTATTTGTTGTGGAGGGAGTTAGGACACAACATGATTAATTAGCTTAATGTATGTGTGCTAAATGCAAATACAGAGACAGCAGTGCCAAATTATGCATGCTTCATGTTTACTGGGATTGAGCAGGAAAATGCAGTCTGGAAGCACACAGATTTCTACTGAGTCCTTTCTTCATTCTCAAGGGACTAATTCTCATATCAACCTCACAATATTTTATTTTTATCATTGAAACAGGGAAAAAAGCTGGAAAATTTTTCTGAATTTTAATGAAGTTGCCTAAAGACATTTCCTCACAGCCCATATTAAAAGTATTAATATTAGAGCAACCTTTAAATAAAATGTACAGTATATTTAAATAATGTTAATAGTGTCATTGTAATAACCATCATTCCCTTATATTAAAACCAGCAACAACAATACCATATGTGTTTAGGGGGAAAATTCCACTTCTCGTAATTGAGGTGACTCAAAAGGAGGACATTCTTTGGTGACATTCGAGAAAATAGTATTTCACATGTTCTACACTTTAAATCACATAATTGAAGTAATTGGAAAGAAGTGTTCAAGTTGGGAGCATAGCAGGAACACAACACCATGTTTTTCTAGGAACTAAGGTGCATTTTGGGTTGAGGGTTGATATACTAACAAAAGTAGAGCCTATTAATTCTAATTCTAATGTGTTTTAAGGTCTGACTCTACTCTGGTGTGTTATACCGCAATTCTGGATTTATTACCACTACATAATTGTAATTAGAGTCATTTTGTACTATTACCTTTGCTTTCAGTCTCCCCTTTCCTCTTTTCCTTTCTCTTAAAACTTCCTTCAGAAGCATTAAAGCAAGAGAGCTAATAAAAAAAAAAAAAAAAAAAAAGACTGGTTGCTGTAACACAGATGCCCTCTGACAGGTCTGAAAGCCTGAGTCACACATATACCATTGGACTCGGTGCCTTTTCTGATATGCAATGGCTATGACAATTTGTCCAGAGTTACCTTGAACTAGAAATTTTTAAACATATATTAGTTTACCAATGTACCAAAGGAGTGAAGAATGCAATTCTTTGTTTCATGAGTGTTATGCTTATGGGACCCTGTTTTTTAAAAAAGAAATTCTGCCCTGATATCTAAGAGAGCTATCTACAAATAATTTATAAATATCTATCAGTCAAGAGGTGTAGAGTCAAATGGAAAAGCTTATGATGGTCTCTGCCAAACATTCTCAAATGCAAAGCATGGGAGTCTTCCTGTAATGTCATAATTATCAGCTGGAAGCCCTCCATATAAAATGTAAAAATAACATGTGCCATCTGGTAATTGGTTTTCCCAGAAAATACATATGCAAAAGGGAATCAAGAGCAACAACAAAATCGAAAATCCAGTGCACAGGAATGCTGTGCGACGGCCAGAGTTTTAATAAGCCACTTGCTGTGAAATCAGTTTTACAATCCCATAGCATGATAATATAAAGCTTCGTACGGTATATACACAAGCATAATGCACCATTATGTGTATAGATATGGGCAAAGTGATTGCACTTAACACTGGGGCTTCCCATATGGAGAGGTATCAATCTTAGGAGATCTTACCTGTACTTAAATAATAGCTAATGAAAGTGAGTTAAACACACCATGGCATTTGACCACAACTGAGTCTTATTCCCATAGGTTTATTTTTCACAAATGAGTGTATATTTACATGCTTTTCTGTCAGTAAGAAGTGAATGTCTCTTTTTTCTCTATAGCATAAATTTTCATTATACTATTAAATGTAAAAACATGTTCATTAGTGTGAGACTGCTCAATTCTGTATTAAAATCATTGAGTCAATACTGAAATATGTTGTGTAATTACTTTGACATAAAGGGTTGGCTCAATCTTCTAATAACCTTGTCCTTGGCTTCTTTTGTTTTTTAGTTTAGACTTTTACAAAAGATTTTACTTTCTTCCAAGGCAAGCAAGAAGGAACCTTAGCAAAGGAAAACGTATGGGTAACTCCAAATTCATCATTGGTCTCATCTGACAGAAACCTTTATAATTTACGGTATTCTGAGCACTAGCAATATTGGACCATAGCTTAATGTATCTTCCTTTACAATCTCTCAAAACTCCTTTTGGTTATACTTCAGGTGAATTCCATTGAAATTCTTTTGGGGAACAAGTGGATTAAATATGGCTTGCCAATAGATGCCTTATAAAATGCAAAATTGGTCTTCTCTTTCCCTGTTCCATCTTCCTGACAGAATAATCACTGATGTTTGTCTTCACTGAAGGATCCAAGGCCTTTCATCTCAACATCACATGTTCAGAATTTGATACTAAAAGAATCAAAGGGAACTAGGCCATTAGGGCACATAGATAACAGCTAAGGATTCTCAGGATGCTGAATGATCTCCAGCAGTGCGCTCCGATTTACATTCTGCTATAAGATAGACAAGTAGAAAATATCGAATATTGAAATAAACTCTTGAGTCAAACTTGCAGTATTTTAAATTACCTGGTGTATCGTTAAAACAAATCCAGGGGCTAGCATTAGGGTCATGTTAAGTCACCACTAGGGATGCCCACATTCCATATCGGAGTGCCTCATTTGAATTCTGCTATTCTGCTTCTGATCCACCTTCCTTTTAATGTTGGTGCTGTATCATCTGGCAGCAGAAGAATGGATTAAGAATTGGGACTGAATCCATGCTCCTGGGTTCAGTGTGATTTAGCATGCTCTAGCTCTGTCTCTTGCAGGCATTCATGGAGTGAACCAAAATATAGGAGATCTCTCTGTATTTTTTTTTCTCTCTCTCTCTCCCCGCCTTTGCTTTTCAAATAAAATTAACATAAGTAATAATTTTAAAAAATCCATTTTTTTTGTTATTTCATGTAACCAGGACATAGTCAGAAATGGGTATGTTCTCAGTGTGGTATGTATGAGGCTAGATTTAAAGGAATGGTGACTGTGTAACATTTAACCCAAATGTTAGTTTGGAGAGAGGTCAGGACAGCTGATTTTATGTTTTGAGAAACTAAAGAAATAAGAGGAAAGATCACTTGCTCATTGGTGTGGGGTAATGTATTTTGCAACTTAGTAGCTATGAATGGTGAAACTCTATCCCTACTATTCATGAGGAAGAGGGCATAAGAATTTAGATTGTGGTGTGTCTTTTAAGAATGTGTCCTCTGGGGGAAAATAATGCCTGAATGTGAATCCTGTCTTCAGAATTTAGGCTATGTCGTCTTTGAAAAATTGTTTAGCATCCCTCTGTGTTCAGTTTCATCTTCGAAATGGGGATATAAGAAAAACCTTGATTAGTTGTTAGGACTTATGTGTAGACTTCTTAGAAAGGTGTCCAACATTTAGCAGAACCCAAGGAAAACTACTACCATCATTATCACAATCACACAATGAAGTGCTAAGGACCTAAAATGAGTGAATACTGTAAAAATGAATGGAGTAAAAATACTTTTAAAAATCCATTAAAATACCTAAGAAGCACAGTGTATGAGTTCCCAGATACATAATTCTTCATACAAATAGGTCCTTGTGTATAGAAACTTTTGTATATGGAGTGTCTAACTTTACTGTATTTTCAGTTCTATTAAAGATAAAGGGGGAAAAAAGTAAACACCATTATATCTTCAGTACAGTGTTGGCCTAAGTACCATGCATAAACGATGTCAATCCACTGTTTTTAGAAGTTAATTAACTTAAGAATTAAAAAGAAAATACCTACAATGTCTTTCATTAAGTGACTGGCATGTAGAAGGGGTTAATGATATGCTGATCAGTATTCATAGAATCCTCATTATTACTTGTGTTTGGTTATGCTACAGGCAAACAACTTCTTCTTAGGTGAATGATCAAAGATCAGGACCCAGCACCTATTGTCTTTAAGGAAGCACTCTGTTCTGCTCTCCTGCCCAGGCACTAATCACCTCCCCTTGTCCCAAACAATTTGGGAGTAACCTAAGGAAAGAACATGAAGTTAAGCTCAACAGAGACTTCTGTCCTGCTATGGGAATTATTATATTCATGCAAATGAGAAAATGTTGATGGTCAATTATGAGACAAGAAAAGAAAGATTATTTCAACATGTTACCACAGTGCCTTATCTGAGCTTATGATTAAGAGTCCTCAAAGCCACATTTTTGTTGTGAATAAGGCAGGAAGCAATAGCTTCTTTTTGTCTGTTGAAAGTGGTCTTATTGCACCAATGGAAATGTACTTGCCCCATTTGATATAGGCAAGTGAAAGTAACCCAATTTTTGGGTAGCTTAATGTTGGCCCAGTGAGTAACCTACATTTCCTGGGATTATATTTTTAATTCAAAAGAAATTTCTCTGTTACTGAATTTACTAAATTAGATAAACTTCCCCGAGATTTATCATGCTTTTTTATTTTCGAAATGTTTTATTGGATACAAATTGTTTTCTTTTCTAATTCAACACATAGTATACCAAATTCAATATTTGTTTCCTGATCAGTACACAAATGGTATATGTAGAGGATGATTATCACCCAGCCAGTTCTATGAATTTCACCCAAGTCTTCACAGAGGCAAACACATTTCTCCACAGCACTGCAGGCAGCAAAATAGGAACATGGCCACATGGCTGATCTGTAGGTAAAATGAAGGGAACTTGTTCTTATAAAGTGGGAAACACTCCTGGGTACTACTCAATTATTTTATGCATCTCACACTGTTTTGTTTTTTGGTAGGAAATTATTCTGGTTCATCTGCTTAGCAATAGCAAAAAATCCAACCAGTGGAAGGGAAAGGAAATAAAATTTGAATTTTTCAGCTTTCTCAAGCCATAGGAAGTACTGCCAAAACACGCTGTAACATACTCATGTTGTCTCCTCAGAATAAGATAATTTAACTAAGATCTGTAGATAATAAAATGAATGTACCAAATTATCAATTTCATTTTATAAATGTTAAATTTTGTTTTAGAAGAGGAGACTTCAAAAATATTTTTCAGAGTTCATTGCTTTTTATATTTTTTAAAGATTTTATTTATTTGAGAGGTAGAGTTACAGACAGTGAGAGGGAGAGACAAAGAAAGGTCTTCCTTCTGTTGGTTCACTCCCTAGATGGCTGCACTGCCGGAGCTGCTGCGTAGATCCAAAGACAGGAGCCAGGTGCTGTTTTCTGGTCTCCCATGTGGGAGCAGAGCCCAAGACTTGGGCTATCTTCTACTGCTTTCCCTGGCCACAGCAGAGAGCTGAATTAGAAGAGGAGCAACCGGGACCCGAACCGGCGCCCATCTGGTATACTGGCGCCACAGGTGGAGGATTAACCTACTGCGCCACGGAGCCTGCACCAAAGTTCATTGCTTTTTAAAAGACAAAATTGTTAGCAATTTTGTTGTAATAATACAGTGATTCTGATATTGTGTGCTGAATCTTCATTTATGTTATAAAATGAATGAACCAAAATAGATGGTAATGGAGAATTGGGGGCTGTGTGAAAACAAAATCATTTTACATGACAGGACATTTGAGGACATTGCAAGGGCTGCTGGTCAAGAGCTGCTTTGTTGAAGAAAAACTTCCCTTAGGCCTTTAACCTCTTTTCATTGAACACTGAAAGGACAGTGTGTGCTGCTGACATACTCTGTGTTCTTTGTTTTTATGTCCCCCCAGAAGTGGGAACTTTTTTGACATAAGAATTTTTCCTCCTAAATTTATTAAATTTTGTTTTTCGTGGAATATATGATGGCTTTCCGTGGAATCAGATTTTGTCTTCATGAAGTTAATTAATTTTTTTTTCATGGAGTATATTTGAACTCTAATCTTCCCCAGATACCAATTAGGTATCATAATGTTTTTTCAACAGGAAGTTTAAATTTCTTATTATCAATATTTTTTGGTATCCTTACTTTTGACGTAAGAGTGATTACAGGAACCATAGGAATGATTTTTTTAAAAAAAAATGGATATAGTTACTGAATAGTTACGGTAGCATTAACACTGTGGATATGCTAACATAATCTTTTAATTTTGTTGCTCACACAGAAAAAAAAATATTTTATTTAATTTCTCTCTGCTAAAGTATTATATGCACTGTCAAGATATTTAATATATTCAGTTTTGGAAATAATTGAAATATTCTAGTCTCCATTTATTATAAACTAACAAGTCAGAATATTGAACTGTATAAACTTAATAGAAGGGAAAATATATAAAGCTCAAGAATATGCACACTACTTTTTAATATTGATTTAAAGCAAGATATATGAAGATGTTTTATTGGTTTACTTAAGGATCAGTATTTTTTTTAAGATTTATTTTATTTATTTGAAAGTCAGAGTTACACAGAGAAGGTGAGTCAGAGAGAGAGAAAGGTCTTCCACCTGCTGGTTCACTCTCCAACTGGTCGCAATGGCCAGAGCTGTGCCGATCCGAAGCCAGGAGCCAGGAGCTTCCTCCAGGTCTTCTCACACAGGTGCAGGAGCCCAAGGACGTGGGTCATCTTCTACTACTTTCCTGGGTCATAGCAGAGAGCTGCATTGGAAATGGAGCTGCTGGGACTGGAACCAGCACCCATATGGGATGCTGGCATTGCAGATGGCTTCTTTACCTGATATGCCACAGCACCGGACCCAAAAATCAATATTTTATCTTAATCAAACTGAATGAAGCTGTAGAATGGAGTATTGGGTACAATTGTAAACACTAGGAGTCACACATTAAATTTCTAAAAGCATAAAAAGAATATAAATAAATAGAAGAAACTGTCACATAAAACAGCAGAATTTTGGAATCTTTTAAGTACATCATAAATATGACTGCATATAAATACAAGCTTTTTAAAAAAGGCAATTTAGAAAGCCTGATTAGTATGTGTAATCAAGTGACTCATGCTATTTTTAGGGATGGGATGGAAAAGGACATCACTTCTTAATACTGCTCCTTCTTTCTAATCTCACCAAGCATCTGAAGATGCTGCCTTTACAGTCATTGAAATATGCCACAGATTGATGTTCCATTGGCCATTTCTTTCTATTTAAACAACAGATGGAATGTTGGGATTGAAACCAGACGTGGGCATTCTGTTTTCGTATGACAGTGCCTAGTATTTATTTATAAAATATAAAAACAAAGCATCCTGGTAAGCTACTTGCAGGCACCATCAATATTCAATTAAATCACCATGAGGGGTTGGTGGGTCAGACAGAGAAGCAAAAGGTGTGGGGTACAACAATATTTGAGCAGTTACAAACAAGACAAAATATACTGCCATTCAATATACCATCCTAGAGAATAAATGTGTCTACAGTTAACTTACTAAATACTGTAATTTTCCTGAGTGAAGTATCACATAATTATAAAATAATATCTTTTAAAAAGAGTAGCCAGGACTAGCTTTGTGGAGTAGTAGGTCATGTCTCCCACATGGGTGCCGGTTCATTACCCGGCTGCTCCACTTCTGATCCAGCACCCTGCTAACACACCTGGGAACACAGCTGAAGTTGGACCAAGCAATTGTGCCTCTGAATCCACATAGCAGACTTAGAGGAAGTTCTGAGCTCCTGGCTTTGGCCTGTCCCAGCTCTGGACTTGCAGCCATTTGAGGAATGAAGTAGCAGTTGGAAGGTCTTTCTCTGTCTCTCTTCCTCTCTGTGTCATAGTAACTTATGGAAAAAATTATTATTATTTAAAATTATTTGATAAGGAGAGAAGCTAGGCACGAGGGAAGGAAGATGGAGAGAAGGTGGTTGTGGGGGGAGAGAGAGAGAGAGAGAAGACAACAAAGAATTCTTGTTTGCTGTTTCACTCTCCAAAGGCTTATGGGTGTTGGGGATGAGGCAGACCAAACCAGATGTTGGGAATTCAATTCAGATTTCCCACGTTGGTGACAGGGACTTCAGTACTTGAGTCATTGTCAGTTGCCTCCTGAGGTGCACACTAATAGAACACTGGAACAGGAAGTGGAGCAGGTTTGGAACACAGGCACTGTGATATGGGATGCAGAGTTTCACCAGGTGTCTTAACTGCTAGGCCAAATGCTTGCCCTAGGAAAAATATTTTTTACATACCTCTGTATAAATTCTAAAAATAATGCATTCAAGCACCCATTCTGACGTAACATAGTGCTAAATGACACAGTAGAATACTGAGAGGGTTTTCTCTGATCTTCTTGTAATCATGGGTGTGTTTAACACAGAGGGGGCCTAGGTTACGTCAATGAGTCATCAATAGATTGAGTCAGCCAAGGCCCACTAGGGGGTGAAAGCATAGTCTCTAGCCCGTGCTGGTTTAGTCAACATAAGAGGACTAGGAGGGTACAGTCCATTAAAGTGCTCAGTCTCTGATCCTGACCCACCTCGTTGGTTGGTAGCAAATACTTAATATTCTGGTGATGGGAGATAATACCTCATATATTCAAATGTTTTCTGTTTTAAGAGATTTTAGATTTTACATCTAAAAAGATCAAGCTAAAAATCAGTCAAGATAGAAAAAGAGGTATGGCATCCCATATGGGCGCTAGGTTCTAGTCCTGATTGTTCCTCTTCCAGGCCAGCTCTCTGCTGTGGCCCAGGAAGGCAGTGGAGGATGGCCCAAGTGCTCGGGCCTCTGCACCAGCATGGAGACCAGGATAAACACCTGGCTCCTGGCTTCGAATCAGCACAGTGCTGGCTGTAGTGGCCATTTGGGGAGTGAACCAACGGAAGGAAGACCTTTCTCTCTGTCTTTCTCTTTCTCTCACTGTCTATAACTCTACCTGTCAAATTAAAAAAAAAGAAGAAGAAGGAGAAGGAGAAGGAGAAGAAGAAGAAGGAGAAGAAGAAATACCCTGATGAGGAAAGAGTGAAAAGTTATGGCCTTCCCTGTTAAAATGAAAGTTACAGGGTTACCAGACAAAATAAGAGTAGAGTACCTAGAAAATTAGAAACAGATAAACAAGGAAGCATTTTCTAAAAAAAAAAAAAAAAAAAAAAAATGACTCCTCTAGTGCATGAGACTTAGTTATCCTGAGGTCATTCTCAGGATTTATGTAAGATGTAAATTTAATGTCATATCCTGTGTTTTTATATGTCAAATCCAAACAACCAAGTTGTCTTTGAAATGACCAAAAGATTTTTAGCAATACCTCATGCTTCACCTCCTATATATCCCACCAAGAACAATATACAACAATGCTAGGAAGAGTTTTAGAATGATTTCATAGGGAAATATTTCCACATGGCTAAAGATGGAGAAAGAAGTTACATATATCAAGTTATCACCTGTTTGGCTCCATTACACATTGTCAGTGACATGCTTAGCTTACTTAATGAATAAATATTTCATTTTCATTTCTATACTTCCAATTTTATTTTAAATGTAATATGACAAAAAAAACCAAAAGACCCTCATTTTCCTCAATTTAGTAGTATGTGGGATTGCCTGATTTTCCTAATTTTTAAAATATAATTCATTTCAAATTTGATGGATTTTGAGTTCTTAGGCTTTTCTGAAGACCTAACTTTTATTTAAATTGAACTCAAGTACACTTCAATTTTACCCAATAACAGAAATAAGTGGAATCTCTCTCACTATGATTTGCTCATTTTGGTCTCACAGAAGACACTTTTCCTTGATCTGTAATAGAAACATATGGTGAACCTTCTGTTTTATTTTTGCAATCCCCTGGATAGCTTTTCACTGTCATGTTCACATAGTGAAGGACATGCAGAATTTGCCCATCTGGGGGCAGAATCCTGCCTTCTGCCCCAAACCACTTATTGCATCCAGGCTCTCAACCCCAAGACTTCCAGCAACCAAGGCCCATTCTGACAACAGGATTGTCTTAGATATGTAATATATGACATGAAATTTTTAATTAATTTGGAAAACCCAAATACATTACTTTGTTAGAGCTGCTATGATAAAGTAACACAGGCTAAGTGGCTTACACAGTAAGTTTATTTTCTTTCTTTAAGATTTTTATTCATTTATTTTAGAGGAAGAGTCACAGAGAGAGAGAAAGAGACAGAGAGACAAGCTCTCCCTCCATTGGTTCACTCCTCAAATGTCTGCAATGACTGGAGCTGGGCCAATCCGAAGCCAGGAGCCAGGAGCCAGGAGCCAGGAGCCAGGGGCTTCCTGTGGGTCTCCCACGTGGGTGTTGGGGCCCAAGGACTCGGACCATCTTCCACTGCTTTCACAGATGCATTAGCAGAGAACTGGATTGGAAATGGAGCAGCCGGTTTTTGAACCAGTGCCCATATGGGATGGCAGCATTGCAGGCAGAGCAGTCTGCTGTGCCACAGCACTGGCCCCAGTAAGTTTATTTTCTTACAGTTCTGGAGGTTGGAAGTCAGAGGTCAAGCTCTCTACAGAGCTGAGTCCTCCTGAGAGCCACGAGGGAAGATCTGTTCCTAGATTTCTCCTGTATTTGTGGATGGCTCTCTCCTCCCTGTGTCTTCACATGACTTTCTTTTGCACATGTTTGTGTCCAAGTTTCCTCTTCTTTTGAATACCCTGGTCAGGTTATGCTGGATTTGAGCCCACTATCAAGACCTGATTGAACCTTAATTATCTTTTTAAAAACCTTATCCTCTAATATCATTGCATTTTAATATAGTGAAATTTGGGACCTCAACCTATGAATTTTTGTGGGGACACAATTAACTCCTATATACAATTTATAAAATTATTTCAGGGTAATGGAGCAAGGGAAATAAAGGATTTAAAATTGAAGGCTAAATCCTGATGGGTTAAAGACAAACAGGCAGAACAGCTCAGATAAACAAGGACACAGAGAGAACCATATGTTTGACTGGTGGCTGAGAGTAACAAAATCATTATTGTTAGCTCGTATCTCCTTCCTTTCTTCTGCAGATTATACCTCATATTAAAATCTAATCTCCCTAGACATCTGTCTCTTGAGCTGGAGTGCCTGTTTTCTCCTTCTGATGTCTTAGCACTGCTTCTGCTTCTTCTTGAATTTTGGAAAACATGCAATTATCAGGGGCACTGAAAATTTTCCAATTTTTTTTCTGAGATATGTCTAGGTCTCTTCTAAGAATGCACGGGTCACTCAACATTCTTCTCTGTATTTATGATGGTAATTCCAATTCAATTTGTCATTTCTGAGCCAATGGAAAATTAGTTCATCTCTCTCCCTCTCTCTCTCTTTCAGGTTTTATCCAATACCATATTCTCCACTGTAAAATTCACTGAGTTTGTCAGTATTGTTATGAAGAATATATATTTTGCTTTGGGAAAATATCCGTGCTTTATTCAAAGTTAAAAAGTATGGCCCATACTGTTAGGAACTGGAAAATATTGTTTTCGTAGCTGTAGAATTTTAAAGGATAGTTAAAATTCTGAATAAACTGCTGCTAAGCATAAGATAACCTTCTATAAGATAGATGCTCTGTGGTTTTTACAATTTTTTCCTGGCATACTCCGTGTAGGCACACTTAAGTGAACACATGAGAATATGTTTAGAAAACCAGTTCTGCTGAAAGGGCACCTGGTAAGATGAAAAGATGTTCTAAGTAACGTGTTGTAGACTACAAAGTGTTGAATTAAGAAATGCCATTCAAAGCAGACTGCTATAAAAATGAAAACCATTCAGGCAAATTTGTAGCTTTTTAAAATTAAAGGGAGAATCGCTTTCATTTTAGTTCCACACATGCATGCACACGCACATATTTCTAAGGGAGTATTGGTCCAGTTTTCCTATAGTCCTACCTACCCTGATTTAAAAAAAAAAATCTGAAAATAAAGTCAGTTTTTATAGAATCAGACTTGCATATTTACTTCCATCATACATCTTAAAATAGAGCCTTGTCTTTAGGTAGTGCATGTATTTTTTAAAGGTGACATCTTCTTAGCATCTATATAAAGAGAAGACTGATTAACAGCAAACCCTGTCATGCAGCAAAACACAAGTTATGTCAAGATAAAGTTGTAATTATTTTTAAACCTTTTCTTTCTTAATTAACATTTATTATTAATGGTTAAAAAGTAGCATAAAGCAACTAACTATATCAATATACAAATATTGCCACAGATATTTGACTTGTTTTTAAAATTAAGCTATTTTATCTTTTCCCAAAATACAAAGAATACTTTCTAGGAAAAAAAATCTAGATAATGCATGGATAAGAAAAGAAAAATCATTAAATTTCATTGCTCAAAAATAAAAATTTCAACATGTGTATTCACTGGTGAAAACTATAATTTTAGGAATAGTATTGCCAAAATGCTTTGTAGATCTGTTGCTGTTGCATAAAAAAATAAATAAAAGAAGTTAGGTCTACAAATAAGAAACAACTATTAGCAAATTAGCTTATATCAGTTCCCTTTTTTTTTTTAATCATGAAAAATAATTATGAGGTTAGCTAATAATGTGAGCTGAGATGACAAATTTGTTAAATGAAATATTAAGAGTGTTGCTGTGCTTGCCTGTAAAATTACATTGGCCCATGGAACTCAAGTAGAGACTCATTTACTGGTAGGTAGAATTAATTAGGGAGGTCCAGAGAAAACTCAACTTTAATTAAGTAACAGTAATCAGTGCAGAGGTAATCACTGAACTATTAATTTTCACAGAGTCCAGTTCTTCTGGCTAAACTTAGCCACAGGTTGTGGGAATCAGAATACTAGTTAAGGAAAATAAAGCATACCTTTGAAAAAACAGATCATGAAGGAACTGGAGTCAGATTATGAGGTGTTTGCAGCAAGGGAAGAGCCAACACATGGGGGAGAAAGTTGAAGGCATAGGACACTAGAAGGAACGTCCTCATCCATGTCTGGCATCACAACACCTCTTGACCACTGTGGAGAAAAGCTGGAGGGCCTTACAGACTTCCTATTTTATGTTGTCTCCTGCTCTGCTAGACTCTCACTCACAGGGCTTCTGCAGAGCGTTATCTATACAAGCCCTGCAGACCTTATGTTCTCAGAGCTCTATACTGATGGGAAAAACTCTTCAACACAGTTCAATTGCCTACCTCAACATAAATTTCTATACAATAAACAGAGTCATCCTAAGGATAACATTATAGTTGATTTTGTTTTGTCTTTTCTACCTTTCTTTTTCTATCGCTGTATAGTATAGATTAAAAACAAGACAAAACAAACAAACAAAAAAAACCAAAAATATCTTAAGTGCTCTTAGGGTGACTTTGACCAAATGTATTACTGTATTTTCATTTAATAGAGAAGATGCAGGTGTGTGTTAAAAGCTTGTGGAATATAAGAACCTGAGAGAGGACTATAAGATGCCAAGTGACAGAATAGGACTTGATTCAGATTTGCAGAAGCGAAATATACAGGTATTAGGGAAGTTATGAGAGTTTAAACTATTTCCAGGTCTTTTTGCTGGGGTTCTATTTCTTTATAAAACTATCCATTTCTATAAGTCATTCTATTTCTATAAGTCATTTCTATAAGAAGGGTAGCGCTGTTTAGTTTTTTTTTTCCCCTCAAGATCCAGTATTGTTTGTTTCCTCTGTGATATTCCAGACCAGCAGTTGGCAAACTACAGGCTGTGCACTGGCTGTGGGTTTTTTTTTTTTTTCCTATTGAAAGAAGTATATGAGAAACCATAGAATTCTATATAAAATTTCCCATAAGTTTCATCACATAAGTATTTATATAAAGCATTTTTCACTTCTGTTCATTTTAAAATCATTTCAAAATTTCATTATTCTTTGACATATGATTTGTTTGGAACTGAGAGCATATTTCCGAATACATTGCACTTTCTAAGTTTTTAAAAAAAATTTTTATTATGAAGAGAGCAGATTTTGTGTATTTCATAACTACAATTCTTTGAAAATTATCATACTTCCCTCTCTCCTTCTTTCCCTGCCTCAATCACCCTCCTTAAATCTTTTCTTTTTTTTCTTTAATTTTTGTGAAAACACAATTTCAGTCCACACTATAATCACAGGCTTAACGCACCACCAATCATAATATTCAACAAGTAAAAAATTAGAAAGAGCAAAGCTCCATAAGACTATAAACAAGAGCTAAAAATAACAATAAAATTTAAAGATGTTCATTTCTCCTATACATTTTTTGTATTCTGGATTAACTACTACGTATCAGATAAAACATGTAGAATTTTTCTTTTGAGAATGGCTTATTTCACTAAGCATAGTATTTTCCAGTTGAATCCATTTCTCTGCAAAGGACAGGATTGCATTCTTTCTTACAGCTGAGTAGTACTACGTAATGTACATATACCATATTTTCTTTATCCAGTCATCCATTGATGGACATCTGGGTTGATTCCATAACTTTTTTTTTAACTTTTATTTAATGAATATAAATTTCCAAAGTACAGCTTATGGGTTACGATGGCTTCCCCCCTCCCGTAACTTCCCTCCCGCCCGCAACCCTCCCCTCTCCCGCTCCCTCTCCCCTTCCATTCATGTAAGGATTCATTTTCAATTCTCTTTGTACACAGAAGATCAGCTTAGTATATATTAGGTAAAGTTTTCAACATTTTGCCCATATAGCAATACAAAGTGAAAAAAACTACCATTGGATTACTAATTATAGCATCAAATAGCAATGTACAGCACATTAAAGACAGAGAACCCACATGATTTTTTTTTTCAAATTAATTAACTTTCTATGCCATTTCCCCTTCAATACCAGGTTGTTATTTTTTTTTTCATTTCCAATTCTCTTTATATACAGAAGATCACTTCAGTATATCATTAGTAAAGAGCTCATCAGTTTGTGCCCACACAGAAACGCAAAGTATAAGGATAAAGTATTACATTCTATATCTAGAGTCAGGACCTAAGCTGGTCAGGTCATTGTTTCTTATAGTGTCCATTTCATTTCAGCAGGTTTCCCCTTTGGTGCTCAGTTAGTTGTCGCTGATCAGGGAAAACAAATGATATTTGTCTCTTTGGGACTGGCTTAATTCACTCAGCATGATGTTTTCCAGATCCCTCCATCTTGTTTCAAATGACTGGGTTTCATTGTTCCTTACTGCTGTATAGTATTCTATGGAGTACATGTCCCATAATTTCTTTATCCAGTCTACTGTGCGACTCACACAGGGGTACAGATAAATCTTTCATATGCTGATTTCATTTCATTTGGGTAAATTTCCAAGAGTAATATGTCTAGGTCATGTGGTAGATCAATTTTCAGATTTCTAAGAATCTTTGTACCATCTTCCATAATGGATGTACTAGTTTACACTCCAAAAAATAGAGTATTTATGTGCATTTTTCACCACATGCTTGCCAGGATTTATTATGTTTTGATTTGGGACGTTAGCCGTTCCAACTAGGGTGAGGTGAAACTTTATTTGCGTTTCCCTGATGGCTAATGATCCTGAGTATTTTTTCATATATCTGTTGGCCACTTGACTTTAATCATTTGAAAATGCCTATTCATGTCTTTGTCCCTTTCTTTATTGTTTATTTCATTGTTAATCTTCTTAAGCTCTTTATATATTCTCGATATTAATCCTCTATCAATTGCATGTTACAAATATTTTCTCCCATTCTGTCAGTTGCCTTTCTCTTTGTTGTTCATTTGCAATGCAGAAACTTCTTAGCTTGGTGTAATCCTATAATTTTTTTTTTGATTGCTTGTGTTTCTGGGGTCTTTCCCAAGAACTCTTTGCCTATGTCAATGACTTGCAGAGTTTCTCCAATGCTTTCCCCTAGTATTTGATAGTATCAGAGCATAGATTTAGATTCATGATCCATTGTAAGTTGGTTTTTGCATAAGGTGTGAGGCATGGGTCTTGTTTCATACTTCTGCATGCAGAGATCCAATTTGCTTGGGACCACTGGTTGAAGAGAGTTCCTTTTCTCAGGGATTGAGTTAAACTCATTTATCAAAGATTAGTTGGTTGTAGCTGAGTGGTTTAATTTCTAGGGTTTCTATTTTATTCCATTGGTCTATATGAGTATTTTTATGCCAGTACCAAGCTGTTTTAAATATAAATGCCTGATGGTATGTCCTAAAATCTGGTGTTATGATGCCTCAAGCTTGTTTCTGTTGTTTAAAATTGTTTTAGCTATTAGGGGGCTCTTATGTTTCCAAATGAATTATAACATTGTTTTTTCTAGGTCTGAGAATAATGTTAATAGTATTTTGATTGGAGTTAATTGAATCTGTAAATTGCTTTTGGTATTGTGGACATTTTGATGATATTGATTCTTCCAATCCACAAACATGGAAGATTTTCCACTTTTTTGTATCTTCTTACATTTATTTTTAAATGTTGCATAAATTTCACTTTAGAGATCTTTCAAATCCTAGGTTATATTTATTTAAAGGTACTTTTTTGGGTAACTTTTCTGAATGGTACTGATCTTGCAAGTTCTTTCTCAGCCAAAGCAATGTCTGCGTATATAGGCTACTGATTTTTGTGTGTTGATTTTATATCATGCAACTCTACCAAACTCTCTTAAATGTTAAAATGGTCTCTTAGTGGAGTCTTTTGGTTCCCCTATATATAGGATCATGTCATCTGCAAACAGGGATAATTTGACTTCCTCCTTTCCAATATGTATTCATTTGATTGCTTTTTCTTGACTAGGGACTCTGGCTAAAAATCCAAGAACAATGTTAAATAGCAATGATGAAAATGGGCATCCTTGTCTTGTTCCAGATCTTAGTGGAAATGCTTCCAGCTTTTCCCCATTCAATATGATGTTGGCTGTGGATTTCTGATAGATTGTCTTGATTGTATTGAAAGGATATTATATTTTATCAAATGCTTTCTCTTCATCTATTCAGATAACCATATGGTTTAGATGTTTCACACTTATTGATTTATGTATGTTGAATCATCCCTGCATATCAGGGATAAATCCCATTTGGTTCCAGCAGATGATCTTTCTGATGTGTTTTTACATTCAATTAGCTAGTGTTTTGTTGTGTATTTTTGCATTTATTTCCATCTGTGATATTGGTCTACAGTTCTCTTTGTTGTATATTTTTCTGATTTTGGAATTAATGTGATGCTGGCCTCATCAAATGTGTCTGAGAGGATTGCCTCCCTTCAATTGTTTTGAATAATTTAAGAGGAATTGGTACTCATTCTTCTTTAAAAGCTTGGAGAGCTCAGCAGTGAAGCCATACAGCCCTAGGATTTTGTTTGTTGAGAGGGTCCTTATTACTGATAAAATCTCTGTTGGTTTGGGTCTATTTATACTTTCTAGGTTTTCATGACAAGATTTTGGGATATTCCATGTGTGCAGAAATCCATCCATTTCTTCTAGATTTTCCAGTTTGTTATCAAATAGCTATTTGTAGTAATTCTTGATTGTACTTATTATTTCTGTGGTGCCTGTTGTTACAGCTCATTTTTCATCTGTGATTTTATTAATTTGTGTCTTCTCCCTCTTCTTTGCTTAGTTAAGCCAATGGTTTATTACTTTTGATTATTTTTTAAAAAAACTGATCTTTATTTCATGGATCTTTTGTATTTTCTATTCTTTGTTTTCAATTTTGTTTATTTCTTCTCTAATGTTTATTATTTCTTTTTATTT
Organism: Lepus europaeus; assembly: GCF_033115175.1. Lineage (NCBI taxonomy): Eukaryota > Metazoa > Chordata > Mammalia > Lagomorpha > Leporidae > Lepus > Lepus europaeus. The sequence goes on along the minus strand of NC_084838.1, from coordinate 81,258,141 downwards.
TTATTTATTATATTATTTCTATTATTATTTGGGTTTGGTTTGTTCTTGTTCTTCTAGATTCTTGAAATACATTATTAGATAATTTATTTGTTGTCTTTCTAATTTCTTGATGTAAGTATTAATTGCTATAAATTTTTCTCTTAACGCAGTTTTTGTTGTATCCCATAAATTTTGATATGTTGTGTTGTCAGTTTTATACATTTCAAGGAATTCTTTGATTTGCTTCTGATTTTTTCTATGATTCACTGCTCCTTGGGAGCATGCTGTTCAGTCTCCATGTGTTTGTATATTTTTTAGAGATTCTTAAGTTGTTAATTTCCAACTTCATTCCTATGTCATCAGAAAAGATACGTGATATGATATCAATTTTTTTTTTAATTTGTAGAGACTTTCCTTATGGCCTAGCTTATGGTCTATTCTAGAGAAAGTTTGATACATCAATGAAAAGCTTGTGTATTCTGCAACTGTGGGATGAATTGTTCTCTAAATACCAATTAGGCCCAATTAGTCCATAGTTTAGATTACCTCTGTTGTTTCTTTGTTATTTTTTGGTCTGGTTTATCTGTCTGTTGATGACAGTGGGGAGTTGAAACCTCCAATTCTTATTGCATTTATCATATGTCTCCCTTTGGATCCATTTAGATTTCATTTAAGCAGCTAGGCACCCTAGAAGGGTACATATACATTTCCTATAGTTACAACTTTCTGTTGAATCGATCTCTTACTCATTGCATATGTCCTTCTTGGTATCTCTCTCTCTCTCTTTAAATATTTTTTTTTATTTATTTGAGGGGTAGAGGTACAGACACAGAGAGGAAGAGACAGAGAGAAAGGTCTTACATCTGCTAGTTCACTCCCTAAATGGTTGCAACGATTGGAGCTAAACCAATCTGAATCCAGGTCTCTCACATGGGTACAAGGGCTCAAACACTTGGGTCATTTTCCACTGCTTTCCCAGGCCATAGGCAGAGAGCTGAACCAGCAGAGGAGCAACTGGGACTCAAATCAGCACTGATAAGGAATATTGGCACCAGGGGCAGATGTTTAGACCAAGTGCCACAGCACTATGCCCTTCTTGGTCTCTTTTAACAGCTTTTGTGATAAAGTCTATTTTTCTGCTATTAGGGTGGCTTCTCCTGCTTGCTATTGCTTACTATTAGCATGGAATATTTATTTTCATTCCTGCACTCATAATATGTGTCTATCTTTGTTTGAGAAGTGTGTTTCTTGTAGGCAGCAGATAGATGGGTCTCTTTAAATCCATTGAGCAAGCCTGCATTTTCTAATTTAAGAATTTAGGCCATTTATATTCAAGGTTATATTTATTAAATAACAACTTGGTCCAGTTGTTTTCCATAAATATTCCTTTTTTTTTTTTTGACAGGCAGAGTGGACAGTGAGAGAGAGAGAGACAGAGAGAAAGGTCTTCCTTTTGCCGTTGGTTCACCCTCCAATGGCCGCCGCGGTAGCGCGCTGCGGCCGGCGCACCGCGCTGTTCCGATGGCAGGAGCCAGGTGCTTCTCCTGGTCTCCCATGGGGTGCAGGACCCAAGGACTTGGGCCATCCTCCACTGCACTCCCTAGCCACAGCAGAGAGCTGGCCTGGAAGAGGGGCAACCGGGACAGGATCGGTGCCCCGACCGGGACCAGAACCCGGTGTGCCGGCGCCGCAAGGCGGAGGATTAGCCTAGTGAGCCGCGGCGCCGGCCTAAATATTCCTTTTGTTTGTTTTAGATTTCATTTGTATTTTTTTTATTAGGAGATTTTTTTTCTTGCCTCTGCATTCTTTAATGTTTCTGACTTTCTATTTCTTTGTGTAGTGCTCCTTAAGTAGGGCTCAATAAGTGGTGAAAAATTCTTTCAATTTCTGTTTATTGTGGAAGGTCTTTATTTCATCTTAATTCCTAAATGAGAGCTTTGCAAAGTATAGTATTCTGGGTTGACAGTTTTTTTTTTTTTTGTTTGTTTTTAAGACTTGGACTATGTGTTTCCATTCTTTTTTTTTTTCCCAGAGAAACCTTTTATTTAAGGAATCAAACTGCTTACATTTCATAAGTACAATTTCAGAAATATAGTGATTTTCCCACCATGCCAGCCCTCCCACCCTCACTCCCACTACTCCTTCTCCTCCCTCTCTTATTCCCACTCTTTTTCTTTTAACGAGGTCTATTTTCAGTTAACATTATACACATATGAGTAACTATTTTAAATAAAGAGTTCAACAAATAGTAAGGAAAAAAAAAAACTATTCCTCTATAGTCAAGACAAAGGTTGTTCAGAGTCATTGCTTCTTGAAGTGTTAATTACACTTGCATAGAGTGCTTTTTAGGTGCTCTCTTAGTTTTCATGGATCAGAGAGAACACATGGTATTTGTCCTTTTGAGCTTGGCTTATTTCACTAAATATGATGTTTTAATGTTTCATCCATTTTGTTGACTGGATTTCATTTTGTTTGTTCATTTTTACTACTGTGTAATATTCCATGGTGTACATATCCCATAATTTCTTTATCCAGTGTTCAGTTCATGAGCATTTGGGTTGTCTCCATGTCTTAGCTATTGTGAACTGAACTGAAACAAACATGGGGGTACAGATAATTCTTTCATGTGCTGATTCCATTTTCCTGGGTAAATTCCCTGGGATGGGAAGTTGAGGCTTTCATGTAATTCTGTATTAATCACATTTTGGGATTTTTTTTTTTTTTTTTGTATTTTTGTGTACTGTGGGTAGTATTACGGTATATAGGTATATCATAAGCTATCTCTCTCTCTGTTAATGGATATTTTTACCCTGACACTACATACATGTATGCATTATAATATATACAACACAAACCAAATATATATATAATCACAAGCCATGGAGTTCCTCCCACTCATTATTTAACTCTTTTAAATAAAGCTTTCACAAATCAGTGCAATTGATTTTAATACACTTATTTACAACACAAACATGAACCATATATACACATATGTGTGTATATATATATATATATATAAACTTTTGCTAGTGAATTTTCTGTTCTATCTCCTTTTCTTTCAGACATTACACCATAAGCATATCTCTGTGTGATTGTATAGTTGTCATGGTTGCTAGCATTGTAAGTGGTTTATATTCCTTTAAATGGATGCACCCTAATTTACTTTGATTGTTTAGATTAATGCAACAGTTAAAAATATTATATATGGGAGCCAGCGCTGTGGAGAAGTAAAGTGAGCCTCTTCTGGAGGCGCTGTATCCCTTATGGGCTCCAGTTTTTGTCCCAGCGGCTCCACTTCTGATCCAGCTGTCTTCTTTTTTTTTTCCTTTTTTTAAAGATTTATTCTTTTATTTGAAAAACAGAATTACAGAGAGGGAGAGAGAGAGAGAGACAGACAGACAGACAGTGCGCCTCTTATCTGCTGGTTCACACCTCGAATGACCACAATGGCCCGAGCTGCGCAATTCTGAAGCCAGGAGACTTGAGCCTCTTCTGCGTCTCCCACGCTGGTGCAGGGGCCCAGGGACTCAGGTCATCCTCCACTGCCCTCCCAGGTTAGAGCAGAGAGCTGTATCAGAAGTGGAGCAACCAAGACCTGAACTAGAGCCCAAGTGGGATGCTGGCATTACAGGCGGCGGCTTCACCCACTACACCAAAGCACCAGGTCACATCCAGCTCTCTTATGGCCTGAGAAAGCGGTGAAAGATGGCCCAAGTGCTTGGGCCCTTGCACCTGCATGGGAGATCTGGAAGAAGTTCCTGGATCCTGGCTTTGGGTCTTCCCAAAGTCATTTGGGGAATGAACCAGCAGAGAAGAGACTTTTCTCTCTGACGGTCTCTGTTTCTGTAACTCTCCTCTCAAGTAAGTAAATAAACCTTTAACAATATTAAATACAGAATAATTAGGAAAAAAGTGGAATAGAAAGTCAAACAGATTTAGCCAAAGTAGAGTTTTATTCAGGGATAGAAACAAGAAACACTGAGGATAACCATTAGGATATTGGATTTGGGAAGAGAAATAGATAAAATATTTAGAATATTTGTTGCCAGGAAGGATAATTCCTTCTTAGTCATCCTTAAGGAAACATTCAGAAACAATATCTATGCTTCAGCAAAGCTTTTTAATAAAAGATGAGTGTCTTTAGGAAATAAAACAATACTTTCAGGAAATAGCTATATTTGGTTTACGTTTAGACCCCCCCCATATTCATTATTTAACTTTTTAAATAAAACTTTCACAAATTAGTGCAATTACTTTTAATATTCTTATTTATACTGTAGGCAATAAAATAGAAAACAGTCCCCAAATTAAAAGAATTGAAACAGAGCTGTTATAATCCTTGAGACAGGTAAATTAGAAATGACTTCAGCAAGAATAGTGCAGGAATAAATAAATAGGGATAATAATCACACTGGAATCCAATGGAGTGATACCTTTTTCACATGTGCAATGTGTAGTATAATTGACGTATGATGAAAAAGCAGTAAGATTTTAAATATAATAGTAAACATGAATGAATAGATAATTTGCACATAAAACTTTACAGTGTATATATTTTGAAACCTGTAGCTTAAAGGGAACAAATCATGAGTGAAACATGAATAAAATACTAATCATTTTCAATATCTCAATTTTAGAAAACCAGAAAAAATTTAAAATGTTTAGTAAGTGTTTGTAGTTATGCCTCCTTCTGACTGGTAAAGAATTTTTTCTGAGGTCTGTAACAAACACAAGGCAGATGTCAAGAAAAATGATTTAATATTAGTAAGAGCAATTGATGTTGAGAAAAGGAATCCACTTTTGACCATAGGTGCAATTAAGACAGGAATCAGTTTGAAATGAACATAATGGGTTATGCATGCCTGGGGATATTTTAAAAATAAGAAGCCATCATTTTCTTGGGTGGGTAAAATGTAGCCTACCTAAATAGAAAGGAACACATTTGAGGATCTTTGGAGGTTGTTGCTAGCTTTCAAACTCTATTTCTGGGATTAGATTAAAAATAAAATAATATTTATGTTACTTCTTTTTCAGCATTCAACCACCAAGTTCAGGGTAAGCATTCTCAGGATCAGTGAAGACAGAGCGAATTTGCAAAGTGTATTTCCAGGGGCCAGTGTTGTGGCATAGTGGGTTAACCTACCTTCTGCAATGCTTGCACCACATATGGACAGGAGCTTGTCTCCTAGCTGCTCCACTTCCATTCCAATTCTCTGGAAATGGCCTGGGAAAAGCAGTAGAAAATGACCCAAGTCGTTGGCCCCTTGTTTCCCATGAGGGAGACCCAAAAGAAGATCCTGCCTACTGGATATGGCCTGGTCAAATCCTGGCCATATTGACCCTCTGGGGAGTGAACCAGTGGATGGAAATTCATCTCTCCTTCTCTCTCTCTCTCTCTAACTTTCTTTCTTTCTTTCTCTCTCTCTCTCTCTCTCTTTCTTTCTTTCTTTCTTTCTTTCTTTCTTTCTTTCTTTCTTTCTTTCTTTCTTTCTTTCTTTCTTTCTTTCTTTCTTTCTTTCTTTTTTTTCGACAGCCAGAATGAACAGTGAGAGAGAGAGAGACAGAGAGAAAGGTCTTCCTTTTGCCGTTAGTTCACCCTCCAATGGCTGCTGCGGCCAGCGTGCTGCGGCTGGCGCACCATGCTGATCCAAAGCCAGGAGCCAGGTGCTTCTCCTGGTCTTTCATGGGGTGCAGGGCCCAAGGACCTGGGCCATCCTCCACTGCACTCCTGGGCCACGGCAGAGAGCTGGCCTGGAAGAGGGGCAACAGGGACAGAATCTGGCGCCCCGACCAGGACTAGAACCCGGTGTGCTGGCGCCGCAAGGTGGAGGATTAGGCTATTGAGCCACGGCGCCAGCCTCTAACTCTAACTTTCAAATACATGAATAAATAAATATTTAAAATATATTTTCAAATGTCAGGATACTATACCAGCTTACCAACTTCATTCCAATTCCTAACCAGAACCAGTGTTTTTTATTGAACATTGAGTATCATGAAGATGGTTACTAAACAGATAAGATTCCAAGAGGGTGGAATAAGGAAGGACATACTGCACTAGGCTAATAGTAAATAGTTAAAAAAAAAAAAAGTGGAGGAAGTACATCCTCAAGCGAGAGTTAGAAAAATTGCAGTTGAAATTCTGAAATTCTGCAGAGGGAAGAGGAACACCATAGATCTATATGAAAGGTGCAGACACACAGCATGAGCATGGACACAGCCGCCAGGAGCTACAGAAAGTGCCAGCTTTGGACAATGAGGTGAGGCCAGACTGCAGCAGCCCATGCCACAGGTGGTATAGCCAGAGGGAGAGCTTGATGTGAGTCTGGTCTGAAGCCCTAAGGGGGAAACAGTATTCCTTGATCTAGTGGAAAAAAGAGGCATTTTTCTCTTTTACCATCAACCCCACAGGATGCATAGCAACTGGCTGAGAGAGGGCATGTGACAATTCAGGCATAAACAGCAGCTGCAGAAGCTTTGTGGACACACCCAGAAACTGGCTGGGAAAAGACGTGATCTTGTTAGAGGCGGTCGTGGTGGCAGTTCGGGTGTGTGCAACTGGCAACTGACAGGGAAAAAGCAACAAGTTGGGGCTGTGGCCAGCAGCTCTTGTGCACACGCATGATACAGAAATTCTACTAGACTGAAAAATCCGCATTCCTCACTGATTTTGCTGGAAGGACTTACAAGGGCCTGGGTATGCACATAGAACTGTGAGATGCCCCCAGCCTCTGTACATATCACAGGCTGTGGGGTTCAATCAGCCTAGGTGAAGCACCCATAGGCAGCTTGCTTTGGAAATGTCTGTGCCTCTCTGTGGACGGAACAGGCTAGTGAGGTGGAGCAGATCCTCTGTACACTGTTACTGTGAGATTCTTGTTTACTGAGAATGTGTGAACTCCGTGACTGCATTAGAGGGGACATGGTGTAACTGGTCCTGTGGCCAGTCACTGTGAGAGCTCCACATTCTCAGAGCTCCATGATTTCCTGGTATGGGTCACAGCAATGGTATACATACTCACACTGACAACTGCACAGATCCTTTGTGCAGTTCATATGGTAATGCAGATGAGTATTATACCCACTGTGAGTTAACACCCAGGCACTGACCACCTTGGAAGAAAGGAGGTGAGGGTGTGATTAGGTCAACAGGCTGAAATGAGGAGCTCTACCATGCCCAACTTGGGTGTCACCCTGGATACTTGCCCCATCCTGGAACACTGATCATAGCTCCTTGGCCACACCCAGCACACACCTCTGGGTATTCACTGAAAGACCAGACACTCTACTAAGCCACAGAGGTATAGTTCAAAGATAAAAGCCATCAGAAGAAAAAAAGCTAACACATATTTCCACCTAAAAATAAATGCAGAAATTCAAGAAACAAAAATAAGAAAGACAACATGACAACATGACCCTCCCTGAGGGAATACAGCACTTCAATATTAGACTATGAAATTGAAAAGATTGATGAAATATCTGAAATGGAACTCAAAAGGTTAATCATAGTATTACTCAGAAGCATTAAGAATCAAATCCATACATGACATGAATGAAATTTTTTCCATGAAATTGAGAATTTGAAGAGAAATCTAAATGAAACATTAGAAATGAAGAATTCAATGTGTCAAATAAAAAATACAGTGTAAAGCCCTAACAACAGACTTGGTGAGGCAGAAGAAAGAATATCTGACTAGAAGACAAACCTTTGAAAAATTTTTAGTAAGACCAAAAGATAAAAAGGAAAAGTAGAAATTAGAAAAATTAAAGCAATGTTGGAGATTTATGGGGTACTATCAAATGACCCAACATATAGGTCTTAAGAGTTCCTATAGGTGTGGAAAGAGAGAATGGATTAGAAGACCTATTCAGTGAAATAATTATAGGTAACTTCACTAATTTGGAGAAAGAAAGGACTGTCCAAGTACACAAGGTCCACAGAACTTCTGATAGACATGAACAGTAAAGACCTTAACCATAACACATTGTAGTCAAACTTTCAACAGTAAAACATAGAAAACATTTTTAAAATGTGCATGAGAGAAGCGCCAGATTATTTTAGAGGATCTCCAATTAGAATCACAGATGATTTCTCATCAGAAATCCAACAGGCTAAAAGAGAATGGAGAGACATAGTCTAAATTTTAAAAGAAAAAAAAAACTGTCAACTCAGAATACTATAACTTACAAATCTCTCATTTACCAATGATGGTGAAATAAAGGCCTTTTATAACAAAGTTGAAAGAATTTATCAATACTTGTCCAGCTTTACAAAAGATGCTTAAGGATGTGCTACACACAGGAACACAGAAAGATAGTCATCATTATGAAGTAATGTGGAGGCAGAAAAGCTCTCAGTAAAAGTACAAAGTAAATCCAAAGCAAATAATAGGCATGTTTATGGGAAATCGGCAGGGCTATGTCATTACTTATCAATAGTCACCTTGAAAGTAAATGGCCTCAGCGGGTACTAGTCCTGGTTGCTCCTCTTCCAGTCCAGCTCTCTGCTGTGGCCTGGGAGGGCAGCAGAGGATGGCCCAAGTGCTTGGACGCCTGCACCCATATGGAAGACCAGGAAGAAGTACCCGGCTCCTAGTTTTGGATTGGCTCAGCACTGGCTGTAGTGGCCATTAGGGGAGTGAACCAATGGAAGGAAGACTTTTCTCTCTGTTTCTCTCTAACTCTCTATGTCTCTCTCTCTCTCTCTCTCTCTCTCTCTCTCTCTCTCTCTTTTTCTCACTGTTTAACTCTGCCTGGCCAAAAAAAAAAAAAAAAAAAAAAAAGAAAGAAAGTAAATGGCCTCAACTGTCCAGTTAAAAGATACAGAGTGGCTGAATGGATTGAAAAACAAGCCCCATCTATTTGTTGCCTACAAGAAACACACCTCACCAAAAAAGATATAGGCAAACTGAAAGTGAAGAGATGGAGAAAGATATTCCACACTAGCAGAAAGCAAAACATAGCAGGTGTAGCCATCCTAATATCAGACTAAATTAATGCTAGCAAAAAAAACTGTTAAAAGAGACAAAGAAGGGCACTATGTAATGATTAAGGGATCAGTGACTAGTAAATTCTGAAGACAGAGATTAAGTTAATACAATTATAGTTTTTTTTTTTAAACTAAATACACTGGTGGAAATGTTCTGTTTAAGCAAGATAATTTTTTAAAAAGAAATTAAACTGAAAAAACAAAAGTATATATGGGCTTTTAATAATATTAAGTAATAGCAAGTGAGTGTTATAATACAGTTATCTGAATCGAATCGATGTGTATAATTCTTGGTTTGTACCCAGTATTTTTTACTCTGCAAATAAAGGCCCTGTTTCTACATGTGTCTTATATAGTTACATGCTATAGGTAAGCACCTATAAACTCTTGAGAAATAAAAACAAAATTAGTTTCACTAAACATGTACTTACCAAGTTAGCATAAAACAGAAAAAGATACTTAGAAATTTTTTCTGACAATTGAAAACCAGATATCAATCATATTAATTTTCAATTTTAGGATTCCATATAAATTTCTGATGTTCTATTTATTTAAAAAAAGACATTTAAACTGATGCCATGGAGATACACCCTTCAGTTGTAATTCTTCTATTTAAAGGATTCTTAATATTTTAGCAGTTGAGATACCCGACTTAGCAAAAATATAACTGCAGATTTTTTGATTAATCTGACTTTAAAAAGCTAAACTGAGAATGGATCAGTATTTCCCAAAACTAGTGACACCCTTCTGTGATTCAGTTTTCCAACTGACAGGGAGTGACTATTGCAGATAATGTTTCTGCATTAAACCCATAAGAATTATTGTGAAAGCAAGCAGAACTCATGAGAGACGAGGGGGTTGGTGTGAAAGAACCCTTGCAGTGAAAGGAATCAAGGATTGTCTTTAGAACCCATGCTACCTGAGCAACCAGGTCAAAAAAACTTCCTCTAATGAAGATCCATCCATTACCATGACATGCAAGCTCTAGCTGTAGATCACTTTCATGGTCTCCAAAGAAGCTGAGCAGTTATCAGTAACATTCAAAAATCCACTGGAAAGTCATTCATTTCACTTTATGGTCCTAATTAGCCATTTGTATAGTTCTATAATTAAATATGTTCCTTTCTCATCAAGTTTTTCACTTTAGTAATGATACCACTGTGCCACAAACAGGCCCCATGCTGCTGGGTTTGGGACTTATTCATAGCATTTAATTGGTCACCCAGTGGTTAGCCAATAACCCCTTCTATGGGAAGCAACACTCTGAATGCTGTTAATGGGCTGGAGGCACAGTGATTGCCTCCTGGTACCCAGCAGTACTGGGAATAAAGCAATTTCCTCCACTGTGTTGTGTGCCCAATAGCTAATCCTCTCCACTCCTGAAATGCACACTATTTGGTTATAAGTATTTGTGCTGGCTTACTTACCGCTGGGTTGTTAATAGGCAGTGATTCTTCAATGCTCCTTCAGTGAAGTTACAGTCTGCTTGCTGACTGCTAATTAAAACAAGTTTGCTCTCTAAGACTGCGACTAAAAGGTAGCAAGGTCATCTTATTTAATGCAGTAACCTTTTATTTAACAATGTTGATACACTACTCATATGTGCACATTTTGTAAACTGACAAGTCTATTATTGATTGCTTCAAAAGAACCAAATAGAGCCACTGACTAGTCAGCCTTCCTTTGAAGTGAAATTGTTAAAAACCTCCAGTTCAAGACTGTTATGCACTGAGAATACAAGGCTTCCTGTATAGTTTTATTTGCAGTATTTAGACTCCTGGAACAAAGAAAACAGTTGACTATATCTACTAAAATATTCCAGTTCTTTAAAGGAGTACTTGGGTCATTTCCCCCTGTGTTTAGATTTCATTGCAGTTTAATGTATGAAAGAACAAATCAGAAACTCCAACTTAGAAAGTAAAACAATCAGTAGATGGCACCTCATAATCTCCTATTTCTATGTAAATAGACACAATGAAGTCTTAGAGATGGGATTATGTACAATAAACTAAAGTAAAAAGTGGAGTGACCTGAATTAGGATCACTGAATTGGGTCAAATATTTTTGTCACATCTCATAGAGATCTGGAAAATAATCTAATTTGCTAAATATTTCATGTGCACTTTCCCTTCACATTCCTGGTATTTATCTCCTGTGATGATAAAGAGAGCAAAGTAACACACGCCGTAAGACCATGTGGTTGCTCTTGCTGCCTTAGACTATTTTCAGAAGAGCCAAGAGGATCTTGAATTATTCAGGACTCAAAGTCCTCTTACTCAAGTTAAGCATTATCTGTCAGCCATAAAAAAAAATTGGAAACCAATTTAAAATTCTCTACTTACAATCAGAAAGAAAAAAGTATTTTAAAGACAAAATATTGTAACTGTGGAGGAAGCAATATTGTCTCCTGGGGCAAGATGACACCACAGTGTTTCTCTAATTTGTTAAGCAAAACGCATTTTAGAGAGTCTTGATATCAAAAATTTAAATGCCACTGGGAGTTGAGTGTCCTGTATTCTATGTGTTGTAAAATGTGTTCACAGGTAGTGGTTATGCATATAACAGTGCATATAGTTAACAAAGAAAAAACGTTTAAAAATTATTACTGGTTCTAAATTGGCTTATTTCCTTTTTGCTGCTGAAATATGGATAAACTAAATGTGTTTACCTTTGAGTCATGTAATAATTTTAAATGGCAACTGATTTTTGAGTACTGATTTTGTATTTCACAATTTTACTGAATCCCTTTAATAATTCTAACCTCTGTGTGTGTGTGTGTTTGTGTGTGTGAGTGTATTGTATATAGTCTTTATGGTTTTCTATATATGTTAGTGAGATACATAAACAGATAGATCATTTTATTTTTCTTCCCTTTCTATTTGCATTGCCTCTGTTTCTTTTTCTTGCTTAATTACTCTGTCTAGATCCTTCAGTATAGTGTTAAATGGGAATTGTGAAAATGATGATATTTGCCTTCATCCTGCTCCAAGGGAAAGAGCTTTCAGGTTTTCTGTATTGATTATTATAACTTATCATAAGTGGCCTATAATATTATGTGGATGTAAATTGCTCTCTCCCTAGTTTGTCAAGGGGTCTTATCAAAAGATGTTCTGTCAAATTTTTTTTTTGCATCTGTTGAGATGATTTTAAATTTTTCATTCTTTAATGATGTATATCCCATTTAGTGATCTGTATGTGTTGAACCACCCTTGCATTGCAGTGATGAATTTTACTTGCTCATGGTGTAAAATCACTTTAATGTGCTATTGAATTCACTGTGCTAATGTGAATAACTTTTGCAATATGTTCTTCAGGGGTAGTTGCCTGTAGTTGTTTTGTTTTGTTTTGCTTTATGGCTTTGGTTTCAGAGTAATGCTGGTCACATAAAATGAATTTGACAGAATTCATAAGTGAATCATCTGGTCCATATGCTTTCTATGTTGGGAGGCTTTTGATTTCTGATTGGATCTTAATACATTTATTTGAATCTTTAGATTTTCTATTTCTTCATGGTTCTACATGCTAATAACGAAGAATCTAAAAAAAAAAAAAACAAAAATAAATTTTACTTAAAATAACATGAAAAGCACAAAATACTTCAGAATAAGCTTAACCAAAAAGGTGAAACAATTGTGCATTGAAAACCTTAAAACAATGATGAAAGAATTAAGAAAGACACAATCATTTCAAAAGCATCTCATGTTCAGGGTTGCAATAACTTTGTTCTATTGTTAAACATATTGTTAAAATATCCATACTGTTGACATTGTTAGGAGATGGGGCGTTTGGGGGATTATTAAGTCATTGAAGGTTATGCCCTCATTAATGGAATTAGTGGTATAAAACACTCCTGAGGGTTCCCCGCCATTTCATGTCATTGAGTACATAACAGAAAGATAGCTGACGTATCCAGGAAGCAGATACTCATCAGATTTTAATTTGTCCAGTGCTTGATCTTGGAGGGGTCTCAGCCCCTAGAACTGTTAGAAATAAATGTGTATAGGCCAGTGCCGCAGCTCACTAGGCTAATCCTCCGCCTGCGAAGCCAGCACCCTGGGTTCTAGTCCCGGTTGAGGCGCCAGATTCTGTCCCAGTTGCTCCTCTTCTAGTCCAGCTCTCTGCTGTGGCCCAGGAAGGCAGTGGAGGATGGCCCAGGTCCTTGGGCCTTGCACCCGTATGGGAGACCAGGAAGAAGCACCTGGCTCCTGGCTTCGGATTGGCTCAGCGCTGGCCATGATGGCCATTTGGGGGGGTGAACCAACAGAAGGAAGACCTTTCTCTCTGTCTCACTCTTTCATTGTAAAAGAAAAGAGAGAAAGAAAGAAAGAAAGAAAGAAAGAAAGAAAGAAAGAAAGAAAGAAAGAAAGAAAGAAAGAAAGAAAGAAAGGTGTATAAAGCCAACTAGTCTATGAGGTTTTTGTTAAAGCAGCCTGAGTATACTGAGACAGTACTGGCTTAAAGACAGACATAGAGGGGCTGGCGCCTTGGCGCAGTAGGTTAATCCTTTGCCTGTGGCGCCGGCATCCCAAATGGGTGCCGATTCTAGTCCTGGCTGCCCCGCTTCCAATCCAGCTCTCTGCGATGGCCTGGGAAGGCAATGGAAGATGACCCAAGTCCTTGGGCCCCTGTACCCACATGGAGGACCCGGAAGAAGCAGCATATACATAGAATCACGCTTTACTATATACTTTTTATTTTAAATTGTTAAAAAGGATATTTAAAAGAGATTTAAAGGTGAATTCTCCTCAAAATTTGGGCTTAAAAACAAGGACTTGGAATTGTTCACTGGGTGTTTCTTCCTTCTACACAATTTTAGCTTAAAAATGCTATTTCAGTGTGTACTTTAAATGCAGACAAAAACGTTGTTTAAAGTCTAGGAAAATGAAGCAGGATTAGAATGATCTAGTTTGACATTTTCTTCTATTTCTTTTGCAATTGTGAAAAATAAACAGTATATAGCATTTAAAAAGATGATATTATATTCTAATATTCCATAGTTCATTAAAATATGGTACATAATTAAGTCATAAAATCTCAATTTAAAATTTAAACTTGTTTGTTTTAATTGTAAGTTCATTGTGTGCCAATATAATAAACAACCTTAAAACATTTTTGGGACAGATGTTAGCTGTAAAACAAATAATAGAAGAAAAATTTAATAGTAAAAGTTAAAGAAAAGAGATTTTAAAACATTTAAAGTGAAGTGTAGTAAATGTCTTTAGTTCAGTAGCCAATGAATTATCTTTTTTATTAAATTCATTTTATTTATTTGAAAGTCAGAGTTACAGAGAGACAAGGAGAGACAAAGACAAATTTTTTTTTCATCCACTATTTCACTCCTCAAATGGCTGCAATGGAGCTTCTTCCTGGTCTCCTATGTGGGTAGCAGGGAACCAAGCATTGGGCTATCTCTCACTACGTTCCCAGGCACATTAACAAGGAGCTGGATTGGAAAGGGAGTAGCTGGGACTTGACTAGTGCCCACATGGAATGCTGGTGTTGCAGGTGGCAGTTTAATCAACTGCACCAAAATGTTTTTTTTCCCAATGAGTTATCTTTGAAAGTCCTGTTTTATGAAACTTTTCTGACTATTCATTGAATTGTGGGATAAACAACATACAATTAGTTCAAATTAAATAAATGTCCACACATATACATATATACCCACAAGTCTTAACTGATAGTGAAGATTTACTGAGAATGAGGAAGAAACAGGCACAAAATTTTTATAATGGGCCGGCGCCGCGGCTCAATAGGCTAATCCTCCACCTGTGGTGCCAGCACACCAGCTTCTAGTCCCGGTTGGGACGCCAGATTCTGTCCCTGTTGCCCCTCTTCCAGGCCAGCTCTCTGCTATGGCCTGGGAGTGCAGTGGAGGATGGCCCAAGTCCTTGGGCCCTGCACCCACATGGGAGACCAGGAGAAGCTCCTGGCTCCTGGCTTCGGATCAGCGCGGTGCGCTGGCCACAGCGCACTGGCAGTGGTGGCCATTGGAGGGTGAACCAACGGCAAAAGGAAGACCTTTCTCTCTGTCTCTCTCTCTCACTGTCCACTCTGCCTGTCAAAAAAAATTATAATGAAAATCTTTTTCTGCTATTAACAAATTATTAGGTATGTTATTTTCTCTTTGTGGGTTTCCCCATTTGGAAAATATCAGTGTATCTATAAAATAGATAAACATTGTTTAATGCCTCCTAAAGTATTTTGAAATATTATGAATGCAATAGTAACTAGAAGACAAAAGTATAGATTGAGCGTTGCAGGAATATAATTTTTTACAAGAATGGGAATATATGGCTTTGGCTAGCATCAGAGAACAGAGAGCACTGTTTCACCCTCCTGGGATCCAGCTCAAACAGGACGTCATAAATGCTTCTGGTGGTGACTTTATTTTATTTTTTTAAGATTTATTTTTATTGTTTATTTGAAAGACAGAGTTGGGGGAGAGAGTGAAGGAGTCACACACACACACACACACAGAGAGAGAGAGAGAGAGAGAGAGAGAGAGAGAGAATCTTCCATCCATTGATCTACTCCCCAAATTACTGCAACAGCTTGGGTTGAGCCAACACTATTGAGGAAATAAGCAAAAGGTTATATGACTAAAAATTAAATACAAATAATGTATTTCTTATCTTAAAATGGTTAGATAATAAATGTGTCATTTTGGACTGAACTACAATGCAGTGGAAACAATTGGCAAAATTCAATGGTATAAAAAGGAAACAGACTATAGTTAATGTACTTCAACCAAAGCTACTGAGTACCTGTAAAAGTTTCAGTGATGGTGTGGATAAGCATGATTTGTTGTGTTCCAAATATTCCATTTCCATTGGAGGTTTAAAAAAAAATTATTGGCCTTGGTGCACTCATATAATCAATATGTGTATCATAAATGCACAGATTATTCACAAGTTTTTGAACAAAGACAAGAAGGAACTCATAAATTTGTTGGACTTCAAAAGAGATAAAATGGTGCATTGAGAAACCATCATAAGGAAGAAGGCACAACACTCCCAGATACACTACTTTCCAAGGCGATAAAAGATTTGACATTCTCAAATAGCAAGGACAACAATAATGTCAAAATCATCTGTGTCATGGGAAACTGACAGTATATTGTTAAAAATGTAACATAAACCTTTGTTTAAAGTGTTTTGTTCCTTTGCACCAAAAATGAAAAATCATGAAAGTCAATTTTTTGTATATTGTGTAATTGGTAATGCAATTTTCCCAATGTCCTATTTATAGAATATGATATATGTGTATATTAAATATTCTATTTACAGAATATTATATATGTGTATGTGTGTGTGTGTGTGTGTGTAAAGTACACTATATTTCCCACTGTCCTATTTATAAGACAATCTGTATTCTCATCCTTACTGGTGAAACAAACTGCATAGGCTTTAGATTATGATTTCTCACCTATTTTAAGGCACTGTGTAAACCTTCTTGAAACACAAAATTCAAAATTTGGGGCTTAATGAATTAAGATATAATATATGTATGTGTCACTATGAGTAGTGCGCTGGATTTGAAGCAATAAGAATAAAATAATTTTATGACAAGATAAACCATCCTATGAATTGTCTCTGTACAAAGGAAGAAAATGCTAATGTATTTTTGAATACCTTATACACACAGGCATTCAACAAATACTTTTTAAATTTATTTTTGTATTCATTCATTTATTTGGAATTTGAAATGTATTGTTTTAATGCTGCCTGGTGGATCAGTTGACAAGGTATGAATACATTTAATATTTTGCTGAGGCACACAATTTAACTATATATATGTTCTATTCAGAGAGTCACTAGGTTAGGGAGTGAACATTTCTATTTGGCTATCCTTAAATGTGCACTTCAAAATTTCATAACTCTTGGTTATAACCCTTGCCACTATGACCCTTTAATATTTGAGATAAAAATCTGTTTCCTCCCTTAAATATGCTCTATGAAGATAGTTAACTTATAGTGTGATAGAAGTATTCAAAGACATGTACAATTTAACAGGTTTTCTGATGTAGACTGGTGAAAAACTGTAGGCTTATAGAGGGAAAAGGCAATGCAGTGCTTATTAAAATAGCAGTAAAATAGGAGTTGGCATTGTGGTATAGTAGGTTAAGTTGCTGCCTGTAATGCTGGCATCCAGTGTGGTAGCCAGTTCGAGTCCTGGCTGGTCCACTTGTGACCTAGCTTCCTACTAATGGGCATGGAAAAGCAACAGAAGATGGCCCAAATCCTTGGGTCCCTGTAACCGTGTTGGAGACAAGGATGAAGACCTTGGCTCCAGGTTTTGGCAGGGACCAGCCCTGGTCATTGTGTCCAGCAGAGTTGAGGTAACTTCAATAAAGAGACAACTCCTGAGCTAAGGTGGAAAGGATAAGAAATTAAAGGCTCTTACCGCCAAGTTAGAATGCATCCTCTGTCCCTCATCTGCTGCAACGTGGCAGTTCACAATGATCCTGTGTTGGTACTTGTGATTGAAAGGTCAGGGAGCCGGCGCTGCGGCTCACTAGGCTAATCCTCTGCCTTGCGGCGCCGGCACACCAGGTTCTAGTCCCGGTCGGGGCACCGATCCTGTCCCGGTTGCCCCTCTTCCAGGCCAGCTCTCTGCTGTGGCCAGGGAGTGCAGTGGAGGATGGCCCAAGTCCTTGGGCCCTGCACCCCGTGGGACACCAGGAGAAGCACCTGGCTCCTGCCATCGGATCAGCGCGGTGCGCCGGCAGCAGCGCGCCTACCGCGGCGGCCATTGGAGGGTGAACCAACGGCAAAAGGAAGACCTTTCTCTCTGTCTCTCTCTCACTGTCCACTCTGCCTGTCCAAAAAAAAAAAAAACAAACAAACAAACAAACAAAAAAAAAGAAAGGTCAGGGAAGACATCAAAGATATTTCAGACGTGTCAATGGCAGTTTTTGATGATTGAGGCAATGGGAAGAGAAAGAGTCTAAGAAAATAGCCTGTTTAATGTTTGGGCAACTGATTCAGTAGGAATGCAGAAAACAAAAGCACAAAGAATAAGGAAAGAAAGACAAATTGCATAGGAAGCCAATACATTTAAAATGGGGCTAGTGTGTTATTAAACTCAAAGTGAGCATTAAGTGAGTTAATAAACTTAAAATGCGTAGAACAATGCCTGAACACCGTAATCACTTAATATTAAGTTTTAATTTAGATACATTAATTGAGATAGTATATAATATTAGACTATTATGGTAAATGATATTCTGTACATTGAAAAACTTCCAACATAACATTAAGAAATTAAACTATATTGTTTAGTTGAGAAATCACTATTATTAATATGACATGATACATTGAATCAAAGAATGATAGCCTGGTAGTATTAATAACATTTTTGTATGTAAAAATATTCCTCTAAAAATTCATAAATTGGGGGCGGAGCCAAGATGGCGGATAGTGAGGACGTGTGCCTTAGTTTGGGAAAATAAACTTTCATAAAAGTGGAATTACTGTAGCCTCAGGAAAAGACTCAAAAAAAAAAAAAAACTGCAGAGGAAATGCTTCCGGATCTTGTAGGTGAGACACAGAGGACTTACAGGGAACCCACCGCGTGGAAAACCAACCGAGAAGAGCCGAGCGGGAGAGGAGCCAGAGCCACAGAATCTCGCCAGCACAGGAACGGAGGTCGGTAAGACAAAGACCTGAGAAGTCCGAGACATTGGGGGGAGGGGGAACAGAGGCCTCTCCCTTCACTCACCAAGCAAAACAAAGAGCACCGCGATTTTACATATGTAAAGCTCAGCCAAACTCAGTATCTTTAGCGAAACTGGAGAACACATTGAGGGCTGCATAAACGCTGTGTATGTTCCCAGGCATAGATCAAACAAATACCCACAGAGGCTAGATTTCAACTACCCTCAACTTCACTCCCAACTGAGTCAAAAGAAAAAAAAAAAAGAGAGAGAGAGAGAGAGCGCGTCCCAGCAAGGAGCAAGTAATCCGGGAGAGTCGCTCTTTACACAGCCTTAAACCTCAAGAAACAAGCATAGCTCTCTAGCCACACCCATCACAGCCCCTAAGGCTCCAACAAAACAGACAGCTCACTCAGAGGCACAGTATAACGAGAGAAAAAACAAAAACAAAAACAAAAACAAAAACAAAAACACCACAAATTATCTCTAACATGCCAAGCAAGAAACATAGAAGCGGAGGTACCAAAGATAAGGATAGCACTATGACGCCCCCAAGTGAACAAGACACGCCAATGCAAGATTATGAAGATCAAGAGTTAGAGCAAATGCACGAAGCAGATTGCAAAAATTTCATAAGAACATTAAGAAGTTCTCAAAAACAAATTCTTGAACTACAGAAATCCTTAATGGACAAGATAGAAAATCTCTCCCGTGAAAATGAAATATTAAGGAGGAATCAAAATGAAATGAAAAAATTAGTGGAACAGGAAACTGCAGTACTGGCAAAAAATCTCAATGAAATGAAGAACTCAATAGATCAAATGGCAAACACATTAGAGAGCCTTAAAAACAGAATGGATGAAGCAGAAGAGAGAATATCGGAATTAGAAGACAGAGAACAGGAAAGGAAACAGTCAAATCAAAAAAAAGAAGAAGAAATCAGTAATCTAAAAAATACTGTCAGGAATCTACAGGATACTATTAAAAAACCCAACATTCGGGTTCTAGGAGTTCCTGAAGGCATGGAAAGGGAGAAAGGATTAGAAGGCCTTTTTAGTGAGATACTAGCAGAAAATTTCCCAGGTTTGGAGAAGGACAGAGACATCCTAGTACAGGAAGCTCAGAGAACCCCTAATAAACATGATCAAAAGAGATCCTCACCAAGACACGTCGTAATCAAACTCACCACAGTGAAACACAAAGAAAAGATCCTAAAATGTGCAAGAGAGAAACGCCAGATTACTCTCAGAGGATCTCCAATTAGACTTACAGCTGATTTCTCATCAGAAACCCTACAAGCCAGGAGAGAATGGCGAGATATAGCCCAGGTACTAAGAGAGAAAAACTGCCAGCCCAGAATATTATATCCTGCAAAGCTCTCATTTGTGAATGAAGGTGAAATTAAGACCTTTCACAGCAAACAGAAATTGAAAGAATTTGTCGCCACTCGTCCAGCCCTGCAAAAGATGCTTAAAGATGTGTTACATACAGAAACACAGAAACACGGTCACCAATATGAAAGAAGGTAAAGGAAGGAAACCTCAGAGCAAAAGATCACAGGAAGCTCAAACCAGATATTAGAAAATATCTTTGGCAAATGGCAGGGCAAAGTTACTCCTTCTCAATAGTCACATTGAATGTTAATGGCTTGAACTGTCCAGTTAAAAGACACCGATTGGCCGATTGGGTTAAGGACCAAAACCCATCCTTTTGCTGCTTACAAGAAACCCATCTATCCAACAATGATCCATACAAGCTGAGAGTGAAAGGCTGGAAAAAGATATACCACGCCAACAGAAATGAAAAGAGAGCGGGCGTAGCCATCTTAATATCGGACAACATAAACTTTACCACAAAAACTGTTAGGAGAGACAAAGAGGGGCACTATATAATGATTAAGGGATCCATTCAACAGGAAGATATAACGATTCTCAACGTATATGCACCTAATTACAGGGCACCAGCCTATTTAAAAGACTTGTTAAGAGACTTAAAGGGAGACTTAGACCCCAATACAATAGTACTGGGGGACTTCAATACTCCACTCTCAGAGATAGACAGATCAACAGGACAGAAGATGAACAAGGAGACAGTAGATTTAAATGACACTATAGCCCAAATGGATCTAACAGACATCTACAGAACATTTCA
Organism: Lepus europaeus; assembly: GCF_033115175.1. Lineage (NCBI taxonomy): Eukaryota > Metazoa > Chordata > Mammalia > Lagomorpha > Leporidae > Lepus > Lepus europaeus. The sequence continues at coordinate 81,237,364 of NC_084838.1, read as the reverse complement.
TCCTACATCTAAGGACTTTACATTCTTCTCAGCAGTACATGGAACCCTCTCTAGGATTGACCACATACTAGGCCATAAAGCAAGTCTCAGCAAATTCAAAAGAATTAGAATCATACCATGCAGCTTCTCAGACCACAAAGGAATGAAATTGGAAATTGGCAACTCAGGAATCCCTAGAGCACGTGCAAACACATGGAGATTGAACAACATGCTCCTGAATGAACAATGGGTCATAGAAGAAATTAAAAGAGAAATCAAAAATTTTCTGGAAGTAAATGAGGATTACAGCACAACATACCAAAACCTATGGGATACAACAAAAGCAGTGTTAAGAGGAAAGTTTATATCAATAGGTGCCTACATCAAGAAATTGGAAAGGCACCAAATAGATGAGCTTTCAAGTCATCTCAAGGATCTAGAAAATCTGCAGCAAACCAAACCCAAACCCAGTAGGAGAAGAGAAATAATTAAAATCCGAGAAGAAATCAACAAGATTGAATCCAAAAAAACATTACAAAAAATCAGCCAAACGAGGAGCTGGTTTTTTGAAAAAATAAACAAAATTGACACCCCATTGGCCCAACTAACTAAAAAAAGAAGAGAAAAGACCCAAATCAATAGGATCAGAGATGAAATGGGAAACGTAACAACAGACGCCACAGAAATAAAAAGAATCATCAGAAATTACTACAAGGACTTGTATGCCAGCAAACAGGAAAATCTATCAGAAATGGACAGATTCTTGGACACATACAACCTCCCTAAATTGAGCCAGGAAGACATAGAAAACCTAAACAGACCAATAACTGACACAGAAATTGAAACAGTAATAAAGGCCCTCCCAACAAAGAAAAGCCCAGGGCCAGATGGATTCACTGCGGAGTTCTACCAGACATTTAGAGAAGAACTAACTCCAATTCTTCTCAAACTATTCAGAGCAATCGAAAAAGAGGGAATCCTCCCAAATTCCTTCTATGAAGCCACCATCACCTTAATTCCTAAGCCAGAAAGAGACGCAACACTGAAAGAGAATTACAGACCAATATCCCTGATGAACATAGATGCAAAAATTCTCAATAAAATTCTGGCCAATAGAATGCAACAACACATCAGAAAGATCATCCACCCAGACCAAGTGGGATTCATCCCCGGTATGCAGGGATGGTTCAACATTCGCAAAACAATCAACGTAATACACTACATTAACAGACTGCAGAAGAAAAACCATATGATTCTCTCAATAGACGCAGAGAAAGCATTTGATAAAATACAACACCCTTTCATGATGAAAACTCTAAGCAAACTGGGTATGGAAGGAACATTCCTTAATACAATCAAAGCAATATATGAAAAACCCACGGCCAACATCCTATTGAATGGGGAAAGGTTGGAAGCATTTCCACTGAAATCTGGTACCAGACAGGGATGCCCTCTCTCACCACTGCTATTCAATATAGTTCTGGAAGTTTTGGCCAGAGCTATTAGGCAAGAAAAAGAAATTAAAGGGATACAAATCGGGAAGGACGAACTCAAACTATCCCTCTTTGCAGATGATATGATTCTTTATTTAGGGGACCCAAAGAACTCTACTAAGAGACTGCTGGAACTCATCGAAGAGTTTGGCAAAGTAGCAGGATATAAAATCAATGCACAAAAATCAACAGCCTTTGTATACACAGGCAATGCCACGGCTGAGGAAGAACTTCTAAAATCAATCCCATTCACAATAGCTACAAAAACAATCAAATACCTTGGAATAAACTTAACCAAAGACGTTAAAGATCTCTACGATGAAAACTACAAAACCTTACAGAAAGAAATAGAAGAGGATACCAAAAAATGGAGAAATCTTCCATGCTCATGGATTGGAAGAATCAATATCATCAAAATGTCTATCCTCCCAAAAGCAATTTATACATTCAATGCAATACCCATCAAGATCCCGAAGACCTTCTTCACAGATCTAGAAAAAATGATGCTGAAATTCATATGGAGACACAGAAGACCTCGAATAGCCAAAGCAATCCTGTACAACAAAAACAAAGCCGGAGGCATCACAATACCTGATTTTAGGACATACTACAGGGCAGTTGTTATCAAAACAGCATGGTACTGGTACAGAAACAGATGGATAGACCAATGGAACAGAATAGAAACACCAGAAATCAATCCAAACATCTATAGCCAACTTATATTTGACCAAAGATCCAAATCTAATCCCTGGAATAAGGACAGTCTATTCAATAAATGGTGCTGGGAAAATTGGATTTCCACATGCAGAAGCTTGAAGCAAGACCCATACCTATCACCTTACACAAAAATTCACTCAACATGGATTAAAGACTTAAATCTACGACCCGAAACCATCAAATTATTAGAGAGCATTGGAGAAACCCTGCAAGATATAGGCACAGGCAAAGACTTCCTGGAAAATACTCCAAAAGCACAGGCAGTCAAAACCAAAATTAACATTTGGGATTGCATCAAATTGAGAAGCTTCTGTACCTCGAAAGAAACAGTCAGGAAAGTGAAGAGGCAACCAACAGAATGGGAAAAAATATTCGCAAACTATACTACAGATAAAGGATTGATAACCAGAATCTACAAAGAAATCAAGAAAAACCACAACAACAAAACAAACAACCCACTTAAGAGATGGGCCAAGGACCTCAATAGACATTTTTCGAAAGAGGAAATCCAAATGGCCAACAGACACATGAAAAAATGTTCAAAATCACTAGCAATCAGAGAAATGCAAATCAAAACCACAATGAGGTTCCATTTCACCCCGGTGAGAATAGCTCACATTCAGAAATCTACCAACAACAGATGCTGGAGAGGATGTGGGGAAAAAGGGACACTAACCCACTGTTGGTGGGAATGCAAACTGGTTAAGCCACTATGGAAGTCTGTCTGGAGATTCCTCAGAAACCTGAACATAACCCTACCATACAACCCAGCCATCCCACTCCTTGGAATTTACCCAAAGGAATTTAATTTGGCAAATAAAAAAGCCATCTGCACATTAATGTTTATTGCAGCTCAATTCACAATAGCTAAGACCTGGAACCAACCCAAATGCCCATCAACAGTAGACTGGATAAAGAAATTATGGGACATGTACTCCATAGAATACTATACAGCAGTAAGAAACAATGAAACCCAGTCATTTGCAACAAGATGGAGCAATCTGGAAAACATCATGCTCAGTGAATTAAGCCAGTCCCAAAGAGAAAAATATCATTTGTTTTCCCTGATCGGTGACAACTGAGCGCCAAAGAGAAAACCTGTTAAGTGAAATGGACACTATAAGCAACAATGAACTGGTCAGCTCCTGTCCTGACTTTAGATGTACAATGTAATACTCTATCCTTTTTAGTATTCGTTGTTGTTCTTGTTGTTCTAGTACTATTGGTTGAACTCAGTAATTAACACACAATTATTCTCAGGTGTTTAAATTTTAACTGAAAAGTGATCCCTGTTAAATATAAGAGTGGAAAAAGAGAGGGAGGAGATGAACAATTAGGAACATGCTCAATCGGACTGGCCACAAATGGTGGAGTCAGAAATGTGCAGGGGATTCCAACACAATTCCATCAAGGTGGCATGTACCAATGCCATCGCACTAGTCCAAGTGATCAATTTCAGCTCACAATTGATAGCTCTGATAGGTCTGGGAGTCAAAGAGATCACACAAACAAGATAGGTATCTGCTAATACTGATAGAATCAAAAAGGGAGGGAAAGATCCAACATGGGAAGTGGGATACACAGCAGACTCATAGGATGGCAGATGTCCTAAACAACACTCCGGCCTCAGAATCAGCCCTCAGGGCATTCAGATCTGGCTGAAGAGCCCATGAGAGTATAGCAGGCATGGAAAGCCAAGATACCATGGGAAAAAAAAAAAAAAGACCTAAGTGAATGATCTCTGTGAGTGAGATCCCAGTGGAAAGAACGGGGCCATCAAAGAAGGAGGTACCCTTCTCCGAAGGGAGGAGAGAACATCCACTTTGACTATGACCCTATCGGAATAAGATCAAAGTCAGCGAACCCTAAAGGCTTCCATAGCCCTTGCAACTCATGACTGGAGCCCAGGGAGATTACTGACGCCATGAACAGGAGTGTCAAATTGTTAAGTCAGCAACAGGAGTCACTGTGTACTTACACCCCATGCGGGATCTGTCCCCAATGTGTCGTCTAAAGCCAAGTGATGCTACGACTGGTACTGAAACAGTATTTTTATACTTTGCGTTTCTGTGTGGGCGCAGACTGATGAGGTCTTTGCTAATTATATACTGAAGTGATCTTCTGTGTATAAAGAGAATTGGAAATGAAAAAAAAAAAAAAACAACAACCTGGTGTTAAAATGGAAAAGGCATAGAAAATTAATTATTTTGAAAAAAAAAAAAACATTATGTAGGATCTCTGTCTTTAATGTGCTGTACATTGCTATTTTATGCTATAATTAGTAATCCAATGGTAGTTTTTTCACTTGATGTTGCTATATGGGCAAAATGTTGAAATCTTTACCTAATATATACTAAACTGATCTTCTGTGTACAAAAAGAATTGAAAATGAATCTTTACACGAATGGAAGGGGAAAGGGAGCGGGAGGGGGGAGGGTTGCGGGCGGGAGGGAAGTTATGGGAGGGGGGAAGCCATTGTAACCCATAAGCTATACTTTGGAAATTTATATTCATTAAATAAAAGTTTAATAAAAAAAAAAGAATACTAATTTTTCAGTAGATATTAAAAAAAATTCATAAATTGAATTTTTCTATAAACTTTGAATTGGAAAATGGGGTAGCAAATGTTAATTGCTAATGAGCTTGTTGTAATGAAAGAGATGCTTAATTAAAGAGACAAGACTGAAACAACTGCGTTTGTAACCTCAATTCAATGAAAGTCCCCGTGAGTAAAAGAGCTGAAAACAGTAAGTTGTGGTTTTAAAAAGACATGGTACTAGAAGTGGGTATGAGGGAAAGGAGTAAAACTAGGAAAAGCACAGAAAATAAAATAGCAATCTATGGAAAACCCAGAAGTCAAAGCTTTGCTTCAGAAGGTAAGAGAAAGACAATTTTAAAAATAATGAGACATGGAACCAATTTCTCTAAGCAAACACCCAGAGAAGGAGAGAAAAAGGTGGAATTTGGAGTCAACACATAATCTGAATGTAAAAGGAAAATGAATTAGTTATGAAATTGTTGATGAAATAATTGCAATCACACAAATCTGTACCTGAGTAACATACTTTAATATGCAAGCTTCTTAATAATACCTGGGAAATTAAAAAAATATTATGGTATACTACAAAAAATCAAGTTTGGAAAATATGAACATAAGCGATATTGTGGTTTTGGATATTGTGGAAACATTGGCTTCATCATTGGCCTGAGATTGTGGATTTGACACCTGCTAACAACAGACAAAGCCATGAAGATCAATATCTGTGTTAGTATATATGTGAAACACTCAGGTATATTAGAATGCATAAAATTACAGATAATGATTTGGGAAAGGATTAAAACCATATAACAATCTCAAAATAATTCAAAAGGGATAAAAAATTAAACCATTTAAATTGTTCATGATATTTTGCATATAACATGAAGGATTAAATCAGAAAGGCATTTAAACATTCATAGAACCTTGCAAAAGTGAAAATTGTAACAAAAACTTTTCCTTGAAACCATTTTACTTGGCAAATATAGAGATACAAAATCACCTATTTAAATGCATATGTTAGCAATTTTGAGTATTTAACCAAAAAAATAGAAACACCTCAGCAAACCTAAACAAAAAAGGAAACTATGACCACTTTAAAATATCCTTTTAAAGGATACTTAAATTTATCTACAAATAACTTGCTTGTTATTCATACTCTTTCCAAATAATCTTGAAGATTCTATAATGTTATATGAAAAGAATCTTCCCCAAGTAGGTAATTTCATAAATGTGTGTGTGAAATATAAGTAAATGCATGTTATTACTATAGACGTGAAAACTATAGTAAGGATAATCAAAGACATGGGACTCTGCACCATTCTAGGGTGTTAGGCAAGAGAATAGCATCATTAATAATGATGTAAAGACAATTGTTAAATGAAAAAGGAATTTCGAAGGCTTTAGATATCCAATTAAAAACATAGTTACTAAAAGTTAACAGGGTAGTTGTAAAAAGTAAAATAAGATAAAAATGCAATTCTAATATAAAATATATATTACAACACAATATGTAATAATTATATTTAGAAATCTTAGGGCTGATAATATAGAGTTGGAGTGCAGAAATCAAGAATGCATAGAAGGATCGCCACTCTAATTCATGGAATTTTGCATAGCATTAAGTAGTGAATGTAGACTGATGAGATAAACAGAGAGACTAAAGATGATTAGAAAGAGAGTATGAATAACAAGCAAAGTTGTTTGTAGATAAATTTCTAAAAAAGCTAAAAATCAATGAATTAACAATAGGTATCAAGTTTGAAAGATGATTTAAGATCTCTTAGATCTATCACTGCAAATGGGAAGTGTCTAGAGGCTGACAGCTCTACTGTTGCACTTTTCAATGCTTCTGAGGACTGATTTGACCTCCTCTTTGGAAAGAAGAGTAACAGTATCATGTTTTAAAGGTAAATAGAGAGGATATTAGAAACTCGAAGCCACTAACTGTTTCAAGATTTTTATTTATTTTTAATATTTTCAAATATTTATTTGAGAAGCAGATAGTGACAAATTGAGAAAAAGATAGAAAAATGATAGATAGATTGATAGATAATAAACAAATAGAGCGAGCGCCCATTTGCTAGTTCACCCCCAAATGCCCCCCAATGGCTGAGGCTGAGCCCAAGCCAGAAGCTCAATCCAGGTTTCCCATGTGAGTGGCAGGAACATAATTCCTTGAGCCATCACCACTGCTCCTTAGGATCTGGATTAGCAGAAAGGTGGAGGCAAGAACCAGAGCCACAGACTGAATCCAAGTACTCCAATGTGTAACGTGAGTATCTTAATCAGCATTTAACCCATGAGGATAAATGTCTGCCTCCATGCTGCAAAGTTTCTCAGGGAATTTTGTTGCAGGGTGTGGTGAAAAATAGTACCCAGTCAGGAGACAAGATAACAAATAGAAAATACCTTGTAATTTTGGCAAACATATGAGAAATCACAGACCACATTCAATGAAGAGAGGTAACTTTTTTCGGTATGAGAATAAAGTACAAGCTTTTATTCATGCAAATTGTGTTTTTTTTTTCAAGTGGTTGCTTTCCAGAAAAGGTCTACCAAGAAATAAGAATAAAATAACTGTATTTTCAATCTCATGGATTTAAGATCCTTTTAAAAAATAATTAGTATATTTTCTGAAAATAGAACATTTTCATCAGTGATAAAACCAAGAAAAGCACTGATCTTTGGGTTGACACTACTCATTTCCATGAACACTGTTTTCCGTAAATGTTACTTTCCATTAAAAAATGACAGGTACATTAATAATATCCACCAAAACAAAACATAAAGCAGTAATCAAAGTTATTAGAAGTGAAGATACATAGAAGAGGAAAAATTGTGAATACTCCTGAGCAATCTGATAGGATAAGAGTCTATCAAAGGGAATAAAAATGAGAAGAAACAAACAAAAGTGAGTGTGTTTGAGGGTTTGAACATTTAGAAACAGTGTCTCTTCATGTGGATTTTGGTGACATTTGTTTCCCCATCTCTTGATTATAGAGGGTTTACATAACCAACACACATTGTTCTGCACATGGTAAATTCACTGAAATTAATGAAGAGAATAAGCTTAGCAGGTGGTTCATAGATAGTATCACAGAAAGGTTTTATGATTCACTGGTGAGTCTTCATTTTATTTTAGAGATATTACCTTAATGAAGCCATACAATATGATGAAAAATAAGTCAACTCTGCCTTACAAATTAATAAAAAACATTAAATAAGTTTCATATATTAACTGAATGCTTGGATAAAAGTCACCCACTCAACAGATGTCTATTTGATATCTGCTATTTGCTAGAGACTATTACAGATAATGGGGATTTACATTAGCAAATAAAATATGTAAGACCCATGATCTCACAGTAAGGATTTGTATTTGATGTGATCACTGTTGTCTCCCCATCAAACAAAACTTTAGTGCCCAGTTGCTGTTTGATAAACATTCATTGAGTAAGTAAATGGAGCTAATAGGTTAAATTTCAAACTGACCTATTTAAACGTAGTAATAAGGAATATTCAGGGTGTTGTGAAACATCTGCAAGGGGTGGATAACTTGTTAGGAAGCTAAGACAAGTTGTCCAGGATCAAAGAAGGTTAGCCTGAGACAAAGAAGAGTAAACATATTTGCATGAGTATATGTATGTGGCTGCATTAGAGAAGAGGAGGGCTAGTTAGAGGAGGCAAACAAAATACCAAGGAGAAGCAGTAAAACAGTCCAGAACCTGAGCAATGTTCTGTGTACCTGAGCACTGAGTGTGAAGGAGATCACAGCAAGGGATGCGACTTGGAAGGCAGGAATTTCTAACAGGTAATAATAAGAAGATCAAATTTCATACCGATGTAACTACAGAGTCATTGAAGATTTTAAACAAGGGAGTGACCGATCCATTTGTGTGTTAGTAAGTACTTTCTTGGAATTAGTTTGATAAGACCAATATTCTAAAATATTTCTGACTATAAGTATCTAAGGATTCTGGATCCAAACTAACATGAATTTTATGTAATGTGTTATAACTTTTTTTTTTTTTTTGACAGGCAGAGTGGACAGTGAGAGAGAGAGAGAGAGAGAAAGAGAGACAGAGAGAAAGGTCTTCCTTTTGCCGTTGGTTCACCCTCCAATGGCCGCCGCGGCTGGCGCGCTGCGACCGGTGCACCACGCTGATCCGATGGCAGGAGCCAGGTGCTTCTCCTGGTCTCCCATGCGGGTGCAGGGCCCAAGGACTTGGGCCATCCTCCACTGCACTCCCTGGCCACAGCAGAGAGCTGGCCTGGAAGAGGGGCAACCGGGACAGGACCGGTGCCCCGACCTGGACTAGAACCTGGTGTGCCGGCGCCGCAAGGTGGAGGATTAGCCTGTTGAGCCGCGGCGCTGGCCTTTTTTTTTTTTTTTTTTTTTTTTTTTATAAAGGAAGAAAGAAAACAATCAGGAGAAACAGTGACTAAACTTTGCGATATAATAATGTGAACTGATACTATGGTGTTCCTAAGAAGGATATGGAAATATATATTTATCGTGATGTTGCAAGAGCTGTCTTTAATTCTTACACTAAGACAGGCAATAAGACTTGACCTATGAAACATGGAGGTCTGGAGGTGGAAAGCAAGCAGAAAGCCAGGGGTGAGTAAGGCACATTCCACCAATGAACCAATGGGCATGGACAGGAGACAAGGAAGGTTGTCCTGCCTGACTCGAGATGAAAAAAAAAATGCTAAATTGATCCTTAAAAATTCCAAAAGTCAGTATTTCTCTTTCTATTTATGTGAGGTCCAAATTTTAGTATGCATATATATAAGACTATGCCCGAAGGGAAATTAATACAAAACCTGATCTGAAGATTGTGACTCATTGTGTTCTGGCATTCAGAGCAAATGCAATACCTTTGAAGACACCCTTACAGTCCATTCCACACAGGATGCAAAAAATTCATAATACCCAAATTCAAACATAGTCAAAGTCATAGACCATCATGGGCAAAATCAAAAAGATTTTAAAAAAAGGATTATAGTTAAGGAGACTTAAAATAGTAGAACAATATGAAAAGAGACAGCTGTAAAACAAACAAGTAGATTTTGTTTACTTCTTAATTTTTAAAAAATTATATATAAGAGGGAACAAACTTCATATATTTCATATATACAGTTTTAAGAGCATAATGATACTTCTCCCCACCCTCCCTCTCTCACTCACACCATCCCTCCTTCTTTTATTTTTCTTTTAATTTGTACAATGACATACTTTTCATTTTCTTATAATCATAAGGTTAACCCTCCACTGGATAAAGAATTCAACAAGAAGTAAGTAGAAAAACTACTGTACCTCAAGAGTAGAGACAGGGGCTGTAAGCAACAACCAAATCTCAAACTGTCAACTTCAATCATATACATTATAGTAGCATTTTTTAAATGTGCATGAAATAATGGAACTAAAAGTATGAATTTGTTTTGGTAAAAAAAAGATACAAAACTTTTTTCATAATATCTGGAAAATTTGTAGTATGGAAATTATGCATTTCAAAACTTTTTTATCACAATAAACTCCTACTTTTGATTCTATCTTTAATGAGGTTTTTGAAATCTTTATATTTAAAATAAAAATTTAAGGTATTGAACTTCAAAGAAAATAATAAAACCATATAAAATTGGCATGTATAGATAGTTCAAATACAACATTTAAAACTTAAAAATATATTAGCTGAAGTTAACAACACAATCAATATATCCACAGATGTTTAGGCGCAGATAACAAGAATTAATAATTAGCAATATTAGGTTTGAGGAAGTTACTAAAAATGCAGAACAGCTACAAAGATGTAATATTATTTTTATATAGTGGTTATGAGAAAGAATACTAAACTAAGAAGGTCCAAGGTGTGAATATAATAGCAATACAGAGGGAATAGTGAAAACTTATGTAGACATAATGACTAAAATTTTAGCAGAATTTATGAAAGCCTCAAAACTTTATCTTCAGGAAGTACGAGTCTTTAAGTGAAAGAAAATCAAAACGACTCCATCATTAGGCACAGGTAGTGAAATTGCAGACCTCTAAAGATAAAAATAAAGCCCTAAAAGTTTCCCCAAAGTGAAGATGATTTTCTAGAGTGGAAGAGTTGTCTGAAAGTAGTCTTTTCAGAACTAAAAGCAAGAACCAGATGACGATAGAATATATTCATGGTACTGGGGCAAATATGATCAAACTAAAAACTGCATGCCAATCTAAAAACAATAACCTCTAGAGAAGAAAAAAGTGTGAGATATTTCTCACTGAAAGGTTTTTAGGGGAAGTTGTTTTAAGAAGAAATATGCTAAATTTTAAAGGACTATTATGAAAGGTAAGGTGAATAAGTTTGTAGAATATCCCAAGAAGTAATTTGACATAAAAATGATAAAAGTTATTATTAATAGTAAATATTATTATTAATACTAATAATATTAGTAGTAGTAGTAAATACTTTATGGTATTTACTTTTATTTATTATGTTAATATTATTAATATAAGATCATAATATAATATTAATAAAGAAATAAGGACATAATTAAGACAGAAGCAGTATGTGCATTGAAAGTGTCTGAGTTTTGCTCATGAAGAATGTAAGGACTATAGAAATTTGTAAGATTTTGTAATGTTAAATATTATGGTAAAATTTAAAGGGAAACCCACAAAATATATAAATATATTTAACCTTCAAAATACTAAGTAAGGCAACTATTTCATTAGTCACAAAATTGTAAGACATTCAGTTCATACTATGAAAGAAAGAATACTCTTATGGTTAAAACTGTAACTGTAACACCTGCCTATATGCTATTGTTAACATTTGTGAAAGACACTAAGATAAGTGAAAAAAATAGGAAGAGAAGCAGTTGGATTAGGAGGGAGTTAATTTTTTTCTACCAATTCTGTCACTTTGAGTCTCCTTCTGGACTTTCAGATAGTCCGCTAGCATTCAATTTTTGTCTCCGACACCTTAAATTGATAAGGCTTCCATTTTCTGCTAAGCTGTATGGAGGCTGGGGAGACATTCAGGTACAGGCATAGATGACTTGCAGATCTTTCCTGAACAACTTATACCTTTCAAGGATAGACTCCTCAAATGTGGTATCCTCATTTGTGGCTTTTTAAAAAAATTTCTTATTTATTTATTTCTTTGCAGGCTCCCTGGAATCTATGATGTTTAGACACAGTAAGAAGTTTGAGAGAATATATTGGTACTTTGGATTGCAGTCTTTCTGTGGTTCATTTACAGACTTTTCCTTTATATTTCTAGCTGCATTGTTGCTCTAAATGCTGATATCTGACATTGAAAGCCAATGCTCTACTTCCAAAATATGAAGCATGGGGTGTTCCCCAAGGAAGAGTTCAACAACTTTCTGTTTTGCATTTAGTATAGTAGGAGTCTTTTCAAAGTAAATTCTTCTCCAATTTCTCTCTCTCTCTCTTTTTTCTCAATACCTTCAAATAGTTGTTTTTGATATTTTTGTTCAGTTATATAATTCTTTGCCTTGGAAGAAATTGTTTAAACTCTTTTTTTTTTTTTTTTTTTTTGACAGGCAGAGTTAGACAGTGAGAGAGAGACAGAGAGAAAGGTCTTCCTTTTTGCCATTGGTTCACCCTCCAATGGCCGCTGCGGCCGGCGCATCGCGCTGATCCGAAGCCAGGAGCCAGGTGCTTCTTCCTGGTCTCCCACGCGGGTTCAGGGCCTAAGGACTTGGGCCATCCTCCACTGCCTTCCCGGGCCATAGCAGAGAGCTGGCCTGTAAGAGGGGCAACCGGGATAGAATCCGGCACCCCAACCGGGACTAGAACCCAGTGTGCCGGCCGGCGCTGCAAGGCGGAGGATTAGCCTGTTAAGCCACAGCACCGGCCGGATAGAGAAATTCTTAACAAACTGTTTCTGGATCAGCAAACTAATTATGTTTTCTTTTTTCCCTTGGGTTTTAAAAGAATGACCACTGAACAGATGTTTGGCACAGGGATTATGATGTTTGGGATGCATCCCATATGGCAGTGCTTGATTCAAGGCTTGGCTCTTCTGCTTCCCATCCAGCTTCCTAACAGACACATAAGGAGGCAGCAGATGAGGGTTCAAGTACGTGAGTCCTTGTTACCCACGTGAGAGACCTGTATTGAGTTCCAGCGTCCTGGCTTAAACTTGGCCCAGCCCTGGCTGTTGCACACATCTGGAAAGTGAACCCAGGGGCTGGGAGATCTCTTTTTGGCTGTATGTCTCCTGTCTTTCTGTCTGTCTTTCAAATGAAGTGAACATAAATAGCTAAATTAGTCCCCCCCAAAAAAATCTAACCACATTCCTGTGAGCCAACAGGACACACTTATTCATGGATGAAATGTATCTTATTGATTGAAAGTAATCCCTTTATTTTTTTATAATGTCGATATATGTTCCTTATAAATATATAAATAGTAATGGAATAAGATTTTTTTAGTTCTTATCAAGAGATATTTTCAGTGAAACTGCAAAATTTGAGAATGCAATTCTAGAATTTAGAACTATTATTATAATAATATGTATTTGATAAAAATATTGCTGCAAAATTGATGTGAAATTTTATGGTTAATTTTGTCAATCATGCTTTCTGAATGTTGTATTGAAAATGTACATTAAATATAAGGATTTATTATAAGATAACATGGCCCTGTGTTCTGCCTAAGAGCTTTGAACTTACCTTTGAACTTTGTAGTTTCATTATTTTCTTAATTGCTGTAAATGATGACAAATATGTATGTAAATATCCCCTGTATCAGTTTTCTTTTTACTGTTACTATATCCAAATACTAGAGTCTTGGTACTTAACAATAAAAGATATCTATTTAGGGCATAGATTTGGACGCTGAGTGTAAATAGCATGGTGCTAGCCCTGATGTGGCTCCTAAGCAACACCCCACAGCATCATGAGGAAAGTGTGCGTGTGAATAGCAGACAATGTCTCAAGACAAGTAGCAGGACTTCCCACTAGGCTTTACTGCTTGAGGATCCCATACCACCTTCAATATTGCCTCCCTGAGAACCAAACCTCCATCACCTGGGCCCCTGGGCAACAAGCCTGGAGCACCAGGGCAGTGGACAGTGTCTTCAGAAGTGGTTCGAACCTGCACAGGGCAACCCCAATGTGGCTGTGGCCTGCCTCTTCGCCAGCCCCGCCCCAGCCTGGAAGCTCCCCTCCACCCTTGTGGACTTCTCTCTATTCCTGCCGTTCCTCCCCTAAGAGCACCATCTTCTCCCACCAGCGATGTGCCAGGCTGCTGCCACCTCCTTCCTCAGACCCTTTCCTGAAAAGAGAAGAGGCAGTGGCTGGAGTCTGAGCCCTGGTCATTGGTTCTGAGATCCCCTGCCCTGACTGGCCTATGAGACAGCTGGAGGCAGGGAATGCCAAGGAGACCTACCCTCTCCTGCCCTGAGGGATGGGAGCTGTGATGGACTCCAGGCCCTTCTTAGCCTAGTACACGACCTCCTCCTCCCATTTCAAAGGTGGCGGCGAGAGCCCTGGCCTCCTGTCCTGTGATGATCTCCCTAATAAAACAGCAATCTCCTCTCCTGGTGTGTCATCCAAAAAAAAAAAAAAAAAAAAAAAAGAATGATACACGTTCACAAGAAGCAGTACTTTTGAGTTTTGCTATTTTCCAGGGTAGGGATGCATGGTATGATATTCTCTGGTGATGCTGGGCAGTGACAGTGAGTCAGAACTGCTAGGCAGCAACATGATGACCTGTGCAAACAAATGATTTTCTGCACTGTGCTGCATTGCTAAGTCATAAGCTTTGGTAGATTATGTGTGCTCACTGCATTTTTTTACTTAAAATATGAGTTTATTGTGATAAAAGTCAATCATAAATCAAGGAACACTAGTACATATAAATGGTACAAGTAGGAAGCTTCGAATTTAGGACCCAATGAGTTGGAACTGAGGTGGCCACATGGACAAATGCCTGCTAATAATTTCTATTACTGTGACTGCCAAATATATTCAGTATCTTAAAATAGCAGGATTGCCTTAATACAATGAAATAAAATATATTGCAGTATAATATAAATTCAGTAAGATTACATTGCAAATTTCAACCTTTGTATTTTTATATACATTCAATTTCAATTGAATTGATTTGAATTCATTTTCAACAGAATATAAACCCATTGAGAGTTTACATCTAAGTTTCTCTCCAGACAGTGCCTTTTATAATAATATAGACTTAGACATCAAAAACATTTTTAGGGGCATAATAAACATGCTGCTGTACTGTAGGACTAGAAATTATTAGTTTATATCTATTTCATTCCTTAAGATGAATTATAACAATAAACAAGTCACTGTTCATTTATTATTTCCCTACTATGAGTGCAAAGAACGTAGCAGTATTATGATACTCATTTTTATTCAAAATATGTTGAAATGTACACTTTCATATTGATATGTTTTTGCAGTGAATATCAAAATAACATTTCTTAAAGTTCTTGAAAATAATATGTAGACATGATAAATTTTACTCACTGTCTTTGTTCTTTCTGAATTGATGTGCCCCACTTATACACTATTTATACATTTACTACGTTTAAGGAAGTGAGGACCTTAGATTCATTTTTTCGCCTTTAGAACTCATCTTCGATTCTTACCATAATGATATAAAACTTTCACATAATCTGATCAAATTTTAATGTAAAATTACTCAGAAATGAATGATTAACTTCATTGCACTTAAGCACATTGAAGAGGAGTAGAAATACAAAATTATCTGGATATTACAGACATTACTGCAACTAATAAAAGAAACCTTTTATTTTTATTTTTGATTTCACATTATATTTAGGAAAAAAATATAAAGTTAACTGTCAAAATTAAATGCAAGTTTCAAGATAATTTAAATATTAAGTTCAAGTCAGTATGGACTGGATACCCTCTGGTTCCAGATTTTCTCAGAGCTTTCATTCATTTCCAAGTTCATAATTGAAATGTCGTGAATCATTCAAGCAAAACCTTCGTTACACCATGGATATATTCTGCACCACCAGGGATCCCAGTATTACTTAATGAATTAAAACACAATTTCTCATTCCTTAGCACTTACCCTTGACACCAATGCTCCTACAAAGAGGTGAGTGTGTATCAGTTTTCTATAAAATATAGAGATTAAGATAAAAGAATTCTAGAGGAAAAATAATAGAAGGGTGCAGCTCTATAAAAAACCTCAAAGATATGATGTCAAAGACAGATGAGGGTAGCACAGTGGTATAGTGAGTAAAGTCGCCGCCTGCAATGCCACCATCCCCTATGGGCACTGGTTCGAATCCTGGCTTCTCTACTTCTGATTCAGCTCTCTGACAAAGCCTGGGAAAGGAGTAGAAGATGGCTCAAGTCCTTCGGTCCCTGCACCTGTGTGGAAGACCTGGAAGAAGCTCCTGGCTCCTGGCTTTGGATTGGCCCAACTCTGACTATTGCGGCCAACTGAGGAGTGAACCAGCGGATGGAAGACCTTTCTCTCTCTGCCTCTCCTTCTCTCTGTAACACTTTCAAATCAATCAATCAATCTTAAAAAAAAAAAAAAAACCACAGGTAAGAAACAGAGAGTTTGTAACATTAATGGAAAAATAAAGAAAAGAAAAATGTAAAGAAAGAAAGCAGAGAGTGATGAGAAGATTTTGTCATGTGTTTAATGGATCAAAATGTCTTCCCGAAAAATTCTTCTTGTTTTCAACCTTGAAATAGAATGTTTTGCCTAACATTTAGAACAGAATAATCCACTAAACCACAGAGGCATATTTCAAAGATAATAGCTATCAGATAAAAACAGATAGTATTTTCACAGGTACCTAAAAATAAACACAGAAATACAAGAAAGAAGAACAAGGAAGAAAACATTATTCCTCAAAGGAACAAAACACTTCAATATTAGAATATGAAGAGGAAGTGGATGATGAAATGATTGAAAAGAAATTCAAAATAATGATCAAAGGATTACTCAGAATCAATGAGAAGTGAATCTATGAGGTAAAGTAATCCATACATGAAATGGGTGAAAATTCTCCCTCGAGATAGATATTTCAAAAAGCAATCAAGGAACAATATTAGAAATGAAGAATTTCATAGGTCAAATTAAAGTGGAAGGCCTTAATAACAGACTGGGTAAGACAGAAGAACATCTGAGCTAGAAGAAAAATCTTTGGAAATATCTCAGTCAGACCAAAAAATAAAAAAGAATAAGAAGAAGGAGGAGATATTAGAAAAATTAAAAACAGTATTTTACATTTATGGGATACTATCAAATGACCCAGCATGTGGGTCTTAGGGGTTCCTGAAAGAGTGGAAAAGAGAATGGATCAGAAGGCGTATGCATTGAAATAATAACAGAAGCCTTCCCTAATTTGAAGAAGGACAGAGACATCCAAATACAGGAAGCACATAGAACTTCTAATAGGCATGACCAGAAAAGACTTCACCTCAACACATTGTAGTCAGATGTACAGAAGTAAAACATAAAGAAATAATTCTAAAAGATGCACAGGAGAATACAAGAGTACCTTCAGAAAATCTCCAATTAGACTCACAGCTGATTTTTCAACAGAAACCCTACATGCTAGGAGAGAATGGAGAGACATAGTCCAAGTCTAAAGAGAAAAAAAAAAAAAACTGTCAACATAGATTATTGTACTTGTACTTGCAAAGTACACCTATGAATGAAGATGAAATAGAGAACTCCTTTAACAAAGGGAAATTGAAAGAATTTGTCAACAATTGTCAAACCTTAAAAATGATGCTTTCGGATGTGCTATGCACTGAAACACACTAAGACAGTTATCATAATGAAAGAATGTGAAGGCAGAAAATATACTAGTAAAACCACCAAGGAAATCCAAAGCAAACAATAAAATTATTTATTTCAGGGACAAGTCATTACTTATCAATAATAACTTTAAATGTAAATAATCTAACTTCTCAATTGAAAGATACAGACAGGTGAATGGATTTAAAAAAAAAAAAGACCTTTCTATTTACTGCCTAAAAGAAACACAGGTTACCAATAGAGATACACTCAAATTGAAAGCGAAAAAAAAAATAGAAGCGGATATTAAAGAAATTTCATGCTGACTCAGACTTACCCCTAATGGTAGAGCTAGAAACGTGCCAGGGGATTCCAATTCAATCCCATCAAGGTGGTATGTATCAATGCCATCTTACTTGTTAAAGTGATCAGTTTAAGTTCATAATTGATCAAAAAGAATAAGTGTCAAAGGGATTACATAAATAAGATCAGTGTCTGCAAATAATAATTGATAGAATTAAAAGGGAGAGAATGATCCTACATGGGAAGCAGGATACACAGCAGACTCATAGAATAACCAGTAACACTGATGGACAAAGATGCAAAGGGCTTCTTCTGGGTCTCCCATGTGGCGGTAGGGGCCCAAGTACTTGGGCAAACTTCCACTGTTTAACCAGCTCATAGCAGAGAGCTGGATCAAAAGTGGAGCTGCCGGGACTTGAAGTGGTGCCCATATGGGATACCAGCACTGTAGATGGCAGCTTTACCTGATATGCCACAGCATCTTCCCTTGCGCATTTCTTAACTTGGTCGTTTATTTTGTAGTTGTTGAGTTTTGTGAGCTTTTTAAAGTTTATGGATATTTATTCTTTATCAGATGCATGGTTTGCAAATATTTTCTCGCATTCTGTTGGTTGACTCTTCACTTTGTTGATTGTTTGCTTTGCAGTGCAGAACCTTCTTGGGTTGATGTAATCAAATTTGTATTTTACTGCTTTGTATGCCTATGCTTCTGGGGTATTTTCCCAGAGGTCTTTGCCTATGCCAATGTCTTGCATAGTTTCCCCAATGTTCTTGTCTAATAACTCGATCATATCATGTTGTAGAACTACATCTTTGATCCATTTTTCAGTTGATTTTTGTATAAGGTGTAATGTAGAGTTCTTGTTTCATACTTTTACATGTGGTGATCCAATTTTCCCAGCACCATTTGCTTAAGCCTGTCATTTCTTTAGGATTGGTTTTATCTCCTTTGTCAAATGTTAGTTGGTTGTAGATGTGTGGATTTATTTCTGGGGATTCTATTATGTTCCATTGGTCTACATGTTAATTTTTAGGCCAGTATCATAAAGCTGCATCATATATGCCAGGATGCTTAACGGGTTCAGAACATTATTCTAAAGTGCACTCTGATAGACTCAGTGTTTGGATTATGGCCATGATAAATGCTTTGGTTTGAACAAGATTTGTTCTCCTGAACTCATCAGGATTTTAAACCCCCAAAGTCATAAGTCAATAGTACTAAGGGTGTGGAAACAATCCAGTTATGGCAATTATAGGGTGGACCTTGTTTAAGGTGTATACCTCATTGGGGGGTGTGCCATCAGAAAGGAGTGCTCATGAAGGATTGGCCATGAATTCTGATCTTGGTCTAGCCGCTCTCTCAGCTTCATGGTTCATGTGTTCCTTCTCATGCCTGTGCTCTGCCACTTCCATCTACTATTCTGACCAGAGGCCAAATGAGTTGGGCTACTTGGTCTTGGACATGAATCTCAAAAACTACGAGCTAAGTAAACCATTTATCTTTATAAAGCTAGTTTCCTCAGCTATTTCGTGGATCAAATAGTAACACATATAGACTGCTACAGAAGACATTTTTCATGGTTGTTGAAATTAGGAGAATTTTACATAATTTAAAAATATGAAAGTATTATTCTTCATAGAATAAACACATGTGTACTTTAGATTCTATTCAATATTAGAAATATTAGCAGATCTAAAAGACAGGAAACATTATTGTCATGTTAAAATCTTTAAAATTTCACAGAGAGAGCAAGAGCGAAAGTGAGAGAGAGAGAAAGTGCTATCATTCACTGGTTCACTTCCCAAATGTCGGCAATGGATAGAACTGGATTGAGGCTGAACCTGGTGTTTGTTAAGGACCTTTTTAAGAGAAATTTTAGATTAAAAGAAAAATTTTGAGTACAAAATTTAGAGGTGTTCTATGTCTCCCCTTCCCCTAACAATTGCATAACCTCCCACATTATCAATGTCCCCCACCAGAGTACAATTGCCACAGATGGTGGACCCATATTGACATATCGTTATCAGTCAAAGTCCACAGTTTATATTAAGGTCACTCTTGCTGTTGTGCATTACATGAGTTTGGATATATATATGTATCTACTGACTCATATCAATGATTAGATTATTATACAGAGGTGATTTACTGCCCTCAAATCATCTATATTTCATTTATTCATCCCTCCAACCCTTCTAATTTCTAGTAACCACTGCCCATTTTATTGTCTCCATTGTTTTGCCTTTTTCTTGAATATCATGTGGTTGGAATCATATTAATTATAGGTTTCTTTTTTCCCTTCTTTTACTTAGGAATGTGCTCTTAAGCTTTCTTTATGCCTTTTCACAGTGTGATAGCTTTTTTTTTTTTTTTTTAGCAGCAAATTATATGTATCACAGCTTCTATACTCACCCGCTGAAGGACGTCTTAGTTGCTTCCAATCTTTGGCATTTATGAGAAAATTGTTACATGTATCTGTGAGCAGGTTTCTGTGAGGATATATGTTTTCAACTCTTTCAGGTAAACATCTAGGAGCATCAATGTTGGAGTATATTGAAAAAGTAAGAAACTGCCAAACTGTTTTGCAAAATGGCTGTAAGAAATTTATTCCCATAAGTAAATAATGAGGTTTCTTTTTTAATTTATTTATTTTATTTGAAAGTCAGAATTACACAGAGGAGATGCAGAGAGAGAGAGAGAGAGAGAGAGAGAGAGAGAGAGGTCTTTTATCTGTTGGTTCACTCCCCAATTAGCCACAATGGCCAGAGCTGTGCTGATCCAAAGCCAGGAGCCAGGAGCTTCTTTCAGGTCTCCCACATGGGTGCAGAGGCCCAAGTCCATCTTCTACTGCTTTCCCAGACCATACCAGAGAGCTAGATAGGAAGTGGAGCAGCCGGGGGTCTTGAACTGTTGCCCATATGGGATGCGGGCACTTCAGGCGTTAACCCATTGTGCCACTGGAGAGGAAAATAATAGGAAGTCTAGAGATCACTTGGTTAAATGATGTCTGAGTATCACTTAAAAGGATTTAAAAGGAATTTTCATTTATAAAAATATGGATGAACCTAGAGGATATTATTATATGAAATAAACCAGGCCACATGAGAAACCCACATATTCTCACTCACACGTGAACTATAAAAAAGTTCATATCATAGAAGTTGGGTGTAAAACAGTGCTAGAGGCTGGGGAAGGTAGAGGTAAGGGAGGAAGAGGAGAGAGGTTATACAATGGGAACAATATTACGGTAGGAGAAATATGTTCTGATGTCTATTAGACAGCAATGTGACTATAATTTACCATATGTTTCAAAATATTTGAGATAATTTTAATATTCTCAGCATAAAGAAAGTATGTTTGAAAAGATGTATGTTTTGATTAATATAATTATTACACAAGGTACACACTGCATCAAAACATCACAGTGTGCCCTAACAAAAAAAGTACCCTTAAACATGTATGCCTAATCATGTGTCAATCAAAAAGTTAAATTAATTTTTGAAAAGAAATATTTCACATTAATAAAAGCATCAAATAGAGGACTCTTCATGGTAACTGCAAGGATGTGATGTTGGGAAAGACATATATTATAGATGTGGATAACTTTTGATACTTAATCCCTAGATAATTTCAAACTAACAGAGAGTTTGTAAATAAGTAGTAAAACAATCTCCACTGATTTACTTAGATTCACCAATTTTTATGCACACATAAAAAAATATGAGTTTTTCAATCATTGCAAAGAAGCTGAGCACATCATATCCCCTTGACACCCTTAACAATAAGTAATTCTTTTTTTAATATTTATTTATTTATTTGAAATTCAGAGTTACGTAGAGAGAGAAAGAGAGACAGAGAGAGAGAGAGAGGTCTTCCATCCACTTGTTCACTCCCCAATTGGCTGCAACGGCTGGCCCTGCAATGATCTGAAACCAGGAGCCAGGTGTTTCCTCCTGGTCTCCCATGCGGGTGCAGGGCCCAATCACTTGGGCCATCCTCCACTGCCCTCCTGAGCCACAGCAGACAGCTGGACTGGAAGAGGAGCAACCGGGACTAGAACCCGGTGCCCATATGGGATGCCGACACTGCAGGTGGAGGATTAACCAAGTGAGCCATGGCACTGCCCCTCCCTTTTTTTTAAGTAGCAAATTATTTTGCTGTAAAACTTATACCACTTATTTCTCATTCAGTTTTCTAAAAAACACAACCGTGAGAATAAGATAAACACCCAAGACTCATTAGGCTCTATAGGACAGGAAGATGCCCTGGGCGGAGAGCCTGCAACCGTTTCCCCCACACTCCGTCTGAGCTTCTGCACACATTCTAGGATTTCATGTTGTCATCTTGTACAAGGCAAAGGAAACTGGCTAGAAGATTGACATACAAGTCATGATAACTTTAAAACTATTTGGTGCTAATGATTTGTACATTCTAGTTTGCAGCTCTAGTTATTAAGTATATGCTGATGGGCAGATTAAATAAAAACACATAGTGTAATATTTGGTAAACTGTAAATCATATCCAGAGGTCAGACATAGAATTCACAGTCAGTATTCAAACAAGATAGAAGAAACAGTGCTATATCCTTTCCAGGACATTAGAATGGGTAAAATGAATCCTATCCGTGAAACTATGTTTAAATTGATGTGTACACTCACATATACAGACCTCCTTATAATAACATTTTTATTTGCCAGTCAATACACAAGATTCAATTTTATTATTTTTGCATGAAATTGTCAATTTTCTACATATGTCCTTTGGTGTCTTTTTCAGTGTACTGCTTTCAGTAACACTGATATTTATTTAATGTTCAAATAATTATGGACTGCGACATATCTTCAACTCATGCATTAAAAACACAGTAAAGAAAAATCCCTTGTTGAATATATTTAGAAATTGGATGATGGTATATTTCAAAACACATTTACTGTATCAGGTGCAAAATATTTGGATGCATGCAGATAAACAGTGGGTCCATGGAAGAATTGACCTCCTGCCAGCATGTCTGCACAGACCTTGTTACCTCCCTAGATCTAATTTTTCCTTTCTTTATGTCATATCAGACATTCCCTTAGAACAGACTCTCAAATGCTCCTTTTTGCTTCAATATTTACCTCTGCTTAAGTGAATCCAAGAAGATATATTCAAAATATGCATAAATGATGTTAATTTAGCAAAGTAGAAACAAATTATGATAAGTAAAGTAGCATATGGTCGTTTAGTTATTTTGCAAACTCACAGTAATAATAAAAATGGAAAAGGTACATTTCTAACCTGTTTGGATTATGCACCTCTTCCCACTAATTCATTTTTGGTCTCTGACATAGTTGTTGCCCATATGTCACTGGAGAGATCTGAAATGTTCATAAATGATTGTAAATGGTCTTTGCGAACTGTGACCACATCCAATTTAGCCTTGAGTAAGAGCATTTTACCCTTGGTTCACACTGAACACCTTTCCTGTCAGCATCAAAGAACACACTTAAACCAATTTCTTGAGCTGGTTTCATCAACTCTCATGACTTGTGAAGACAGTGCAATTTATTGATGTCTCTGCCCATGACTAGACATCTAGTGTCTGTTCTCAAAGACAACATTTCAGCAGCTTGGGTGTTTGGTAATCACACTTAATAATCTTGTCTGAGTAATTTCTCAATGGCATTAAAGCACAGTCTATCTGATCTACAGCCCTTATTATGGTTAATTTCTCAAGTCAGTCCCCTCCAGGCCAGTAGTGCATGGTGAGTGTTATTAAACCACCATAAGATGATTTAACAAAGTAGTCAACAGGATAAAACACAACATAATCTCATGTCTAGGGAAGCAAGGAAGGGGTGGGATATAGCTTATAAAAAGCAGCTTACTCTGAGCATATATCTTATCTAGGACTATGGAATAATGGCTTGAGATGAATTTGCCTTGCTGAATAGACATTTATATTTACACTAAAGAACACAATAACAAATTAGACATATACACACAGTAATGCAAGTACAAATGAAGAGACACATAAAACCAAAATTGTATTCACCTAGCAAAAGACAAAACAAAGAAATAAAACTCTGTAGAATTCCATAGTATAGTAAGGGCGGTATGTATTTAAAGGAGAAACATTTTAGTAAGAAAGGACTCCAATATGAGCCATAGCTTTGCAGCTTAGAGAAAGGCAACTCTATTTATTTTACTTCTTTGAATCTTCAATAATGTAATGCCATCTATAAAATGGGCAAACAATGCTCATTCTGAAGGTATATTATAAAAATTAAATTAAAACATACTTGAAATTTCCATGTGCAATTCCTAGGATATGCTCTCTCAGAAAAATAAGTTATAATTCTTTTGTTGAAGCCCATTCATAGAAAGAGTTGTTGTATAACATGACCACTACTTACAGAATGATTAGCTTATTTAAATCAAGAACTCATTTTTGTCTCTTTATGTACATTCCTATTTGGTTTGCTTTACCTAATGAATAGTTAGTAGGGTCACTCTATGGGAGGCAAAGAAATCCCATCAAACACACATAATCAACATTACAATGCATTAATAGATTTGCAAATAAAGACCAGAATGATATCTAAACCTTATATCCTTTATTCATTCATAGGAAGTTTAGGTAATCCTTACCTAGCAAAACCCATTGTTTTTCTTTTTTTTCACAAATGTTGGCTACCAAGGAAAGACGTTTTTGTAGGTGGCTGTAAGGGCCAATAAGTTAGAAGTTCCAAATAAACAAATTAAAAATCTGACTATTTAAAATTTCTGTAGCATATAAACTATAAATATATAGAATAATATCAAAATAAAATAAGTAAGTTTAACCACATAACTAAAAGAGGGTCAAGTGTAATCTTAATGACATCTCTCAGATGTGGTGTTTCCCTAATTCTAATCTAATTGTTGTTTTCTTTCAAGATGTGACAGAGATTTTGTGTGTAGAGGAACATATTGACACCAAATTGACAAATTTCAGTGCCTCCAGAAAAGTGGTTAGTAGCTACTAATCTTTCATATGAAGCTACATTTCTATTGGCCATCTGCAATTGGCTATTTGATGTGGTTGTCTCCAGGAAAGATAGGGAAGAGAGGTGCCACTTTTAAATTCCAACAAGATGAAAGGAAATCCTACAGGATTTCTATTTGCTCACATTCCTGCTTCAGGAAAGAAATGAAAAGAGACCATGTATCTTGTGCTTTTGCTTGAGTCCTCCCAAAATGAGCCAACAAATATAACTGTAAATGTATTTCTAGTACTGTCAGCCATCATCACTCCATTCCAAATCACAGATGAAGCAACTCTAGCCCTGGGGTTTCTATCTTAGACTCAAAAAATCCTTGGCTCGGGCCAAAGGGCCAGAAGCAGTACAATTAATATGATCCTATTCTCTAGTTTTCCCAATGAATAATGAAAAGAGTTAGTGAAATCTTAGATCAATTTCTCACTCAGGGTATAATGACATTTAGTCATGATTAAAATAAACCAGAACTTAATTGTAGCTTAGACAGCACCTTTCTTAGCTCCTCTAATAATGACTCTGTCCTTTGTTCTAGGTCCTGTCTAGTGCACTTGGGCCTCATTCCTTTGTAATCATAACCTCTACTCTACCACCAATGGCTCTACTCCCAACCTGTGTGTACTGATGGTCCTCTTCCCCACTTAATGCTGTATAATTGTTCAGACCTGGTAAATGCCACTCTTAGGATCATTGGTTACTATCCTCACTCTGTCTTTTATGACCTTGTCTAAATATGATCAGAGTCGGCAAACTTGGAAGGCTTCCATAGCCTTGGCAACTCATGACGACAGCCTAGGATGGTTACTGGCGCCATAAACTAGAGTGTCAATTTGTTGGGTCAACAACAGGAGCCACTGTGCACTTGCTCCTCATGTGGGATCTCTGTCCTTAATGTGCTGTACATTGTGATTTAATGCTATAACTAGTACTCAAACAGTATGTTTCACTTTGTGTTTCTATGTGGGTGCAAACTGTTGAAATCTTTATACTAAATTGATCTTCTGTATATAAAGAGAATTGAAAATGAATCTTGATGCAAATGGAAGGGGAGAGGGA
Source organism: Lepus europaeus (assembly GCF_033115175.1). Classification (NCBI taxonomy): domain Eukaryota; kingdom Metazoa; phylum Chordata; class Mammalia; order Lagomorpha; family Leporidae; genus Lepus; species Lepus europaeus. The sequence continues at coordinate 81,211,485 of NC_084838.1, read as the reverse complement.
GCGGGAGAGGGGAGGGTTGTGGGTGGGAGGGAAGGGAGGGAAGTTATGGGGTGGGGGGGAAGCCATTGTAATCCATAAGCTGTACACTGGAAATTTATATTCATTAAATAAAAGTTAAAAAAATAAATAAAAATAAAAATAAAAATAAAATAAAATAAAATAAACCAGGACTACCTATCACAGAAAAAGGAACTCTCACCAAATTTGATAGATCCTGAGACAAAGAACAAACCTGTCAATTTATCATTAACTCAATATTTTTAATTTAAATAATGATAAAATATCTAAATTGGAAAATAATTTCTAAACCATGAAAGCAATGTTAATAAAATATTAAGAACAACATAGCATTTATTGCTAAGAAAAAAGGTTTTTCAGCAATTTACTAGTGTGTGACCATGAATTTTTAAATGCCTTTGTGCCTATTTCCTCATCTGGAATACGAGGAAAGGAATAATAATACCTATCCAAATCTTTCTGTGATGATTAAGTGAAGTAGCCCATGTAAAATCTTTGAATGAAGCATGAAACACAAGAAAATAGTAAATAATCAAAACAAGTTAGTTCTCATTAGTGTTATTATACAGATATTGAAATAAAAAGTCTGAAATAAACATTAATGTCGAAGAAGAAAATCTGATGATATAGAAATGGCTATTTTGATGCCAAAATATAAGAGGCATGATAAGAAAATGTACATTCAGTAAGACTTTCACTTTAGGACTGAACAAAATTTAATGGATGATTATTTCTGGGTGCTGAAATATAGGTGAATTTTTGCTTTCTGTTCCATACTTTATCAGATTTTCTTAAATTTTCAGCAAATATGTATCTTTTCCTTAATCAGAAAAATACAATAAAGACTCTAATAAATTGGAAGTTGGATTTTTGTGGGTAGAAGTACTCATGTGACACCAAGCACACAGGAGTCAAAGCAGCTATCAATTTTAATTTTCTCTAGACTTCTAGAGCAAAGAAAAGGAATGGGGAGTGCAGAGATAGGTTGTAGGGAAATGATCATTCTCATAGTTCCAGTAGTGTTAAACAAATTCAGGGCCAGTGAAGAAAGCTGAGATTATTGTTTGAAATATTTTTGTTCTTTTCTTAAATGTGTGCCTATCATATAATTATGAACTGATGTTGGTTAGCTAGAATAAATAGTTATTATTGGTTTCTATGTATAGGGTGTTATAGAATATTGCTCCTTTTTTTCCAAGGGCCATGCAATGGGTAACCAGAACTACATCTATGCAATATAAAATATATTTTGTATGTTTTTGTTTCTTCTATTCATTCTTTATTCAGTCCTTCAAAATATATGTGTTGATATTTTGCAAAGTCTATGGCCTTATGCTAATAACTAGAGATGCATAAAGGTATTAAAGCATGATCCTGATCCTAAAAATGCTCAGGTAAGCTGTGTGGATCATGACTTCTCTGGGCTTAGTGGAAAGGACACACACCAAGGAGTACTACAGAGCAGGAAATGTTATGAGGAGGGGAATATTTAATATATTTTGTGAATTCTAATTTACTAAGAAAGGAAAACTATGACTCAATTCATACTGCCCAGTTCAAGATGTTTAAAGATAATTTAAGTAATAGTTATAGTTTAAAGATATTTAAAGTGTCACAATGTGCTTTAGAGAGAACTTGATTAGACATTTGGATCCAATTCTACTTAAGTATGTTTTATAGGTGAGTGACTTACAAGGTTTTATTTCCAGATCTATGATAAGAATTTTCAAAACATGAGATTCATACTGACTAGTTAATCTCCCTAATTTGTATGTATCAGGTATGATGTATTTAACTGTAAGTAAAAGAAAATCTAAATTAAACTAGCAAACATTATAGGGAATTTAGGGCTCACATAATTAAAAAAGGAAATCTTCAGGCAGAGTTAGAAAATGGATATAGTTCCATTTTTTAATAATTTTTTAATTTTTTTATTTATCTGAGGAGTAGAGTTACAGACAGAGAGACAGTTAGAAAGGTCTGCACTCCCCAAATGACTACAATGTCTGCAGCTAAGCTTATCAGAAGCCAGGATCCAAGAGCTTCTTCTGGGTCTTTCACATGGATGCGGGAACCTGAGCACTCAGGCCCTCTTCCACTACTTTCCCAGGCCATAGCAGAGAGCTGGATCAAAAGAGAAACAGCCAGGACATGAACAGGCACCCATACGGCATGCTGGCAACACAGGCAGACACTTAGCCAACTACACCATAGCGCCGGCTCCTTTTAATGAACTTTAAATATTTCCTTTCTAATATGTATTGGTTTCAAAATACATTTCTCATAGTGGTGAAAAAACTGCAACTACTTCTAGATGAATTTTTTTTTTCCATAAAAGTTTTGCTGGAGAGAGAAAGAGAGCGAATAAGGAGAGTGAAGAGCATATGTCATCAAGCAAAGTAAGTAGAATTTTGCCGCCTCATTCACTTCCAAACCATTCCCTGTGGGTAGGAGAATTCCACATACTGATTAGCCTACTTTTTAAAAATTAATTAATTTGTTTGAAAGGCAGCATTACAGAAAGGCAGAGACAGGCAGGGAGAGAGAGAGAGAGAGAGAGAGAGAGAGAGTCTTCCATCTGCTGGTTCACTCCCAGATGGCTGCAATGGCCGGAGCTGTGTCGATCTGAAGCCAGGAATCAGGAGCTTTCTCCAGGTCCCCCACGCAGGTGCAGGGGTCCAAGAACTTGCGTCATCTTCCGCTGCTTTCCCAGGACATAGCAGAGAGCTGGATCAGAAGTGGATATCCGGGACTTCAACTGTCACCCATATGGGACGCCAGCACTGGAGGTCAGGGCCTTAACCCTCTATGCCACAGTTCTGGCCCCTGACCTAGGTTTTGATTGCCTGAATCAATCACTAAAGCAGGAAACCACTGACTAAATTAAATTCATGGATGCTTACCTCTGTACCTGTAAGTACAAATGCTATGGAAAAGGACAGTAGAAGAGTATGTTTGAGAGTTGTTATGACATTAATGTTAAGGGCACAAAGACACCATCTATTGTGCTAGCATTCATACCCTTGCATAGGAAATTATCATGGGGGCAGATGTTTAGCCACCTGAGTGTCTGTGTTCATTTCCTGATACTGCTAATGTGTACTCCAGGACTCAGAGTGATGACATAAGTGTTTGGCTTCCTGCCACTCACATGGGAGACCTGGATAGAGCACTCAGCTCCCAACTTTGGTCTCAATCCAGTCCTGGCTATTGTAGGAATTCAATGATTAGACCTGCAAATGAAAGGTTTCTGTCTCTCTGCCTCTCAAATAAATATATTATTACCAAACAATTTAGCATGTCATATAATTATATATAGTAGCTACTTTATTACACTTAAAATAGTTTCAGGAAGCAAAATATAAAAAAAAAACTAAATATAGGGATTTTTGATGTTATTTTTGATGCTAGAGAATATTAAAACTGAAGTCAAAGGCAACAAGTATTATGGAGAACCTGGTTGTGATTGAGCTTCATAGTGGGATCAGGATCAGAAGTAAAATATAGATTCTGGCACTGTGGTGTAAAGGGCTAAACTCCCACCTGCAGTGCCAGCATCCCATACGGGAACCCGCTTGTGTCCTGGCTGCTGATCTTTCAGTCCCTCTCTCTGCTATGACCTGGGAAAGCAGCAGAAGATGGTCTAAGTGCTTGGACCCCTGCATCTTCATGGGAGACCTGAAAGAAGCTCTTGGCTCCTGACTTTGGATGGGCCCAACTCTGGCCGTTGAGGCCATTTGGGGAGTGAACCAGAGGGGTGGAAGACCTTTCTCTCTGTCTCTGCCTCTCTCTGTCTGTAACTCTACCTCTCAAATAAATAAATAAAATCTTAAAAACATTTAAGTGTACCTGAGTAGCCAGTGTAGCATTCTGTCTACATCAAACACTTTGAACGAACATTCAAGAGGATGCACTGAGTTCACCAAAAGAGAAAAGGGAAAAGCAATCTAAGTGCTGAAATTATAGTTCATCCATTTTTGTTTTAAATAACATCCAATAGAATTACCTCATATCATATTTGAAGCATTTTGTTGGTAATTTTTTCCAATTTTTTAACTTAAAAATACATTTAAGGGCATTAGGGTAAAAAAAATTGGGAGTGATGCTGACATACTATATTGATTCCCTACTTTTCTTGTTGTCATAAGTGCATTATCTGCTTCTTTCATGAATTGTAATATTGGCCATAAACTGTTTTTACTTCATAGAGGAGAAAGACATAGATATAGAAGTGAGGTAGCATTTTTTCTCAGTATGACAGATTTTCCCACTGTTATGTGGGAGTACAACAATCTTGTCAATTACAAATTTATTCTTTAGTTCTTGACTGGGTCTTGGTTTCCTCCACATGAGTTATACATAATTGGGTGAGATAATGTACATGGTATACCTATCAGTGCCTTCTTCTTCCCTCTTCCTTTTTTCACTTTTCCCTCCTCATCTCCATCCTCATTTCCACTCCCCACCTCCTATGCAACTTTCCTCCCCTTTAATTAATATGTGAATTTTAAATTGCAATGCAACTACAGAAAAATAGAAACTGCTTGCAGTGGAATCTAACTATTGACACAATACTAACAACAGGAAAATACCTCTCCCTGTGCTGGTAGGCAGAATTTCACACCCCATCTCAACCTGATCTTCGACCACTGGTGTTACTCTGCTGATTATGCTATGTTAAATGGTAAAGGGGGTCTTCAAGATGGTATTAAACTTGCTAAGAAATTGGCTTTACAACGGGGGGATTGAGTTGGGCAGTGGATGCAGCAGAGTCAGCTGAGCTAGGGATACCCACATCAGAAAATCCAGAACCTTAATTTGGGTCCTGGCTTTTCTGTTTCTGATACAGCTTCGGGCTAGTGCCCCTGGGGGACAGTAAATGATGGCCCCAGTACTTGCATTCCTGACATCCACGTGGGAGACTCCTGGCTGGATGGACTCCTGGCTCCTGACTTTGGCTCTGTCCAGCCCTGTCTGTTGTGTACTGCTAATGTGTACTATTCCGTTATCCTGCCAATGGGTACTCCAGGACTCAGAGGGATGGCATTAGTGTTTGGCTCCCTGCCACTCACATGGGAAATGGAGATAGAACTCCCAGCTCCCAAGTTCGGTCTTAGTCCAGCCCTGGCTATTGTAGGCATTTGATGATTAGACTTGTGGATATTTGGGAAGTAAACCAGTGGTTGGGATTTCTCTCTCCTCCATCTCTCCCTCTCCATGTCTCTAGGCTTTTCAAATAAATAAATACATCTTGCTTTTTTTTTTAACATGCAGAGTGGACAGTGAGAGAGAGAGACAGAGAGAAATGTCTTCCTTTTCCGTTGGTTCACCCCTCAATGGTCACTGTGGCCAGCGTGCTGTGGCCGGCGCACTGCACTGATCCGAAGCCAAAAGCCAGGTGCTTCTCCTGGTCTCCCATGCGGGTGCAGGGCTCAAGGACTTGGGCCATCCTCCACTGCACTCCAGGCCACAGCAGAGAGCTGGACTGGAAGAGGAGCAACTGGGACAGAATCAGGCACCCTGACTGGGACTAGAACCCAGGGTGCTGGTGCTGTAGGCGGAGGATTAGCCTATTGAGCCATGTTGCCTGCCATAAAGAAATAAATCTTAAGAAGTGAATAAATTAAATATAGATAGAGTTCTTTGCTTGTCACGGTAGACCTTCGTAATCACAGGGTTTCGTGTAAGTGGAAGAGAGGCTGAAGAGTCCCTTAGAGGGATGCAGGCCGAGAAGAACTTGAACTGATGCTACTGGCTTCAAGGGTGGACAAAGGGGCTGAAAGCTCCGGATGCAAGTGACTCTTAGAAGCTGAGAATGATGCTCTGCAAGGAATGGAACTGAGAACTGGGAACTAGGTTTTTGCCAATATCTGAAGAAGCAAGATAAGGGGGTCTTTCCTAGAACTTCCAGAAAAGAATGCAACCCTGATGAAAACTTGATTTTAACTTAGTGGAACATATGTCTGATTTCTGATCTACAGAATGATAGAAAATAGTTCTGGGTTATGAGCTCCTAAATTTGTGGTAGTTTGTTATGGTACCAACAGGAAATTAATACATGTTAACTACCCACTTGGCCAAAATGATGGGACCTTCAATAAAAGGAACCTAAAGAAAGGAGTGCGGGGAGACAGAGGAGAATAAATCTACTTACCAAATGCAGTGTGCTGTGATTTGGATATAGCTACCCTCAAAGGTTCGTGTGATTAAACTTTCTACCCTGTGTAATTATATGAGAGTAGTTCAAAAAGTTCATGGTAAGTGGAATTAAATATTTTGGTGCAAAAATCGAAATCATGCATATAATGGTTCTTCAAAACATTCATTGAAAATGTGTATTATGAAAAAACTATGCATGGGTTTTGATTTTTTTTTGCATCCAAAAAACTTATCTTTCAATTCTATTTTCATGAGATTTGTAGCATCCCCCATATTAAAAAATGGTAGGACCTTTAAGAGATGAGATCAAATGGAGGTGAAAGATCATGGCACCTTCATGAAGGGATTAGTGCTGGTATTACAGAAGTGGATAAGTTCTCTCGAGATTTAGGTGGTTATAAAATAATAAGTCTTGCCTTTTCCAGGTCAATTGCTTCCTTTATGGCCATGTGGCTTCTCTCTTTCTCTCTCTCTCTCTCTCTCTCTCTCTCTCTCTCTCACACACACACACACACACACACACTCCCACCATGTGATGTTATCTGCTATGAGGCCCTCACCAGAGCCAAATAGATATCAGCAACCCAGAGCCATGCTCTAGATTCCCAGAACTGTTAAATAAATCCCTTGTCCTTATAAAGCACATAATCTGAAATATTTTTATAGCCATACAAAATGGACTGAGGCACTATAACTAGAGAAAGAAGCTTTGGCTTATCCCCTCCTGTCCTCGTGGACCAGATCATAAGTTATACTGGGTCCTGTTTAAAGGTCCTGATCCACTAGAATGCTATGTAGAATGCTTGGGATTCAAATTGTAAATTACAAAACCTAAAATACACACTTTCCAGTCCCAAAGTAAGGCTCTATCCTCCTGCAATGCTCTCTCCTTGTCCAGACCAAACACATCAGAAGTAGCAGCTGACTTCTCATGGTGTTTTCTCTTAAGAACCATGAGCACTGCCTAAATTACTATTGACTGAACCACTTTAGTTGTTTAGGAGGAACTGCTAATTACCACTAGGAATTTAAAGGAAACCAAAAAGCTTATGGTGAAGAGAGCAGTGACCAGTATAACATGTATAACATGCTTACAATTGTTTTGCATAATCAAGTGCCATTCATGGCCAATCTGACACTTGCTAAGGTTCCTTATCTCCCAAAACCATGTAGTCAAACGGAAACTGAAGAAATTCCATTTCCACTGAAAAATGTATACCACGAAAAAAATCTATGCCTACATTTCTAAATATTTGCACAATATAAATGTGTCTTTTAATTCTATTTATCCATGAATTTTTTGAGGAGCACTCATATTAAATAATTGTCAAAATATTATAATAGACATATTTTATTGAGTAACTTGAGTTGTGTCAATAACTTTGTGCTTTTTTAAAAGATTTATTTATTTTTTATTTGAAAGTCAGAGTTATACAGAAAGAGGAGAGGCAGAGAGAGAGAGAGAGAGAGAGAGAGAGAGAGGTCTTCCATCTATTGGTTCACTACCCAGATGGCCACAACAGTCGGAGCTGTGCCAATCCGAAGCCAGGAGCTAGGAGCTTCTTTTGAGTCTCCCACCCGGGTGCGGGGGCCCAAGGGCTTGGGCCATTTTCTTACTACTTTTCCAGGCCATAGCAGAGAGCTGGATCAGAAGAGGAGCAGCTGGGACTAAAACCGGCACCCATATGAGATGTCGGCGCTTCATGCCAGGGCATTAACCCCCTGTGCCATAGCGCCAGCAATACCTTTGTATTTAAAACTTCACAGCAATCTCATAGGATAGATACAATTATTAATCTTATTTGGGTGCATAGATAGGACATTCTGCCAATGTACTAAAAGTGCTGAGAAATTCAGAATGAGTAAGGCATTCCTAGACCCAAGAAACAAATAATTCCAGAGAAAGAGTAGTTGTATGGTAACATATAACATAGTAGCAATAATAAAACCTGACATCAGAATTGGGGTTATTTAGCTTCATAAATTCCTAGAGGTGATGAAGGGTACAAGTGACTGGGTGGCATCTGAGGTGTGTCTGGATGAATAATGTTATTGGCTCTATCACTGAGCAACTAGCATGCATCAATTCTGCATATGTCATAATTCTACTCACTACAGTTGTACTGATGAGATGGCTGTGATTATTCCTATTTTGTAAATGGATAAACCTATTCATATTGTTCAAGTGCGTTGTTCTTAAACTTGAGCATGAGTCAGTTACATGCAGAACTTTTTATTAAATGAATTTATGATCGGGCTGTGGATTTTGCATTTCTACCACGTTTCCTGGTGATGCTGATGCTGCTAGTCTGAGACAATATTTTGGAGGCCAGGTTTAGGTGATCTTACAGGTCTCACAGGGTTAGTTTGCAGCAGGGTTAAGACCTGAAAACAAAGACTGCATGCATTCTTTCCCTTGAAAAAATATGTTTACAAATCAGCTTTGTTTGCTCTTCTCCCCCACACTGTTGCAGTATGTTTTCTTCAGTAGCTCAGAGACTACATTTACTTGCTTTGCAATTGCACATTCTATAGAACAGGTCCAGGAGAGATACTCAGAATACATCGTATCAAAGGCTAACATCTAAGAAATGACCTCAAATTAGAATTAAGAACAATAAACTTTGGAAACATCTGCATGTCAGGAAGCAAACACCCATTCTAATCCTACTGTGCATCCTGCATTTGTACATTGCTTTAGTAAGGCTTGCCCACCTTGCATATGTGAGCTAATTTCTTTGATCCACACATCTCTGTATTCAGTGTCAGTGCAAGTCTCACATTACTGTCACACAGAACAGGAGCAGGGTGTTCAGGGACTTTTGCAAGGTCTTTTAACTGGCAAACTCAGGTCTTGTTGATCTTCCAATTTCCATGCAGTACTGATTCTTATTGGAGGAAAAGATATTTAAATGCATCTTTAAGAAGGGTTTAAAGAAATAAGGCTTTCTGGTAGATTGGGTTTTATTTAAAATGCGGTTATCCTTAATTGCTGAAGTAATTCTCTAATCAGGAATTAAGAACTGGAGTTTTCATTAGCAGAAGTAGAAGGAGCCACATTTTCAGTTCTAATCAGATTTCTGCCATTAATACAGAAGGTTGAATATAGTTACACATTAAAGGTGAAGAAAGGCAAAAGGAAATTCAGTATTAATTCTACTTTTTCACTCTAGGTACATATGTACTAATTCCACTTGTATAGTTAGGGATTCATTGGGAATGCTGCCCCAAATGATGAGGCTTACACTGCTATGAAAGAATCTCAATCAGAAGTTCCCTGGAAAATGTTTGTTTTCACTTGCATGGGGTGGGGCATTCCACTTTTTGCAGTTTTAGCACTAAGAAAAGCCCAGCAGGTAAAGTCATACTTCTTCCTTTGCATACTAATTGAAAGCATTTCTGATATTGAGCCTTCCTAGACTTTCACTGGATCACCCTAGGGCACTTATGGAAAGAAGTCCCTAATGCAGCAGGAGATCCTAAAAGTGGAACAGAAATTTTATAGTCTTTTATAACAAGAGGGACCTCTGTTTTGTGCCTGAGGTCCATTCAAATCTAAATCCATGCAGTCCCCTATTTTACACTTTTAAAAACCAAGTCTTTTGAACACGCTTTACTTCTCAAATTTGCCTCTAAGGAACTATCACAAAATGAACCAAATGTTTAACATGGAAAATTATGTTACTTATATAATAGGATTCCTGAAAACCAGCAGGATTTGATATTGAAAGAAACCGCAGAGAGGGGAAAATCGCAGTACAGAGTATCACCTAAGGTTGTGGAGCGGAGCTTTGGGGAGACAGGAACAGTGACATTCCTAGTTCTTACTGCTCTGCCACAAAGGTAAGTTAACTCAGTGTAGGAAAAGGGGTCGAGCGCTTCCTGGAGCAAACAGACAAAGTTGAAAGCACCAAAGGCCCTGCAAGTGGTGGTCCCAAGCACTCACCAAAGAACAGGCCCCTTGTGTACTCTGTGGAGAGGTCTGAGGTCACACACTGGCTCTTTCAGCAACCTCTCGCATGGAGCAGAGAGCACGGTCGCAGACTTCATCTTCAAATGCACGGCTGATGACACACATTGCCAGGGTCCTGCTCCTCATTCCTGAACAGATGATAGGATTTACATTCTTCTGTTCAGATTGTTGATCTCTTATGGGTAGCACAGTTAGAGGCATTTTTCTGTTCTATATTAGGAAAAAATACATCACTATATCTGAGCTTAGACCCTCCTAAAGATAAAAGTGCATCCCAAAGCTAAATTTCAACTTACTTTGGATCTGGAATCAAGGTGTTTAAATAACACAAATGCATGCTTGTACCAAAATTCACTCTACTGATGTTCAATGAGATTCTAATGACAACAGTCTCACATCTCAATAGCTGAAATTACACAGAATAGGAGCTTAGTATTTCACTTTCTCTCAATTAGCCCTCCCAAAAGATGCTGAATATTTTGTGTCATTTTTTAGGCCAAAAAATTAACTTCAGTCCTAATAGTAATGGCATCCTATGGTTATTCACTTAGGGTCTTAAGTCCTAAAAGATTTTAGTGTCAAATTTTTCTTTTCATGTACTGTACACTTTGAGAACTGAAGTTAATAAAGTAAACTGCATGTGAAATTGTTAAAAGAAAGTTTAGGAGCTGACGCTGTGGCATAATTGGGCTAAGCCTCAGCCTGTGGCAATGGCATCCCATATGGGTGCCGATTCATGTCCTGACCGCTCCTCTTCTGATCCAGTTCTCTGCTGATGACCTGGAAAAGCAGTAGAAGATGACCTAAGTGCTTGGGCCCCTGAATCCACATGGGAGACCAGGAGGAAGCTCCTAGCTCCTGGCTTCAGATCAGACCAGCTCCAGCTATTGCAGCCATTTGGGGAGTGAACCAGTGGATGGAAGAGCTTTCTCTCTATCTCTCTCTGTCTGTAACTCTATTTCTCGAATAAATAAATAAAATATTTAATAAAAAAATTTATACTTACACTCAAAATGTCAGGTGAGAAGTATGAGTTGCTTTTAATTTAAAAAATTTAATTATCTTCATGAAGCTTACTTTTGCTTTATTTGTTCTTTTTTAAAGGATTTAACTATTTGAAAGGCAGAGTTACAGAGGGAGGGAGAGAGGAAGAGAGAGAGAGACAAAAATCTTACATCTGTTGGTTTATTTCCAAAATGGCTGCAATTGCCAGGGCTGAGCCAGGCAGAAGATAGAAGCCAAAAACTTCACCCTGGTCTCCTATGTGAGTGCAGGGACCCATGCACTTAGGGTATCTTCTGCTGCTTTCCCAGTGCATTAACAAAGAACTGAATCAGATGTGAAGCAGTTGGGATTACAAGCAGTCCTCAAAAAGGATGTGGGCCCTACCGATTGTGACTTAACCTGTTGTACCATATCACCAACTCCATTTTATTCTTAAAACATTTAGTGCCAATCACCTACACCAGGCACTGTCAGGGGGATAAGAATTTATGTTCCCTTATACGAAGGTGTTTCCTATCTACTTGGAAATATTAGCAATACGTTACTTAGTATAGATTCCTAAAAAAATACCTGGGACAATATAAAATTTTAGTACACTGATTTTAAGTTAACACCGATTTGAAAAGATAGCTTAAGTACATACTTAAAAAATAAGTAGCAAGGGAGAGATGTGACACAGCAGTTTAAACTGCTGTTTGAGACAAATGCATACCATATTAGAGTACCTAGAATTGAGTTCTAGAAACTTTGCTTCCTGCTAATGCACTTTGCGAGGCAGCAAATAATTGTCCAAATACTTGGATTCTTGTGGAATGGATAGGGTTCCAGAGTCCTGGCTATGGTCTGACCCAGCCCTGGATGTTTTAGATATTCAGGTATTGAACCAACAGTTGAGAGATTTTCTCTCTCTCTCTCTCTCCCTCTTTCAAATTAGTACTTAAATTTACATTACAGAAAAAGGCTTAATACTTCACCAAATAAGAAGATTAACAAGTAAAAAGCAAAAAACCATAGTTTAATGAGAAGAAAGATAATAGCTATAAACAATAATTTAATCGAAAAATGACCATTTCACCCATATATAGTAAATTTTAAAGTAATCACAGATCACTAAATCTATAGTAGTAAAACATTTTTAACCATTGGTTTGATAAATTAGTAGTAAAACATTTTTAACCATTGGTTTGAAAAATGTGTAAAACAAAAACTTTACAAAATTATATTTGCAGTAAAACTGACACACACAGACTTTTCTTTCTTTTCTTTTCTTCTTTTTTTTTTTTTTTTTTTTTTAAGTTTTAGCTCCCACATATAAGGGAAAATATACAGTGTTTGTCTTTCTGGATCTGGCCTATTTCACCCAACACAATGTCCTCTAGTTGCATTCACTTTGCTGAGAATTGTAGAATTTCATTCTTTTGTATAGCTGAATAATATTCCATTGTGTATATATATCATATTTTCTTTTTTCAAAAACTAAAAAAAAAAGGAGAAGAAGGGAGGGGGAAGGATGGAGAAAGGAAGATCATGTTCTTAGAGTTCTATCTATAAATCACATTGAATCTGTTAAAAATAACTAAAATTAAAATAAAAACTATATATAAAAAAGGAAAACAAAGGAAAATTTAAAAAAAAAGAAAGAAAATATTAGAATCTGCTTTCTTGAGGAATCCACGTACTATTTACAAAGAAAAATACATCTATTTTCAAATGTGATACAATGTGGTAGACACTGTGACAGACAGATATGGACAGTATTTGAAAACTCAGAAGGCAGAAATGGAATTTACAGTTATTTTTTGGAAGCCGGGATACTTCTTTGAGATTGTATGATCTCAATGACTTTGAGTTTTCAAATCTATCCTCTAAATTAATAAGTTTTGGTAATTTCTACATTGTGTCTCAGTTCCTTGGAATCATGCTGGTGGGTAGAGTTGGGTTTCAAATCCAGGACCATTCCATAGCTTCCAGGTGACTATTACTCTCCAACATCAAGGAAAATGTGCAAGTGCTGGGATTATATGATGTGATGTACATGGCACAAAAAGTACTACTTTTGGCATGCTCAATTACAGTTCTTCCAGGTGATTATAGCTTTTTTGGTGGTGAGGTGACAAGTTACTTGTTTATATTATGTTTCACATGAAATATACAGGTTCAGTTGTTGCTTTTTTAAAATGTCATTTAATAGTATGAGAAGGGCTTAAAATTCATGTAAACACAAATTTATTGCCTTAAAATATATACAAATTATCTATTTAGTGACATAATCCCACACATTTCAATAAATTATATGATTCTGAAACAGAAGAAAAACAATATTTAAATCTAAAAAAACAAACAAATGGCAAATGGTTTCACTACTGAGAACAGATCTGGGAAGGCAAAATCAAATTGGAGATAGAGTGGGCAAAATTGGACATCTCAGGTAAAACAGAGATGCAATGAAGATTTTGAAACTGAAAGATGGCATGACGAACATGGTGTCTTCATAGTGCAATGTGTAGGGTGCTGAATAGGCAGAATTGCAAACATCTAGAAAGAGTGGGAGACATGAACAAGGTATTGTTCTAGTCCATACGATTTCACTTGGGCTGTGTGAGATAGGATATGAGCTGTGAATGTGATAAATAAATCTGTGGTCATAAAACATACTAGGCATAAAACAAAAAGCTAATACCAATCAGTGTTAATGTTTAAAGAATTATGTTCTTTTTTGTTGTAAACATATAATTCTGAAGAATTTATTCTACTTATCTTCAGACAGGTTCATATTCTTCTCCCATTAGAGATGATCCTAACAAACAAACTTCAACATGGGAACAAAAAGATAACTACTATCAACACTCGATGAAAATTTTTAATATTGGTTGGTTGCAACACCTTGGGTTTCCTGTTGAGCAGGCATAGTTTTAAAGAAAAATGGCAAGAAATACAAAGACCTTGCTAAGTTCTCTGTGGAACTTTACAATGGTATTTTAAAAATGTTTTCAATAAAACATAAGATATGGATAACTAAATGAATATGCTATGCTTTTTAGCATGCACATTTTTGATTGGTGATAGATTAAATATCTGTAATTAACAATAGGAAATGATTTTTTTTCTAACAATTTAAAATTTTCCTTCTTTTTTTTATTCAAGGATATTAATCACATGCAAATTCAGTGATCAACATTTTCTCTGCAAGGAAAAAATTCTTTGAAAATATGACCTCTATAAAATATTGGTCATTTTTATATCTCTGAGGATCCACAGAAATAATACAGGATAATGTATGTGAATATTAAGGTATCTGAATAAACAATTATAGACAAGCACATGATTTTAGTATGGACCATGTATTTTTGAGAATTATATGCTACAGATAGGCCTTGCATAAAATGAAGGAGGAGGTGTGGGAGCATGGGCAGAAGAGAGGATATAATAGAAAGTATCTTACACTCTTAAATATGTATATATGAAATACATGAAATTTGTTAACCTTATATAAATGAAAAATTTTACAAAATAAAGCAATTTCAAAAGTGAATCCACAAACTGGAGAATGGAAAAAGTTGAAAACTAATCCTTTGGAATAGCAGGCTAGAGAAATTGCTGAATACTATTGTGATTTTATAGTACAGTTAATCTGATATGAATATTGATAACTTTTATCAAACCATACAATGGGAAATATATAAATACAAAAAAGTTATCAGGAACAAGGGAGAAGAGAGTTTCCACCATCTGCTGGAAGAAACATTTTGGTGAAAGTAAAATCAGAAAGCATTCATGAATTGCTATCTGATAGTTTTCTCTTTCAAAAGTTGTAGGTAGAAATGAATATCTCCCAGTGGCCATCATAGTGTTTCTTCCATTAGGCTGTCAACATTGATTTGGGTTACTCAAATTGTTTATATAAGCAGGTTTCTACACCAAAAATATATTTACCTTTAGCCCCCAAAATACTGTTCACCATATTATTATTACTATTATTATTATTATTAAGATATATAATGTAAAGATAAGACAATTTTAAAATCATCTGGAATAACGGCTCATGATATTTTTTGTTGTTATAACAGTCTTCCTTAAAATTCAAAATTTCATTAACTGACATCATGCTACCAACTGTAAAGGCAACTGAAAAATGGTACTTAATGCTATAAAAGTTGTAGGGATTCATTCTCAGAAAAGTCACTTTCCTTCATATTGAATGCATTTTGTTTCATGAAAAACTGATGTTTTGCCCCTTTCTCCAAACAATTTACCATGCAGCTGCAAAATCTGTCATTACCAAACACAGCTGCTCTTGAGAAAACCTAAACAGGTGTCTAGAAAACACATCTTCGGAGAGGAGGAAGCGCAGAGCTGGAGTGTGGATAGCGGTACCACCCACACACTTTGGTTCTGGAAAATGAGGTGGCATTTGCATCTCTCTTTTCCTTTCTGCATCAAGCGAAAACTAGGTCCCATCCCATCCTGCCTGGATCCCCTGCCCTTTGCTACTCTCTCCCAAACCCACACGCAACACAAACTCAGTTTTAAAAGGCATAACAATAGAAACAGCAGATATATAACTTTGAGACCCTGATAACTTCCTGGGGAGGATATATTAGTGCTTGTCTACATTGGAACTGAAGTCAAAGGATGAGAACTCAGCTCAGCAGACAGAGAATCTTCTCTACTGAATATTGTCCTGAAAATGGTTCACATTCTGAAAAGGAGTGACTACAAATAGGCATTTTAGCTTTTTGTTATAAATCACTTAGTAATAATAAAACAAGGAAATTTTATGGAAATTATGAAAGAACATACATGAATCAGAAGTAGGTTATTATTAAGTCTCAGATCTGTTAATTTTCTTGCTTCTTATTGTGAAGGTAGTGAATGGGTTACTTGTAAAACAAAGTTTCATATTTCTATTTTTCATTAGAATTCCAGTTTCCTAAGTACTTGAGGTGTGTTGAAGGTAAAAACTGCTTAGTAACATATACCAAACAGTCAGATTAGAGTCAGTAAATACTGATCAATCAGTTTATCCAATGCTATAAGTGAAAGAAAAATTGTATATCAGATTAATGCAGCTATAACTACCTTTATATTCACTTGGAAAATTTAGAAGAAATGAATATAGCTGTCTGTATTTTAAATAACATCAGTCAAGAGATGTGGCGATTGCAAAAAAAATTATCAGAAATGTAATATTGGATAACAGGTAAGTCTGTCTTTGCACCGATCTCATAATTTACAGAATAAGGAGATTAAAATAAATTACCTCTTGGTTCTTTTCCAGCTGTAATATTTTATGGCATAAGATCTTAATTTATGTCTTTATACCATGTTAGATTTGATAGTAAAATACCAATATTCAGAAAAGAAGTGATAAGTTTGAGGAGATAAATTGTATCACTACATTAATGTGCCAAGTTAGTAATACTTTTTCACTGTGTTTAAACTAATGCTATAATTAATATAAAAGTATACATCTTAAGAATGAATATGCAAACTGGTTTTGAAATATAAGGGTAAATTTATAGAATGTTTTATTTAATTTCCCATGGATTAATAGACTATCTCTTTATTTAATATATAACCCATATAAACTGCCTTAATTATATCATGTATTATATATATTATATAGATCGTGTATTTAACCTCCAATTAGTTAAAATTTGGAATAATGCCTACTGCTACTTTAAAACCAGAATAATGTAAACTAAGAGGGTGAAATCTGTCCAATGAAAAATCATGCCTTATTTTAAAATAATCAGGTATATCTAAAATAATTGGTTGAACCTTGAGAAGAAACATATTATGGGGAGTAAGTGTGAAAATTGAATGAAAACTAAGTGGAATAGAATAGTTGACTCTACTGATAGTGTATCAAAAGGAGATAAATTAGAAATAATATAATTTAAAATTCTACAGAGTTTATTGGATGCTTTCCAGATTGCACAGGTGTGATCTTTTTGGACTCAGAGAGATAGCATGTTGGCAATGCAGAAAAACAGGTGGAAAAAATAACTCATTTTATGATAATGTGTGAAGACTACAAAATATTGATGGCACATTGATATGATTAATAGAACGTAGGATTATTATAAGGCAAACAAAACTGGCAGCATTATTACTTGCAATGGGAAGAGCTGACAGAAATACTAAAGGAACAGTTGGTGAAAAGAAAGAATCAATACCATTTTAAAAACCCGGGTTGGAAATTGTCTGTTGGAAAATTTAGAAATCTTCAGTGGCTTCTAAGAAAAGTATAAATATTTATACTTTGTAAATTGGTCAGTAAGAACTATTTTCCAAACTATATTCATTAATCTTGTTTAACAAGTGTCAATGTCATTTCCATTTTAAGGAAAAGGAAGCAAGTATATAAAACAATTAATTGGCTTTTAAAAATGTTACTGATCCTTTTAGAACTAGGATGCAAAAATCAAATAATTTTGTTTCAGCATTGACTCAGCATATCATTTAGTTTTGTGGACATACGATAGACATCATTGTAAGTAAGAAGGTATAAGGTGAACTTTACAATTCAAAGAGAAATTTCTTATTTAATAACTTCCTTGATAATGTTGACATGTGTAAATAAACATATTTTAAAAAGCTAGAAAAGAAGATTAACAGGGAGAATAACAAGAAGAATACTGTTTAGAAATTTAAGAATAGAAGAAACATTTTTGAAAAACATTGGACTGGAAAACAAGAGGAAATAAATGATTAGAAAAGATCCCTAATTTAATCTATAAGATTCATTTTGCTTAGAATTTCTTTCACCTCACAGCAACTCTCCTTCTACGCATCGAAATCACCCATTAGTATAACAATTTTGACTACCTATAATTTCTTAAATATACGATTTCATGACTGTGTGTCTCAACATATATGACTCATATTGCATAGAACAATTATTATTCTGTTTCCCTGCAAAATTTTAGCTATCATGAATTTATTCAAAGTTAATTGAAGAACTTTGTCCTGAAAGGGGAAATGGGAGTCACATAATCTATCCTCACAAATTCTTAGTTCATTCAGACTATTAGGGAAACTGCCTTGAATTATAATTTGAATTTTGATCTAGTGATTAAAATATCTGTTGTTGGTTTTGTGGTATTACAGCGTGCACTGGTTTTTAAAGTAGAAAACATAAGTATTTTTGTGGGAATAACTCCCATACTAAAGTTGCCCTCAGCAGCTTGTTCATCTGCATGGCCATCCCTTGCATTTATGATTGCCTTAAACTTTCCCATGCTCTCTTCACCTCTTAACTAATGGAGTGCATATTCTTGCGTCTTGCAAGTGTCTGCTCATGTATCATGATATAGGTAGAAAGAGCCCCCTGATGTCTCCTTTGTTTCTATAGGGAAAGGGAATCACTCACCAGGGACAGTACCATTCTTCCTAGATTGATAAGAAGAAGCATCAGAATAGCAATTTTTAGATGTGGCAATCTTGGAAACGTCATTCAAGGTTGCTGATGAGAATAGAGAATTATTGAAGCACACAAGATTAGCTACCTCTGAGCTCATGGCGTCAAGAGACTAACTTGTGGAAAGGATCAAAGTTAAGAGAAGTACCAGGGCCAAAGAGCACAAAATATTTATAATTGGAAAGAATCCATAACATTTCTATATTCTTATAAATGTATGATTGTATTGATATTTTGATACATATTGATGTATTTTTATCCACAATATATCAAATAATTAATAGCACTACTTAAAAATGTCAACCTAAATGCCCATCAACAGTAGACTGGATAAACAAATTATGGGATATGTACTCTATAGAACACTATACAGCAGTAAAAAAATGAAATCCGGTCATTTGCAACAAAATGGAGGAATCTGAAAAACATCATGCTGAGTGAAATAAGCCAGTCCCAAAGAGACAAATATCATATGTTCTCCCTGATCAGTGACAACTAACCGAGCACCAAAAAGGAAACCTGTTGAAGTGAAATGGACACTATGAGAAACTGACTTGATCAGCCCTTGTCCTGACTGTCGATGGGCAACTTGATACTTTATCTTTTAAATTTTTTAAATCCTTGTATTATTACCTGAACTAAATCCTGAAATAATAATACTGCAATTTTGTACTAACATTGCAAACATTAATTTGATCTACTATGTAATCAGTTATCAGGCTTCAAAATAATTGTATAAGAGTAGCTTGAGCAATCCAGTTAATGAATGCATCAATAGTACTCAGATGGTTTGATATATCAAGTTCAAAAGAAGATTTTTCTCACTCACAACTACTTTATTGAGCAGTGAGAAAATAGAATAAACCTTTATATTAGTCAGGATGATTTGCCTATGGAAACAAGCAGATCAGAATTTGATCCTGGATTTTGGCTTAGTGGAAAATAGATCTTATTGCCTCTAAAAAATATACTTGAGCAGCTGTAGAACTTTCTGGAAAGGAGATATATATCTATGCATTTGTTCTACTGAGTCTTTTGTGCATTTAAACCCACGATATACTTCAGCTAGTGAGGGACTCCAAAAAATTTAGAAGAGAAAGTCTGACATCTTTCTATTCTAGGCTATAATAGGAATTATGAGAAAGCTAGAGAAGCAACCAATTTTGTGTTAATAGAACTACATGGGTATTATGTCTCTAACTTTTTTAAAGATGGAAGAGGGGAGGGGAACCAATTACAGATAGCTTGTATGCATAAGGAAGATACTCAGGGGTATGCGTCTGAAATATGGAATCTTTGCTGTTAAATGTTAATCCATTCAAAGTAGAATCTTGCAGGCCCTGAAGGGTTAATAGTCTTCCCAAAGCATCTTGCAATCAGAGAGCCTGATGCAGGAGGGAATAGAGTTCAATTTCTAAAATGATTCAGTCTTGAGATAATTAGAAGGCTTTGTTAAGTCCCTAAAATCCTTCAAATACACGTGAGTTTGCTGGAACTCTAGTGTTCTTTGCCTCATCATAAATTCCAGTTTGAATTTGCTTATGATGCGTTATTTCTGTATTCACCAAAGAGAAATTAGTGCATAATTCACTGCTTGGTTCTCTTCTGTCTCAGGAACACCAAGTAACTGATGATCAAGTCAGTGAGTCCTTCCCGGGTTAACCAACTAAGGTCAGTCCCCAAAGACTGCACTGAGAACAGCCAGGTGCTAATGAAAGTAAGGTTTAAAAAATATGGCTCTACTCCCAACCTGTGTGTACTGATGGTCCTCTTCCCCACTTAATGCTGTATAATTGTTCAAACCTGGTAAATGCCACTCTTAGGATCATTGGTTACTATCCTCACTCTGTCTTTTATGACCTTGTCTAAATATGATCAGAGTCGGCAAACTTGGAAGGCTTCCATAGCCTTGGCAACTCATGACGACAGCCTAGGGTGGTTACTGGCGCCATAAACTAGAGTATCAATTTGTTGGGTCAACAACAGGAGCCACTGTGCACTTGCTCCTCATGTGGGATCTCTGTCCTTAATGTGCTGTACATTTTGATTTAATGCTATAACTAGTACTCCAACAGTATGTTTCACTTTGTGTTTCTATGTGGGTGCAAACTGTTGAAATCTTTATACTAAATTGATCTTCTGTATATAAAGAGAATTAAAAATGAATCTTGATGCAAATGGAAGGGGAGAGGGAGCGGGAGGGGGGAGGGTTGCGGGTAGGAGGGAAGTTATGGGAGGGGGAAGCCATTGTAATCCATAAGCTGTACACTGGAAATTTATATTCATTAAATAAAAGTTAAAAAAAAATAAAAAACCAGTACCATGCTGTTTTGATGACAAAAAAAAAAATAGGGTGGAAAAAAGAATAAAAAACCACAATAACTTATGGATGTTTTGATTACCTTGTTACACAAAGCTGAACAATAAACTGAATGGAAAAATTATCATTTCTTAACTTTGGCTTAAGAGAATTTTTTAGCTCATCCAACACCCCTACCTCTTTCCTTTTTTCTTTTTATTTAATTTGAATGTCAGAGAGACAGGGAAAGAAAGAAAAAAAAGAGAGATCTCCCATGCACTGGTTGACTCTCCTGATGCCTCCAACAATTTGGAAGGGCAGGCCAAAGTCAGGAGCCAGGAACTCAATCCATATCTCCCACGGCCATAGTGGGTGTGAGTATTTCCTGCTAACATTCACAGTGAGAAACAGTGGTATGGCTCAAATAGTTGGGTCCCTGCCACTCAAGTGGGAGATCAGGATTGAATTCCTAGTTACTATTCATCTGAATAGTATATCAACAGATAGAGTCAATCTCTCTCTCTCTTTCTCTAACCCTCTCTTTCACATCCTCTCCTTCTCTCAACCCCTCCCTATCTCTGTTTCTAAAATAAAAATAAATACATAAGTAAAAATCCCTGTAATTTAATGTTTAATTTCTTTTTTTTTTTTTTTGACAGGCAGAGTGGACAGTGAGAGAGAGAGAGACAGAAAGAAAGGTCTTCCTTTTGCCGTTGGTTTACCCTCCAATGGCCACCGCGGTAGGCGCGCTGCTGCCGGCGCACTGCGCTGATCCGATGGCAGGAGCCAGGTGCTTCTCCTGGTCTCCCATGGGGTGCAGGGCCCAAGCACTTGGGCCATCCTCCACTGCACTCCCTGGCCACAGCAGAGAGCTGGCCTGGAAGAGGGGCAACCGGGACAGGATCGGTGCCCTGACCGGGACTAGAACCTGGTGTGCCGGCACCACAAGGCGGAGGATTAGCCTAGTGAGCCACGGCGCCAGCTTAATGTTTAATTTCTTTCTTTCAAGGTTTGACCTCATGATTATCATGTGTTTGCATAGAAGAGATGGGGAGAACTAACTTATATTCTTCAATGTTGGAAACAGGCTAATCTGAAAACTACAATGATTTCTGGGTTCCTAAAGTGTCTCCAAAACGCTTTCAAAGATTTGTGAGACCAAAAAAAATTTGCAATAAGAATAAATATTTATTTGTTTCTTCATTTTCTCCTCTTATGAGTATATAGTATAATTTTCCAGAGACTATGTGACATGTAATATCACAAGAGATTGAATGTGTAAGCAGATTTGAGGATCCAACTGTCTTTTATTAATCCAGACATTATATCATTTTTGGAAATATAAAACAATTCCATTCTTTGGAAATTATTTTGAAGAATTAGAAAATATATTTTCTTAAAACATAAGTTGTTTATACTAAATATAATGGATTAATTTTAACTAAGTTAAAAGTAAATATTTTAAAATTCATGTTTCAATTTGAAATATAGTAAATTTTGGTATATACAGTCATCTCTTGGAAACTATAAGGTATTATCTACAGGACCCCCAGAAGATACCAAAATCCACAAATCCATGCACATTTATCTCTTACATGAAATAATGTGATATTTGTATATAATGCATGTATATCATCCCATATACTTTTTAAAATATTTTTACCTAGAAACTTTTTATTAAAGATGTACAGACTTCATGCATTTAATATATGTAAATTTAGAAACATAGTGATTATCCCCACCCTACCCTCCCTCCTGCATGCACCCCCACCATTCTTCCTCCTCTCCCTCCCATTCCCATTCATAGTTTTTACAAAGATCTATTTTAAATTAACTTTATACACATAACTTTAACCCTACACTAAGTAAAGAATTCAACAAACAGTGTGAAAAGAAAAAAATTTTCCTCATCAGTTGAGACTAGGGCTGCTGAAAGTCATCGCATCTCAATGTGTCAATTACACATTTATAGATGACCTTTTAGGTGTTCTGTTAGCTAGCACAGATCAGGGAGAACATATGGTATTTGTCTTCTTGACATTGGCTTATTACACTAAGTATAATGGTTTCCCGTTGCATCCATTTTGAAACAAAAGACAATATTTCATTTTTTTTTACTGCTGTATAGTATCCCATGATGCATATTATTATAATTTCTTTATCCAGTCATCAGTTGATGGATATCTGGGTTGGTTCCATATCTTAGCTATTGTGAATGGTGCTGAAATACATAGGAGTACAGATAACATTTTTATATGATGACTTCATTTCCGTTGGGTAAATTCCGAAGAGTGGGATGGCTAGCTCATATGGTAGGTCTGTATTCAGATTTCTGAGCACTGTCCATATTGTCTTCCACAATGGTTTCACCAGTTTACATCCCCACCAGAAGTGGATCAGGATACCTTTTTCCCGCATCCTCGCTAGGATTTCTCATTTGTTGATTTCTGTATGTGAGCCATTCTGTCTGGAGTGAGGTGAAACCTCACTGTGGTTTGGATTTGCATTTCCCTGATGGCTAGTGATCCTGAAAATTTTTTTCGAGTGCCTGTTGGCCGTTTGTGTTTCCTCTCTTGAAAAATGACTTTTTACTTCCTTTGCCCATTTCTTTACTGAATTGTATGTTTTGTTGTTGAATTTCTTGAGCTCTTTATAGATTCTGGATGTTAATCCTTTATCAGCTGCATAGTTTGCAAATATTTTCTCCCATTCTGTTGTTTGCCTCAACTCTTTACTGGGTATTTTTTTTTTTTTTAATAGTGCAGAAGCTTCTCGGCTTGATGTAATCCCATTTGTCAATTTTGGCTTTGATTGCCTGTGTTTCTGGGAATTTTTCCATGCAGTCTTTGCCTATGTCAATGTCTTTCAGAGATTCCTCGGTGTTTTCTAGTAATTTGATGTATAGGGTCATAGATTTAGGTCTTTGGTCCATTTTGAGTGGATTTTTGTATAAGGTGTAGTGTACAGGTCTGGTTTCCTACCCTGGCATGCAGAGATCCAGTTTTCCCAGCAGCATTTGTTGAAGAGAGTCCTTTCTCCAAGGATTGATTTTAACTCTGTTTTCAATCATAAGTTGGTTGTAGATGTGTAGATTCATTTCTAGAGTTTCTACTCTGTCCCATTATTCTACCCATCTGATTTTGTGCCAGTACTAGGCTGTTTTGAATGTAACTGCCCTGTAGTATGTCTTGAAGTCTGGAGTCTGGTACTATTATGCCTCTGGCTTTGTTTTTGTTGTATCAGATGGATTTAGCTATTTGGGGGTCTCCTGTGTTTCCACATGAATTTCAGCATTGTTTTTTCTGGATCTGAGAAGAATGTCCTTGGTATTTTGAAAGGAACTAAATTGATTCTCTAAATCATTGCTGGTAGGATGGACATTTTGATGATATTGCCCTTCCAATCCATGAATATGGAAGATTTTTCCATTTTGTGTGTCTTCTATTTCTTTCTTCAATGCTTTATAATTTTAATTAGAGAGATCTTTGACATCCTTGGGTAAATTTATTCCAAGGTATTTAATTATTTTGTAGCTATTGTTAATGGGATTTATCTAGAAGTTCTTGATCAGCTATAGCATTGTCTGTGTATACCAAGGGTCATGATTTTTGTGTGTTGATTTTATATCCTGCCACTTTGCTAAACTCTTTCATGAGTTCCAATAGTCTTTGAATGGACTCTTTTGGATCCTCTCTCTAAATCTAGAGTCAAGTCATCTGCAAATATGGAGAGTTTTATTTCCTCTTTGATTTTTTTTATTGCCTATTGGCTCTAGATAAACTTTCCAGTAGTATATTGAATAGTAATGGTGAAATGGGCATTCTTTTTTTTTTTTTTTTTGACAAGCAGAATGGATAGTGAGAGAGAGACAGAGAGAAAGGTCTTCCTTTTTGTCATTGGTTCACCCTCCAATGGCCGCCGCGGCCAGCACACCACGCTGATCTGAAGGCAGGAGCCAGGTGTTTCTCCTGGTCTCCCACGGGGTGCAGGGCCCAAGCACTTGGGCCATCCTCCACTGCACTCCTGGGCCACAACAGAGAGCTGGCCTGGAAGATGGGCAACCGGGACAGAATCTGGTGCCCCGACCAGGACTAGAACCCAGTGTGCCGGTGCCGCAAGGTGGAGGATTAGCCTATTGAGCCGCGGTGCCAGCCGGGCTTTTCTTTGTTGTGATAGTTTTTATTCCTGATTCGATCTCCATCTTGGTTATTGGTCTGTTCAGGTGTTTTATGTCATCATGTTTCAATTTTTGTAGTTTATATGTGTCGACATCTATCCATTTCTTCTAGATTTCCCAATTTATTGGCATACAACTCTTTGTAGCAATTCCTAATGATTCTTTTTATTTCTGTGGTATTTGTTGTTACATTTCTTACTTAATCTCTGATTTTATTAATTTGTGTCTTCCCCTCCACTCTTTTTTTTTTTTGGTCAGTTGAGCCAATGGTGTAACAATTTTGTTTGCTTTTTCAAAAAATAAGCTCTTAATTTCACTGATTTTTCTATTCTTTTTTGTTTCAATTTTATTTCTTCTATAATTTTAATTATTTCTTTTCTCCTACTAACTTTGGGTTTGGTTTGTGGTTGTTTCTCTAGGTACTTGATATGCATTGATAGCTCATTTATTTGATGCCTTCCAATTTGTTGATGTGGGCACCAATTGCTATAAACTTCCCTCTTGACACTGCTTCGCTGTAGCCCATAATTTTTGATGTGTTGTATTCCTGTCTTCATTTAATTTCTAGAACCTTTTGACTTCTTTTTTGACTTTTTATTACCCATTATTTATTCAGGAGCATATTGTTCAGTCCTCATATGTTTGCATATGTTCCAGAAATTCTTGAGTTGTTGATTTCCAACTTCACTCTATTGTGCTCAAGATGCTTGATATGATTTTGATTTTTTTTAATTTGTTGAAACTTGCTATATGGCCTAGCCTGTGTTCTATCCTAGAAAAAGTTCCATATACTGATGAAAAGAATGTGTATTCTGCAATTTCAGGATGAAAGGTTCTGTAGATATCAGTTGGGTTCATCTGTTCTATAGCTTTGATTATGTCTGCTGTTACCTTGCTGATTTTCTGTCTAGTTTCTGTCCATTGATGAAAGTAGTATTGAAGTACCCCATTAATTGGAGTCTATGTCTCCCTCTAAGTCCATTGACATTTCTTTTAAACAACCAGGAGTCCTGTAATAGGGTGCTTGTACATGTATTACAGACATATGGATTTGCTTCTTATTGCTTCTGAGTCATCCTGTTACTATCCTTTTGAATTCTATTTCAGTCATTTCATAAATCTCTTCATCTTCACATTCTAGTATTAAAGTATTGTTATGTTCCTTTGGGGGATTCATGTCTTCCTTATTCTTGTTTCTTGAATTTCTGCATCTATTTTTAGGCATTTGTAGAGATACTTGTTGATTTTATTGTTTTCCCCTGATGGATTTAATCTTTGTACTATGCCTTTGTGGCTTAGTGGAGTGTCTGCTCTTTCAGTGAATACCCAGAGACATGTGCTGGGTGTGGCCAGTGAACTTTGCTCAGTGCTCCAGTATGGGAGGAGTATCCAGGGTGACACCTAAGTTTGGGGTGGTAAATTTCTTTTTCTCAGAGAGGAGGTTTTGTTCAACTCTGTGGACATACTTGCACTCTCACCTCCTCTCTTTCAAGGTAATCAAATCCTGTGTACTAGCCCTAGAGGGTGAAATATTAATCCAAACTGCCACAAGAACCACATAAAGGACCCATGCATCCCTCTGTGTGAGCACAGATCCTACCACAATGATCCACTCCAGGCAAACAGAGAGCCCTGAGTGTGTGGAGCCACTCCCAGAGACTGTCCAGAGAACCAGTCTCATCCTGCACCCTCCCACACAGGCACAGTGTTTCCAGAATCCCAGCAAAGAAGGATCCCACGGTCATAGGGCATTGGAGATCCACTCTGCCATGCCAGACCATCCAGTCCACAGAGAGGCAAAGATACTCCCAGAGCCAGCTGCCTTGGGTACTCTTCCTAGGTAGTTTGAACCTCAGAGCCTGTGATTTGTTGGAGGGCTGAGGATACCTTACAGTGCTATGTGGGTGCCCAGCTCCTGGTCAATCCTCCCAACCAGGTTCAGGTGTCCCCTTTTGGCTGGTTGCTAGGTACACAGACAGACAAAAGCTGGTGCAGCTGTTTTGTATGTCCAAAATGGCACCCACCCTCTCTCAGCCAATTGGGGGGAGCAAGGAGAGAGAAACATGCCTCTCTTTTCCTGTAAGTTGGAAGGTACTCTGTCTCCCACTGGGCTCCAGACTGCTGGGGTCCTGTGTTGTGTCCGTGCTCATGCTCAGATTCCTTCCATACCCCCCACATAGAGTTACAGTAGCCCGTCTTCTGTGGAGTTTTCACCCTAACTCTTCCCTGAGATTACAGTCTCTCCACTTTTTTTTTCTATCTTCCTTCCTTCCTTCCTTCCTTTCTTCCTACCTTCCTTCTTTCCTTCCTTCCTTCCTTCCTTCCTTCTTTCCTCCCTTCCTTCCTTCCTTTCTCTCTCTCTCTATCTCTCTCTCTCTTTCTCTTTAATTCCTCTAGTCTAGACAGTATGCTCCCTCCCTATTCTGCCATTGTGGAATCATCCTTCCCATATACTTTAAATCAACTCTAGATTACTTATATCTAATGCAGTATAAATAGTAATTATATTATTTAGTAAATAATGATTAAAAAAATCTGTACATGTCCAGTACAGATTTTTTCCAACAAATCTTTGATGCGTGCTTGGTTGAATCTATGGATGTGTAACCCAATGATAGGGAAGGCTGACTACTTAGAAATAATGAAGTATAAACTGCTAAGGTTCACACTAATTCTCAGGGTGTAAAAGAATCCTAAGGTCACAACAGTTTGAGATGTGCTGATCTTGGAGGTTAGCAGAGTATGCTGATGAGAAAAATACACTAATAATGACTAATAACTATAATATTTTAGTGTTTTCAAAGAGTTTTGCACATATTTCAATGACTTGAACGCATAGTGTTTGCATCAGTAGACAATGGTCCTTTCTATGACTCCTCCAACCCTTCCATGGCCTCAGTTCTCAACTATGAGCTATGTTGAAGGCTCAAGTTCCTGTCATCAGAAGGGTGAAGAAGTAAGGTCCAATTCAAAAAGTGAGATTTCAGAGAAATATGGAGAATAGAGCTTTGAGGCTCAATTACATGCTGGGAGCCATGGGAACCTCCTTTAGGGTGAATTCTGGAGAGTTCCACTGTTCCAATCATTTTCCCTATATGCTCTTGTCGGTACCAAAGGGCCTTTTTCTTTCTTGAGGTTACTCATAAATTTTCATGACAGATTCTCTCAGCCCTTTCATCCTGAGCTGTCCATGTCTTTTCTTATATTCCATAATTTCTAGGTACTTTAAGTCCCTTTGTTGGGAGATGCACTCTGACTTCTGTGCTCCTCAACTTTCTGAGTTGCTGATATTTCTGTTCCATCCCTACCCTGGATTTTATTTTATTTTATTTTTGGTGGCTGGAGATGTGGGAAGTTTTATATTTACATTAACATGGACAAAGAAAGGAGAGAAAAATCACAGCATGTATTGAGACCCTAAAGGAGAGAAAGGAGCTTCTGCTGTGTGGAACAGGATGGAAAAGAAATGTCATTCAGTGGAACTAAGTTCAGATGTAGAAGAATTGGTGCAAATCTAGATATTCTGCTTCTTGTGATTACCTAGCCAAACTTAAACTCTAACCTCAGATGAAAATTTATTATATTTGAAATGACATTTCTTAGCTACCTGGAAACTCCACAGAAGTAATTCTCTGAAGGGAGGAGAGAACTTCCACTTTGACTACGACCCTGTCGGAATAAGATCGAAGACGGCGAACCCTACAGGCTTCCATAGCCTCGACGACTCATGACTAGAGCCTAGGGAGATTACTGACGCCATAAACAAGAGTGTCAATTTGTTAAGTCAACAACAGGAGTCACTGTGCACTTACTCCTCATGTAGGATCTCTGTCCTTAATGTGCTATACATCGTGATTTAATGCTATAACCAGTACTGAAACAGTATTTTTACACTTTGTGTTTCTGTGTGGGTGCAAACTGAAGAAATCTTTACTTAATACATACTGAATCGATCTTCTGTATATAAAGATAATTGAAAATGAATCTTGATGTGAATGGGATGGGAGAGGGAGCGGGATATGGGAGGGGTGCGAGTGGGAGGGAATTTATGGGGGAGGGAAGCCAATGTAATCCATAAACTGTACTTTGGAAATTTATATTTACTAAATAAAAAAAAGAAGTAATTCTGTGAAGGGTTTGAGCTGATCTTTCAATGAGAGGACTTTCTGCCTATAAAATTTTTAACTCTAGGACATTCAGCATCAAGGCAGATGGAAAAGAATACTGAAGTCTGGAAAAAGTGAGAAAGAAATGGAAGAATGGAAAGGAAAAGCGGATATTAGTGATGTTCACTATATGAAAACACAAGAGAAAAACCAAAGTACTGATGCATGGGGCTGTGTCTAGAAAAAAATGTGGAAAAACATGAATCTTTCTGGTTAGCTTTTGGGATAATGTTCTATTCTTTCTTTCAATATTTTCATTGATTTTTAATTGTAACTGTGTCTTTTAAGTAGCATTGTAAGCCTTGGTCCTTGGAAAGCACTAATTAAATAAATGATTAATTTACCAATCTCTAAAACAGGATTTTAAAAGTGCTAACAACCTTGAAGAAGAAAATAGCTATCAGTTAAATAAACAATCAGGCTGCAAATTGAAGTGCCACTACAGGCACTAATTAGTCCATTGAGGTCACTTTTCATAGACTTTTGAAATAGGTGTCATTCAGTTTGTTCATTTCCACTCTAAGAAAAAAAAAGTGTCATTTCTTGTTCTTAGTTCAAAAACATTTCCCTTCAGAAGTGGCAAGTCCAGACAACCACTCCTTAGTCACCATGTCTTAGCTTCCTGGAAATGCCTACATTACTTTTATGCTTGTGGTTAAACAAAGTACAACAGAACAAAAACAGAAAACAATTTATCTTCACAGATTATTTTAAAAGTGCCCAGTTCTGACAGAGACAAATGATTTTCAGTTTTCTCTTGTGTATATAGAATATTTGGCTCTAATAACTTGTTATTTTGAGGAAGAAAATGAAGTTATAAATGCAGCACTAACATCATGGATTTTAGCTCGAGAATGTATGGTTTCTAATTAGCAAGGAAAGTGGAAGAGTATCTAGCTCTGTCCCTTCAGCATCTCTGCAACAACAGAGATGATAACACCTATACTTATAAGAAGATAGCCAGGGGACACACCTGGGAAAAAGGAGAAAGGGTAAAAAAAATCAATGAGGCAAAGAAAATAAATGAACTCTCCATCAACTTTGCTCGATTCTTTGCCTTTCTCTTCTAACATCCTGAAAATAATGATAGGTTTCTATCTCTTTAAAAGATGTGTAGCCAGATTAAATTAGTAAGGAAAGATGAAGAATCTTTCCAAAATTTCATGGCCCTGTGCATGAAATTATTTTCTGATCCTGGGCCATGCCCTATATGATCATTGTGCACATGTATATTTTATGCTTGGTCTTCATCTGTACATAATGGATCAGTTGAGGTCAGGATTTGAGATCTGTTCACCATATGCCCCAGTGCAATGCTAAAGATATTTTCTGAAAGTGGGTAACTATGTTTTCTGAGTGAATGATTTCAAGCTACTACTATGTCACTAGTATTCATTTTTGTTTGTGACTGTATTTCAATTAGACCGGTAAGTAGACACATGTCCTTCCTTGAAGATTATTTACTGAATACCCTTTATAAGCCCAAACAAGATTTGCTCTTTGTGCTAGCAATATTGAAATGTACAAGAGATAATAGATTTCCTCTTAAATAAATCGATCCTTCTACTGCCATGAGGGACTTCTGCTTCATGAAGGACAAGGACTTCCAAATGATTCCCAAGTTTTTGGTTTTAGCAAGTCAGTATGTAAAGGTACCATTTATTGAATAGTGGATGAAGTTTAGTATTATTTTGAAACAGAAATCATTATATGCTAGAATTTATAATTTTTTACATACAGTGCCTAATGCTGGAATTGTCTTGTAGTAAGGACTTGATCATAGAGAAAATGATGAAGAACAATTTTATGTTGGAAGAGAAATTAGAGGTCACCAAATCTTCAGTATACTAGAAAAAAAGCTTTGTCGAGATATTTGAAGACTACTGTCACATCACATAATAACTTCATGGCAAAATGGGATGTACAACCTTATTACCATTACTTCCAGTCCAATTTTGAGTCACCAGAGCTGGTAGAAATATCACTTCTTCAATCACCTTCTGAACAAATTAAGGGTTAAAAAAGATAATGGTATGTTTTTGTTTTTAAGGTCAACATCAATACATTCATTAAAGATTAATTATGGGCTAAGATTTATTAAGTTTTTATACACTTTCATGTCCTATAAATGATTATCACCCTCACAAAATTAAATTCTTTAGCTATATCAAAAATCAATCTTCTACTTTTTATTTAGTCACCTTCTTTGATGCTAAATATTTTGAAGAGTTTTAAATATAATATGAGGTCATCATGTTTTGTTTAAAGGGAACATATGCTAAGAACTCACACTTTCTATTTATATTCCAATTTCTACTTATCACTTAGTAATATAAATTTTTTTGTTCCTGTTTGGAAGGAAATGTCTCTGTTAAAATGTCTTAATATAATTACAATAAATAAGGACTATCGTTTGTGGCTATATAACATTAAGAAATGTACTTATATTTAATGTGTATAATTTCAGATTATTTCAAAGGTAAATGAAGAAGGGTATTCTGGTTTTGTTTTGGTAGGTAAGGAACGTGAAAGTCATCATTCCTGTTCTCATAAGAAGACAAGTAACTTGCAAAAGTATCAACTCTTCTTAGGATCATCAGAAAAATGAAGTCATAGGACCCAATGTGATCCTGAAAACGTGTGCAGTTAGCTTGAGCAGATCCCATAACTGATAGGAACATTTAACTGAAATTGATGAATTGCTGAGTATCTGATACCTTGGAGGTCCAGTCAGGATTTTCACTCTTTCCTGAGTTTTACCTGTAGGCATTTAATAGGTGATGATGATGAGAGTCTAAGAAAAATCCTCTTGTGCTTTGGGCAGAGGGAGGAGAATTAAACATGTGCCCTGCTGGAATCTATGCTGATATAAATCCCGGAAGAATGCAAACTAGTGCAGCCATTGGGGAAGACAGTATGGAGATTTCTCAGGAAATAGAAAATAGATATACCATATGACAGGTCCACCCCATTCCTGGGAATTACCCAGTGAAATGGAATCAGCATATTGAAGAGTTGTCTGTACTTGCATGTTTATTGCGGCTCAATTCACAATAGCTAAGATATGAAATAAAACCAAATGTCTATCAACTGATGGCTGGATAAAGCAATTACTTTCTATATATATTTAGTATGGAATACTACTCATCTGTAAAGAAGAGTGCTATCCTATCTTTTGCAACAAAATGGATGCCACTGGAAACCATTATACTTAGTCAAATAAGCCAGTCCCCAAAAGAAAAATATTATTTGCTTTCCCTGATCTGTGGTAACTAACAGAGTAAAAAAAGTTAAAATTTATAGGAGTAAAACTGACATTTTGTGATTTGATTATTTTTTACAGGTCTTGTCTCTGCTGTTGAGGAACATTGTTTTACTTCTTACTATCTGTTGAATTTACTTTGTGTCGGGTTAATCTTATGAGTATAAAAAAGCCTGAGAATAGATCGTTATAAAAATTAAAGGAAATAATTTGAAAGAAAGGAGGAGGAAGGAAGAGTAGGAGCACAAGCGGGAGGGAGGGTAGAGTGGGAAGTGTTACTATGCTCCTAAACTGTATATATGAAATATGTTAAATTTGATCACCTTAAAAAATTAAAACATGAAAAAATAATTTAAAAAATTGACAAAAAAAATTGAAAGCCACTTAGCCTGGCAAGTCTGTATGAAGTCAATTTAACTATCACTGTGGAAAAGTTGGAAGAAGTTATATGTATATAATAAAGACAAAAACATGTGACCCCAAAAAATCATCATAGCGTGTAAAAAGCAAGACTAAACCATGTATTGTCCACAAGAAACTCTATTAAAATATAAAGAACAGACAGATTAAAAATAATAAACTTAATTTTCTAAATATATATATCATGCTAACAATAATCAAAAGAAAGTTAAAGTAGCTATATTAATTTACAAAATGATGGAAATTAAATATTCTAAAAGGACATCGTAATTCTTAATGAATATATGCCTAAAAAAGAACATCAGGATACAAGAATCGAAGACAGATGAGCTGCTAGGAAAAAAATAGACAAATAATAGGAATATTATGGTTAAAGACTTCAATACCTCTCTATAAGTAATGAACAAATTCAACAAGCAGAAAAATCAAAAATTATATAGCTGAACTGAATAAAACCATCAATCAACTGGATTAATTGACATCTACACACAATTTTATATAACAATAGCAGAATACACATTTTTCTCAAAAATTGCATTGGGCATCCATCAAGCAAAACCATGTTTTGGAGCATAAAACACATTTTAACATAGTTAAAAAACAATAAAGTACATAAAATATGTTCTCAGGTGGAAAAATGAAATAACATAATAATAGCAGATAAATAGGTAGGAAATATATACAAAAGTGAAGATTAAGCTATACATTCTAAAAATCATAGACATCCAACAAGATGTCTCAAAATAAATTTAATATTGTTAAGAACTAGAGCTTGTGTTATGCTACAGCTGGGTAAGATGCCTCCAATGATGGTGATATTCCATAGGAGTGGCTGTTAAAGTCTTGTCTTCTCTGCTTTCAACACAGCTCTCAGCTATTGGGCCTGAGAAAGCAGTAGAAGATAGGCCAGGTACTTGGGCCCTTGTACCCATGTGGGAGACCTGAATTGAGTTCTTGGCTTCCAAGCTCTGCCTGGCTTATCCCTTGCCATTGCAAGCATTAAACCTGCAAATGGGAGCAAGCGTTCAATCTCTCCCTTTCTGTCTCACTGCATCTCAAAACAAAAACAAAAACTATTATTTCTATATGTTTATCCAACAATAGCCAGATATATCTTCCACATTTTTTCCAGGAAGCCAGTCTATGGAATAAAGATGTGCTGTTTATATCCAATTAGTTAAATGAGTAATTGATAAATTGTTTAACTAATAAAGCCTCACCATAAATTCTTTGATTTTGTGTGAGACAATTGGAAGCTATAAAATATATCTGTACCTGATTTTTTTGTAATTTGTAAGGAAGCTTGGTGACAAATTGATTACCCATTGCAGAGTTAATGCATCTCAGGTGTCTTCTAATAACATTCCTCTGTTTCATTTAAACAGTTTCTGATTTCATCTGCATTCATCCGTTTCAAATATTTAATTGAGTACACTATCACACATTATTCAGAAATAATGAAGATCTTGAATAAACAGATTTATGAGCAAACAAGTGCTAAAATTATGCATTCACTAGCATTTATCATTCGTTTATGATACCAGCTATTAGTTTTATTAATTGAGATAAGAAATATAATTCTCTACCTTGAAAAATCATTTTTTGTTCTGTCCTAATTAAATCATTGTGTAGAAGCATCAGCATGATACAGTTCATTCATGTGTAAAAGTGGAACTTATTTACATATTAAAACCACTGAAAAATATGGCGAAAATTAATTTTAATGATTTTTATTTTATTTGAAACTCGGAGTTTTATATGTCTATTATATATACACAGAGAGAGAGACAGATAAAGAGAGAGAGAATCTTTCATCTCCTGGTACATTCCCCTGATGGCTCCAGATGCTAAAGCCAGGAGCCAGGAGCTTCATATGGGTCTCTAATGTGAGTGGCAGGGGTCCAAGTACTTGGGCCATGTTCTTCTGCTTTTCCCAGGCCACTATCAGGGAGCTGGATCAGAAGTAGAGGAGCCAGGACATGAGTTGGTGCACTTATAGGATATTTTCATTGCAGATGGTGGCTTTACCTGCTATGCCACAATGCCAGTCCCTAAAAACTAATTTTGAAAAGAACAAATACACAAAAATATGTGAAAGAAATTAAAATCAAACAAATATGTTTCAGTTTTCAGAGAAAAAAAATTAGCTTGGGCAAATATACCTAGGGATTCAAGTATTACAAATGTTGTGCTCACATAATTGCATGTACAATATAAAAAATATACTCTCTTGGGGCCAGTGCTATGGCATAGCTGGTAAAGCCACCGTCTAGAGTGCTAGCATCCCATATGGGTGGCGGTTCGAATCTTGGCTGCTCCACTTCCAATATAGCTCTCTGCTATGGCCTGGGAAAGCAGTAGAACATGGCCGAAGTCCTTGGGCCCCTGCACCCACGTGGGAGACCCGGAAGGCTCTGGCTTCAGAATGGCGCAGCTCTGGCTGTTGTGGCCATCTGGGGAGTGAACCAGAGGATGGAAGACCTCTCTCTCTCTCTCTCCCCCTCCTTCTCTCTTTGTGTAACTCTGACTTTCAAACAAATAAATAATCCTTTAAAACAATACTCTGAAATGACCTGATGTCATGATGTTTGTTTCAGAAATTACCAGTAGGAAGATAAATGGCACACTTCATGTTCTTTTTACCCCAACACAGCGTTTTTACTTCTACCACATTTCATATTTTCTTTCTCTGCACAACTACTTTGGCTAATATTTCCCCACTGTATTTATTTTCACCCTTTCATTATTTGGAATTTTTAGTATATCTACTTTTTTTTGTATCACTTACAGTCTGTAGTTGAATTTTATTTCTGATTTATTCCAGATTGAGAATTTATATACATTTTAGCTAATTCATTTACTTCACTTATACTTGTTGTAAATTATATTTTTCTTTTATGTTTCCACCGTTTTATTTTGAGTTTTCACTGGCATTTCTTTCTCTTTATACTTCTCTGCTTTATATTGATGAAGTTTTCACTATATATTTTTGTTTTCAATTGTTCTGTTTACTTTGTTTTTATTTCTTAATAATTTATAATTTTATTTATTAAATTATTTTTTAAAGTCCACTAAGCTTTACTTATAACTTATTGTAGTTTACAGACTCAGATTCAGTTAGTTGATTTTCTTGAATTAATCTTGTTTTCTTTTCATGGTAGCTGTTTTTACAATTTTTTGCCTCTAATAAAGAAAATGTGACAACAAAACACTACAGTGCATCTGCATCATGTTAGAATTATGTTTCCTTACTACAAATAGGTTTTTATCAATTCTTACTGTTCATTTTCTCTTAATATAAGACACTTGAGCATTTTTAATATGTTCAGGTTTGCACACAAAAGGGAATTTTGTGATTTTCTGTTATTTAAAGAAATGTACATATATTGGGAGGGTTATCATTACTAAGGTATCAAATGAAATGAACATGGAGACTCTAACTAAGTTCTTGTCTTTGTGTTGGAAGGGGGATAAGCCCACTGTGCACTTATTCAGCCATCACAGGAAGGCACAGAATTTCCCTATGACATGGTGAGCTTCTTTATGTAGCTTCCTTGTTAGAAAGGGAAGTATTTGCTCTGTACAATAAATAATCTCTGGGAGATCTCACAATTCAATAAATTTGCCTTCAATGTCTGGCTTTATCAGCACTACCCCGTGCTCAATGCCCCAATTTCACCCATGGTTAACTCTCACTCTTTGTTATCTCACTCATTTTGCTCGCCAGGTTATCCTTGACCTCAAAATATGCCTCTGGATCCTGTCTGTGTTCTCCTTAAGTACATTGTAATATGGGCAGAAATCAAAAGATTTTGCTAAGTCAAAAAAGACAAAATCAATAGAATATGTATTGCATAATTTCATTTATTTGAAATTCGCAGAAAAAGTAAATGTAGCTATACAGATATTATCATATTGATGATTATCCAGGGCTTTGTTTGACAATGAATTTGATTAATTAAGAGAATGAGGACTTTGGGATGGAGCAGGTATTTTAAAATATTTGTGGTGACAGTTACACAAACTACTGAGATGTACGATTAAAGTAGCATCTTTAAAGCAACCATGAAAAGAGAAGCTACAAGCCAAGTATGGTGACAGAGGAGAAAGAAGGGATCTGATCCCTTGGGGCTGATGAGCCAGGGCCCTGTGCTGTGCTGGAAGGCTGGCCTGTGTCCATGTGAAAGCACAAGTCAAATAATCTTCCATTTCCCTTTATAATATATATTATCCATGGTTTTTCTTTTCTTCTTTTTAAGAGTATTTATTTGAAAGTCAGAGTTACAGAGGGAGAAAAAAAAAAAAAAGAAAGAAAGAGGGGGTTGGGCCAGGTCAAAGCCAGGAGCCAGGAGCTTCATCTGGGTCTTCCACGTGGGTATGGTGGCCCAAGCACTTGGACCATCCTCCATTGCTTTCCCAGGCCCTAGCAGGTAGCTGGATGGGAAGTGGAGCAGCCAGGATTCCAATTGGAGTCCATATGAGATGCCAGCACTGTAGATATAGCTTAACATGTTGGGCACAGTGCCAGCTCCCATAGCTTTTCTTATTTCTGAGCAGTATTCCACTGGCTGCATGTACTGCAAATTATTCACTCATCAATCAAATGATTTTGCAGTTTTATGAGTAAAGCCGCTGTAAACATTTGGATACACATTTTGTCTGAATATTAATTTTGATTTCTCAAGGTAGAATTCCTAGGTCGTATGGTAAGCGTATGTTTAATTTTGTTGGAAACCGCCAAACTGCCTTCCTAAGCTGGTGTTTCATTTTTCATTCCCAGAGCATTGTAGGTAAGGTATGGTTGTTCAGCATCACTTCTGAAACTTTATATTTTCATTTCTCTAAAAAGCCATTCTAGGGGCTGGTGTCGTGGCACAGTGGGTAAAACTGTCACCTGCAATGCTGACACTCCAAATGGGCATGGGTTCAAGTCCTGGCTGCTCCACTTCCCATCCAGCTCCCTGCTAACTGTCTAGAGAAATCAGCAGAAGATGGCCCAAACTTCTGCCCCTGCCATCCACCCTAGCTCCTAGCTTTGATCTGGTTCCTTCCTAGCTGTTGCACCCAACTGGGGAGTGAGCCAGAAGTTGGAAGGCCTCTCTCTCTCTCTCTGTTTCTTCCTCTCTCTGTAACTCTTTCAAATAAATAAATATTTTTTAAAAGCTATTCTAAAAAAAAAAATTAAAAAGCCGTTCTATTAGATGTGTGCTAGTATTTCAATGGGATTTTCAATTTCAAGAAGATTATTCTATTTCCAATATTTAGCTACTATGAAAAACACTGCAATATTACATACAAGTAATATTCAAAAGATTTCACAAGAACCAGTAAGACATCAAGCAATGACACTGAGCAGACCAATCAGAGTAGATGGTAGCTGTAGACTATGGTTTAGTTAATATATATTTTTCTAATACATTTTGAATAATATATTTTTGAATATTGTTTAGTGTATGGTTTCATTTTTTAATTTTTTCCCTAGATTTGGGAAAGTTTTTCTAGTTGTTCATTTTATAATATATTCCTAAGAGCACATACAGGGGCTTCCGTTGATGCAGCAAATTAAACTGCCACCTGCAGTGCTGGCATTCCACATGGGCACCAGATCGAGTCCTGTCTGCTCTGCTTCAGATCAAGCTCTTTACTAATGAGCCTAGGAAAACAGCAGAGGATGGCCCAAGTCCATGGGTTCCTGCAATTTAGGTAACTGTCTAGAAGGTTCTTCTAGCTTTGGCCTGGCCCAGGCTCTGCCATTGTGGCCATTTTGGAAGTGAATCATCAGATGGAAGATCTATCCTTTCTCTCCCTCTTTCTGTAACTTTGCCTTCAAGTAAATAAAATAAATCTTAAAAAAAGAATACACATACACAATATATATGTATATATGAAATATATATTTATACATACAAATTATATGTTTATAATATATTGTATATACACAAACATATATAATATATAATGTATATATGTACGAATATATATTCATATATATGTACATATATGTATTATATACATATATGTATATATATATGAGACAGAGAAAGTCTTTTTTTTTAGTATCTTACTAGAAACAGAAATGAAACTTACCTCTTTCCTCTTCTCACCTTTTTTTCTCTCCTCCACAATTTAATTCTCATTGGTTATACTTTTCAGTGTCTTAATGTTTACCTTTATACGGACATAAAGTTACAATTCTATTTATTTGCAGATGTTGATTTCAGCAGTATATTCTCACTACCTCCATGTTTTTCATCTCAACTCCAAGTTGTCTTGTTTTTAATATTTGTTCACCATAATTTTACTTTTATTTGTATTACAGTTAAACAGATGCTCACTTACTTTCACTTGGATATGTTATTTTGTGGTTAACTTTGGAAGAGTTCATGGGAATATGCTTCCCTCAGCTGCTTCTCATGTATAATCAAGGCTGTTTGTTTTTTATTTGAATGAGAATTTGGCCAAGTAGAAAGTTATTCTTTTTTTTGCTTTCAAATTGTAGATATTGCTTTACTGACTTCTTCCAGTGGATAAGTAACAGGTCAGGCCAAGTTTTCTCCAATAAATACCTTTGGTGTTATTATATTTAGAATCTTAAAACAGAAGGGATTATTTTTGAATTATGTCAAATTTATTAGTCTATATCCTAATATAATCATTTTGAACAAATTTTCCCACTGTTGCCTGACCACTTTCAACATATACTCAATTCTTTTAGATACTGTTTTCCTTAATTACATTAAAGTATTTGTTATTCTGTTTGCATTTTTAAGTATGGATTATAATTATGAATTTGAAGAGCTCTTTTGGCCCTTTAATTTCTAAACTAAATTTTCATTATATTTTCATAATCTGATATTATATTGTCTTCTGTATCACTCATTGTATGAATATTTTAGCACTCTTTGATTTTTTGAGTTTAATATTAAAATGTGAAATTTTTTAGCTGTTTCCCAAGATCTACTGAAATATATTTGAAATTATTGTGCTTTCTTCAGTTTCTTTATTTATTTTGTTTCTGATTTATGCTTTTTCCATAGATTATTCATATGTTTTCTCCCCTTCATGGTATTTTTCTGTAAGAGTTATTCACCAGGCACTTGTTTTTGTCTCATCCTCTTTCATTTTTGATGAAGAAAGTAACTTTTCCTAGACCAGTTATCTAAAGAATATTTGGGTTCTAATTAAAAGGTTCAATTTGCAACCTAATTGTTGGGTCAGTTTCCTTAGTTTTCAATTTTGTTAAACAACGCAGATAGGTAGCTACGGATACTTAAAGCAGAGAAGCTTCCTGGTTTTGTTTTTTTTTTTTTTTTTTTGAAAGGTAGAGTTACACAGTGAGAAAGAGACTGAGAGAAAGGTCTTCCTTCCATTGGTTCACCCCCCAAATGGCCGCTGCGGCCAGCGTGTGGCCGGCGCACTGCGCTGATCCGAAGGCAGGAGCCAGGTGCTTCTCCTGGTCTCCCATGCAGGTGCAGGGCCCAAGCACTTGGGCCGTCCTCCACTGCACTTCCGGGCCATAGCAGAGAGCTGGACTGGAAGAGGAGCGACCGGGACAGAATCCGGCGCCCCAACCGGGACTAGAACCCGGTGTGCCGGTGCTTCCTGTTTTTTTTAAAGATTTATTTATTTATTTGAAAGTCAGAGTTATAGAGAGGAAGAGAGAGAGAGAGAGATCTTCTATCTGCTGGCTCTCTCCCCACATGACCAATGGCCAGGGTGGGATCAGGTGAAGCCAAGAGTAGAGAATTTCATCCAGGTCTCTCACGTGGGTGGTGGGAGTCCAAAGCATTTGGGCCATCTTTCATTGCTTTCCCAGTCACATTTACAGGGAGCTGGATTCCAAACAGAGAAGCCAGGATTTGAAGTGGAAACCATAGATTGTGCCAGCATTGCAGCAGCTGCTTACCCCAGCACATCACAATGCTGGCCCCCACAGTAATTTACTTAAATGAATAAATTTCATTTTTGGTAACAATTTTATTTTCATACTAAAATGGAATGGAAAGTAAGAGTCTCATATATTTTTTCCTTGTGCTTCAGCAAGGTTCTCCAGGTAGACAAAATCAATTACACCATGATACAGAAACAGATGTATAAGATTTGGGTGCTGCAATCTGGAACTGGTAAATTCCACAGTCTGCCACCTGCAAGCTGGAGGCACAGGAAAGAAGTGTGGAAGTTCCGGTCCAAGCCAAAAAGTCTGAGAACCAGGGGAGCAACCCACGTCTGAATGCTCAAGACTGGGAACACCAATGTCCTAAGGCAAGGGATGATTGATGTGATGTTTCAGCTGAATCCGAGAGCAAATTCACTCTGCCTTTCAATTCTACTCGGATACTCAATGGATTGTATGATGGTGCCAGCCCAATTGTTGACAATACTCTTCTTTACTCAGTATCCTCAACAAATGCTAATCTCTTCTGGAAGCACATACTCACACAACCAGAAATAGGGCTTAGCAGTTCTCTGGACATGCCTTATCCATTCAAATTATACACAAAATTAATGATTACAGTTCTAGAGCTTTTTTTTTTTTTTTTTTTTTTTTTTTTTTTTTTTTTTTTTTGACAGGCAGAGTGGACAGTGAGAGAGAGACAGAGAGAAAGGTCTTCCTTTTGCCGTTGGTTGGTTCACCCTCCAATGGCCGCCGCGGTAGTGCGCTGCGGCCGGCGCACCGCGCTGTTCCAATGGCAGGAGCCAGGTGCTTCTCCTGGTCTCCCATGGGGTGCAGAGCCCAAGGACTTGGGCCATCCTCCACTGCACTCCCTGGCCACAGCAGAGAGCTGGCCTGGAAGAGGGGCAACCGGGACAGGATCAGTGCCCCGACCGGGACTAGAACCCGGTGTGCCGGCGCCTCAAGGCGGAGGATTAGCCTGTTGAGCCACAGCGCCGGCCAGTTCTAGAGCTTTTCAACATGGCCCTCATGCACATCTACTTATGCCATTCTCAAATACAGACAATAACAAGGTAGGAATTTCACCTAACATGATACAACTATCCCACTTACAACTAAAATAAACTAATCCCTGCCGGCGCCATGGTTTAACAGGCTAATCCTCTGCCTTGCAGCGCTGGTACACCTGGTTCTAGTCCCAGTTGGGGCGCCGGATTCTATCCCGGTTGCCTCTCTTCCAGGCCAGCTCTC
Organism: Lepus europaeus; assembly: GCF_033115175.1. Classification (NCBI taxonomy): domain Eukaryota; kingdom Metazoa; phylum Chordata; class Mammalia; order Lagomorpha; family Leporidae; genus Lepus; species Lepus europaeus. The sequence continues at coordinate 81,169,438 of NC_084838.1, read as the reverse complement.
TGCTATGGCCCGGGAAGGCAGTGGAGAATGGCCCAAGTCCTTGGGCCCTGCACCTGCATGGGAGACCAGGAGAAGCACCTGGCTCCTGCCTTCAGATCAGTGAGATGCACCGGCCACAGAGGCCATTAGAGGGTGAACCAACGGCAAAAAGGAAGACCTTTCTCTCTGTCTCTCTGTCTCTCACTACCCACTCTGCCTGTCAAAAAAAAAGCTAATCCCTTACCCAGTAATTTTAAAATCCATTAATGTTGGCTATTGTTTTCCTCAAATCTTATAGCTAAATACTGTGATATAAAAATCATACTTCCAATACTGATGTAACAACATATATTACATAAGAAAATAATAAACGAAATAAAGCAAAACTGATACTTGCTTATTATTTACATATGCTCAACAAAATAAAGAGGAAAACACTCCTGACAGTTACAATGCTTGCTTCTGTAACTGATAAGGTCATAGTTGGTATTTACAACTACTTTTATCTACCACGCATTCTGAATTACCTTTGCCTTTGCCAGAACCTCATTTAATTGTAGTTCTTTACTAGAGGGGTCTGGGCCATTAGTGTTCCTGCCTGGAATACTAATGTAACAGTAAGGTAACACTAAGAGATACTCTAAGGGATCTTAAAACTCCAAACACAGCCTTCTTAACTTTTTGGTAGAGTAGCAGTCTAATTTTCTCTTGGTAGTTTGGATCGGTCATTCAAGCAAACATAGTAGCTGAGTGGCAATCTCCAAGTTCAATGGACTAGCTGTGTTTCCTGGTAGAAGCCTTTATCCTCTGGAACTAGACTTCTAAGCCAGAAGAGCATGAAGTCTTGGCACCAGGAATTAAAATTTTTGCTAGTGGATCACATATTCCTCAACAGAAGACGTTCTAATGCCTTCTGCTTGGTCTTTCCCACCATAACAGTCTACAGATCAGGGGAACAATATGGGGATTCTGCTAGTTGCTGGGAATTCCTATTCCAATTATTCATTCTGGCATTCGGGAAACAACCAAGGATGAGTGAGAGGACAAACTGGACTTACTGTGAGATAGAACTAAGCTAAAATCCGACTGAGAATTTGATCTCCAAAAATCCTTACTCAGAGAGTGACAGTTTTGGTGTTTTCTGGGTGACATTAGCATTTGAATCAGTGGACTTGGTAGATGATCCTCTCCAATGTGAGTGGGCATCAGCTAATCCATGAAGGGGTCTGAACAGAACAAAAGGCAGAAGAAGGAATAATTGATGCTCTGTTTTTAGTGCCTGCTTGCTTGAGCTGTTATATCCTGCCAGCCTTCCTGGATCTTCCAGCTTGTGACTGGCATGATAAGGGACTTCCAAAGTCACAGGGCTCAATTCCTCTTAGCCAACCTTTGTTTCCTCTTTTCTTTCTTTCTTTTTTCATCCCTCTCTTTATAGCATAAATGTGTGTGTGTGTGCGTTTGAATAGTCTTGAATATGTGGCTGTATCATTTTGCATTCCCACCAGCAATTAATGAGAGCTCCTATCATTCTGTCCTTGCTAGCAATAGGTATTGTTAATACATATGTTAATTATTACTCTATACTTCTTATGTATGTATTTAATGTCCTTGATTATTCTCTTTTATGTTTATAGGACCCCCAAAAAAGTCAGAAAAATTCCTGAAATAAGAGTTTAAACAGAACACATTGGTGGCTCTTTCTGAAATAAGCTACTACAATTTTTTTCTACTTCCTTCCATAGTGACACTACTTGATTTTTAGTGCTTTTAGTATGCCGTCTTCCTTTTTGTCACTTGGGATGTTAGGTAACCATTAGTATCATCAAAAATGCATTATACAAACATATTATTTCCCAGTTATCTCCTTTATGTTTTAAATATCTGAGGAAGAGAGTGGAAAATTGCGTTTATTGCAATGCAATAAATTTAATATTAAATATTAATACTAAATAAAATATTCAGTTTATTTTTATGAATGAATATGAAATTAAGTAAATAAATAGCAAGTCCATCATTATTACATTTTTAAATGATCCAACTAACTTTTCAAAATACTTCCTTACATTTATCCTTGAAGAAGTTACGGTTTGAAGAGTGAAGTTCAATTAATGAACTTTAAGACAATAACATAGGTATTTTCCAGTACACTACAGTAAAACAGGAAAAATATAAAATTGCAAAACTAACACTAACTGAAAAATTTCAAGTTCAATGAAGAACATAAACTTTTACAAAAAAGTTGTAAACTACATATTTGCTATTTATAGAATAATATGTATATTTATTTATATGTAGTATTTATAAATAAATGAATGATTTATTTATTTGAAAGGCAGAGTCACAGAAACAGGGAGAATGGGAAAGAGATCTTCCATCCAGAATTGGGCCATTCTGAAGCCAGGAGCCAGGAGCTTCTTCCAGGTTTCCCAGGTAGGTGCAGGGACCCAAGGACCTGGGCCATCTTCTGCTACTTTCACAGGCCATTAGCAGGGGTTTGGATCAGAAGTCGAGCAGTCTGGACTTGAACGGGAGCCCATTTGATCCTCCAGCGCTGCAGGCAGTGGCTTTACCTATTACACCACAGCACCAGCCCCTGAATAATAATATCTTAATTCACAGTTAGTCCTGTTTTCTTCAAATCCTCACAATGTTGTATTTAAACCTTGTATGGTCTCTCTGTGGGAAAAATAAAATTTAAAGTAATGAACATTGAGAAACAAACATTGAGGTCTATTTTGAAGGTAGATTTATTTGTAGAGATTTAACATTTAATAACATTACTATTAATTTGTCTTTATATTTGACAAAGTACTTAATCATATTTATAACTTATTTTTCATTTAAAACATATGGACCACCCAACAAATAACTTGAAAAAAAGAACCAACTCTTTATTTTTGGTTATATCTCTGCCAATTCTACACACAATTTTGTAAAGCTAGCAAGGCTTCTGTAATTCTATTAAGCATATATTTGTGTTAAACTTCTCCATATTTAATAATGCCAAAATTCTATTGAAGCATATAATTCTTATTTATTCTCAAGGCTCAAGAACAATGGAAAATATTCAAATTTGTGTGGAAGAAAATTATTCTTTTATATGCCAAGCCTTCTTGTAATTTACAGATGTATATTTTCTTCCAACAATTAAGCAAGGCAAGGATCGTTCCCTATTTGTAAGTGAGAAAAGAGAATTCAGAGAATATCCAAACTGAAAGTGACTGCAATGAGTGAAGTTGCCCTCTTCAATCTATAATATCATAGCATCAATAAAACACATTCTAAACTTCTTCACCAGTTAGAAACATGAAAAAGTAATTTTGATATGTGAAATAATAAATGAAACATGGTCTTTGGACCAAAGTTAATGTTAGTTGAAAGACTGGGTCTTCAACTATTAGAAGTTGTATGGCCTCAGGAAAATTGTGCAATTTGGGTAGTAATAAGTGCTTTGAAGTATTTTTGAAATTTTTATCAACCCACATTAAGCATGTGACATTGTTACAATAATACTACAGTATCAACAAATGCTATCTTTTAATATATAAGAAAAATTATACCAGTTTCCATTGTAGTAATTGTTGGTCCTGTGTTATTAATTTAATTTTCTGTTAAAACACAAAGGATTTGGGGCCAGCAGTGCAGCTTTGTAGGTTAAACCTCTGCTTGCAGCACCGGCATCCCCTATCGACACCAGTTTGTGTCCTGGCTTCTTCTCTCCCCATCCAGTTCCCTGCTAATGCACCTGGGATAGCAGCAGAAGATGACTCCAGTGCTTGGGCCCCTGCACCTATGTGGGAGTCCCAGAAGAAGCTCCTGGCTTCTAGCTTCTGATTGGCACAGTTCCAGCCATTGTGGCCATTTGGGGAGTAAACCAGAGAATGGAAGACCTCTCTCTTTGTCTCTCCATCTCTGTCTGTAACTCTGCCTCTCAAAAAAAATAAATAGATCTTTAATAAAACCACAGAGGATTCATAAAAATATACATAGTTAAATTTTGTAAGTTTTATTTTTAAAGATTATTGATTTGCTTATTTGAAAGAAGGACAGAGAGAAGGAGACACACACATACACACGCACACACACCATATACACACAGAGGTCTTCCATCTGCTGGTTCACTTTTCTTTTTTTATAATATATATATATATATACATATATATATGTATATATATATGTATATATATATATATATATATATATTTGACAGGTAGAGTTATAGACAGTGAGAGAGAGAGAGACAAAGAGAAAGGTCTTCCTTCCGTTTGTTCATTCCCCAAATGGCCACTATGGCCGGCGCTGCACTGATCCGAAGCCAGGAGCCAGGTGCTTCTTCCTGGTCTCCCATGCGGGTGCAGGGGCCCAAGCACTTGGGCCATCTTCTACTGCTTTCCCAGGCCACAGCAGAGAGCTGTATTGGAAGAGGAGCCACCGGGACTAGAACCCGGTGCCCATATGAGATACTGGCGCTGCAGGCGGAGGATTAACCAAGTGAGCCATGGCTCCGGTTAGTTCACTTTTCAAAAGGCTCCAACAGTCCAGGTTGTGTCAGGCTATAGCCATGAGCCAGAAACGCCATCTGGTTCCCCCTCCGGGAGGCAGGGGACCAAACACTTGGGCCATTTTCCATTGCCTTCCCAAGAACATTATCAGGAGGCTAATAAGAAGCAGAGTAGTCAGGACTTGAAACAGCATATGCTATCGGATGCCTGTGTCACAAGCCCAGTTCTATATTTACCCAGAAGTTAATGCAAGGGATCCATTCTCTGAGGATAATCATATTCCCTATTCTTTTTTCCCTCCATGCTTTATTTGTTTGAAGCCAGAAGTAGAGAAACTGATGAATTAATTGTGCTGGTTCACTCATTAAATTTGTTAATTTTGCCTATCAGCCATTTTATGCAGTGTACTTTTAGATGACTTATTTTTAATTTTTTAAAAGAAAACCCTCACTAGAAGATGGAGAAATGTATTTTTCTTCCCAACCTCCTTACTTTATGAAAATATAAAATGAAGCCCAGAAAATAATGACACACGAATAAATATTGTCCAAAAGCATAGAGGATCAAGGCTAGGATGTCCTGACATCCAGGGGATGTCTTGTTAGCTAAGTCCAAATTTATAATATAGTTACCAGATGAGATTGAATGTAAAATAAGTTGTCTTTCCTGCTTAGTCTCAATAAACCTTTATTATAATAATAGAAAACCCTGAAATTTAAATTTATCTATGTTAACAGCCCCTCTTAGACATTTTAAGTCCTCTAAAAATGTAACCTAGAGAGTAATCACAAAGATAACATTAATAATATCAGATGCTCATCTGTTACACTAGAAATTGTTCTTCAATGGAACACAGTCAAAAGTATATAGAACTGCAATCGAGAATTAGCTCACGCGGGTTCTTCTATTGACGGATACCAGAACATCCAAGGCCATCAATGTTAGTAGGGCCTTTTTGTGGGTTTGGTAAGATACACTAAACAGCAGAGAAAGACTCAAAGATGGGGTTCTTTTACAGGCAGTTCTACATTCCTTTTGTGTTGGCTGTAGTGAATTAGAAAAGCGGTTCCTGGAAAGAACCTTAGACAGCTTCCTGGACGCCACCTCCAGAGAGTTTAGTTCTTTAGAACTAAGATTTGTCATGGGATTTGCACATTGAACAAACTCCTAAAAGATGCAAGTCAATGACCGTACTTGAGTGGTAGTGAATTAGAACATGGACGTCAAACTCCAGAGATGTGGTTCTCAACTCTGGCCGCACATTAGAATCACCTGCAGAACTAAAAACATGTCCTGAGTCTTCTTCCTCAGAGAGTCACAATTTCATTGCTCCTGATGGGGTAGAGGAAATCAATACTTTTTGAATTTCCCTCATGATTATCCTGTGCATCAAATTTCCCAACTAGTGGATAGGACAACACTGGAAGGGCAATGCAGGCAATGTCAATGACTGAGGATGGCTCTGTCTGGATGAGGCCAACTGCGGAGTGTTAAGGTCAACAAGCCACTTTCACCCTGACCCAGCTGGTAGCTGCTGAGGGTAGGTAGACCACAGTGCTGGTCTTCAGCCTTGTTTTGAAAGAAGATTGGAATCTTGTATTTCAGAAATTTCTAAATGTTGATATCTGTTTCAAGTATGTCTTTTTTTTAAATATAGGGAAAAACATAAAATATTTAGGGCCAAACATAGTCCACAAAGCACAATTTGTAAATTTTTGCTTTGGAAAATGTCTAAGCAAATGGTCCATTTGTTGTAATTACTGTGCTAAGTCGCTGTGGGCCTTTTCATGCAGAATGGCAGAGATCACCAGAAAACATATTTGAGATCAAACTACATTGAGAGAATGATCTTTTCTACAACTGTAGATGAAACTTACATGAAAGTGGCTTGGAAATTTTAAATACAAGTAACTACCTAAGTAGAGGATTTATTATTTTAAAACAGCAATGTCCAAAATTTGAAAAGAAAAATTCTTGGGGCTGGCATTGTGGTACATTGTGTTGGGTCACCACCTCGTCCCTGGCATAATAAATGGGAAATTATTGGAGCTCCAGCTGCTATATTTCTGATCCAACTCCCTGCTAGTGCACCTAGGCTAAGCCCAAATTCATGGGCCCTTGTCAATCATATGGAGACCCAGATAGAGTTCCACCTGTCTTCAATTTGGCATAGTTCGGGCAGTGTGGCCCTCTGGAGGGATAGCCAGAGGATGGGAGGTCTCTATCTCTATCTCTATATCTATCTCTATCTCTATTTCTATATCTATATATCTCTGCTCTGTCTCTCTCTCTCTTTCTATTTCTATTTCTATCTCTATCTTTATGTAACCCTGCCTTTTAAAGAAACAAATAAATCTTTTATAAAAGAAAATAAAAAAATTCTTTAAAGGGGAATTTATTGCCTTAATGAGTTGGGTTAAATCTCTCAATGTCTTATTTACATTTATTATCTAGTCAAAATTTTAGATGTGCTTTAACTGTAGAAAACTTCCTGTCCCGCAGCTAATCATTCCACAGATTACTGTGCCCTAAAATACTACATATTTTATAGCTATAAAAATTTCATGCTGTGTGTGTTTAAAACCAAATTTGCAGTGCTATAAATGATGATAACTCAACTAAAATATTATTAAAATTAAATATGTAAAGTTAAACAGAACTCTAAACAAAACATTTTGTTTATACTGTTAGAGCATCTGTTAGTCTAACAGACCCTTCTGTGTAATTATTGATGAGGTCTATATTACAGTTCTCTTACCACTAAATTAACCAAATTAAAAAAAAATACAGCAAATCTGTAATTGAAATATGTTTCAGAACTTTCAAGCACATGTGATGCAGAATGAATATATCATTCAAATATAAAGCATGCAAATGAAGATGATTCAGGAGTCATTGGTACCACAGTAAATGCATCAAAATACCTTTCTGTTCATACCCAGCGTCATATTATGATTCCAACGCTGCAGGTGATATTAAGACTCAAATATTTCTGAGGTGGAAGAGCTCAGAAATTGCTTTACATAACATTACCTCACATTTCATACTAACTGCCTTCCTACAATTCCCCTGGGTTTTAAAGGCTGCACAGACACTCAGTTTTTTCAGTCATCAGTCACATGACCCTGACTGCCTGTTACCCATACTTCTACATTCTCAAAATGCAACTCAGAGAAAGAGGAAAGCTATAACTGCCAAAACTGACTTACAACAGGGGTCAAAATGTCAGTCGCCCATAGGGGACAGGAAGGTGACAAAAATGAAGCAAGCAGGCTAGAAACACACGCCTGGTCTGCAGGTAGAGCAGTTCTTCAAATATAGACTGATGGCTGTCATGAATGATTGTAGATACTGTGCCGAGTATCAGATTGTTCAATGAAAGCCAGAAATATGGACTCTTGGGACAATAGTTTTATTTCTAAATGTTTCTGATCTATTGGAATTGGACACCGTGTAAGCCAAAGTGTTTATGAGCAACATCAACGTCTGGCATGACAGCTAGGAAAGCTGAGATAAGATTCTGTGGTGACGGTTGCTCAGAAAACACATTAGAAGAGTATTACACAAGTGCCTTTCTGAGCAGAAACAAGCTTATTCCTAAAAAGATACCACCAAGAGACAAATTAAATACAAATATGTCAAGAGCTGAGATCTGAAAATGACGAACTTTCAAATCATTCACTCATGCATTCAGCAAATATCTACCATTCTCTATTTTAGGTGCTGGGAATAGGTGTTAAAAATATAGTCCTTTCCTGTGGAGATTGTACCACAGTGAGGACATAGTCAAGTGGATAAACACAGAATATGCATTAAAAATAAATGACAGGCGGCCAGCGCCGCGGCTCAATAGGCTAATCCTCCACCTTGCGGCGCCGGCACACCGGGTTCTAGTCCCGGTCGGGGCACCGATCCTGTCCCGGTTGCCCCTCTTCCAGGCCAGCTCTCTGCTGTGGCCAGGGAGTGCAGTGGAGGATGACCCAAGTGCTTGGGCCCTGCACCCCATGGGAGACCAGGATAAGCACCTGGCTCCTGCCATTGGATCAGCGCTGTGCGCCGGCTGCAGCGTGCCTACCGCGGCAGCCATTGGAGGGTGAACCAACAGCAAAAACGAAGATCTTTCTGTCTGTCTCTCTCACTGTCCACTTTGCCTGTCAAAAAAAATAAAAATAAATAAATAAATAAATAAATAAATAAATAAATGACAGGGGCCAGCATGTGGCATAGCGGATGAGATGGCCAACTGCAGCGCCGGCATCCCATATTAGTGCTGGTTCAAGACATGGCTGCTCTACTTCCAATCCTGCTCTCTGCTGTGGCCTGGGAAGGCGGTGGAGGATAACCCAAGTCCTTGGGCCCCTGCACCTGCATAGGAGACCCAGGGGAGGTTCCTGGCTCCTGGCTTTGGATTGGCACAGCTCTGGCCATTATAGCCACCTGGGAGTGAACCAGTGGATGGAAGACCTCTCGCTGCCTCTGCCTCTGTGTAACTCTTTCAAATAAATCAATGAATCTTTTTTAAAAAATCCACATAAATGACGATGTAGTAAGAACAAGAAATACTCAGTTACATAAATTGTAGGATTGGGGTGGGCATTTGGTTTTGAGGCTATAGTGTCACTTCAAGTGCCCATGTCCCATATTGGAGTGCCACAGTTCAAATCCCAGCTTCACTCTTGATTCCAGCTTCTTACTAAAGCACACCCTGGGAAGCAGTGGAGATGGCACAAGTAGTTGGGTTCTTGCCACGAATATGCGGAACCCAAATTTAGCTTCTGGCTCCTGATTGCAGCCTGGTCCAGCTCTAGGTGTTGCAGACATTTGAGGAAAGAACCAGCAGGTAAAATCTTGATCTCCCCCACCCCTATTCTTTTTCTCTGTTTTTCAAACAAATTAAAGAAATAAGTAATTCAAAATAAATAAATGGCAGGATAGTTTCATAGTCAGGTTTATCAAAAAGAATGTTACTTATTTCTCCTTCCAACCACTCTGTAAAGAAGTAGAGAGTAAATACAGCTTTGCTTGTTTTAGCTTGTTTGCTTCATACGTTTAAGAAAAGCCTGAAGGAAAAACCCCAAACAATATGGCTTACATGCACAGTGTGCTTATTCCTGGATTTGTGCATATCTTTCTGGCTTATCTAATTTGACATTGTTTTTGAGCAATTTTACAATCTGTTAATTGTGGATAAATAATAACAATGCAAAATTATTATTTTCCACAAAGAAGAAAATAATTTTGTGTAGTGGAAATTCAGTTGATTATCTTCTCCCCAAGAACAAATAATTTTTATTCCATTTATAAATTCATGATTCCATATAAATTTGTGTTTCTTGAAGTTTTCTTTTGAACTGCTTGTTACATCTTAATGGGTCTTTTTTTTTCATAAGTTGAATACACTCCTTTTTTATTTTTCTTTTAAAATTTATTTTATTTATTTGAAAGACAGAGTTACAAAGAGAGTTAGAGCCAGAGAGAGAGAGAGAGAGAAAGAGAGAGAGAGAGAGAAAGAGAGGTCTTACATCCACTGGTTCAGACCTCAGATGACTGCAAAGGCCAGAGCTGATCTGATTCGAAACCAGGAACTTTCTTTGGGTCTCCCATGTGGGCACAGGGGTCCAAGGTCTTGGACTATCCTCCACTGCCTTCCCAGGTCACAACAGAGAGATGGATTGGAAGTGGAGTAGCTTGGAAATGAACCGGCACCCATATGGGATGCCAGCACAGCAGGCTGGAGATATAACCTGCTGCGACACAGCACAGTCCCTGAATACACTCTGTTGTATATGTTTGCTTCTGTAGCTCTACGACAGTTATGATTTCCTCATTCTTGGAAAAATTATCCATTAATCACTGCACGTTGTGGGTGCTCACTTTATCAGTACGGAAAAAGCTGCATGGTCAATTTTTTTTTTATTTTGTTGAGGTCTATTGCAATTTCTTTTTAGGTTCATTTGATGAAATGTTTTCACTTCTTATAACAATAGTCTAATCATTATAAACAAAATGTGTGCAATACCTGAAAATTAAGAATTTGAATTCCAGTATCCATTCCCAACAGGTGATAACTTGTTTTCCCCTCTTGAAAGATGGGATCCAATCTCCCCTGTATCTAATTTGATAATTTGTGCAATTGCTGATTAGTGTACCATCACTTATTGAGAAGATTTCTAAATAAAACAAACACAGATCAAAGTAATGTGAATAGTGAGAGATTGGGGTATTATTAGTATCTTATGTATTGGCCTTTGTGGCTGCCATTAGGCAGCATTGACTGGGCTTTCAATTAACAATAACTTTAGATTTTTCTGAACTTTGTAAAATGAAGAAATAATTGAATAAAGAAGAGAAGCTTCTCAAAATTACCTGGCAGTACAAAATAGTGTTATTAAAGAACAAATATTTAGTTTCGCATTCATACAAGGCTGGGTTCAACTTACAGAGCACATACTTTACTCAGGCTTGTTGATGAAGAAATACATACATTAAATGGAAATAAATGACTTTCAAATTTTCTAGAGGGCTTAACAGGCTTTAAGTTGAATGGGGAGATTGATTTCTCCAATCCACACCATATAACCAGGGATCAAAGGGAGCTGATGATCTTGACAACATCAGGAAGCTCCCTGCCCAGTAAGGAAACCTCAGCTACAATGGCTACCCTCATAGCGGCAAACGTGTGCCAAATCCCAAGCAGCCACTTGATCATTTCAGGTTGTCTTCAAATCTACCAGGGATGATATATATTTTGATTTTTCCATCTTGTGGTACAGGAAATCTACACTAGAAGGAGATACTAGAATGAATGTCACATGAGTTAACGTAGTTCTACAGTGCTTCTTTCCATCCAAATTATTGACTCAGAAGGTTGCTCTTTCCAGCTCCTCTAATGATTCAAATGATCTGCAAAGCAAAACAAATTTCTAAGGCTAAGCATGATGGGAATTGAATGATGACCATCCTTATGCTCCACTGACCCCTGGTTTTTTTTAAAACTCCAATTTTTGTTTATATTGTAAGGTTTATACAGCACATTTTCATTATGAGTAAAGCTTTTTAAAAATGCATGTGTGGAACTTGGTAAGAAAACACTATCCTTTTGTTGACTGAATTTACTTGGGTTTCTCTCTCTCTCTCTCTCTCTCTCTCTCTCTCTCTGTGCGCCTTCTATTTCACTGGTATTTTTCTATTCTTTCAGTATCATGATCTTCATTCTTATAGCATATTGTAAGTCTTGAAGTTGGCTAGTATTTGTTCTCCAAACTTGAAGAAGACTTCTTCAGTATTTATTGCCTGTTCTTGAATTTTTGTTGTTATATAAACTTTAGAAGAAGTTGATTAAAATAATCAAAACAAATGTGATTTTTACACCACTCTGGCCTCAGAATCAGCCCTTAAGGCATTCGTATCTGGCTGAAGAGCCCATGAGAGTATTGTAGGCATGGAAAGCCAATACACTCTGGGAAAAAAAAAAAAAGACCTATATGAAAGATCTCTGCAAGTGAGATCCCAGTGGAAAGAACGGGGCCATCAAAGAAGGAGGTACCTTTCTCTGAAGGGAGGAGAGAACTTCCACTTTGACTATGACCTTGTCTAAATAAAATTGGAGTTGGCGACTCAAGAGGCTTCCATAGCCTTGGCAACTCATGACAAGAGCCTAGGGTGATTACTGACGCCATAAACAAGAGTGTCAATTTGCTATGTTAACAACAGGAGTCACTGTGTGCTTACTCCTCATGTGGGATCTCTGTCCTTAATGTGTAGTACAATGTGAATTAACGTTATAACTAGTACTGAAACAGTATTTTACACTTTGTGTTTCTGTATGGGTGCAAACTGTTGAAATCTTTACTTATTATACTAAATTGATCTTCTGTATATAAAGATAATTGAAAATGAATCTTGATGTGAATGGAATGGGAGAGGGAGTGGGAGATGGGAGGGTTGTGAGCGGGAGGAAGTTATGGGGGGTAAAAAGCCATTGTAATCCATAAACTGTACTTTGGAAATTTATATTTATTAAATAAAACTTAACAAAATAAGAGGAAGATTGGACACAAAACTGTATACAGTTACAGCAAAACAATCTATAGGCATAAAGCAAAGGCATTAGTAAAAGTGATATATTAATGTAATCACTTGGCAATGTAATGATGGACTGTATTCATTTATACTTTTCATATTTTCTAAATCTCAAATATATTCACCTAAATATATTCACCCATGTTTACTTTAAACAAACAAATAGCACTATTATAATAATGCTTTACTGTATATGGATAATGGAGTGATATATTTTACATAGCTATACAGTCTTCAAAATTTGTGTAGCTCCCTGAGTTACACTCAGTGGAAATCAGATGCTGTATGTGTGTACTGCCATGTTTATTATTTTAATAAACTTTATGTAGTTCATTGTAAAAAAAGTGATTTTTATTTTAATTTCTTTTTTTTTTTTTTCTGACAGGCGGAGTTAGACAATGAGAGACAGAGAGACAGGGAGAAAGGTCTTTCTTTTTCCGTTGGTTCACCCCTCCAAGTGGCCGCTATGGCTGGCACTTGCAGCTGTCGTGCTGCGCCAATCCGAAGCCAGGAGCCGAGTGCTTCTCCTGGTCTCCCATGCAGGTGCAGGGCCCAAGGACCTGGGGCATCCTCCACTGCCTTCCCGGGCCACAGCAGAAAGCTGGAAGAGGAGCAACCAGGACAGAATCCTGCGCCCCAACCAGGACTAGAACCCTGGGTGCCAGCACCACAGGCGGAGGATTAGCCTAGTGAGTTGTGGCGCAGGCCTATTTTGATTTCTTTAACCTATAGATCAAAATTCAGAAATTTGATATTTCAACAATATTGAGACTTCCTATCCAGAAATTTTTCCTCATGTAGATATTGCATATTTTTGTTAGATTTATAATGAAATATTACATTTGGAGCCATATTAGTGGGATTATCTTATTTTATCCAAATTATATTATATATCATATAAACATACGTGTATATGTATATATATGTATATGTGTATATATATGTGTATATATATATATGTGTATATATATATATCAAGGAAGTTTTAGCCTGAGCTATTAGGCAAGAAAAAGAAATTAAAGGGATACAAATTGGGAAGGAAGAACTCAAACTATCCCTCTTTGCAGATGATATGATTCTGTATTTAGGGGACCCAAAGAACTCTACTAAGAGACTATTAGAACTCATAGAAGAGTTTGCCAAAGTAGCAGGATATAAAATCAATGCACAAAAATCAACAGCCTTTGTATACACAGGCAATGCCACAGCTGAGGAAGAACTTCTAAGATAATCCCATTCACAATAGCTACAAAAACAATCAAATACCTTGGAATAAATTTAACCAAGGACGTTAAAGATCTCTACAATGAAAATTACAAAACCTTAAAGAAAGAAATAGAAGAGGATACCACAAAATGGAGAAATCTTCCATGCTCATGGATTGGAAGAATCAATATCATCAAAATGTCCATTCTCCCAAAAGCAATTTATACATTCAATGCAATACCAATCAAGATACTGAAGACATTTTTCTCAGATCTGGAAAAAATGATGCTGCTGAAATTCATAAGGAGACACGGGAGACCTCGAATAGCCAAAGCAATCTTGTACAACAACAACAAAAAAAAAGCCGGAGGCATCACAATACCGGATTTCAGGACATACTACAGGGCAGTTGTTATCAAAACAGCATGGTACTGGTACAGAAACAGATGGATAGACCAATGGAACAGAATACAAACACCAGAAATCAATCCAAACATCTACAGCCAACTTATATTTGATCAAAGATCCAAAACCAATCCCTGGAATAAGGATAGTCTATTCAATAAATGTTGCTGGGAAAATTGGATTTCCACGTGCAGAAGCTTGAAGCAAGACCCATACTTTTCACCTTACACAAAAATTCACTCAACATGGATTAAAGCCTTAGATCTACGACCTGAAACCATCAAATTATTAGAGAGCATTGGAGAAACCCTGCAAGATATAGGTACAGGCAAAGACTTCTTGGAAAAGACCCCACAAGCACAGGCAGTCAAAACCAAAATTACCATTTGGGGATTGCATCAAATTGAGAAGTTTCTGTACTTCAAAAGAAACAGGAAAGTGAAGAGGCAACCGACAGAATGGGAAAAAATATTTGCAAACTGTGCTACATTCATATTTTCTGCTCATACCTAACTGAATGGTTTGATTTTTTGGTGCTATTGTTGAGTATTTTGTACTTTTTAAACATCCTGGATATTAGTCATTGGTCAGATATATAGTTTCTAAACATTATTTCCCATTCTTTGCTCATCACTTCACTCTGTCAGTTCCTTTGTTGTGCAGATTTTTTTTTTTAGTTTGTTAAAATCTCATTTGTTTAGTTTGGGTTTTACTACCTGTGCTTTGGGAGTTTTATAAAAAAAAAAAAACAACAATTTTGCCTACATTAATGTTTTGAAGTATTTGTTCTGTTTTTTTCTGGCAAAAAACAGAGCAAAATTGCAAAGATAGCAATATAATCATTCTCATGTTGGTTTATAACCTTAAATATGGGATTCTCAGAAATTATTTCAAATGTAGATTTCATGCATTTTTACATGAAAACTTCAAAATACTAATTCTTTCTAAGTTGTTGTGAAATATATTACTCAATGTCTATTTTAACTCATGTTAGTATAGTCATCATTCCTCTCTTTGTTATCATTTGTCAGGAATATCTTTTAATTTTAAACTATGTGTGATCTTAAATTTAAGATGAGTAGAGGGAGTAGAGTCAGATCTTGATTTTCAAAACCATTTACCCTAGCTATGAGTTTGCATTAAGAAATTAAATGCATTAATATTTGAAGTAATTGCTGATAGAAAAGAAATTGCTATTATGTTTTTGAGGTTGTTTTCTGTATGTTTTAAAGCTGTTTTTGTCCTTACTTTCCTCTTACTGTCTTGTTTTATGTGACTTTTTTTTTCTTTTGGGTGATGTGCTTTGATTTTATTTTCATTTCCTTTTGAGCATACTCTATAAATACTTTATTCTTGGTAGTGATTATAATTAAACCATCTTAACATTAAAGAATTATAGTTTTAAACCAATAAGAATGTCAATAATATGTAAAAACTTAACTCCTTCATATAAAGCCTCATTCTCACACTTTATATTACTGATGCTACAAATTACATTTTGAATTGGAAACTCATTAATATAGGCACATAATTTTAAATGTTCGCCTTTAAGTTATTTGCACCAAAATTATGATAGCACAGGCTATATTTATCTTCATCAGAGAACATTTTAAGATCATGTTGCTTGATTTTACTCTCTACCATTCAGTTTGAAGAAATCCACTCAGCAGATATAATTGTATAACAGATATAATTGTGAAGATCAATTTACTTAAGGAAAACCTTTTTATCTTCTCTTTTGAAGGACAGTTTGCCAAGTACAATACTCATGGTTGATAGGATTTTTCCTTTGGTTTCCAAACCATATTTGTTAAAATAAATGTGTAAGGCCATCACAAAACACATCAAACACTGGAGTTAGAGGAAAGGTTTTTGTTCTTCAGTTTGTTAATGTGATGCATTACATTGATATATTTGCAAATATTGAACCATCCTTACATGTCAAGGATAAATCCCACTTGGTCCAGGTGGATGATCTTTCTGATGTGTTGTTGTATTTGATTAGCTAATATTTTGTTGATCTTTTGCAACTACATTCATCAGATGTATTGGTCTTTAGTTCTCTTTCTCTGTTGCATCTTTTTCAGGTTTAGGTATTAAGGTGACTCAGGCTTCATGGAAGGAGTTTGGGAGGATTCCCATCCTTTCATTTGTTTTGAATAGCTTGTGAAAAACTGGAATTAGTTATTCTTTAAATGTCTGGTAGGATTCAGCAGTGAAGCCATCTGATCTTGGGCTTTTCTTTGTTGGGAGGGTCTTTATTGCTGATTCATTTTCTAACTTGGTTATTGGTCTGTTTAGTTTTTCTATATCTTCATGACTCTATTTTGGAAGATTTTGTGTTTTTAGGAATCTATACATTTCTTCTGGATTTCCCAATTTGTTAGCATACAGCTATTTTTATTAATTTGGCCTTACCACAGTGAATGCAACTGATCTCATCTGATCTTGAAAGGTAAGCAGGGTTGGACCTGGTTAGTGCTTGGCTGGGAGACATACTTTTGATTTACCTTATAATCCCAAGCTTAACCTTCCACTAAATAAAGAATTCAATGACGCATAAGTAGAAAAACCACTATTCCTCAAGAGTATAGACAAGGGCTGCAAACAATAATCAAATCTCAAAATGTCAATTTGCTCATATACATTACCTTTTTTTTGCATAGTATATTAGCTACCACAAATCAGAGAAAACATACAGTGTTTGTCTTTTTGGGACTGGCTCATTTCACTAACCACAATGGTGTCTAGTTGCATACATTTAGTTGTGAAAGGCAATATACACCTCAATTTCCTTATCTAGTCATAAGTTGATGGAATTTTTTTCTAATATTACTTAAGAAATTATACTTAAATTTTGGAAAATGGTGGGAGAAAATGCAATTTCAGTGTTCCATCTTGAAACTAAAATTCACATTAGTAGAAATCAACAATATTTTAAAGAGTGTATAGTATACATAGCATTTTCATATATAGAAATTTAGAAAAAAAGATAGGATTACATAACTACATCAGGATTGAAAATGTTTAAAAAATTTAAACTATGATTTATAACATGTAAAAAAATCAATGTGTAGAAGAGATAAAGAAGCTTCCTTTAGAGTTTCAAAATATTTGTCAATATTTGAGCAAATGTACAGCTGGAGTGACATATTAGCAATGCTTAGGAGGAAATACTAATAGTTATATTTGCTATAATGTTGTATGATGTTTTCTGAAAGAAAATAAGGGCGTTATAGATTCATTTTTGGAAGTTGATAGCTTTTTTTAAAGAGGGCATACACTGATGAAAGACATAGATACCATCTTTTATGTTGGCAAGAATACATCCAGGGTCTTTCATTCACTTGTGAGACATGTATTTTAACGTTAAACATAACATAATACAGAACATCTTTTTACATGTTTCTCTCAGAATTGACTTGTGTTTTAAGGTGAACTAGGCTGTACAGGAAATCTTTATTGAATGAATTTTTGAGTTATTTGTGTTAAGTATTTATTTATTTTAAAGGCGAAATGATAGAAAAAGAAGGAGAAACAGAGAGAGAGAGAGAGAGAGAGAGAGAGAGAGAGATCTTCCATCCACTGGTTCAAGTAACAACTGACTGCAACAGTTAGGACTGGGCCAAATCAGGGGCAGGAACCAGGAATACTATCCATATCTCCTGTGTTGTTGTTAGGATGCCAAGTACTTAAGTACCATCTGCTGCCTCCTAAGCTCATTAGCTGTAAGCTGGGTCAGAAGCAGAAGCAGGACTCAACTTCATGTTCTCCAATTTGAGATAGAAGCACCCCAACTGTGCCTAACTCACTGTGTGGCCATGCCAGTTCATGAGTGACTTCTTAAGAGTTGAATGTAGAAAGGGATGAAGAAGAATAAGGAATCTAGAATCCATTTGATGGAACTGAAATATGAAAGGCAAAGCTTATGTTAAATGAAGGAAACATGAATTAGCTTTCTTGTAATGTGCAAATCATTGGAGGTTTAATGATGTTGAAGACATTACTAAATTGAAGTTCATATTGAATTTGACATTTTCTCCCTGGAAAGTGCTAACTGATTTTATTTACCATCATAAGAATGAAGTAGACAGAATAGAATAGCATGCAATACTCTCATCATCTGCTCTATGAAAACAGAGTCTAGGAAGACATTCAGGAAAATCGGAAAAGGTAATGCTAAAATTGCAGAGATGGGGAAGTGATGTTTTTTGATGAAAAATCAAAAAAGTTATATAAAATATAAGTAGAATATAAAAAAAATTTATTACCAAAATTTAGAATCACGAAACCGATTCTGAGAATACCACTTCTCAATTTGAAGGACAACATATGTCATATTGGCAGCTTTTAAATATATTTATAAAATTTTCCGTCTACATTTAAGTTACGTTAACTAAATTAAAATCAACAGTGCCTAGATTAGAATTGATTTTGTTTCATTTTAATTCATTTTTTCTAATTAGATCCCAGTTACTGGTTATATTGACATACATTTTACTCTTGAATTGAGATGTCTTAAAGCTCTCACATGAGATACATAAAATATGTGTTTTATGCATTTACAAATACAATGATTCTGTGAAAATTTAAAATGTATTTTCATTTCTAGGAAATCTGGAGAAAGACTACTTCAATCTTGTAGAGTTAGATACGAAAGGGACCCAGAGAGGGATGTTTCTGTATATGTGTGCACATTTTTTTTCTCCTATCAGTAGTTACCAAGCATCACTTTGATTCCTTCTTTTTCATGTTGAAACACAGCTCAAAGCACCAAACCCATTCTCCAGTGATTGGGACAAAAGTAGGTTAGTAAAGTGGGTTGCTAGGAGACCAATGTCAGCGTCATCTATGACCTTGTGAAATATAAAAAATAAGTATAGATTTATCGAGCTCAGTGGCACATTGTCTAAGTCCTTTGCTCTGGTTGTGTTATTTCATTTCTATCCATTTCACTGTTTTCCTCTTTCTATTTTCTCTGCTTTTCTCCTACACAAATGTGAACACATAAGGCTGCACAACTCCTTTACTTGATACCTCCTAATTCCTTCAAGTGATTACTTTGCTACATTTAACCATACCATTGTGTCTTTGCTAACAAGGCACTCTAACAGCAGTGTCAGCAAAACCTGATGCTTTTAAAAGGCTGATTCTTCATACTATAGCTGTAAGAAATATAGAAATCAGTTCTACTGGGAACAACATTATGAAAAATGTATAAACATCACAAAGTAATTTTGCTGTCACATTCAAAATGTTTTCTCAAAGTTGCATCCACAGTTTTCACTCTCGAGGTGGCTTAGGTTAAATAATTTTTTTGCAGGAGGGATCTCTAACATTTTTGTCATCTTCTTGGTGCATCTTTTTTGATATTGTTTACAATATCAAGTGTATTGAGAAAACAGCACAGAGAAAGGTAACTTGAAAAACATCCTCACATTCCAAAACATTTTTCTTTCATTTTTTTATTGATTTACTTAGTTTCAGAAAGATTATGAATTAGACTGCAAATAAATGATTGAAGTGTATGTGGTGTGTGTGTGTGTGTGTGTGAGAGAGAGAGAGAGAGAGAGAAAGAGGGAGAGAGAGAGATGGGGTGGGATGCTTTTTTCCACAGGATGGAATCTTCAGTCAAGGTGCATGAGAACGCAACCTCCAGCCCACCAGTAACAAAAAAGTTCTACGTTTAGATTCACTTTTGTCTTTGTTCTGTTTAATTGTAAACATCTGAAATAGAGGTGAATATACAAAAATGTCTCATCAGTGAAAATATTTGGACTTTGGATATTTTAATATTCCAATTAAACTAAATTGATGTTTATTTTCCAAATTAATTGAAGATTATTATCAAAATGGAACTAGGTTACTTAAATGAAATGTAGAGCTTTCTGCCAGAGAGGAAATTTGTAATTACACAAAGAGAATTTTGTGCCAAACTTAGTATCTAAAATAGTCCTGATAATGAATACCAGATAATAAATTTTCTTTTGTCTGCTTTAAATATACCTTACAATGATCAATGTCAATAAAACATAAAAGAGTTACTGAAGGTTTTTTAGTCATATTTATTGAACTTCCAGGAATTTTTTTATTTGAAAAGTTTTAAAGATGTTCACAGTAAATAAACTTTCATTCTAACAATATATAAACTAGTCTCTTTTCTCTGCGTTTAAGCAATCAATGATGTTACAGCCATATCGTTTAGGAAAAACAAGCTATACTATTCTACATTAAAATACAGTGTTTTCTATGAATTTGGCAAGAGATGTTTGGAGACTTATGGAAAAAATGGATACTTCAAGTCAAAATGGTGCATTCTGAGTGCTAAATGTGACTGTATATGGTATATGTTAAAATTAGAATGAACACAGTAAGGAAAAATTTACTTGAGACTCTTGGAATTATTTTAAGTGTAATTGAGTGTAAGTAAAACATGAATCAGAAAAGGTTCTTGAAGACCACTATAAAACTTTAAGGGAACAATTTCTAGGCAAATAACAAATATATGATCAAACACTCAGGTAAATAAGACAGAATGTGAGAAAGAGTGAAACTCAGGCCTGTGCAAAGCGTCTGTGGCAAAGCTTTGGCCAAATATATATATATTTTTTTTAAGAAACACCATTTTTTATTTTTACACTTTTTTTTTTTTAAAGAAAAACATGTTTGACCTCAGAAAGAACAAGAAAGACACTGATAGAGATATTCCACCCCCTGGTTCAGTTTTCTAATGCCCACAATACTTGAGAGTAGGTCTGGCCAAAGGCAGGAACTGGGAACTCCATCTGGGTCTCCACTGTGGGGAGTAGGGATCCAAGCATTTGAGCCAACCTCATGCCAACTTTCACCGTGCGCAATAACAGGAAACTGGAACCAAGAGTGGAGCTTGGACTGGAACCCAAAAACTGATATGGGATCTAAAGCAATATCTTCATTGTTCTGCCGAACTCCCAACTTCCAAATAATCTTACTACCTCTGAGAAAATGTATGTTTCCCATACTTTCATGAGTCACTGTTGAAGGCTATACTCATTTTACTTGACATGAAATAAATATAATATAAAAGTCAATGCTATATGAAATAAATATAAGTTTTATCTTCATGAGAAATAAAGTGATACTCTATTTGATATTTCCCTTATTTGTTAACTGAAGAAACTATTGAATATTTATCATCTGGTAAACCCTTTTGCATCTGACTTTTGAGTCTAATGGGATACATAGGTATGCAAAAAATAACTACAACACAAAGTAACAAAAAGGTGCTAACAAATGTAGGAAAGACTGCTGTGGCAGCAGGGTGGATTTGCTTATAATTGGCATATACATTATTACTATAGTGGCCTCATGGCATGTGTGAGATATTCCAGAGGAACTAATATGGTACTTGGGATTTTGCACATTGTAAAACGCTGCAAATGGTGATTGGTTCTAGTGACTAGTTCATTCTCTCAAGAGAAACTTGAGAAAATGATCCTAGAGGAACTATATGTTAAAATTCATGTCTGCACCAAAAATCTTTCTGTTCCCTACAGTTTGCCCCCATAAGTCATTTATGAAACTTTAACATGACTAGAAGAGTTAAAAATAGGTCTTGTATTCTATTGCTGGGCGTATTTCAGATCAGGGTACTGACACACAAAATCAATCAGAGACAATATTAGCAAAAAAGCCACTGATGGGAAGTTATATCAGCAGAAGCTCTCATAGTAACTTAGAATAACAAAATTACCCTGTTCACCCTAAATACATGCAGATGATTTCCATATTGATTCAGTGATTCTAAAAGAAATCAAAGAATATGCAAAACATAAAACATGTCTGTTATATTTCAGATTTTATCTCTCTAGGCTAATAAGCAAGCTAAACTAAGAGTAAGTAAATAATGACAATATCACTCTTATTTTTCTTGAAATTTAGGAAGAATTTTTTGGGAAAAGTACTATGTTGTCATAAGTCCATAGAACTAAATGGGGAATTTTTTCTTTGCTAAGTATGCTGTCTGTGGCAACTAATCATTCAACTATCATTCTGATATAAGATATGAGTATGAAACATCATACAAGTTTTTTCATGATATTGTTTTCTCTGTGAAAAAATATTTATAAAAGAAAATCTAAGAGTAATAACTTTCCCCATTCATTCCTTCATACTCACAGGTGCAGCCTTTGAGAAACATTGAGTACAAGGAGAAGAAAGGTATGTTGTTAATGTATTCTCCCAGCAGCCTCTGTTTTTTACTTCCCAATTATCAGAATTTTTAAATTTCTTTGGAAAGCCATAAAAAACTACAGGATCAATAAGGTGAATATTTAAAATGAAACTTCAGAATTTTTCTGGCAAAGTAACAGAGGGGTTTTGTAAAAGTGTAAAGCCTAAAATTATTAGCTCATGGACTTTTCTAAATCATAACCTAATGTTCAGAGAACGGAGGTAGGATGTTAGCCTAAGCAGGCTTAAGTAAGTGGAAAACCACACTTCAAGGAAATGAAAGGAGATGACCAGTGTAAGCAGGGAATATCTCCCAATTTTGTAGAGTTTTTTCCTTGCCAAATTAGCAGATCCATGGTTAGTATCTCCCAAGATTTCCTGATCAGTCTCTAGGTGTCTCAACACTTCAAAAGGCTGACATTCCTGCAATCTCAGAGCTAACATGGGTCTTGTGTATAACTGAAGCATTTAGGGCTGCCTTTGAGCTTTCAGGGAAAGTATACCAGATACAGGCGAGATGTGGAGTAACCCCAGTGGTCTGGTTAATAAAACGAAGGACATTGCCGAAAGTTATATATTGGAGACCTTGAAAGCACTGTAAAACATTACATTACAAATAACAGCCATTTTAGCTTTAGAATTGCAGGAATAAGTGACCCTGGAAAGCTTAAGAAACTAAACAACAAAAAGAAAAAAAAAAAACAGAGTAACAAGCAGAAATTCACAGGGGCCTCTTTGGGTGCCCTATTGATCCTGTTAATTCAACAAGAGATAATTGCAGAAAGTTACTGGACACATTTAAAACTCCCTAAAGCATACAGTTTCTATCTAGTATTGGCCTATGGGTAGAGGGCCTACAAAAGACTCTTTAAGCTTGCACAGCCTAATGAGCATTGGAGTTTAATGCTCCAAGTTCCATATATGCAGCACCTTAATCCTCCTAAGGGAAAAATATAATTGTACTTCCAAACTTAGTAATATCCTTATATATCAAACCTACAAAAGGACGACCATGTGTTTCTCATACTAGCCCAAATTAAAGACAATTCTACCATGCATTGATGCTTTGAAGAAACAATTTTATCAAAATATTATGAATATTAAAATCCAGTAGAGATGTGTGAGAATTTTTTCTAATTGCATGAGCTTAAAGTTAGAATACGGCTTTAGTTATACTTGTGCAAGAAAGGATTTTGGCCCCTCTGCAAGTTATCCAAGAGTCTTTGTTAATAATGATTTTTAAAGTTGCTGTATTTTAAGCTGGCATTGCAACATAGTGGGAAGAGCCTCTACCTGCAACACCAGCTCCCTATATGGGCACTGGTTCATGTCTTGGCTGCTCCACTTCTTATTCAACTCCTGTAGCAGAAGATAGTCCAACTGTTTGGTTCCCTGCCACCTACGTTGGAGACCTAGAAAAAGCTCCTGGCTCCTATTGCAGTCATTTGAGGAATGAAAAAGTGGATGCGAGATCTCTCCTTTCTCTTCTGTGTGTGTGTATGTGTGTGTGTGTATCTCCCCTTCTCTGTGTCTCCAGCTTTCAAATCAATCAATAAATGAATCTTCTTAAAAATTATTGCTTTTCTTCTTGTTTGTTAGTGATTGATGAGGTGTTCATATTTATCTCCATTCCTGCCTCCTGTGCTCTAACCAAATTTTCTATGAAAACAGCATGAGAATTAAAATGCAATAGCTCTTTAATAATGTTGCCACTGTCTTAAGTCAAGAAGTGAGTATTTTGAGGTGAAGTAGGACTTTCTATTTCTTCCTTAACCTTCTTTCTGCTGCTTACCAAAACACTTGAGCCTGGGTAGCTTACCAAGAATTTGAGGTTCTTGTAGCTCATGGTTCTGCAGTCTGGGAAGTTCAGGAACACTGCATTTGACTCATGAAGGGTTGGTCGTCTTGCCGCACTGTAACAGAGCAGAGGACATCATATGGGAAACAGCAAGCACATACAAGGTCAGGTCTCTCTTCATCTTTTCGTTATTGTTGTTGTTCAAGATTCATTTATTTATTTGAGAGGCAGAATGACAAAGAGAAAGGGAGAGACACGGAGAAATCTTTCATCCATCAGTTCACTCTCCAAATGACTGCAACAGCTCAGGTTGGGCTAGGCCAAAGCCAAGAGCCAAGAACTCCATCCAGGACTCTCACATGAGTGGTGGGAGACACCTCCCCGATACTTCTGTGACATGATTGAAGAATCAGTAAAGTTACTATTTTAGAAAGAATGTGGGAGAAATTTCTCATTTTTATAAATCTAGTTTTCCCAATAATGAATGAATTGTAGAAAATCATGAAGAGCTGAGAAATCTGCTTTTGGTTTATGACAAAAGTTAATTCCTGGTGCCCATTTCACATATAATTTACATAATAAAATAACTAAAAAGGAAATGTTTTGGAAAAAAAAAATCCTAACCTTTGTATACTTGCCAGGTTAAATTACAAGGAACTATTGGCCTTTATTGGTACAACAACCATTTTTTTGTGTGTGCTATTCTGTCATATTACCTCATTTAAATATGTTTTTACTACAAAAATCACTTTATCTTAGGTAAGACTTCCTCAGAATAAAAGAAAAATGAAAAAAATTTAACTTAGGTATATAGTAAGATTGTGTAAACTTGAAAAATGCCTTAGGATAGGTACTAGTTAATGTACATTTGTTCCAACTTTATATAATAATCATGTGGGAAAATGTCCATTCTTATAAGTCACCTAAGTGAAGCCATAAAAAAATTACAGAGGCATCTAGGAGTTTTATTGTATGGCATAGGCAGGGAAGCTAGCAAAAACAATTCACGTATCCATTTACAATTTCTTTCATCATATCAATGACATGATTTTAACATTTCTCTGAGAAATGATTCATGTTATCCTTGAAAACCCTAATGAGTGCTATCAAATGATAGCACGAATTGACGAATTTCTGAAAAGCAGAAAACAAGATTGTATTAATGGGTATATGTCAGAAACCGCAGATTAAGCATTGAGATGAGAAAGCTGTAAGTGAAAGAAGAGCCATAGGTTCTGGAAATGCACTATGTTCAGATTAAAGGCATCCTATGAACCACAGCAGGCATGTCTGGAGAGCAGCCATGAGCATGGCTAATAATAGGTCTACACATAACATACAGGAAATATAGAAAAGCAAATGCTCCCAATTCCCATCACCTTTACCAGAATTTAGAGTTCTGGCAGTGGCAGTTGGTCTGATCTGAGTGAGATACCAGAAAGCTTCTTTTTTATAGTAAGTGGCAGATGTGGATATTTGGCTCAGAGAAAGAGGAATAAAATAATTCAGTATAGAAAAACATGAAACAGAGTAATCTTTAACTCTACTTATGGGTAAAGATTGATTTATTTATTTGAAAGGCAGATATATATATATATATATATATATATATATATATAGAGAGAGAGAGAGAGAGAGAGAGAGAAAGAGATATCTTCCATTTGCTGGTTCACTCATCAAATCGCTGGCATGGCCTAAATGGGCCAGGCTGAAGCCAGGAGCCAGGAGCTTCTTCCACATCTCCTTTGTGAATGCAGGGATCCAAGACTTGGGCCATCCTCTGCTGCTTTCCCAGGCCCATCAGCTAGCAGCTGGATCAGAATTGCAGCAGCTGGGACTCCAACCCGCACCCACATGGGATGCCAGCACTGCAGGCGGAGGCATAACCTTCTACACCACAGAGCCCCCTCCCATTTTTTTTTATAAACTTTTTTTTATTTTAATCAGTTACATATTTGTACTTTAATTTTTCCTGAATTTGCATTCTTCTATCTGACACTGAACTCCATTGTTTTTAATGTGGGCCTAAGGAATTTCTTCAGTTTTATGTCATATTCGTTACTGACACTGCTGGGTTCACAATTACTGCAGGTCTGCAGCTCCATTCAAGGGCAGCAAATCCGCTCCCCTTGGAGCTGAGTCCATCACAGCCTTGGCCATTACAGGAGTTAGGAAGTCTGAAGGACACCAGTGTTCATTTTAGAACAAATGAACAAAGGAATAAATGAATGCGAGAAGAAATATCCACAATTTGATACATTATTCTGAATTTTCAGAACATGAAGTGTGAAGAGAAAATTAAAAATCTTCTAGAGGAAACATCAGGTTACCAAGAAAGACAAATGTTTAACATTGGTGTCAGACTTCTAAGAAATGTACTAAATGCTATCTGCTAACACAACAAGGCAAAAACTCAGAATATTCATCTGGAAACTATATGTTGAATTTGAGCACAAATTAACCAAATTTTGTAGCTGTGCAAGGACAGAGTGTTTATTCCTGTACAAATTTTAAAACATCATTTGATGTGAAGACCCAACAAAAGAACAATAAAAGAGAAACTCAACACAAAGAAAAATATCAGATCCAATTAATAGAAGTAATCCACAATTTTATTTGAGAACTGATCCCTAAAAGACAGTGGCACCACTGACATAAACTTCTATCTGTTCAATTTAGGACAAGAAATATAAAAGGCTTTTTTAGAGAAATCATTATGGAAACTGTTGGGAGAGAAAAATCAAGAGATGGAGAAGTACCTGATAATAAGCTGAATCTGTAGATTTTCTTCTATCCAGAAGGAAAGGAAAAAGTATTGGATCTTTAATGAAAAGAAAAAGAATGCTATGATCCAATATGGCATAAACTAAAATGTGACGTGATGAAATGGAAAGGAATCTATTTGATCTGAATGCTTTGGAGCTTTTGTGTTAAATGGGATAGATTCATGACCCCAAAATTATTCCTCAGTTTCTGACTCCACTCATTCCAATTCATTTGTACAATCAAAAAGTAAATAATTAATGATTTTCATCATTTCTTTATCTAATATACTGGAAAATAAACATTGACTACTTATATTTATATTTATTGGATCAAACTAGAGAATACATTTACTTAGCTAAAATTATAAAGCTAACCACTAATCAAACTAAAATAATAATACATAAAAATATGAGGTAAGTGGGTGAAAGGAAAATTCAAGCTACATAACAAAATAACTGTACTTCATAGTTAGAAATAAGGAGACATTATCTAAAAATTTTCAATTAATAGATATTATGAATATTATTTATAGTTATGGTAAAAAGCCCAAAAAATTTAAACAGAAAGTTAAGTGTTTACATTTTAATAATAGGAGAGGAATTAGAGTAACCCATATTTTATACTCCTTTACAGTTCTTTTAACTAGGTAAATTAATCTCTGTTTTGATCTATAAATATAGGTTGAAAGCAGGATATTAAAGAGTTCTATTGGGACAGCGTTGAACTTCTCTCTCAAGGATGTTTTCAAGTCCAAGTGGTAGAAACTTTGACTCATGCTGGCTTAAACCATAAAGACATTATATTATCTCAAATAACTCAAAGTCGCTTGGTAGCATGGACATCAGGAAAGGCACCTAATATTCATATAGTCGCTTGATAGCTTTTAGCTTCTCAATGATGTAGTTTTATGATTTCTTTATTTAAATATTGCAACATATTCAATATGCTGCATTCGGCCTCCAGGCCCATGTAATAACAACGTTGCTGTGAGCTATCCTATCTCAAAATGGCAATGTTAGAAGAAGAAGTTATAAGGGGTAATACAGCTTCCTAAAAATCCCTTCTTAGAAGTTTCCCCTTCACCTCGAAGGCCAGAATTTGGTCAGACATTCTTTCCTCAATGCTATTAGCCAGATTTACTTAGGGAAATTATTAGCTGCCAAAGGAGCTAAGAATAAAACCATTTTCCCTTGTGTCCTATAAGCATAAGCATACAGTGGCTCTTTAAACAAAACCACTGCTCTCATGAGGAAAAAAAAGTCAACTGATGCTTGACAGGCAAACTAGGTTTTTAAGAACACCCCAAGTAGAGCTGAGGATGCTGTGAAGGCTGGCAGGTCACAACCATTCATTTTAATCTGCATTCCAAAATTGCCTCCTTATCTGGGTCTTAATTTCCTAACTGATGAGCACAGAACCATGAGCTAGGTCAGTGATTATCATAAGCTAACATGCATCAGTATCAGCTGAAAGTTTAATTAAAAAAAAAAAACATAAATAACTGGACAATACATACAGGGTTTCTGATTCAGTGTATCTGAGTGTTGTCTAAAACTTTGCACGTCTAACCAGTTCCCAGGCTATGCTGATACTGCTGGCCTGGGAACTGTGTATTGCAAACCAGTGAGTAATGTGATGCTCTTTGTGAAGGCTCATCTTGGAATTTATGATAAGAAGCAGAGTGAAAAATAGCAGGGCCATAATAATGATTGGGACTTGTGCTGTGGTGCAGCAGATTAAGCCGTTGCTCACAGACATCCATATCCCAAATCTGAGTGCCAGTTTGAGTCCCAGCTATTTCACTTTTAATCCAAATTTCTGTTAATGCGCCTGGAAAGGCAACCATAAGATGACCCCAGCACATGGGCTGCCACCACACGTGTGGGAGGCTTGTTTTGAGTGTCTGTCCTGGCTTCAGCCTGGCCCAGCCCTAGCTGCTGTGACCATTTAAGGAATAAACAAGCAGTGCAAGCAGTGGAAGATTCTCTCTCTCTCTCTCTCTCTCTCTCTCTGTGTGTGTGTGTGTGTGTGTGTTGTTCTGCCTTCCATATAAATAAATCTTTGAAAGATGGAGTTAAATATATATACAAATGTCTATCTATAACATTCGCTGAGTCTTGGGGTTTTTTTTCTATAGATCTAGATTTATAACAACTGAAAATTCTATTATTCATTCCATCTAAGAATTTTCTTTTTTTTTTTTTTTTTTTGACAGGCAGAGTGGACAGTGAGAGAGAGACAGAGAGAAAGGTCTTCCTTTTGCCATTGGTTCACCCTCCAATGGCCGCCGCGGTAGCGCGCTGCGGCCGGCGCACCGCGCTGATCGAATGGCAGGAGCCAGGTGCTTATCCTGGTCTCCCATGGGGTGCAGGGCCCAAGGACTTGGGCCATCCTCCACTGCACTTCCTGGCCACAGCAGAGAGCTGGCCTGGAAGAAGGGCAACCAGGACAGGATCGGTGCCCCGACCGGGACGAGAACCCGGTGTGCCGGCGCCACAAGGCGGAGGATTAGCCTAGTGAGCCGCGGCGCCAGCCCCCATCTAAGAATTTTCTATCACCTATGCTCTATAAGTGTTCATATTTTGAAAAATAATTTGATGTCAATTTCTTGATTTTATATTTCTATTCATCTTCCTGCATACATTAAACAAATGTGATGCAACAATATGTTTGATTTTAAATTTTGGAAATGAAGCACATAATATTCACAAAATTCTACAATCTGAGTTACTTCAGAAGTGTTTTGTGGTGACCAACACATAGCTAAAAGCCTTTAAGTATGCCTCTGCTTCTCTCTGTGAGAAATCATTCCCCAAGCTTATTTGATGACAGAATTCATTTAAAAATTGGAAGAATATCAAGCAAAGCTCATGAGATGTAATGTTCATTTGGATTAAACTGGACAACATAAATGATCACACAGATGAATTCTCTGCTATAAGAAGTAGCTGAATTGTGGTTTATATGGTTTTTAAGAAATATTATAAAAAGAAAATTAGAATAATTAAATTACATTCATTATGAACAAAAGAACAAAATAAAGTAAAATAATTTATTTTGTGTTTTGATATGAAACATAATGCCTAAAAACATTTTAATAAGACTAGTTTTTAAAGTGATTTCTTCCTTTTACACTTAACATTGTGAGTAATTTTGCTGAATTAAATTTTTATATTAGGCAGTTATTATGTCTTTTAGTAGGATTTCTTTCCATTTAATGCTGTATGACAATCCAGTTTGAAGAGGTTGGTTGCATCAAAAGTAATAACAACAGATTGTAATTCAACATTTGAAAACTCTCAAAATAGTATTCTATTTCTAATAGGCAATTCATCCCATAATATTTTGCAAATGTGTCTTCAACTGTTAATCTTCCCTTTATTTATACCTTCCAATGCTAAATATTGTATTAAAAAGTTCTTTTATCTAACCCACATCTATATGTCCTTTGAATGTTACACTGAATATACTGAATATCAAATATATGATGAAATTGTAAACTAACATATACTTTCGATTGATAATCATCAAAAACAACTCTAAATGAATTAAATGCTTTTAAAAAGGATTTTTTTTATTTATTTAAAAATCAGAGTTAGAGAGAGGGAGAGACAGAGAGAGATCATCCATCTGCTGGCTCACTCCCCAGATGGCTGCAACAGCTGGGCTACGCCAGGATGAAGGCTGTAGGCTAGAATTCCTTCCAGAGCTCCCATATGGATGTGGGGGCCCAGACACTTGGGTCAACTTCTGCTGCTCCATCTTCTGATGAAACAGAAGTGGATCAGCCAGGACACAAACTGTGACCTATATGGAAGCTGGCATTACGGTTGGCAGCAATGCTGCATTGCTGGCCCCCAATGAATTGCTTTTCAATGAATGATGCCAGAAAATCAATTGAAGCTCAGATCAGAAATGACTATTCATGTATTAGTCAATTTCTGTTGTGAATTTTTTTAAATTTTAAAATTTTTTATTAATATAAAGAGAACAGATTCCAAGTACTTCATAGATACAATTCTAAGAAAGTAAGCGTACTTCCTTCCCTCTTTTCCTCCCTCAATCCCCCCCTTTCTTTCTTTTTTCTTTAATTTTTGCAATAACATACTTTAAATTTATTTTATAATCATAGGGTTAATACACCACAAACTGTAACATTGAGCAAGTAAAAAGTAGATGGATCACTGTTCCACATAAACATAGACAAGGCCTTAAACAATATTCAAATCATAAGATGTCACTTTTTTGCATTTTATATTAGCTGCAACATATCAGGGAAAATATGTGGTATTTGTCTTCTTGGGACTGGCTAATTTCACTAAGCATAATGGTCTCCAATTTCATCCATTTTGTTGAAAAGAAAGGATTTCAATCTTTTTTAGGGCTGAGTAGTTTTCCATCATGTGTGTCTGCCTTGTTTCTTTATCCAGTCATCGGAGGATGGACATATTGGTTAATTCCATATATTGGCCATTGTGAATTGAGTTGCTATAAATATAGGGGCACAAATAACTTTCATATGCTGATTTCATTTTATTTGGGTAAATTGCCAGGATTTTGATAACTGGATTATATGGTAGATGTCTTTTCAAATTACTGAGGAATTTCCATACTGTCTTACATAATGATTTTACTACTTTATGTTCCTTTGAACAGTGTATTCAGGTACTTTTCTCCACATCTTTGCAAGTAGTTTTTATTTATTTATTTTTTATTTTTGATGAGGTGAATTCTCATTGTGGCTTTTATTTGCATTTTCCTGATGGTAAGTGACCCTGAGCATGTCTTCATATGTTTCATATGTTTTCATATGTGTACTAGCCATATGTATTTCATCCTTTGAAAAATGCCTGTTCATATCCTCTGCCCATTTAATAAGTGGATTTTTTGCTTTGTTGTTGTTGAGTTTCTTGAGCTCTTTATAGATTCTGGATATCAATCCTTTATCAGTTACATAGGTTGCAAATATTTTCTCCCATTCAGTTGGTTGTCTCTTAAATTTTCTGAGTGTTTCTTTTGCAGTGCTTAAACATCTCAGCATGATGCAATTCTATTTGTCTAACTTTGATTTGATTGCTTGTGTTTCTGGGGTCTTTTCTAAGAAGACTTTGTCTATGCCAATATCTTGCAGAATTTCTCCAGTGTTCTCCTGTAGTCATTTATGGTGTTAGGTTGTAGATTTAGGTCTTTGACCTAATTTTAGTTGATTTTTGTATAAGGTGTAAGATGGGAGTCTTATTTCCTTGGTTTCTTGTTTTACACTTCTGCATGCAGAGATTCAGTTTTCCCAGGACCATTTGCTGAAGAGACTGCCTTTTCTCCAAGGATCGATTTTACCATCTTTGTCAAACATTATTTAGTTGTAGATGTGTGGTTAATTCATGGAATTTCTATACTATTCCACTGGTCCGTATATTTATTTGTATGCCAGTGCCAGGCTTTTTTTTTTTTTTTTTTTTTTTTGGACAGGAAGAGTTAGACAGTGAGAGAGAGAGAGACAGAGAGAAAGGTCTTCCTTTTTCCATTGGTTCACCCCCAAAATGGCCGCTATAGCCAGTGCGCTGCAGCCTGCGCGCTGCGCTGATCTGAAGCCAGGAGCCAGGTGCTTTCTCCTGGTCTCCCATGCGGGTGCAGGGCCCAAACACTTGGGCCATCCTCCAGGAGGAGCGACCAGGACAGAACCTGGTGTCCCAACCAGGACTAGAATCCCACGTACTGGCGCCGCAGGTGGAGGATTAGCCAAGTGAGCCAAGGCACTGGCCGTGCCTGGCTGTTTTGATTACAAATGCCCTGAAGTAGGTATTGAAATGTGATATTGTGATGCCTCCAGTTTTGTTTTTGTTCTTTAAGATTGCTTTACCTATTTGGGTATTCTTGTGTTTTCTTATGAATTTTAGCATGGTTTTCTTTAGGACTGAGAAGAATGTCATTGGTATTTTGATTGGGTTGCATTGAATCTGTAAATTGCTTTCAGTACTTTGCACATTTTATTAATATTAATTCTTCCAACCTATGAACATGATGATTTTTCCATTTGTTGTGTTTTCTTCTATTTCTTTCTATAATGTTTGGTAATTTTTATCATAGAGGTCTTTCACTACCTGGTTAAATTTATTCTAAGACATTTAAATTTTTGTAGCTATTTTGAATTGGATTGATCTTAGATGTGCTCTCTCAGCCTTGGCATTTCCTATGCATACAAAGGCTACTGATTTTTTGTGTTAATTTTATATCTTGCCACTTAACTAAACTCTTTCATGTGTTCAAATTCTCTCTTAGTGGAGTCTTTCAGTTCCCCTCTATATAGAACCATGTCATCTGCAAATAGGGAATTGTGTCATCTGCACTTCCTCCTTTCCAATTTGGATCCCTCTGATTTCTTTTTCTGGTCTAACTGATCTGGCTAAAACTTCCAGAACTATATCAAATAGCAGTGGTGAAAGTGGAATCATTGACTGGTTCCAGATATAGGTGGAAATGCTTCCAACTTTTCTCTACTCAGTAAGATGCTGGCTGCGGGTTTGCTATAAGTTATCTTGATTGTCTTGAAGAATGTTTCTTTTATACTCAATTTGCTTAAGGTTTTCATCATGAAAGGATGTTGCACTTTATCACGTTTTCTCTGCATCTATTGAGAGAATAATATGGTTTTTGTTCTACAGTTCATTAAAATGATGTATCACATTTATTGACTTGTGAATGCTGAACCATCCCTGCATACCAGGGATAATCCCTCTTTGTCCTGGTGAATGATCTTTCTGATGTGTTGTTGGATTTGATTAACTAGTATTTTGTAGATGATTTTTACATCTATGTTCATCAGGCATATTGGTCTATAGTTTTCCTTCTCTATTGTATCATTTCCTGGGTTTGGAATTAAGGTGATTATGGCATCATAGGAGGAGTTTGGGAGGATTCTCTTCCTTTCAATTGTTTCAAATAGCTTGAAAAGAATTGGAATAAGTTTTTCTTACATGTCTTGTAGAAATCAGCAGTGTAGACATGTGGTCCTGGGCTTTGCTTTGCTGGGAGAATCTTTATGTCTTGGTTATTTGTCTGGTTTGGTTATTTGTCTGTCTTGGTTATTTGTCTGTATATATTTTCTGTCATCATGACTCAAATTTGTGGGTTGTATATGTCCAGAATCTACCCATTTCTTCTAGGTTTCCCAATTTGTTGACATACAACTCTTTGTAGCAATTCCTGATGATTCTTTTGATTTCTGTTGCATTTCCTTTTTCATCTCTGATTTCATTGATTTGGGTCTTCTCCCTCTTTTTTATTATATTGATTATTTTATTATATTGATTTCGTTTATTTTTTCAGAATACCAGCTCTTCATTTCCTTGATCTTCTGTATTTTTTGTTTCAATTTTGTTTCTTCTTTAATTTTAGCTATTTTTTCCTCCTACTAATTTGGAGTTTGGTCTGTTGTTTTTTTTTCTGCGTTCTTGATATGCTTTGGTAGCTCATTTATTTGATGCCTTTCCAATTTCTTGATGTAGGCACAAATTGCTATAAACTTCCCTCTTACAATGCATTTGCTACAGCCCTTATTTTTTGATATGTAATACTAGAGTCTTCATTTGCTTAGAGAAATATATTTTAAATATTTAATCTATTTATTTGAGAGGTAGAGTTATAGACAGTGAAAGGGAGAGACAGAGAGAAAGGTCTTCCGTCTGTTGGTTCACTCCCCAAATGGCCGCAATGGCCAGAGCTGGGCTGATCAGAAGCCAGGAGCCAGGAGATTCCTCTGGTCACCCACAGGGGTGTAGGGGACCAAGGACTTGCATCATCCTCCACTGATTTCCCAGGCCATAGCAGAGAGCCCAATTGGAAGAGAAACAGCCGGTACTAGAAACGGCACTCCCATGGGATGCCAGTGTTGCAGGTGGTGGATTAACCTGTGCCACCGCACTGGCCCCCAGAAATATTTTTTTAAGATTTATTTATTTATTTGAAAGTCAGAGTTACACACAGAGAGAGAAGGAGAGGCAGAGAGAGAGAGGTCTTCCATCCACTGGCTCACTCCCCAATTGTTTGCAAGGGCCAGAACTGTGCTGATTCGAAGCCAGGAGCCAGGAGCTTCTTCTGAGTCTCCCATGTGGGTGCAGGGGCTCAAGGACTTGGGCCATTTTCTACAGCTTTCCCAGGCCATAGCAAAGAGGTGGATCAGAAGTGGAACAGCTGGGACTACAACGGGCGCCTATATAGGATGCCAGCACTGCAGGCAGTATTTCACCCACTACGCCGGCGTGCCGATCCCTCAGAAATATTTTAATTTCTATTTTGATTTCTTCTATGTCACACTGTTCATTCAGAAGCATGTTGTTCATTCTTCATGTTTTTGCATATGTCCTAGAGATTCTTGATTTGATTTCCAGTTTCATTCCATTGAGATCAGAGAAGATGCATGATACGATTTTGGTATTTTTGAATTTGCTGAGACTTACTTTATGGCCAACATATGGTCTATCCTAGACAAAGTTCCATGCACTGATGGAAAAAATGTGTATTCTGCAGCTGTGGGTTGAAAAGTTCTGTAGAAATCTGTAAAGTCCATTTGATCCATAGTTAGATTAGCTGTGTTTTTTTGTTGTTGTTATTGTTGTTGAGTTGTTTTTTTTTTTCTAGTTGATTTGTCCTTTGATGAAAGTGGAGTGTTTATGTCCCCCAATACTATTGTATTGGAGTCTATGTCTTCCTTAAGATCCATTAACATTTGTTTTAAACAGCCACCCACACTGGCATTGTGTGCATATGCATTTATTATAGTCAGCTCTTCATATTGAGTTGATACCTAATTGTTACAAATTGCCTTTCTTTGTTTCTTTTAACAGAGCTTCTGTGTTAAAGACTATTTTTCTGATCTTAAGATGGCTACATCTTCTCATTTTTGCTTTCCATTAGCATGGGGTATCTTTTTCCATCCTTTCACTTTCAGTCTGCATATACTTTTGTTAATGAGGTGTTTCTTGTAGGCAGTAAATAGATGGATCTTGTTTTTTAATCTATTTATCCAGTCTGTATATTTTTATTGGAGAATTTAGGTCATTTACATTCAGGATTATTAATGATAAGTAATGACTTGGCCCTAACATTTTTTTTAAATATACCTATTGTTTGCCTTGGATTTCCTTAGTACTTCTACTGGGAGAATTCCTGCCTTGGCATGCTTCAATAATGATGACTATTTTTCTGTGTTTCTGTGTGCAGCTCATTCATAAATATCATTGTTAGGCTGGATGAATGTCAGCAAATCCAATTTCCATCCATTATGAAATGTGCTTATTTCATCTTCATTCATAAAAGAGAGCTTTGCAGGTTACAGTATTCTGAGTTGACAGTCTGTTTTTCTCTTAAGACTTGGACTGCATCTTTCCATTCTTTCCCATCCTGTAGTATTTCTGATGAGAAATCAGCTGTGATTCTAACTGAAGATTGTCAGAAAGTAATCTGGTATTTCTCTCATGCACATTTTAGGATGTTTTCTTTGTGTTTTACTGTTGGAAGTTGGACTGCAATGTGTCATGGTGAAGATCTTTTCTGATCATATTTATGAGAAGTTCCACATGCATCTTGCGCTTGGACTTCCTTTTCTGTCTCCAAATTATGGAAGTTTACTGTAATTATTTCACTGAATAGTCCTTTCATCCATTCTCTCCTTCCTCACCTTCAGGAACTCCTACAAACTATATGTTGAGTCCTTTGATAGTGTCCCCTACATCTCCAACACTGTTTTTAATTTTTCTAATTTCTTTTTCTTTCCTTTCCTTTTCTTTTCTTTTGGTCTGACTGTAGTATTTCCAGAGATTTGTCTTCTAGCTCATTCTTTTTCTGCCTCACTAAGTCTGTTGTTAATGCTTTCCACTGTATTTTTTTGACATATTAAGTTCTTCTTTTTAATATTTCAGTTTGAATTCTTTCCAAAATCTCAATTTTATGGGAAAATTTTTCTTTCATGTCGTGTATAGATTTCTTTAACTCATGAGTTTGATTCTAATTTCTTCCTAGTAATCCTATGATTAATCTTTTGATTCCATTTCAGGTATTTTATCAGTTTCATCATCTTCACATTCTAATATTAAAGTGCTGTCTTCCTTTGGGGCAGTCATTTTGTCTTCCTTATTCTTGTTTCTTCATTTTCTGCATTTATTTTTAGGCATTTGTGGAAGTACTTGTTGTACTTGGAAGAGGTATTATGCTCTCTCAGTTACTATTGATTACTCTTTGTATAGGAAGTCAATGACTAAAGACTAAGGTCAAAAGTCACAAAAGAAGTGTGCCTTAGGCATGTTAAAGGAGCAACAAGGAGTCCACTGTGACAACAGGGAGTTCCGGGTTATCAGTGAGGTAGTGGATGACAAGTCCAGTTCTCAGGGATCACAATACCTCTTCCCAGGTGATCAATGCCTGGGGTTAGCCCAAAGGTTCAATACTCACTGGTGCTGTCACATGAACCACACAAAGGATCTGTGAAGTCCTCAGAAGGAGCACAGGTCCTGCTGCAATGAGCCACCCTCAGCAATCAGGAAACTGAGCCTCTGGTGTGGGATACAGAGATTGCCCAGAGACCCACCTGTACCCTGCACCCTATCATGCAGTTAAAGTGTTCCTATAGTCACAGCACCCAAGGTTACCACAGGGGCAGGGTGCAGAGGATCTTTCCCACCCTGCTAGCCAATCCTGTCTACAGAGCAAGCAGAGCTGTTCTCAGAGCCAATTGCCTATGGGTGCCACATGTGGGCATTTTGAGCCTCAGAGTCTGTGATATGTTGAGGGGCTGGGGGCTCCTCACAGGGCTACGTAGGTGCTCAGCCTACTGCCATCCATCCCAGGTAGACTCAAAGTCAGTGGGTAATGCAGGTTTTTCCCTCTGGTGAAATCCCCAGATCACATTTGCACATAAGCATTGTGGCAGCTGCTATTGATGCCCAAATGGTGCCTTTTCCCTGCAGGTTTCCTTGTAGGGGGATGTGGAGAAAGTGTTTTTCCCCTATGGGTTAGGCAAGTTCCAGACAGGACTCAAAAACAGTGTGGTCTGCAAGGCTCCCCCCGCCCCCAAGCAATATCACCAGTGGCACGGGTTCCTGCAGTCTGTTCTCGCCTCACCCTCTAAGGCTGGCGTAGCCTCCATCTCTCTGCTGTGGGGATTGTTATGTTGTGTCCATGATCATTGCTGTGTGTCCTCAGCTTCCACACTGATCCACAGCTTCCCCTTTCTCTGTAGAATTTCCATTGCAGACTTCTCCCCAAATCTCCTCTGGGAATGCACTTCCTCTACTTTCTTTTTCTGTATTTTCTCCTCACCTAAATAAGTATGTCTTTTCCCTATTCAGCCCAATTGGAATCCACCTTAATTCTATTTTTTGTGCATGTTTTGAAGTCTCCTCACTTATCTCCAGTATTAAAATTTCCCCCTGAAATCCAAACTATTATAAGAACTGCACACTCATAACTCCATCTTGGATGTCTAATAGGATTCCAGATTTTAACCTGTCAAAAAATCAAACAGTTGATCTTCCTCTCCAAAGATACTCCCCAATAGCTTTCCTGTGACAATAAGTATGCCTTTATCCTTATGATTGCTTAGGCCTAAATACTTGAAGATAACTTGGATTTTATTCTTTTGCTCATGATAAATTATGAAGTTGATTTTGAGTCCACATTCAAAATATATTAATGATATGATTTTTTAAAATCATTTCACCTTCTATCACTCTAGTCCCCAAACTTTCAAGTTGAGTATTTTTGATCAGCTCCAAAATTGTTCCTTCTGCTTCCACAGTGATTTTTTAAAAATACATATTGAGGTCACATTAGTTATCTGCTTAAAACCTTGTAAGGGTTTTCTATCACATTCAGGACATATTCAGAACATATTCTATGGGCTGACAGGGTCTACGGAACTTCACATCCACTACCTCACTGATAACCTTTCACTCTCTCTAGCCACAGTGGACTCTTTGTTGCTCCTCAAACATGTCTAAGGCACACTTCTTTTATGACTTTTGACCTTACCCTTAGTCATTGAATTTCTATGAATAATCAGTAGTACTGAGGGATCATAATACTGTTGCCAGAAAAAGAACATCATTCACTGATGTAAATCTCAGCTAATTCCTCAAGAAACCGTAACTACCATCTTGGGACTGTCTTTAAAGAAATTTGTTTTAAACAATGAATGTCAAGATCTGATAACTTAGTTGAACAAAAATGGAGCACTTTAATCTATTCCTTCAAAGTCCTACAAAGGGAGCTTGTCTTTTATCAATACTTGTTTCAGAGGCACATACATACATGTATGTAAACATATATATGTGTCCATAAAACAGTTTCATTAAAGGTTCTTCAAAACCAATTCCATATTTCTTATTAGACTTCTGGTTAAAAAATTAATGTAGTTAGAGTTTAAGGGAACTGTTCAAACTTTTCTCTAGCAATGAACAAAATGCTTTTAAAAAATTTGTAGCCAGGTTGTGCTTGGAAAACATCCACTCTCTGGTTTTATTCCTGTCTTCTTTCTCTGGAAAATTCCTTTGTGATTGCATCCTCTAATGAAATTGCCCAAAGTGGCTCTTTTTCTGTTTCTTGGTTCCACTTTTTGTTTTGTTTATATATGCATTTATTCACTTGAAAGGTATAATTACAGAAAGCTATGGATAGAAAGAGAGAGAGAAATTGAGAGAGATCTTCAATCCACTAGTTCATTCCGCAGACGAAACTGGGAGCCTTGAATTCCATCTGGGTCTCTCAAATGGGTGATAGGTGTCCAAAAACTAGGGCCATCTTCCACTGCTTTCCCAGGCACATTAGCAGGAAGCTGGTTTGTAAGTGGAGCAGCCAAGACTCAAACTATTGTTCATACAAAATACCGACATAGTAGATGGTGGCTGAACCCAGTGTGCCACAATGCTGGCCTGCCCATTTGGCTTCACATTTGTACATTTTGTAAGTCATTTCTTTCCATGGAATGCTCTTTTTAAAACTTCCTCCATGAAATTACTCAGTTTAATTCTGAAGTACTTAGAATTGCAGTCTCCAGTTGGCAGCCGCTAGCTTCATGTGACTAAATATAAATTAAAGTAGAACAAAATTTCATTTCTTTCATTGTACTAACCATATTTCAAGTGGCCAATTGCCATTTTGGGCCAATGCCTATCACTTTGCTCAGTACATATATCAAATATTTCTATCATCACAGAAACATTGATTGGAAAGCACTGACTTGGATATTATAATGCATGATATTGCATCTCCTTTATTTCTGCCACATTGCAGAAATCTTGTTCTTCTACACCTTAGGAATTCAGAACAGTATTCATCATGTTGTAATTGCTTACTACTTATGATTTCATTATATTGTAGAAGGTGCAGTTGAATAAGACCTAGCCTCCAAATTAAAATTAATCAATGAACAAATTTTATTCCTTCCTCTTTGAGGTGAACCTGGAAAACCTCTAATTTCCATATGTTAAGAAGTATTGCTGCTATGTCAGATAGAAGGCAGATATGCAAAATCAATTAAATTTCAATTTTACTATTTTCTAATTACATAATCAGACACTGAATAAAGGTGATTTCTTTTACCCTTAACAATATTAGGTGTATTCCATTGATTTTTCAAAAGATTTTGGCTCCTCAAATGTTTCTCTTACCATGATAGATTGACTTACACACTCACAAACAATAATATGCTAAATTTCATAAAGGTGTTGAGTAAAATGATTAATCTTGCTCATGTTTGCATACTACCTGATGGGAAAAATGTATGCTGAAAACCTAGGCAAATAATAAACCCAAAGTGGCATGCCTTGGTCCTGAAACTACTTTTATTTTATTGCTTCTTCTTCCTTATGATCAGCTTCCAAGAGTTTGAAAAAAAAATAGCAAAATTGGTTTGGGTGGCATATGTGTTCTTTTGGAAAATGGAGATTTCACATCATAATGAGGCATAGTGACGATCTGGTGGGTATACTAAAGTGATTTGTTTTTAACCTTCATTTCATGAAAAAAAAAGTAATTTATTTTAATTTGGAGACCAGCATTAACAGCACAGAATTTTCTAAATGTAGGTCTCTTAACATACACTGTAGCCTCAGTGATGACAAATATTCAAAATGACAAACTGAGGTGAGAAAGTGACATGTTCAACTCAAGCATGATTTACTGTTTTGCTAAGAGGTTTTCCATAAGAATGAAATGATATTTACAATTCAAGCAGGTAGATACAAAGCAATCTGAAGTTTTCAGAAGATACCTCTGTTCTCATTTACAGTTCAAACTATGCCTGTACAAAACATTTTCTCCTTTTTTCCCTTCCTATTTCTTTGTATTCTATAAGTTTCTGTCTTTTTTAAATACCTTTCTTTAAGGGCCATCGTTGTGTTTCATTTGATTGTAAATGGGAATTGCTACCAAATTGCACAATCACAGACAAGCTAGCCAAATACTACAACATTGGGAAAAATGCACTTTGGATGAAGGCTCTCAAAATTTACATTAACTGTTGTGTAGAAGCATGAAAAATCAAAATTGTACAGAGAAACTTTGCTACCACTGATGATTTTTTCCTATGAATGACAGATAGAGAGGAATTAACAATACCTACTGTCTCTATCTGCTCATTAAAGACACTGCTGGTCCAACCACATATGGTATCCTCCACAATTTATCATAATATGTAGTATTGTTACCTTCAGGCAGCAAATATTATGGAAAACAATTAAATAAAACACTATGGTGCTATCTCTGCATAGAAAACAAGTCAGGAATTCAACTATCTGCCCCCCCCCCCCCACAGTGGGGTAGCCAGAATCTGTCTCTCCAGCATCCTCCTGCCTGGATTTACAGGGTATGCCATTTAAATTGTAGATTTCATTTGCAATGGGATGGATGTGAATGCAGTGACCCAGCCCTCTACTCATCAATAAAGATTTTTCTGCATCTTTAACTGAAATATTATTCCTACAGTTTGTATTTCCATACGAATCACCCGATAAGCCTACAGAACCAAGACAGACACAGCAGGAACATTTCTTTCCTTGTGTGCTTCCATTTTTGAAGTTGACATTAAATAGCAGTACTGGGAATAATGAGTGAAGCTGCATTGGCTTCTGTGGCTCCGAGTAGTGGTAATGTTAGAGGGGAAGCCACAGCACCGTGATCACAAGAGGAATTAAGAACGTTAATTCAGATGAATGACCTTTGACTTGTTTAGTGAAGGCTACTGTTGTAATAAAAAATGAGGATACTATTGCCTGTGATTTGGGGTTTCACTGTCATAGTATTTACTGGTTGAAATCTGCCAGATAGTATCTTCATGAAAGTGTCTTATTTTTATCACTTTGAGGGTTTTCTCTTAAAGAAACCTGTGCATATTGCAGGAGTGTGAGTCACAGTCTTTCTATAAGCCAACCATTTTCGATAATTGTAGTAGTCAGCTTTTCATCACTTCAGTTAAAATAACTGAGAGGAGATACTTAGGAAGGAATAAGATTTATTTCTGCTCATGGTTTTGGAGGTTCAAAGGGCAGCTCCATTGGTCTTTGTTGTTTGCTATGTGTAGTGAATTGTAGTTTGTGTACTGAGGGAGGATCACATGGCAAACCAGGAAGCAGAGAGAAAGGAAGCTCTCCTGACTTTATAATCAACCTTCTCAGGACAGTAACACTCAGAGGGTAAGCCTCTACTGAGCTAAAGACCTCTGATATGGCCTACTTCTGAGATACCATATTTAAATGAAGTCTCCATCCTTAATTCAGCAACCATTCAATTAGTCCATTAACTGTTAACCCATCAAATTTCTACATGATTTTGGGAGACAAAATTACCCAAACAATAACAGTGATCAAGATCACTCAGGAACTATTCTACCATTTTTGAAACTTTCTAAGCCTAACACAGAACAACCAGTATCATAGGAAGATTAAAATATTTGAACTATGATTGGAGAAACTCAGTTTAGCTTTGAATCTGGGCCAGTGCATCTAATTGAGAACACATTTAAATTTCTTTGATTTTTCTATATAGAAAAGTGTAATACCCAAGGTGAAAACGTATTTCATCTAAATTACATTAACTTTGTTAAATAAGCAAATAACCATTTACCTGGAAGCAAAAGAAGTGGACACAATATAAGTTACTGGCTTTAGCTTTTGTACATCCAAAATAAGCAATTATTTTTCTTTAGAATTATTTTTAATCAGCAATTAGTCATGCTGAATAAATATATAAAACATTTATATAAGAG
This sequence comes from Lepus europaeus, assembly GCF_033115175.1. Classification (NCBI taxonomy): domain Eukaryota; kingdom Metazoa; phylum Chordata; class Mammalia; order Lagomorpha; family Leporidae; genus Lepus; species Lepus europaeus. The sequence continues at coordinate 81,126,234 of NC_084838.1, read as the reverse complement.
GCCATAAGAAGCAATTCAACCTTCTAGTAAACATAATTGATTCCTGTCTGTTTGCAGCTCTTGAAACACTTTCTGCAGCTTCCCTTGTCAAGACAAGAACAACATGACTCCCATACTCTCCTATGGCCTGTGTTATAGACATACATAGCCTGTGATAGGATTATAATGGCTATAAAGTTTATTACATGGTCTCAGGGTGAGAAGGACCTATGAGTTCTATGGTTGAATTTGCTGATCTTAGTGCTTCCCTATGTAGGGATTGAATTAAAAAAATTTTTTTTCTTCTTCTTTGAAGTAGAGTTTGCACAGAACTGTAAATAGTACACATGGAAACCACTCCATGTGAGAAACTAACTCCAAGGAGTTTCAACCTGAAAGAAGCACCCTTGCCTTCACAGTCAGACATACCAGTAATGGAAGGGGAGAAAGATGAGCCATGAAAAAAAGTGCCTTTGATGAAAAAGATGGATGTGAAATAGGTGCATGTAATTACTCTAAGTTGTTTTGTAAAAAAACTTTACTTTTTTTAGATTTTATAATAGGCTTGTATAAATTCTCTATACTATTGGAAAGTTGAGAATTATGCATTTATTGTACAAGTAAGTTATATATTTATATTTATGCATTTGCTTGGACATGTGAAACTTGTTCCAAAGAGTATGATAATGAAGTCAAAACTAAGACAATATTTTAAAAACTGGGGAGATGGAAAAATGCAAAGATTAAGGACAAAAACTAGTAAGATAAATATTTAAAATGAAAGTTATGACTGACAAAGCACCAGATTTTTGGTTTATCTGTGAATTTAACTAACCAGTATAAAATAAGAAATAATGATGGATAAATCAAACATTCTTATAGTTGATAACTTAGAATATTATCAAAGAGGAAGTATAACTATGTGATGAAGATTGAGACTTGAAAGAAATTTATCCTATGGATCATCATAAATTTAATGTAGAATGATGTAAATATTGATGCTTTCATGAGGTGCTTTTGTAGTAAATCTAATGAGCTGTATCAGTTGAAGAGTTTTTAGGTTCCTAGGCTGGGTGTATTGTGTCCTGGATACAGTATATTTTACCCAAATGTATCATCAGCCAAATAAAAAACAAAAGAAAGAAAGAAAGAAAGAAAGAAAGAAAGAAAGAAAGAAAGAAAGAAAGAAAGAAAGAAAGAAAGAAAGAAAGAGAGAGAGAGAGAGAAAGAAAGAGAGAAAGAAAGAAAGAAAGAAGAGTTAACAAATGGCATCTATGGATCTCCTTCAGTATACTTGAAAAATATTAAACATGCACATGTGTGTGTGTGCATATACACAGCACATTCTAAACAATTAAAATGAATGATGAGGAAATGGGGTATAGGACAGAAAACAGCCAGGCTCTTTCAGTTTTGTTCTGTTTATGAACAAATGCACAGAAAAGTAGAGATCTTTGAGTGAACTCATCCAATTTCATGAACTTGCCTCACCCTGATTTCTCTGATACCTTTATTTCATAATGATACTAACCAGCATGTTGTCACATGATCTTGAAATATTGTGAGTAATCACTTCAATTGGAAAATGTGCTCCCTGCTCTATCTTCCAGATGATCCGCTCCAGTCTTCTCTTCTTACAATACTGTGGTCCCAAACTGATTTTGCTGAGTAAAAATTATAGTGCATTGTTTACATTTAATTCTTTGGCAAGTATAGTTGTACTTCAAATATTTTAGAAGGCCAAGGAAAATACATATTATGAAAATGTGTTGTGGGAAGTGACCAATTGGGGGGGTATTATGGGTCAAGATAGAGTTCACCAGCACTCAGAGAGAGAGAGAGAGAGGGAAAGGAAGAAAAAAAGAAGGAAAGAAAGGAAGAAAGGAAGAGAGAGGAAGGAAGGACTAATGAACTGAGTTAGATTTATTTCATACACTGCAAGGGTGCAGTGGGCAGTTAGGATTCGCTAGTGGCTACCTGGCTGCTGTCTACAGATTACCACCTGGGACATATCTGTATATACATGGAGATTGCCACTGATTAGGTTTATTTTCCACTTACCATTAGGGATTTTTGACCAATGATTTCTTTAACGCTTGGGATTTTTTTCCAGTGATTTTCTCTTTTCTGGGAATTTTCACTTGTAACCTCCTTATTGCCAGAGCTCAGGTGACTCCTGCCCTCTGTATGGATCAAAATTTTTTATATCAAAATAAACAAAACTTATAGTTCTATATTCCGTTTTCAATGAACTTTATGAAGTTCCCTAGTCTTGATGATTATTAATAAAGTGTAGGTTACTGAAAATCATAGTATCACTGTTAATTAATACATGCTTAGTTCTAAAAGTCTTCAATGTTAAATACACAAACTATGACTAGGTTAAGTCTCCATGAAGTTCTTGTTAAATTAAATTGCTAAGACTAGCATCATTTATTTAAGGATGTCCCTCTTAGGTCTGGCTCTTAATTTCGTCATATATTTCCATGTGTCACACTTTTATATTCCTGAATGTAATGTGTTTATCTGCATATTTGAAAACTATGCATTCATTCATGTTAGAGGTTTGAACATGCGTCCACACACAAAAAAATCTTTTCAGCTAATGTTATTATCTTTAAGTCATTCTCTTTGGATATAGTTATTTTAGTAGCAATAAATCAATTCATTATTACTGTTATCTATATGATATTTCAATACATTTTCTTGAGAATTTTGTCTTTGATTTGGATTACTGTCTTTGTTGCAATGGAAATAGAAGCAATCGGGGGAGTAGACGCTTGATACAGTTTTTAAGGTGCTTGCATCTCATATCTGAGTGTCTGGGTATGAATCCTGGCTCTGTTCCTCAATTCAGCTTCCTGCTAATGTGCACACTAGAGGAAGCAGATGATGGCTCAAGTAGTTGAGTCCTTGCCTCCTATATGGGAGACCCAGACTAGGTTCCCAGTTCCTTACTTTGGCTTGGATCAGCTGCCTTTTGAGGAATAAATCAGTGATGGGAGATCTCTATGTCTGTCTTTCTCTCTAACAAATGTTTAAAAAATAAAAATAGAATTTTGACAGTCATAGTGTGCAGAACTCTCACAGTTACAGGGAGCAAGGGGTCTGCTCTCCGCCCCGCAAGCCTTTCCCATATTCAGATAGAATGCTGGCTTTCCCAGAACCAGCTGCCTGCCCAATAGAAGTTGGTTGGTGCTCTGCCTAGGCAGATTGAGTTCAGGCATCAAGATAGAGGGAAGGAAGAGGAGCACTTCACAGACTTAAAAGGGTGCCCTACCACCCACCTACACTCTGGGCCAGACTCAAAGTCAGTGTGGACCACAAAGAAGTCATCCCTTTGATATAATCCCCCAGTTCGGTGTGCAGAAAAGACTTGATGCTCAATTTACAGTTGTCCTATTAGCCCACAATTTTTTTTTTTAAGTAAAGCAGTTGAGCTGTGCTTGATCACAATCTACTTAAATGGCAAAAAAAAAAAAAAACCTCTCCAATATTCTGACCTAAACTACTGGCTGTGGAATCTTCATGTTCTCCTTGTCAAAAGTACAATTATATTTACCTTCTTTCTTTTATTATTTTGTCAGTCTGTTTGAGTTTGCAAAGACATGATGTTTTTAATGATAACATGGCAAAGTCTCCTCTCTGCCTGTATTTTTCCTGATCCAAGGATTTGCCCATTTGAAATATGCTGAGTTGTTCTACCTTATCTGCTGAACCATCCTTGGTCCCACCTTTCTATGAGGTTTGCTATTATAATTTTGCTAATCTGAAGATCATTAACTTTGATGGTAAATTCACTTGACTAAAAAAAAAAACATTAAAATATATTAGTAAAGAAAGGTCAAAACATTAAGGACAGATCCCACATGGGATGTAAGTACACAGTGACTCCTGTTGCTGATTTAACAATTTGACACTCTTGTTTATGGCATCAGTAATCTCCCTAGGCTCTAGTCATGAGTTGCCAGGGCTATGGAAGCCTTTAGAGTTCGCTGACTTTGATCTTATTCCGATAGGGTCATAGTCAAAGTGGAAGTTCTCTCCTCCCTTCAGAGAAAGGTACCTCCTTCTTTGATGGCCCTATTCTTTCCACTGGGATCTCACTTGCAGAGATCTTTCATTTAGGTCTTCTTTTTTTTTCTTTTTCATGGTATCTTGGCTTTCCATGCCTAAAATACTCTCATGGGCTCTTGAGCCAGATCCAAATGCCTTACGGGCTGATTCTGAGGCCAGAGTGTTGTTTAGGACATCTGCCATCCTATGAGTCTGCTGTGTATCCTGCTTCCCATGTTGGATCGTTCTCTCCCTTTTTGATTCTATCAGTTAGTATTAGCAGACACTTGTCTAGTTTGTGTGATCCCTTTGACTCTTAGACCTATCAGAGCCATCGATTGTGAACTGAAATTGATCACTTGGACTAGTGAGATGGCATTGGTACATGCCACCTTGATGGGATTGTATTGGAATCCCCTGGCACATTTCTAACTCCACCATTTGGGGCAAGTCCGATTGAGCATGTCCCAAATTGTACATCTCCTCCCTCTCTTTTTCCACTTTTATATTTAACAGGGATCTCTTTTCAGTTAAAATTTAAACACCTAAGAATAATTGTGTGTTAATTACAGAGTTCAACCACTAGTACTAGAACAACAACAACAACAAATAGGAAACATGAAATAGGAAACATGAAAAGAAAAACCGAGGTCCAAAATAAATAAGTCTTCAGATCACAATTCCAATATTCACTTGCAGTTAAACTGTGTTCAAATTAGTCTAAATTGGTTTTCTCATGCAAACGGCAATATCAACCTTAAATGATGAGGACAATTTTTTTCATATAGACTGATCAGTTGGATAGCCTATTTGAACTGTATAGCACAGGACTGGAATTGTGGAATAGCAGGTTAAGCTGTAGTTTGGGATGCCTATACTTGTGTGCCAGTTGTACTCCTCTTCTTGTTTCCGGAAAAAGTGCTGGGAAAGCAGCAAATGATAGCTTAATTGCTTGTGTCCCTTCCATCCATGTGGGGGACCTTGATAAGTTCCTGGCTCTTGACTTTATCCTGGCCCAGCCCCAACTATTGCAGCCATTCGGGGAGTGAACCAGTGGATGGAAGGTTCTCTCTCTCTCTCGCTCTCGCTCTTGCTCTCGCTCTCGCTCTCTCTCACCTTCCTTGGCAATTTGAACAGAGTAAAGAATGTTCCTCCTACATTTTTATCACAGTATTTATGGAGTACAATTGCAAATGAAATTCTAGGTGGCTGGTGCCACGGCTCACTAGGCTAATCCTCCGCCTGCAGCGCCAGCACTTCAGGTTCTAGTTCCACTTGGGACACCAGTTCTGTCCCAGTTGCTCCTCTTCCAGTCCAGCTCTCTGCTGTGGCCCGAGAAGGCAGTGGAGGATAGCCCAAGTGCTTGGGCCCTGCACCTGCATGGGAGACCAAGAGAATGCAACTAGCTCCTGGCTTCGGATCAGCGCAGAGCACCAGCCGTAGTGGCCATTTAGGGAGTGAACCAACAGAACGAAGACCTTTCTCTCAGTCTCTGTCTAAAACTATACCTGTCAAATATACAAAAAACAAAAAAGAAAAAAAGAAAAGAAAATTATATAAAAGTGAGGTGAATCTGAAATGGAGCTCAGTCACTGATTTTGTGAGAAAGAGTCTTGATGTTCTTACCTTCTCAGTGGCCTAGGAAGTGAGAGAATAAGAAACACTGAACATTACACCAGGAAGGGTGCAACAACATCTGTGTAGCTTGTTAGACTTCCACAGAGTGGAATGTTATTAGGTTTTAGTTTTGAAAAAAGGAAATGAAAAATTTAGGGAAAACCCAGGCTGATGAAATAAGCCACAAACAAACAAGCAAACAAATATAAACAAACAAACAAAACAAGCAGAGTGACAACCTACCAGGAAACTGAAAATAGGTGTTGTTTGTAAATCCAACCTCAGGTAACAAGTGAAGTAGGCAGGCATATAGGTTAAAATTGATTAGGTTTGTGAGCTGGAAGACCACACCTTTACCACACCCCTGTGTGACCTCATGCCCCTACCTGGCCACAGCTGGGTGCCCACCAGCCAATCAGGTTAATTAACCACTCCCTTTTGGAAGTGGTTTAAAAGCCTGTGACAGGGTGTGTCCTTGCTCTCTTCTTCTCTAGCCTCTTGCCAGGAGGGGGCTGGCTGTAGCCCTGCACCCCCTGGGCATGTGGCCTTCGGGCCAACCGCCCTAGGCTTCCTGGCCTAGATGCTCCTCGAAGTGGCTGGTTCCTGGTGCTCGGTATGAACCCAGATCCACTTCTCTCTTAATAAAGCTCTCACTCTCCTATGCATCTTTCTCACTAAATAAAGGCTTAAAAAACATATTAGCTTAAGCAAATTATGTTGTACACTAAAGTCATATATAAAATGTTTAGTGGAAGGAAGGAAAGCTCAGGATTTGAAGTTCCTTTAATTTTGACAGGGATGGAAGCTATTTAATTTTAATTATTTAAAAATTGTCTTAGCTCTTTTAGATATATTTTTTAGATGTACATGCCTTTACAGATGGAGATTAAAAGAATGAACACCAGGGCCAGCCTAGTATTACAGCCACTTAGGCTGCTACTTGGGATGCCTTCATCCCATATTGGAGTTCTGATAAGAATCCTGTCTCTTCTTCTGATCCAGCTCCTTGCTTATACACTTGAGAGGCAGCAGAGGATGGCCCAAGTGCTTGAATTATTTTTACCCATGCAGGAAACTCAGATGGAGTCCTTGGCTCCCAGGCCACAGCCCTGGCTATTATGGACATTTAGAGAATGAACCAGCAGATAGAATATATCTCCCTTTCTTCTTCTTTCTCTCTGTCTCTGCCTTTATATTACATGAAAAGAAAGAAAAAGAGAAAGAGAGAAAGAAAAGAAAAGAAAAGAAAAGAAGAAAGAAAGGGAGAGAGAGAAAAGAAAGAATAAATATTGAAAATCACAACTCATGTTAACCATCTATGCAATAAATATCTGCACTTAGAAATTTTGATGCACTTACATGGAAGAGTCACAACTTCTCCATATGCTTAACTACTTTGACAAAATGGCTTAGTTTGTAGGACATTTTGACTCAAAATCTTTAAAGCTGAAAAAATATTTCTAACCCTGCCCAGGTGAATATCTGCAGTGATATTTCAGAAGGCACAATGTTTAGGAAAGATTGTGGTTGCCAGAAGATAAAACATGATATTTACTAAAATGTGCAGTATGATGATGTTTGCATAAAATTCTGACATTGTAGCATATTCTCTGAAAGCTTAGAGTTGCACAATAAATGTTTTGTAAGGGAAAACTAAAAGCATTCTCCACCAATTCATGTAAAGCCTAAAAGTATGCACATATTATAATTGGAGCTGGCAATGAGGAGGTGACAGACAAAGCTTTTGTAAATAACTTGATGCATCTTAAAAGCAACTATTTGTATACCAAAAGCATGGAAGAATGCAAAAATAATAACTGTGGCCCTGGTTTTGAATTTCTGAGATTTTCTTATACAAAAGGATATGGTCTGCCTGAGAGTTCTTTTATAGTGAAGATAAAAAAGGATAGACAGATAAATGGAAAAATTTTAACCATCTGGGTATTGCACATCATATGTGGAAACATAGATGATACTGATTTTGGAAGAAGAAATTGATATAATGAAAAAATTTAAGTGAAATTGCAAGTCAAATTGCCATTAGAAGTAGATTGCACAGAGCAGGCAAGTTAGGAAACATAATATATATTCCTTGGTTTTAGACCTTCATGATCAGGTTTTGCTTTTTTGTATTCAATGTGGCATTTATCTATTGTTTTACCATTTCATCATTAAAAAATGATACACACTAAGATTCATACTTCTGAGCTATCAAAATCTTAGTTTCACAGTTCATCCTAGTTTTACAAAAAGACAAGTAGCCTGCAAGTAAATATGAATTTGGGCTTCAGTAAATAAAAATTTACGTATTTTATAAACATCACAAAGTATTACTTTCTTCTTTCAACAGATGAATCTTTTTTTAAAATCAAGAAAATAATTGTCATATATCTAATATAGAGTATAAAATTATAATATGTATAATATAATTTAAAACACAAAATGCAAGATAAATATTGAATCCTATTTATGTCTCCCTCAACTCCTGGGTCTTCCAGAACAGTCTAGTAGTCTGTTTAATGTCATTTTCTTACAGCCTAAAATTGTTTTAGCATTTCTTTTTGTGTGACTACATTGGTTGAATAAGAATCTCTCAAATTTCATTCATAGGAATGTCTATTTTACCTTCATTTTGAATAGACAATTTTGCTGGTTGTAGAACTTGGGTGAGCATATTTGTACATTAGGAATTTAAAGTTGCTGTTTTACTGCTTACTGAATTTCCCTTTAATCTGATGACAAGTTAGCTACAGTTTACATTGCTGTTGCCCCCTGTATAATATGTTGCTTTTCTCTAGATACATTTATGATCTCTAGTTCTCAGCAATGTGACTATGGTGTGACAGGGTGTGGTTATTATTCCAAGTTATTTTCATTTTATTTTTTAATTTTTTGAGAATATTTAACAAATATCTTACTGAAGCCTCTTAAAGTCTCCCCACTTGTTTTACTTTCCACAGTCCGTTTCCATCTTCTCATTCAATCCACTTCATGCCTCATTTCCCAACATCACTCACTTTTCTCTATACTATCTCCTCTGATTGACCATGTATCTTGGTCTTACATTCTGTGTCTCTGATAACTCATTTTTGCTCCTTGTTTTCAGATTTTATTTCTAAATCATTATGTAAATTGAGGGCTCTAAGTCACAGAAGACTTTACAGATTATTGATACTATTTGAGACAAGGAACATGGCCACATGTCTGTCTTTCTTTCTTTCTTTCTTTCTTTCTTTCTTTCTTTCTTTCTTTTTTGCTTTTTAAAAGACTTATTTAGATATTTGAAAGGTTACAGAGATGGGCAGAGAGAGAGACAGAGAAAGATAGAGAGAAACAGAGAGATCTATCATTTGCTGGTTCACTCCCCAAATGGCCACAATGATTGGGGCTGGGCCAAGCCCAGAAGCCAGAAGCCAGAAGCCTGGAATTGCATCCAGATCTCCCACATGGGTGGCAGGAGTCCAAACACTCTGGCCATCTTCTGCTGCTTTCCCAGGTGAATTAGTGGGGAGCTGGATTAGAAATGGAGCAGCCAGACTGTAACCAGAGCTCATATTGGATCCCAGCATTATAAACTGCTGCGCCACACCAGTCCCAAAATTTTACTTTCTTCTACAACAGCTTTAAATCTTCATTATTTTCTTTTTTTTTTAATTAATTTTTTTTTTTTATTTTTTGACAGGCAGAGTGGACAGTGAGAGAGAGACAGAGAGAAAGGCCCTCCCTTGCCGCTGGTCCACCCCCCAATGGCCGCCGCGGTTGGCGTGCTGCGGCCAGCGCACTGCACTGATCCGATGGCAGGAGCCAGGTGCCTCCCCTGGTCTCCCATGGGGTGCAGGGCCCAAGCACTTGGGCCATCCTCCACTGCACTCCCTGGCCACAGCAGAGAGCTGGCCTGGAAGGGGGGCAACCGGGACAGGATTGGTGCCCCGACCGGGACCAGAACCCGGCGTGCCGGCGCCGCAAGGCGGAGGATCAGCCTAGTGAGCCGCGGCGCCGGCTGATCTTCATTATTTTCTTGATTCATTTTAATCGTCTCCAATATGTGAAACCTCTGAACTGCCAGCATCAGACCTTCTTTTCTTTCATTTTTTTATTATTTATTTAATTTTACCTAGAAATCTTTTACATAAAATATACAAAGTTCATTCATTTCCTATATACAAATTTAGAAGCATAGTGATCCTTCCCACCTTCCCTCCCTCTGCCTGCACTCTCACACTTCTTCCTCCTTCCTCTCCTGGTCCCATTCTTATTTTGTACAAAGATCTATTTTCAGTTAATTTTATACTCAGAAGATTAACCCTATACTAAGGAAACAGTTCAACAAATAGTATGAAGGGAAAAAAAAAAGTTCCTCAACAGTTGGGACAAGGGTTATTCAAAGTCATCACATCTCAAAGTATCGATTTCACTCCTATTGATTACCTTTTGGGTACCCTATTAGTTACCACATATCAGGGAGAACAAATAGTACTTGTACTTTTGGGACTGGCTTATTTCACTGAATAAAATTGTTCCCAGTTGCATACATTTAGTTGCAAATGACAGGATTTCATTTTCTTTTTTTTTTTTTTTTACTGCTATGTGGTGTTCGATAGTTAATAAATACCACAATTTCTTTATCCAGTTGTCAGTTGATAGATATCTGGTTGATACCATGTCTTAGCAATTGTGAATAGAACTGCAATAAACATGGGGGTACAGATGACACTTTCATATGCTGATTTCTTTTTGTTTGGGTAAATTCCCAGGAGTGGGATGGCTGGTTTGTATGGTAGGTCTATATTGAGATTTCTGAGGTGTCTGCATGCTGTCTTCCACAGTGGCTTTACCAGTTTATATTTCCACAAACAGTGGATTAGGGTACCTCTTCCCCAACATCCTGCCAGAAGTTATTGTTTGTTGATTTCTGTATAAAAGCCATTCTAAAGGGGATAAGGTGAAAACTCAGGTGGTTTTGATTTATATTTCCCTGATGGCTGATGATCCTCTGGAAAGAGAAGGACCATGACTTCTATGCAAATTAATCAATGTGATACAACGCATTAACATACTGAAGAAGAAAAAACATATGATTATCTCAATAGATGCAGAGAAAGCATTTGATAAAATACAACATCCTTTCATGATGAAAACTCTAAGCAAATTTGGTATACCAGGAACATTCCTCAATGCAATCAAAGCAATTTATGAAAAACTCATGGCCAGCATCCTATTGAATGGCGAAAAGTTGGAAGCATTTCCACTGAGATCTGGTACCAGACAGGGATGCCCACTCTCACCACTGCTATTCAATATAGTATTGGAAGTTTTAGCCAGAGCCATTAGGCAAGAAAAAGAAATTAAAGGGATACAAATTGGGAAGGAAGAAGTCAAAATACCCCTCTTTGCAGATGATATGATTCTTTATTTAGGGGATCCAAAGAACTCTACTAAGACTATTGGAATTCATAGAAGAGTTTGACAAAGTAGCAGGATATAAAATCAATCCACAAAAATCAACAACCTTTGTATACACAGGCAATGCTACAGCTGAGAAAGAACTTCTAAGATAAATCCCATCCACAATAGCTACAAAAACAATCAAATACCTTGGAACAAACTTATTCAAGTACATCAAAGATCCCTATGATGAGAATTACAGAATCTTAAAGAAAGAAATAGAAGATGATCAGGGCCTGCACTATGGCTCAGCGGGTTAATGCCCTGGCCTGAAATGCCAGCATCCCATATAGGCGCTGGTTCAAGACCTGGCTACTCCACTTCCAATCCAGCTCTCTGCTATGGCCTGGGAAAGCAGTAGAAGATGGCCCAAGTCCTTGGGCCCCTGCACCTGTGTGGGAGACCCAGAGGATGCTCCTGGCTCCTGGCTTTGGATCAGCGTAGCTCCGGCCATTGCGGCTAATGGAAGACCTCTTTCTCTCTCTCTCTCTCTCCTTGTCTCTCTGCCTTTCCTCTCTCTGTGTAACTCTGACATGCAAATAAATAAATTAATTTTAAAAAAAGAAATAGAAGAGGATAACAAAAAATGGAAAAATCTTCCACGCGTATGGATTGGAAGAATCAATATCATCAAAATGTCCATTCTCACAAAAGCAATTTATAGATTCAATGTGATTCCAATCAAAATACCAAAGACATTCTTCTCAGATCTGGAAAAAATGATGCTGAAATTCACATGGAGGCACAGGAGACCTCGAATAGCTAAAGCAATCTTGTACAACAAAAACAAAGCTGGAGGCATCACAATACCAGATTTCAGGACATACTACAGAGCAGTTGTAATCAAAACAGCATGGTACTGGTACAGAAACAGATAGATAGACCAATGGAACAGAACAGAAACACCAGAAATCAACCTAAGCATCTACAGCCAAATTATCTTTGATCAAGGATCTAAAACCGATTCTTAGAGCAAGGACAGCCTCTTCAACAAATGATGCTGGGAAAACTGGATTTCCACCTGCAGAAACATGAAACAAGACCCCTACCTTTCACCATACACAAAAACCCACTCAAAAAGGATTAAAGATCTAAATCTACAACCTGACACCATCAAATTTCTACAGAATATTGAAGAAACCCTGCAAGATATAGGCACAGTTAAAGACTTCTTGGAAAAGACCCTGGGGGCATAGGCAGTCAAAGCTAAAATCAACAATTGGGATTATATCAAATTGAGAAGTTTCTGTACTGCAAAAGAAACAGTCAATAAAGTGAAGAGGCAACCGACAGAATGGGAAAAATATTTGCAAATTATGCAACTGATAAAGGTTTATAACCAGAATCTACAAAGAGATCAAGAAACTCCACAAGAACAAAACAAACAATCCACTTAAGAGATGGGCCAAGGACCAACAGAGACATGAGAATAATCCAACATGGGAAGTGGGATACACAGCAGACTCATAGAATGGCAGATGGCCTAAACAGCACTCTGGCCTCAGAATCAGCCCTTTAAGATTCGGATCTGGCTAAAAAGCCCATGAGAATTTTGCAGCCAAGACACTGTGGTTAAAAAAAAAATGACCGAAATGAAAGATCTCTGTGAGTGAGATCCCAGCAGAAAGAAGGGGCCATTAAATAAGGCAGTACATTTCTCTGAAGGGAGGAGAGAACTTCCACTTTGACTATGGTCTTGTTTAAATAAGATTGGAGTTGGAGAACTCAAGAGGCTTCCATAGCCTTGGCAGCTCGTGACAAGAGCCTTGGGTGACTACTGACATCACAAACAAGAGTGGCAATTGTTAAATCAACAACGGGAGTCACTGTGCACCTGCTCCACATGTAGGATCTCTGTCCTTAATGTGTTGTACTATGCAAATTAACAGTAAAACTACTATTCAAATAGTACTTTATACTTTGTATGTCGTGTGGGTGCAGTCTGTTGAAATCTTTATTTAGTATATACTAAGTTAATCTTCTGTATGTAAATATAATTGAAAATGAATCTTGATGAAGAATGGATGGGAGAGGGTGTAGGAGATGAGATGTTTGCGAGTGGGAGGAAGGTTATGGGGGGAAAGCTGCTATAATTCAAAAGTTGTACTTTGGAAATTTATATTTATTAAATAAAAGTTGGGAAAAAACTGTACCAGGAGTTATTTAAAGTCAACAAAATAAGAATTGTGAAATAGTGTCGAGTTCCCATCTAACCCAAACTCACCTTTCTCTATTATTAACATCTTACATTAGGATAATTTATTTGTCACAATTAGTGAACCACACCCAGCTTCCCTTATTTTTTTTAATCCAGGCTCCCTCTATCTGTTCTTCCCCTCTCAGCCTCAAGTAATCAACATTCTGTGTTCATGCTGAATTTTCATTTGCTTTTTAAGATCTTTTTTAATCCCCACATAATGGGGGAGAGCATATGGTATCTATCATTCTGTGTCAGCCTTTTCTCACCTTACATGAGGTCCTTCAGTTCTATCCAGTTTGCTGCAAAAGACAGGATTTCGTTCTTCTTATGGCTGAAGAGATTTCCATTGTATAAATACTGTATTTTCTTTATCCATTTATTTGATGATGGGCACCTTAGTTGATTCCATATCTTAGATAGTATGAACAGAACTGCAATAAATATGGTGGAACATATTTGTAAGATAGAGATATATCTTCCACAAAATAATTTCATGTCTTTTGGGTATATACCCAATAGTGGGATTGTTGGACAATTTGGCAGTTCTATTTATATGGTTTTTATTTTAAAGATTCATTTTATTCATTTGAAAAGCAATGGGGGGGGAGAGAAAGAAAAAGGGGGGGGGGAGTGAGAGTGAGGTCTTCTATCTATTGGTTCACACTCCAAATAGACACGAAGGGTGGAGATGAGCCAATGTCAAAATTCTGGAACTCCTCCCAGGTCTCCCACATGGACACAGGGCCCCAAGCATTTAGGCTATCATCTACTGCTTTCCCATGCACATTAACAGGGAGCTGGATTAGAAATAGAGCAGTATTGACTCCAAATGCAGCCCATTTGAGATGTCAGCATTGTAGGCAGTGGTTTATCCTGCTAAGCCCACAATGTTGGCCCCTATTTCTTGTTTGTACAGGAGTCTCCATATTGTTTTCCATAGTAGCTGTTCTAATTTACATTCTTACCAACAGTGTACAAGAGTTCCCCTTTCTCTACAACTTCTACAATACTTGTTACTTACTTTTTTCTTTAAAGATTTATTTATTTGAAAGGCAGAATTATGGAGGGAGAGAGAGAGAGGGAGAGAAGAAGAGATAGAGATATCTTCCAATCACTGGTCCACCACCAAGAATGCCACAGCTGGGCCAGGTTGAACCCAGGAGCTAGGTAGGAGCTTCTTCCAGGTCTCCCATGGTGGACTCAAACTGACGACCATATGGGATGCTGGCACTGGCATTGCAACTGGTGTCTTGCAATTACATGTCTTGCATTACACTACAATGCTGGCTCCCTCTTTTTTTAAAAAAAATGTTTATTTATTAGAAAGAATTATAGAGAAAGGAAGAGACAGAGAAAGAAAAAATGTAGAGAGAAATCTTTTATCCACTGGTTTAGTCCTAGATTGTTGCAATAGCCAGGGACAAACACTTGGGCCATCTTCCACTGTTTCCCAGGCCATTAGTAGGGAGCTGGATTGGAAGTGAAGCAGCTTGGACACTAAATAGCACCCATATGGGATGCTAACGTTGCAGGTGGCAGCTTTACCTGCTCCGCCACAGTGTCAGCCCCATTTTCCTGTCTTTTTGATAATAGTCATTCTGACAGGAATGATATTGTGTTTTGGATTTGCAGTTCCTGTACATATTTTTATTTCTAAAAATTTTGCATCAGTAGGTGATTTTGTTTTCCAGAATTAGAGCATGAGTGATAACAGTTCCAGAGTTTAATTCTTTCAAAAGATATTTATTTTCATCTCAGTATAAGTAGATGTGTATATAGGACTCTATGCTTAAAATCAGTTTTGCTAATATGTTAGAAAGCACTGCCTTGTAATCTGAGCATGGACGTAATATTAGGATTACTCTCATTATTTTTTTGTAATGTATGTGAACATGCACAAGTGTGCATATATGTAGTGTTTCTCTTCAGAAACTTTCACAATATTCTTTTCATACTTGTAGCTCAGAAATTGTGTCTTGGTGTGATTCTTCTTGACTTATTTTTCTTGGTCTAAATAGGCTGCTCTCATACAAAGAATGCAAATTGGAAAGTATTTTTGCCAGCTTTCTTGAAGTGTATGTAACAAATAAAATTTGGATGTATTTATGGTGAACAATGTCATATTTGATATACATTATAAAATGACTGCCATAATAAATCTAATAAAATATACCTCACATCACTCAGTTAACATTCTTTCTAGCTAGACAAATTTTGATTTATCTATTTTACCTTTGCTGCTTTTACTTTTGGGGCCACTTCCAAAAAATCATTGTCCAGATAAAGTATAAAATGTTTTTTCCTATACTTTCGTTTAGATGGCTTATAGTTTTAGGTGGTACAATGAAGCGTTTTATATGTTCTGAGTTGATTTTTGTAAACAGTGTAAGATAAGGATCCAATTGCGTTCTTCCACGTGGATTTTTAGTTTTCCCAGTAGGTTTATTGAAACTGTCCTTACCCCTTTGTGTCTCTTGGTACATTAATTGAATACCAACTGTCTGAACCAATGCAGGGATTTATTTCTAGTTTGTTCCTTTGTCCTACACATCATTTTTTCTACCAGTACGGTACTGTTTTGATTACTATAGCCTTGTAGTATATTTTTGGGTTAGATAATGTGAAATCTTTGCTTTGTTTTTATTTGTTGCTTGTTTTATTTTGTTTCTTTTTTTTTTTTTTCTGAAGACTACTTTTGGAGTCCTTTTTTTTGTTTTATGAACGTTTTAGGATTGATTTTATACTTTCTGATAAAAAATATTATTGGAATTTTGAAAAGGATTACAATAAGTATTTATGATGATTTAGCACTGACTACTTCTTTGAAAAGATAATTGTTAGTGCATAGAAACAATACCGATTTTTTATGTTGATTTTGTATCCTGAAACTTTACTGAATTCAATTAGCTTCACTGGTTCTAACCAGCTTTTAGGGTTTTCCATGTATACAATCATGTCACCTGCAAATAGGATAATTTTCCTTCTTCGTTTATAATTTGGGTGCTTTTTCCTATTTTTCTTGCTTAATTGCTCTACGACTTCTGATATTATATTGAAAAGATGTGGAGAGAGTGGGCACCCTTGTCTTATTCCTAATCTTAGAGGAAAAGCTTACAACTTTTCACTTTCACTGTAATGAGATTGCTGGATCTAAAGGCAGTTCTATTTCTAGGATTTTTTTAGAGACTAATTTTATTTATCTGAAAAGGAGTGAGTGAGGGTGAGAGAGAGAGAAAGAGAGAGAGAGGGAGAGAGAGAGAGAGTGAATCTTTCATTTGTTGTTCACTCTCCAAACAGCCACAATAGCTTGATAGCCAGGGTTAGTCTGGCTGAAGCAAGAATCCAGGAACCTCATCCTGGTTTTCCACACAGGTGGAGAAACAATAGTACTTGGGCCATGATCACTGCTTTCCAGATGCATTAGCAAGAAGCTGGGTGGGAAACAGAGCAGCTGGCAATCAAAGCACTTGGGCTGCAGGTGCTTCAAGCTTTGATTTAACCCACTGCTCCACAATGCCCACCCCAGTGTTAAGAATTTTTTTTTTATTTAAAGGAATTTATTAATACATGAGACTCACAGGGTCACAGCAAATGCATTATAATTAAAATAGATTTCTCATCGATTCTAATATTATTGTGATATAATACAAAGAGCAGATTCATTGTAGTTCTTGGGTACGATTCAATTATATTCAATGATATTTTCCAACCTCCTGCTCTTCCTTCCTCCCTCACTACATTTCTCCCTTCCCTCTTCTTCCTTCCTTACATTCTCTCTCTGGTCCCCTTCCCCCTTCTCTCTTTCAAGTGCTCCCTATGTTTGCCAGTATTTGTGTATGCTCAGAATCTCTCTCTTTCTGTTTCCCAGCCAACATCCAGGTAACAAATTCATAACGCTATCTATTAAAATAGCTCATGCCATTTCTGTTTCTTGGAATAGCCAAGACAACCGAGGTAGCTCTTTGGTTGTTTCCCTGAATTTTGTTATGTCTATAATTTTAAGTAATTTTTGTAAGATTTCCAGAGGAGTGACAGATACAAGTGTATTTATTTAACTTGACAATTTATAATGGTTACCTTAATTTTTAGTTCTTAAAATATAAAAGATATCAAATCTCTACTTCGTAGAAAACATTTTTGTTGCTTAATGCTTGTTTTTAACTTTGTTTATAGAGACGTTCATTATTCAAAAAGTTTTCATAGTAATATATCAAGTTCATTTTCATAGTTATAAATAATAGGGGGACGAGCACTGTGGTGTAGTAGGCTAAGCAACTGCTTGCAGTTCTGGTATCCCATATGGGTGCCGGTTCAAGTCCCGGCTGCTCCTCTCCTAATCCAGCTCTCTGTTATGGCCTTGGAAAACAGTGGAAGATGGCCCAAATGCTTGGGTCCCTGCACCTGCGTGGGAGACCTGGAAGAAGCTCTGGGCTCCTGGTTTCAGATCAGCTCAGCTCCAGCCATTGTGGCCATTTGGGGAGTGAGTCAGCAGATGGAAGACTTCTCTTTCTCTATTTCTTTCTCTCTCTCTCTTTCTCACTTTGTATCTTTGGCTTTCAAATAAATACATACATCTTTAAAAAAAAGAAATAATAGGATCCATATTACCATAAAACAAATGTACTCTTCCCTTCAATGGATGTCAAACAAATGCAACAGAGTGTGTGGATGTCAGGATCATATTTTTCACATTGAGAAACAGGGATTGTCAATCTCGGGTGTGGTTTTATGAAAACTACTTAGTGTCATTAACTGCAGTTTCCCAATTTGAATAATGGGGGCAATAAT
The DNA here is from genome assembly GCF_033115175.1 of Lepus europaeus. NCBI lineage: Eukaryota > Metazoa > Chordata > Mammalia > Lagomorpha > Leporidae > Lepus > Lepus europaeus. The sequence continues at coordinate 81,108,149 of NC_084838.1, read as the reverse complement.
AAAATAATGCGGTACATTTATCTTAAGACTATTTTGAAGATTAAGTGGCATACATGTTTAGTGACCTTGTAAAGGGCATGGGAATTATGGATGCTCACCAATGATAGCAGCTACACTAATATTATTATTAGCTGCACTAATATTATTATCACTGCTGCCACTAACACTAGGAATCCTTTCACCCTTCCTAAATGTATTATATTTTACATTCAGCAAAAGTCATTAGCTTTGAAGGATATGGTAGGATGAATAATGGCCCCCAAAGATATAGTGTCCCAATCCCTAGAATTTATCAATGTTACCTTGTAGGGCAAAGGGACCTTGCAGATATCATTAAGTTAAGGATTCTAAATGGGAAGATTATTCTGGATTGTTCAAGTGGATGCTAAATGTGAAAAAAAAAAAAAAAAAAACCTCTCTTATAGGAAAGAAGCAGAGCAATATTTGATCCTAGGCGGATTTCTCTGTGACCAAGGAAGTAAAAAATGGAGTGATGTAGCCACCAGACAAGGAGCACCACCAGCACCAGAAGTTGAAAGGCGTAAGGAATGGATGCTGCTCCTCCACAGGGAGCCAGCTTGGCTGTCACTATCACTATAGTCCAGTGAAATGGATTTTGGATTTCTGGCCTTCAGAACACTATGAAAAGCACATGTTGTTTTAAGCCACCTATGTGCAGTCATTTGCTACAATAACCACAGAAAACAATATAGGAGAAAAAATGCATTATTTTGAAGAAATAATTTATAGCTCCTCCAAACTCTAAGAACACTGACTTCATTGTAAAGTACACTGGTTTGGAAATTCTTCTTAACTGAAAAATCCTGTGCAGTCTCTCTGTATGAGAAAGATAGATATGGATCTCTATTTTCACCATTTTTTATTTATATGGTTTAATAGACAAATCATAATTATATGAACTAATGTTATCATGTGGTATTTTGACATTTATATTCAATTTGGAATGATTAAATGAAATTGATTAATGTGTTAACCTCACTTATTCTTACTGTAAGGCATTTAAAATTTACTCCTTTTGATTTCAAAATATATAGCACATTATGAACAATAGTCACCCAAAAAATTATTCCTATTGCCAATCAAAACTTTGTGCCTTTTGATAAAAACTCCTCATCCATCACAAATGCAATCCCTAGTGACCAACATTCTATTCTCTCCTGAATTGGTTTCTGATTCCACACAAAAGTGAAGTAATGGATTTTTGTTCGTATAGAATCCTCCTGTAGTATCTCATCCCCTCCATATATCCCAAGGCAGCCTAAGATATCCCAGGCCCATAGGGCTCCAATTAACACATTTTTATAAATAATATTCCAAGCCTATATGCATTTTCTCACATAACTTTATCCCAGGGAAGCTGTGGTCCATTGAAGGAAGCTCTGGAGTGCATTTCGGCCACATCACAGTCAAGGGCTCACTCTGGTGGGCCTCAAGCATACAAGATCTTGTCCAGGGTGCGTATTCATCTCTACCTTGGCAGTTCCTTTCAAGGCCTGCACCCCTGGGGCATTATTACCTTCCTTTAACTAGAACTGGTGAATACTTGCTCACTCATCAAAGCCCCAGTTGTAACACACACTCCTCTAGGCTGAAGCTACAAGGTTGACTTGAGGATGGCAATGTAATCTCGGACTTGTACTTATGAACTACATTAAATCTATGCTCTTTGTACTATTGTCAATGAAAATTGTATTGCCAATGAAAATTGTGTAATTGTGTTGTAGTAATTACCATGCATTTGCTGTGACCATGAGAATCTAATGTATCAATAAATAAAGTAAATAAAATGTTCACTAGTCTTATGTATAGTTGTTTCCCAGTGTTTTCTGAAGAGTGATCCCAGAACCTCTACAGACAAAAAAACACAAGAATGTTCAAGTCAGAAGTGACATCAAGGTTGCATATAGCCTATGCATATTTCCCATATACTTTAAATCATATCTAGATTATTTATAATACCTAATACAATCCAAATACTATTTAAATAATTATCATATTATTTAGGGAACCATGAGAGAAAGAAAGTCTGTGCATGTTCAGTAGAGACATAATATTTTAAAAATATTTTCTATCTGTGTTTTATGGAATATAGGGATTGGAACCTGAGAATACAAAGAGTTAATCATATGGTTCTGTAGTGAGGCCAAGAAATGAAAAGAACTTGAGAATTTTCAATTAAAAAGAGACTGATGCTAACCTCAAAATTTCGAGCCTTAACTGTGAAAAGTCACATAAGTAGTTGATTTTAATACAACATGTAAATGCTAAAACTGGGTAAATACATCTCTCTGAGTGGTTACAGAAGAACAAAAACCAGAGAAAATGGTCATTTTGATGTATTTTGCATATTCCAGTTATTTAGGATAAGGAAGTGGACACGTCCAATGATTTGAACTGCCATATTCACTTGTTTCCTCTCTGTAATGCAGTCAAAATTAAAGTATTTCCAGTTAAATGTAAAGCATCAACTAAGACATGTAAGTAAACACAACCAAGGCATTTTAGGCTTAAACTCTAAAAGCCCAAAGGTCAGAGTGAACAGAGTCTGTGAGAACAGTGATAAAATATCGCCAATCTCATTCTGACATTCTGACAGCCTTGATGTAACCCTCTTAATGGCTAATGATGTATGCTGCTAATAACCTAAAGACTGATGCCATGCATGAATACTCTGGGGGGCGATATATAGCCTAATTTTCAATTGCTATAGAACAAGAAGGTAGTTTTATAAGCTATTTTTGTCCTGCAATGATGTAAATTTTATATTATCATATCATGTGACTATTTCACACCATGACCAGTCATCCATATATAGTTGGTGATTTACTACATGCAATGGGGAAAGAAGTGATGATTATTCATCGGTAGAGAGGGAAAAAAAAGGCATAGATTAAGACTTGAAATGCAAGTGCCAATTGAGTTATAGCTTAGTACTGTGGTAATTTCTCCAGCAGCTAAGTAAGTCATATGCAGGAATTAAAGATGCCATTTGAAAGCATGCCTATTACTGCTCTCACCTGCTTTGATACATCCCTTATTAACACTGCTTTGAAGCAAAAGAAGGGTATACTTTGAAGTGACTGGTTTAAAAAAGTTTCAGTGTTCTAAATTAAAACATTATTTTGTAGTATGATCTGTCTCAATAAATCTCTCAGTATGAAAACTTTCAGATCAAGTTCTGCAGTCTCTTAAAAAAAAGAAGACTTTAAAGAAGTTTCCAAATGAAATTTCAGACAGGATATGGTATATGTATTGACTGTAATAAACCATTATCTATTAACTTCAAAACTGATTATTTAATAATGAATTTATACTAATTTAATATTGAGGCTAGTAACATGAAATATATACTATATATATTATTGTAAAAGTCTTATACAAAAATGTGTATGTGTCAAGATATTTCTGGAAAATATTCTTACACTTTTGTAGATAGGAACATATTAGCACTTTTCTGTTTTTGGAAAACAGGTCAGAGATTATTCTGAAAATCAAATAAAACATCCAAATTTACTCACAAGGAATTTTTATTATGATTTGCCCTTTATTATTATAACATAACTTGGAATCAACAAAATTCAAAGATTTTTACTTATGCTTGTTTTATGACTTTTGACAAGTATATACTCATAGGTAACTCACATACCTCTCAAGAAGTAGGACATTCCTTCATGCGTAAATGTTCCTTCATGCCATCTTCAGTGAATTTGTCTGTCCCTTCTCCCTTTGTACCAAAGGAATAGAATTCCTTTACTTGATATAGAATTTCATATTAATGAAATCATTTAAACTAGTTTATTTAGCTCAACATACTGCTTTTGATATTTACCTATGAAGCATTTCTGGTAAATAATTCACTTTCTGGCTGAGTAGTGTTCTATTGTATACTATAATACCAGATTTTCTTTGCCCATTTCATTGATTAGCATTTTTTTTTTTTTTGGACAGGCAGAGTGGATAGTGAGAGAGAGAGAGAGAGAGAGAGAGAGAAAGGTCTTCCTTTTTGCCGTTGGTTCACCCTCCAATGGCCGCTGCGGCCAGCTCATCTCGCTGATCCAAAGTCAGGAGCCAGGTGCTTCTCCTGGTCTCCCATGCGGGTGCAGGGCCCAAGGACTTGGGCCATCCTCCACTGCACTCCCGGGCCATAGCAGAGAGCTGGCCTGAAAGAGGGGCAACTGGGATAGAATCTGGTGCCCCAACCGGGACTAGAACCTGGTGTGCTGGCTCCGCAAGGCGGAGGATTAGCCTGTTAAGCCACGGCGCCGGCTAGCATTTTCTTATACAGTTTATTCATCAAGTAGGAAATTACCAAATCTGTACCCCTAGTGGTTGAAGCAGAAGGAGCTAGTTTGGGTTTAGAGGGTGATGTGGGTGGGGAGGAGCTGGTACTTGGGCACAGCAGGTTAAAAAGCTACCACTTGTGATCCTGGTATTGTGTATTGGAGTGCTGAGTTGAGTCCTGTTTGCCCTTCTTCTGATCTGGCATTCCTAGTATTGCTGCTGGGAAGGCAGCATATGATGTCCCAAGTTGTTGGGCCCTTACCACCCATGTAGGATACTTGGATGCTATTGTTGGCTCCTGGGTTCAGCCTGGCCCAGCCCTGGCTGTTGCAGCTATCTGGGAAGTGAAATGGAGATTGGAATCTATCTTGCTCTCCCTCTCTCATTCTCTCTCTCTCTCTGTCACTCCTTCTTAAATCTTTTTTTTTATTTTGGATAAAATAAAATATATTTTGTTCATGGCTGCTGACATAAGGGTCTTTTGCCATAAGTAACATATGATATTAAAACTGAAACAATAGAAGGTTTGAAATTCAAGTAGAGACTAGACCAGAGGAAAAAGGAAGACATAATACCAAACTGAAGAAGTGGGCCTCTTCTAAAGGAAGAGAGGTGTCTTGAATCATTAGCCAAAAAGTCATCATGAGATGGAAACTGTCTTAGAGCTGATGAAAGATTAGTGCTGGAAAAATGTTATTGATAATGAATGCTGTATACAGTGTGGAATTGCCTTGTTCATAATTGTTCATAAGAAAGGTGAAACTGTTTTTGTTTCTTTTTTAAGATTTATTTATTTATTTGAAAGTCAGAGTTATACAGAAGGAGAAGGAAAGGTAGAGGGAAAGAGAGAGGTCTTCCATCCACTAGTTTACACCCCAATTGGCCGCAATGGCTGGAGCTGCATTGATCTGTAGCCAGGAGCCAGGAGCCTCCTCCGGGTCTTCCCATGTGGGTGCAGGGTCCCAAGGACTTGGGCCTTCTTCTACTGCCTCCCCAGGCCACAGCAGAGAGCTGGATCAGAAGTGGAGCAGCTAGATCTCGAACCATCATCCATATGGGATGCCAGCATGGCAGGCTGCAGCTTTACCTGCTACTCCACAGCGCAAGCCCCAATGTGCATCTGTTTATACAGCACCATGGGTGGTACTTCTACAATAAGAGTGAATGCAAATTTATATATTTGCAATAATAGATGCATAATATATACATATGCAGACATATATATATACATGTATGTATCTGTACATAGTTCATAAAAGTGGAAAATAAAACATAGACAATCTACATAATTTAATGAGAGATGTAAGGATCTGTTTTCCACTAACATAATGAAGAAAACCACACTTATGTGTCTGTATTACATCAGATTATTATTAACAATTTGACTAGTATCCCTACTCATGGTTTTCCAAATCAGAATTGCTGTTACTTGAGCATTCTTTTTCTTTTTAATTCATAGCAATGTTTTTTTAAACGTAATCTGATCCTTATTTAAGAAACGTTTTATTTAGACTTGCTTGCTTGCTTGCAAGGGGCAGAAGCCCAGTCAGGCAAACTCAATTAAAACAGGATTTTGGAAAATGGTTCATGTGGAAGAATAAAGTAAAATTTAAGGAAAGTGTGAACAACATGGAAGGGCCTCCCTGAAACTAGGACAGAACTTCAGATCCATAAACTTCAACAGAGAATGTAATGGATTTCCTAAGTAGTGTTCAATCATTAATGTGAGTTAGCTACATCCACATATCTGATTATTTGCCTTTACCTCCTTCATTCATGGGAAATGCATTGGTAATTTGTCCCTCCCATAGATGACTTACCTATGTGAAGAAGCAGTATTCACAACAACTCCAAACTGACTAGAGCAATACAAGAGAAAGTCTCTGCACTGGAAGACCAGATATACATGTGTGATATACAATATTTTCCAGGAGACCCTGGGAAAGCCACATAATTTCCAACTGAAGCCTTTTTAAAAGGAAAAGCTCAAATCTATACTCTCAAGCTGAGAGTGTGGAAATCAGTCTGTTATCACCTGTATTGCCACATGGATTTACAGGGAGTCTAATATACTATTTTTCTGAAACTTAGAACTGTCCTTTTCTATATTCTACACATTTGGTCTAATCAAATTAGATACTTACATAATTTAGGTTCTAAAAGTGGAGTCCTTAGAAATTAGAAATGCAATGGGCAGAAAATAATTACAAACATTTGTTTATGTGCACTCATAATCTTTGTCCCAAGGAAGGATATATCTACAAAATAAAAGTCCCCCAACTTTAGTGTGGATGAGGGTTATGATATAACTGTTCTTTTAAAATTGTGTCATTGCACAGACATTTTTCAAAAGAGGAAATCCAAATGGCCAACAGACACATGAAAAAATGCTCAGGATCCCTAGCCATCAGGGAAATGCAGATCAAAACCACAATGAGGTTTCACCTCACCCCGGTTAGATTGGCTTACATACAGAAATCAACCAACAACAGATGCTGGCAAGGATGTGGGGAAAAAGGGACACTAATCCACTGTTGGTGGGAATGCAAACTGGTAAAGCCACTATGGAAGACAGTTTGGAGAGTCCTCAGAAACCTGAATATAGCACTACCACAGGACCCAGCCATCCCACTCCTTGGAATTTACCCAAATGGAATTAAAGGGGAGAAAAAAAGAGCCATTTGCACCTTGATATTTGTTGCAGCTCAATTCACAATAGCTAAGACATGGAATCAACCTAAATGTCCATCAACAGATGACTGGATGAAGAAACTATGGGATATGTACTCTATGGAACACTATACAGCAGTAAAAAACAATGAAATCCGGGCATTTACAACAAAATGGAGGAAGCTGGAAAACATCATGCTGAGTGAAATAAGCCAGTCCAAAAGGGACAAATATCATATGTTCTCCCTGATCGATGGCAACTAAACGAGCATCTAAAATGATACCCATTGAAGTGAAATGGACACTATGAGAGACAATGACATGATCAGCCTTTGTCTTGACTGTTGAGGAACAACTTACTATTTTATTCCTTTTAGTATTTTTGTTGTTGTTGTTGCTAAGTGAAATGGACACTATGAGAGACAATGATAGGATCAGCCCTTGTCTAGACTGTTGAGGAACAACTTACTATTTTATTCCTTTTAGTATTTTTGTTGTGGTTGTTGTTGTTGTTGCTCTGTTTGTTCTACATAAGACCACTGGTTGAACTCTGTAATCAATGCACAATCATTCTTAGGCATTTAAAATTAACAGAAAAGTGATCTATGTTAAACATAGGAGTGGGAATAAGAGAGGGAGGAGATATATAGTTTGGCACATGCTCACTCGGACTTACCTCCAATGGTGGAACTAGAAATGTGCCAGGGGATTTTAAATCAATCTTACCAAGGAGGCCGGTACCAATGCCAGCGCACTTGGTAAAGTGATAAGTATAAATACACAACCGATCAAAAAGATAGGGTATGTGTCAAAGAGATTTCACAAATAAGACCAGTGTAAGCAAATAATGAAGGATAGAATTAAAAGGGAGAGAATGATCCTGCGGGGGAAGCAGGACACACAGTGGACTCATAGAATGGCAATGCCCCAAACAGCACTCCTGCCTCAGAATCAACCCTTGGGACATTCGGATCTGGCTAAAAGGTCCATGAGAGTCTCACAGGCATGGAAAGCCATGCCACGGTGGCAAAAAACAATCTAAATGAAAGACCCTGGTGAACAAGACCCCAGCAGAAGGAATAGGCCATCAAGGAGAGAGGCGCCTTTCTCCGAAGGGAGGAAGGAACCTCCACTGTGACACAGCCTTGACTAAACAAGTTCAGAGTCGGTGAACTCAAGGGACTTCCATAGCCTAGACAGCTCATAGCAAGAGTCTCGGGTGATTGCTGATGTCAATCACCCGAGTGATTGAGTGCCAATTGTTAAATCAACAACGGGAGTCACTGGGTACATGCTCCCCATGTAGGATCTCTGTCCTTAATGTGTTTTACTATGAAACTTAAAAACACTACTAGTCGAACAATACCCTCTACCTTGTGCGGTTGTGTGAATGCAGCCTGTTGAAATCCTTGCTTAGTATATACTAAGTTGATCTTCAGTATATGAAGGTAATTAAAAATTAATCTCAATAAAGGGCGGGATAGGAGAGGGAGAGGGGAAGGCCACGGGAGGGAGGGAGGTTGGTGGGGAAGCCACAACAATACAAAAGTTGCACTTTGTAAATCACATTTATGAAATAAAAAATAAAAAAAATTTAAAAAAATTGTGTCATTGCCTTTGTATACAAAAGTTGTTCATTTTTGTTCATTGATGGGCCCATTGTGTATTTTTTTTGTTCTACTTAATACTATTGCTTGAACTCTTTAATCAACACAATTATTCTTAGGTCTTTAAATTTAACTGAAAAGTGATCCATGTTAAATATAAGAGTGGGAATAAGAGAGGGAGGAGATATACAGTTCAGCACATACTCAATCAGACTTGCCCCAAACAGTAGAGTTAGAAACGTTCCAGGGGATTCCAATTCAATCTCATCAAGGTGGCATGTACTAATGGCATCTCACTAGTCCAAGTGATCAGTTTCAGTTCATAATTGATCATAATGATAGGATTAGGAGTCAAAGGTATCACACAAACAAGACTAGAGTCTGCTAATACTAACTGATAGAATCAAAAAGGGAAGTGGAATACACAGCAGACTCATAGAATGGCAGATGTCCTAAACAGCACCCTGGCCTCAGGATGAAGAGCCCATGAGAGTATTTCAAGCATGGAAAGCCAAGACACTGTGGCAAAAACAAACAAACAAACAAAAAAACCTAAAAGAAAGATCTCTGTGATTGAGATCCCAGCAGAAAGAATGGGCCATCAAAGAAGGAGGTGTCTTTCTCTGATGAGAGGAGAAAACTTCCACTTTGACTATGGCCTTGTCTAAATAAAATTGGAGTTGGCAAACTCAAAAGGCTTCCATAGCCTTGGCAACTCATGACAAGAGCCTAGGGTGATTACTGACACCATAAACAAGAGTTTCAATTGTTAAATCAACAACAGGAGTCACTCTGCATTTACTCCCCATGTAGGATCTCTGTCCTTAATGTGTTGTACTATGTGAATTAACGTTATAACTAGTACTCCAACAGTGCTTTACACTTTGTGTTTCTGTGTCGGTGCAAACTGTTGAAATCTTTACTTAAAATATACTAAATTGAGCTTCTGTATATAAAGATAATTGAAAATGAATCTTGATGTGAATGGAATGGGAGAGTGAGTGGGAGATGAGACGGTTGCGGGTGGGAGGGAAGTTATGGGGGGTAAAAAGCCACTGTAATCCAAAAGCTGTATTTTGGAAATTTATATTTATTAAATAAAAGTTAAAGGAAATAAAATTGTGTGATAATTCATGGTTCATTGAATTCAATGGCTTAGTGATGAAGACTATTAGGAGTCAATTCTAGCTTTTTTTTCTCTTTTTTATTTTTGGTATAACATGTTTTTTATTTATGTTGTAGTCACAGGCTTAATGATCCACTAAATAAAGAGATCAATAAACAAAAAGTAAAAAGACCAGAGTTCAGCAGGAACATAGACAATGGCTATAAACAATAATCAAATGAAAAGATGTTCTATTTTCCTCATAGAAAGTCAATTTTAAAAAAGTTCTAGATTGTTAATACTATAGTAGTATATATTTCTAAACAAATTGTTTGAGATTTAAAACATAGTTTGAAAAACACCATATTATCAGCAAAACTGATATACACAGGCATTTGTTTATTGATTTTTATTTACTTACTTGTTTTTAAAAATTTATTTATTTATTTAAAAGGCAGAGTTACAGCGGGAGAGATAAGGAAAGGAGAAAGAAAGGGAGAGGGAGAGAGAGAGAGGGAGAGGGAAGATCTTCCATCAACTGGCTTACCCTGCAAATGGCTACAATGGCCAGAGATGGGCCAAAGCAAAGCCAGGAGTCAGGAGATTCTTTTGGGCCTCCCACATGGATGCAGGGGCCCAAGCACTTGGGCTGTCTTCTGTTGCTTTCCCAAGGATATTAGTTGGAGCTGGATCAGAAGGGTCTCAACTGGGACTTGAATCAGTACCCATATGGGATGCCAGAGTTGCAGGCAGTGGCTTAGCCCACTACGTCACAACTCTGATTCCTTGTGTTTGTTTGTTTAATTTAAAAATTTATTTCAGACACAGAAAATATAGAGCTTCCATTCACTCATGTAACATTCAAATACCTTCAGTGGCTAAGACTGCAGCACTGCCAGATCCAGGAGCCAAGAAATAGCACAAGTCTCTGAAGAAGGGAGCAGGAACCCAATTACTTGAGCCATCACCACTGCCTCCCAAGGTCTACAGTGGCCAGAAGCAAGAGCTGGGAATTGAGCTCTGGAACTCCAGTGTGCTATATGAGCATCTTAACTTCTAGAATACATGCTCAGTTCTCTAATAAAACTTTAAATCACCCTCTGAATGAATAGGATGTGAACTCTTGAAGTACCAGTTCCGGCTGCCTTTCTCATGGTCACCATCCTTCATTTTTTTTAGAATGGAAATTTGTTTAACACTGATCCATTCCTCCTCAAGCCTCTATGAAAGAAATAAAACTCGGTCCTATGTATGTTACTTATGACTAAGCCTGTCTAAGATGAGAATCTGGTTTGTAAGTATTTATTATATCTTGCTCGCATATTTTCACTAAAACAAACCAAATGATAGGTTTTTTTCATATATACAAATTATTGCTAAATGTTGCTAACATTTACATTGCGGTAAGTGTCCTTTCTCCAAAGGTAAGATAAAATTATTCTTTTAATAAGTCCCTCCATAGAAAGGCATTTTCTTCTCTGTAATACTATGACAGGCATATATTCACTAATCAACTAACAAACTTTTTATAAAAAAATTTACTGCTTACAATATTAACATGTGTGAACACACTCCATATGTTGAATATGTTTGCTCTTAAAAAACTTTAAAAAACGCCTAATAGGTAATGAATCCCAAAAGTGCGTATACAAGATACACTTTATCATACTTACCTGGTAGGGGAGATACCATGATCATGAAGATATACTTTATCAAACAGCTGAGTTACTTGATATTTCTGAGTTCAAAATATCTATAGGAATGGGGTGAATTGATGTTGCATACAATTGATCCTAGTAGAGTGAAATATAGATTTTGACTGAATAATTTATATTAACAAATTTGTCATCATATTTAACATTAGTGGATAACATTAATGTATTAAATAAAGACATAATTTTCATACTGCTCATTGCTAAAGCTAAAGCCAAAACAGACTCATGTCTTAGGACTGATATTTAAATCGTTGATTCATCAGTAATACTATAACTATGGAAATTATAATTTTGTCTTTTGCCATCTCATGCCTCGAAATAGGGTTTCGTTGTAACATGTCAGTTGTCCCTGAACTTCATACAAATGACTAATCATTCTGCATGGAATACATTTGTCATACACTTTTTTACTTTGCCACTGTTAACTTTGCTGATCCAGGTATCATGTTAGTATTGTGTTTCTAAAACCACTCAAAAGAAGCTATGAAGAATATTTCAACTATAAGACAGATTTTACTATCTCAGCAATTTATAAGTCTTTTATCCATATCTGTTTTCTGTATTTCACCAAATAAATGTCGTCACTTTATTTTAAAAATATATTGAAGTATTTCTGTAATTTCTCATTTTAAATAGAATACAATGATGACTTCAAGGTAAACTTTCCTTAGGAATCTTTTTGAGTAACACCCAGGAATAGAGATCAATGTTTTGGGTAAAAATCAGAATATTGGGGTATTTTCTGTTATGTTGCCTTTTTCCAAATTAATTATATGTAAATAAAGAATAAAAGTTTGAGAACTATGTTCATGTTTGATATCACTAGTTGGCATAAAGCATTTTTTTTTAAAAAAACAGACTTAAATTGCTTGATGAATAATGACAATATTTTTCATGCCCAGCTTACTCTAGCCTAAAAGCTAACATGAGACAAAATTTTCTACATCATCTCTTTATTCTTTTTCAGAACCTGAGACCTCTTTTACCATGAGACTACTCTGTTTTGCCATTTAAGATGATTTCATATAAGACAGAATTTCAATTGCATGTAGAAGACAGTTATTAAAGTAGGGAAAGATATGCCCTCCCTAAAAATCGTAGAGTTTCTTATTTGCCAACTGACAGTGTAACAATTGGTATCCTTTATGAGTTGTCTTGTATTATGCCATGGGAACAGTTATTACAATCATTAAATATCCACCCCAGTATATTGTACAATCATTAGCATTTGTAACTGCATCTTATCATTGAACACTTTCTGTTTGATACATCGATTAAAGTGCATTGACTTATTTAATGTTTTCTTGAATCTCTTATTTATTTATTTTCATTTTCACCCAACTATCAAATTCCAGATGACAACTGATTCAGCTCGAACACATCCATTTCCATGCAGCCTCTCTTGACACTTCAGAGTTTTTCATTCTTCTTTTGTGCCATTCACTGTATGTTATTTTCCTTCTCCTTGAAATAAACTATTGTGACTATTTGTTTTCATGCACAATTTTCTACAAACCCTGAGCTCCTTGAAGAGTGAGTACTTCCCCCCTCCCTTTCCCCCTGATACCATCCTGCTTATTAATAATTTTTCAATGTTAATGAGCTTGTGGGCTCTTGCCACATATTCAGAGAAGAATTCTGAATACTGGCTCAAATAGACCAGAAAACATGGTAAGTTTTAAGGATTTTATTCAGTGAGAGAAATGCACAAGAGAGTGAGGGCTTTATTTAAGGGAGAAGAGAAGTCTAGAAGCTAAGTTGGGTCCATACCAAGCAGAGAGCAGGCCGAGAGCCACGTGGAACAAAGGCACAGGCAGGAAATCAGAGAGCATGTGACCTGAAGGCCACAGGCCCCAAAGGCACAGGGCAACAAGGGCAACAAACACAGCCAAGGCGATAAGGCAACAAAGGGCAATAAGGGAGAGGCCCACCATGTTCCAGGCCTTTTATCCACTTTCCAAAGGGGAGTGGTTACATAGCCTGACTGACAGGTAGGCATACAGGTGGGATCAGGTAGGGGCATGAGATCACACAGGGGCGTGGTCTTCCAGCTCACAGACCTAATCAAATTTATCCTATCCACCTGCTTACATCACTCCCATCTCTAGAATAGGATGTGTAGGCCCTGAATAAATGCATCCAATTCTTCATTAGTATTAAAAAAAAAAATTTCTGAGCGTTTACTGAAGCACAGAATGATTCCAGACAATGGAAATTCAATGGAAAATATAACATAAAAACTCTTTCTCTCCATGGATCTTATGTAGCTTTGGTGGAATCAGAAATAAAAATGTAGACAATGCAATACCACATATTAATAAGACAATAAAGATAGGTAAACGAGTTGAGGTATTTAACTGAAGTGTGCTTGGGAAAGCCTCTCATCTGGTGATAACTGATTAGTTGTGTGTATGTAGCTGTGTGAGTAGTTAAATGCGTTAATAGGCAGTCAAGGCGGTCCCCAGGTGGAAATTTGGAATTGCAAGATGCTTGTTTCCCCCCAAAAGGTTACCTTTGGCAAGATCAAAATGTCAGTCCTCCTTCCCTGAGAATCTCCAGTTTAACAGAATAGCAAGGCAGTGGTGGTTCCATCTTCCTGAGTTCAGAGTTTATTGTGAAAACAAGTTCTCTACTCTACCCTTCCAGATTTTTGTTTTGTTTTGTTTTGTTTTGTTTAATCATGAGCAAGCCAGACAGGATAAAGAACTGTAAATCAGGTCTTTTGGTGGGTTTGTACCCATGTTATTGATTGATAGTGTTGTTCCCAAGATTGTACTTAAAAACCTCATTACTGCCAGCCTTTGGGTCTTCCTTTCTTGGAACCCTGCTCTTTGGTGCTCTAGTAGGAGGTAGCCAATTTGAATAAATCCTGCTTTACTTTCACTGCCTTGTCCATGTGATAATTCTTCTGTCACCCGTGATAGCTGGAATTCAAATTGTGAGAACACTTGTTAATAGAGCATTCCAGTGTGAGGAAGCAGCAAGCAGAAACCAAAGAAAAGTGTTTGATATGATTTTAAAGACGGCCAGTGGATCAACTCGAGGGAGTGGATAGAGGTCAGAGAAGGAAACAGTCACAGATCTTTAGGCCTAGACTAAAGAATTTTGACTTTTAAATCAAGTCCAGAGCAAACAAAGAAAGGAACAGACAGTAAATTTGTGGTTATTGTTTAATTCGACTGTTTTCAAATGTACCAGATTTAAGATTTTTAATGAACATTCACCTCATCAAGATGGTTACTTTGTAATGTGGAGAAATACATCAATGACAATTTCATTGCTCAAGACTGCTTGGAAAGCACCTATTATGTTAATGCCTTCAGCACCCCATGGAGCATTCCTTGAATAGCTCAGATCCATGGAAAAATCATATCTTGAAATTGGACTTGGTTTTTGGAAGCAATCATTAGCCATTGAGTGCCAAGTTTACTGAATGAAATGGATAAAACTTCAAGTAGCATGCTTTTGACTCCAAAGAAAATTAGTTTTTAAATAGTTAGGCTAAATGAGTCTTCCAATTTGACTGAAATCAAATTCCAAAAGGACATGTCTTGTCCCCTTTTAAAAATGCAATATGGCTGTTTTGAAGGTAAGACTGAATAACATCTGTGGTGTACTTAGCGAGGAAAAACGTGGTTTTTATCAAAACTATACATTTTGTTGCTGTATCTCTTTTGGCCATAATGGCCACCACTTGGCCAGGCCATAGCCAGGAGGGAGCTTCAGCCAGGTCTCCCTCATGTGTGCCAGGGGCCCAACAATGTGAACCATCTTCCACTGTTTTCCCCAGACCATTAGCAGGAGCTGGATAGGAAGTGGAGTAGCCAGGACACAAATTGGTGCCCATGTAGGTTGTGGGCATCACAAGTGGCAGCACTACTTTCTATACCACAATGTCAGCCCTCCAGTAGTGCCTTTACAAAACATTACTTAAAATGGTAAGATATAGTGAGAAAGTATTGCTATGCCACACTACTTTAGAGGAAAAAAAAAAAAAGAATCATATTGCATTCTCATTGGAGAAGTCATATCTATCTATGTTCTGTGTAAGAACTAATTCTTCCTTCTCTCTAAATCACTTGTATCTTTGTGAACTTGATTGAAAAAAACAGAAGTAAGGTTCCACATCTAGCATTTACTTGACTGACAGTGTGAACTGCCAGAGGCAGCTAAGGGGAGAATATTAAAATAGCTCCCATTGTGTGAAAACAGAGTCTTCATTATCACCCTAAATGGTAATTCCTGTGTTGACAATACTTTTCTATTATGGATGAATGGATTTAAAATTGCTTTTTCTACTTGATATAAGTGATGCTTAAGACAGAGGAAAAGCAATTTTGTGAATTTTGTTTCATGTTAAAACACTCAAAATATAAACAAAATTTTATCTTTTTTCAGTTGAGCATAGTTTTAAAACATGGTCCTTAACCTCCAAATTCACCAGCTTGAAATATGCACGTTATTAGATTATCTAAGAAACCATGGCTGTATCAAGACTAGACTACTGTATAGGGCTAGTGAAGAACTGTTTAAATCAATGTAATGTTGGTATTTTCATCTTTCTGAGATTTCCTATAGATACTTCAAAGCATTTCGGTACTAAATTCATTACAAGAGTATCTTACCACCAGATATATTGGTTGTTTGCTTTTGTCAGTCCCTAAATGATTTTGAGAGTTTTCTGTTAGCTCTCCTTTCTAATAGTGTAAAGGTCAATACCTAAATTTTCATTTACATAAGATCTTAGCTAGGGTATATTTATATATCTTTGGTTTGGTTATGGAATAATTAGCATTGCCCTTATGCCATTCTCTTTCTGGATGTATGCATGGAATTTAATATTGCACTGCCTTGCGCATTGGCTCTAGAGGAATGAATGTTATAAAAGTTCTTAATCTTTACTATAGGGCATGTTACTAAGAGTGATCTTGGCAATAACTGAATAATTTGACATATTTGGAAGTACTAGCTAATTTCACATATGAAACCTTGCCAACTCTATCATATTCATATTTTAAAAATACTTCACATATAACCTGCCACATTGAAAGTCTGCATTTTACATCACTGCATTAGAAAATGAGTATTCATTTCATCTCTATATTAGAACAAACAGTAGTTGTAGCCTCTTAAACTTTGTAGTCCACATAACAGAGATTATCTAACTATTGATCCATCCATTCTGTATATCCCTTCATTTAATATATTTTTATTATGGATGATAGGAATCATGAGGTAGAGATGTGAAATTAAACATCATTTTATTCTTGCTTTAGAGAAGCATACAGTAAGGGTACATGTTGTAAAGAAACATGTTTTAAAATAAAAAAAAAGACTTTGGCCTAGTTCAAGGGTAGCACAGGAAAGAGTGTTTAACTCTATCTGCATGGAAGCATGAGGAAAATTTCACAAAGGACATAAAACTTGAGTTGACTCTTTTATTCTAAGGTATTCCAATAACATGGATAATTTTACAGTTGAAATAGGACTTAACCAAATTATAGAGATGTCTAGAGTGGTTGAAATCTATAGTGCACAAAAGGAAAGTAGAGCAGAATGTTGGCATAAAAGTATGGGTAATATTGTAAAGAACTTTGTATCATGATGAGTTAATCACAATAATGTTAATAAAAACCTTTTATCATTTAATGAGCTCCCAAAAGAAAATCAAGTTAAACACATTATTTCCCAAATTCAAAATAATCTTGAAAGATAATTATAAATATTCCCAATACAAATGGGGAAATGAAGTTCAGATAATATAAAAATACATGGCAAAGGTACTGAATCTAGTAAGAACAAAGATGAGATTCAAGCCCAATTCTTATTCCAGAGTCCTTAGATTTTGAATTTTATAACTTCCTTCGGTCTTATAAACTGATGGGAAGCTATGCAGGAAAATGAATACATTGCATTATGCCATAACAGTGATACCAATACAAAACTAAATGAATCAGTAAGCATGCTCTTAAAACACCTCAAAGAACAAATGATGATGATTGAATGAAAACATTAAGAACGATAATCTCTTCAACAAATGGTGCTGGCAAAACAGGATGTATGTCTATAAAAGGATGCAATTACATCCATACCTCTCACCATATACAAAAATCATCTCCAGATGGATTAAATACCTAAATTTAAAACCCGAGAATGTGAAGCTGCTGGAAGAAATGTACGGGGAACACTAGAAGACAATGATATAGGTGATGACTTCTTGGATAAGAACTCTAAAACAAACTATAAAAACTATATATATATATATATATATATATATATATATATACATATACATATAAGCAAACTATGAAGCAAACCCAAAGACAAAACTATACAAATGAGATTTTATCAAATTTTAAAGCTTTTGCCCAGCAAAAGAAATGAATAATAGTGTGAAGAGACTTTAAACAGAGTGGGAAAAGATATTTGTGAACCACCTATCTAAACTTTTTTTTTTTTTTGACAAGCAGAGTGGATAGTGAGAGAGAGAGACAGAGAGAAAGGTCTTCCTTTTTGCCGTTGGTTCACCCTCCAATGGCCACTGCAGCCTGCGCATCATGCTGATCCGAAGCCAGGAGCCAGGTGCTTCTCCTGGTCTCCCATGGGGTGCAGGGCCCAGGGACTTGGGCCATCCTCCACTGCCTTCCCGGGCCATAGCAGAGAGCTGGCCTGGAAGAGGGGCAACCGGGATAGAATCCGGCACCCCGACTGGGACTAGAACCCGGTGTGCCAGCGCCGCAAGGCGGAGGATTAGCCTGTTAAGCCATGGCGCCGGCCAAACCACCTTTCTAACAAAGGATAAATATTCAGGATATCACCAACTTAAAGGAGTCAACAACAAAAAGCAAATAATCCACTTAAGAAATGGGCAAAGGACCTTAACAGAGAATTCTCAAAAGAAAAAATAAAAATGGCAAACAAATATATGAAAAAAAAAGCTCAACATATGTAGCCACCAGGGAAATGCAAATCAAAACCACATTGAAATATCACGTCACCCCTGTCAGAATGGCCACAATCCAGAAGACAGAGAGTAACAAATGCTGATGAGGATGTGGAGAAAGGGGACTACTTATACACTGTTGATGGGGATGTAAATTAGTACAGCCATTGTGGAAAACAGTATGTAGATTTCTTTAAGCACTAGAAATAGACTTTCCATAGGATCCAGCAATCCCACTACTGGGTATACACCCCAAAGATTTGAATACAATGTATCAAAGAGATACCTCCACCAAACTGCAGTGACTCCATATTGCCTAATGGCTCCATTTTTACCCATGCCATGTGAGCAACTCCTGGACTTTTCAAAACCCAGGCTGTAGCTCCAAAAGTCTCCCACCAAATCCTGTTTGACAGTATATTCAGCATCTGTAGTTGTTCTAAATAGCACCTGCCGTTGTTTTGTAAAGCAATGATACTTTCTCTACATTGTGCCTATTTGTTCTTCCCCAAATGCGATTGTGATTTTCAGCTTTAAAAGACCAACCCTTGCCTCTGCTTGAGATTGGTAGAAAGACCTGGAGATATGAGTCTGTTCTAGGCTCCAGGCTAATAATTAAGGATTCATTCCAAACTCTCAGTATGTGGCATTTCTCTGTGACTCACAATAGCAGTAGTGTTCGCAAAGACCAAAAATTCGGAATCAACCAAGTTGTCCATCATTAGACGAATGGATAAAGAAAATATGGCATAAATATAATGGAATATTATTCAGCTATAAAAAGAATATAATTCTATTATTTGAATCAAAATGGATACAACTAGAGGACATCATATTGAGTAAAACAAGCTGGACACAGAACAACAAATACTTCATATGGGACCTAAAATTTAAAAAAAAAAGAAGAGAGAAAAAAAAACAGAAACAAAAAAGACAAATTACTGTGTGTGTCATTATTGATGCAATATAGTTATACAAAATTTTTTTTATATCTTTGTCCAACTAATGGTTAAGGATATTATACTACTATAATTTTAATCTGTGATTCCTTTAAAATTACTGTATATTGGTAAAATGGTCACTTTCCCATTCAATTATTATTCATTGTCATTGCCTACATTCCCACTAAACTAGGGTCTTTTGCTTTCTTCTTACTAGACTTCTTATTTGGTGAAGCATTAAGTCTTTTTACTGTAAGGTAAATTCAAAATATGTTGTTTCAGAAACAGAGAGAGAGAGAGAGAAAGTGAGAAAGAAAGAAAGAGAGAGAGAGAGAGAGAGAGAGAGAGAGAGAAGAAAACAATCAAGTAGGCGGGAAGGAGACCAAGAGGGAGGCAGGAAAGGAATATCTTCATATTCTTAGAATTGTGTGTACGAAAGAATATTGAATCTGATAAAATAATTTAAAAGTAAGATCAATTAAAAAGTATAAAAAATATGAGTGAGAGAAATTGGGGATAGTTGAGAGGTTGTGTGGGATTTGATGACTATTGGATGTAGAAGGTGAGGGAAGGGAATTCAGAACTAATTCCAAGATTTCTAGCTAATCTGTAAACCATATCAGTCATTAGCAGGCCACTCAGACAGATAGATCCTTTTGGCATCTATCTGTACACATTGAAGCTGCCTCCCAAGACGCCTAAAATTCTTCTTTTGTCTGAATGCAGGAAGGAACATGTTTATTTCAGTTTAAGGGACAGCTGGAAGAACCACAGATTATCAGCCTCAAGGAAAAGTTTTCAATCACTATCAAACAGAGAATGGTGGGTACCTTAGTTTCTACACTCCTTGTTTGTTTCAGATGGCTCTTCACACTTGATACACTGGATCTCAGTTATTCCATGGGAATGAGTTTTAGCTGGTTAGAGAGATACGGGCTTAACAACAAGCCCTTTATTGGCTTTTGTCCCTTCCCTGCCTTATTTCTCCACTCTCCTACAGGCACTTCTTAATATCAAAAAACTGGGGGAAAAAAAAGAAAAAAACTACTTACACTTGAATCTTTTTCCAAGCATCTTTTCTGGGACAACCCAAAAAAAAAAAGGTAGCTGGCAAAGACATTTCTGAAAAGACACGGAAGGACACCTTAGAGGAAGGAGAACCCGAAATAGAGGAAAGTAAATGAATCCACGTAGGTTGGGTGTGCCCATGGCTGGCATTCGCTGCCCAGTGGAGTGAACAGCACTGGAGAGGAGAAACATCTATTCCTCTGAGACAGAAAAAGAAATAAGGTGAACGGAGGTGTTGTTTATACATGGAGCTATAAATCAGAGATCACATTTTCAGTTTTATTTTCTCTGTGAAAAAGAAGAACGCTTTATCTGTCAAATGTAAGGATAAGGGATTCAACAGGGCTGGTTGCACAAACTTGAATGGCATATTCTGCTATGGCATGGGAGTAACTGGGTATAATGGTGGAGCAAAATTTAAATATTTGTCTTTAGAAGATTTAATGAACAATAAACATATTAATTCTTTGTCTTTTAGTTTTACTTTCAGTGAGCCTTGTCCTTTATTCCAACTCTACTTAATTTTTGACTTTGATTTTGATTCTGTTTTTAATTTTGGAATATCTCCCAAATATGTTAGCAAATTTTAATTTAGGAAAATATTGTTGCAAATTTCTAATATAAATTACATTATTTTGAGGATTTATTTGTCTTGTTTTTAAATGTGATATGAATTTGTTAAATTGTTTTTAATTTGTAGTCTAAGCATTCTATGTAAGTAATTTTGAAAATCAAATAATATAATAGAGCTTATAAACATGTAATCCTACTTTCCAGTAACAACTAGTTATTGACAAGTGGCTTAGTTATTTCTTTTGGATTTTAATCCCTTATTTTTATATGGTATGAATGCATTTCTACCTTAGTTATAGACATTCCTTAGTTATAGACATTATCTATCTGCCTTATATTGCAAATAAGGAATTTTTGTTCATTTACACTTCTTCTTTCATTATCTTCCAATATATTGCCTGAATTTTGGTTAACTTCCTATTCACTTATTTCAACTTTACAACTTTGAATATGTTGGCTACTGTTGAGTTATAGCTCTATATTATGTTTGTATTTTGTACTGTGTTATACAATTATCTTTTTCTCTAAAATTAATACTTGCTTCATTTTCAACTGTATTTTTAATTGGCAGATACTTATTACAGAGCACAGTGTAATGTGCATTAACATATTGTGTACTGACCAACTCAATGATGTTCAGACTATCTATCACCTGAAAACTTTTTTTTTGGAACGACAATCTTCAAAATCCTATCATTTGAAAACAAGGGAGAAAGAAAGAGATTGGTAGAAAAAGAGGCAAAGGGAGGGAGGGAGGAAGATAATACCATTATGTCTTCAGAATTTTATCTATAAATCACATTGACTCTAAAAAATAATTAAATTTTAAAACTTTAAAAATTAAAAACCTATATATGACATACATGAAATGTGTTCCCTTTATATAAATAAAAAGTAGAAGATTTTAAAAACCTTTTAAAAAAGCTCAAAATCCTCTCTTCTAGTTATTTAAAGTTATGCAATATTTTAAATTGAGGGCATCATAAGATGTTTCTCTTGTTTGGCTGTCCATTGTACTCTTTAACCTTTTAACCTTTCATCCCTATCTCTTCTCTCTTTTTTTTTTTTTTTTAAGATTTATTTATTTATTTGAAAGGCAGAGTTACAGAGCCAGAGGAAGAGAGTGAATAATCATCTGCTGGTTCACTCCCCAAATGGCTGTAATGCCTAGGAGCTGGGCTGATCCGAAGCAAGGAACCTGGAGCTTCTTCCAGGTCTCCCATGTGGGTGCAGGAGGCCAAGGACTTGGGCCATTTTCGACTGCTTTCCCAGGCACATTAGCAGGGAGCTGGATGGGAAGTGGAGCATCTGGGATTCAAACTGGCACCCATATGGGATGCTGGCACTGTAGGCAGCGCTTTACCTGCTAAGCCACAGCGTCAGCTGCAATGCCCATACAGTCTCTTCTCTTCTTGATGTCTGGTAGCTACTCTTCTGCTTTGTAGTTCTGCGAGCCCAGAATTTTTAGATTCTAAAAATGAGTGAAATCCCATTGTACTTGTCTGTCTGTGCTGGCCTGTTTCACTTCACATGATCTCTTGCAAACTTTTTAATAGTCAATTAAATATTCTATATCATTTAGTAATGTAATCAAACATTTCTTTTTTTTTAAGATTTATTTTATTTATTTGAAAGACAGAGTTACAGAGAGAGGTAGAGACAGAGAGAGAGGTCCTCCATCCACTGGTTCACTCCCCAGATAGCCCCAATGGCCGGAGCTGCGCCGATCGAAGCCAGGAGCCAGGAGCCAGGAGCTCCCTCCGGGTCTCCCACGTAGGTGCAGGGACTCAAGGACTTGGGTCATCTTCTGCTGCTCTCCCAGGCCATAGTAGAGATCTGGATTGGAAGTGGAACAGCCAGGACTAGAACCAGTGCCCATATGGGATGCCGGCGCCTCAGGCCAGGGTGTTAACCCACTGCGCCACAGCACAGGCCCCTCAAACATTTCTTAATAGAAGATTTCACGTGGTCAAACCAGAACCTGGAGTGGTTCATGCCCAAAGTGCTTCCAACAAGTCAGGGCTGGACTGAGCTTCAGCACCAGAAAAACTCCTTTTAATTCCATTTCCTAAAATGTCAAGTGTCCTCATTTGCCAGAAGCTCTCTGAAAATGCATGAATGGGAAGTATCTTTTTTGATGCAGAAATAAAAGTACCTTATTTTCTAGCCTAATACATTTTTGATTACCTGACAGAAATTTCTAAGTTGATATAATTTTGAATCAGCATTTCAAGATATTACTTTATTGTCTCCTATCACATTTTTCTGTCAGTATCAATTTTTTAAAAAAGATGTATTTATTTGTTTTTTTAAATAAACCATAAATCAGCTCATCTCTTCTTTTTTTTAAGATTTATTTATTTATTTATTTGAAAGAGTTACTCAGAGAGAGGAGAGGCAGAGAGAGAGAGGTCTTCCATCTGATGGTTCACTCCCCGATTTGCTGCAATGGCTGGAGCTGCGCCTATCAGAAGCCAGGAGCTTCTTCTGGTTCTCCCACGTGGGTGCAGGGTCCCAAGGGCTTGGGTCATCTTCTACTGCTTTCCCAGGCCATAACAGAGAGCTAGATTGGAAGAGGTGCAGCTGGGACTAAAACTGGCGCCCATATGGGATGCTGCTGCTTCAGGCCAGGATGTTAACCAGCTGTGCCACAGCTCTGGCCCCAAAGATGTATTTGAATGTCAAAGTTACAGAGAGAGAGAGAGAGAGAGAGATCTTTTTATGTTATATTGTTCCTTTTTCTCTCTCTTTCTTTCTTTCTTTCTTTCTTTCTTTCTTTCTTTCTTTCTTTCTTTCTTTCTTTCAGAAAGAGTCTTCTACTGCTTTCCCAGGCCACATCAGAGATCTGGATAGGAAGTGGAGCAGCCAAGACTCCAACTGGTGCCCATATGGGATGCCAGCATGGCAGGCAGCAGCCTTACCTACTACACCACAGTACCAGCCATGAGATAGATGTTTTTCAACCACTGGTTCACTCCCCAGATAGCCACAACGGCCAGGACAAGACCAGACCAAATCCAGAATCCTGGAGTTCCTTCAGTTTTCCCACGTGGGTGGCAGGGACACAACCCTTGGGTCATATTCTGCTGCTTTTCTCACAGTATTATCAAGGAGCTTGATCTGAAGTGGTACAGCCAAGCCATGAACTGGCACGCATATGGAATGCTGGCATTACAAGGTGGTGGTTTTATTCATGATGCTATAAGGATGACCCCTGACAATATCACTTTTATCCTTATTTATAACCAATTGTTTCCTTTTTAAAGATTATTTTATTTTATTTTATTGTTTTACTTATTTGAGAGACAGAGTTGCAGAGAGGGGGAGAGACAGAGGGAAATGTTTTCCATCTTTCTGGTTCACTCCCCAAATGGCTGCAATGGCTGGAGCTGAGCTGATCTGAAGCCAGGAGTTTTTAGGTCTCTCTCATGGGTGCAGGGACCCAAGGGCTTGGGTCATCTTCTACTGCTTTCCCAGGCCATAGCAGAGAGCTGAGTCAGACGAGGAGCAGCTGGGATACAAAGTGGTGCCCATAGGGGATGCTGGCACCAAAGGCAGAAGCTTAGCCTACTGTGTCACAGCACTGGCCCCAATTGTTTCATTTTATCACTGCTCTTCTAGTATTTTGATATTGTGTCATAAGGATTTATTTATTTATTTATTTATTTATTTTATCAGCAGCTTCTCACTTTTCTCTCATGTGCTCTTTTGTATGGTGTCCTATTGTTTCATACATACAATATGCAATGCATTCTGTATGTTGGAACAGAGCAGGGAAATGGATTGTTGACTGACCTATCCAACAATCTGAAGTCTGGCTCAGTCACCAGCTATCTTTTTGAGAAACACACAAATGAACCTTATCTTTTTTGTTATTTGAGGTGAAGAATCCACCCATCTCTTGACTAGGGAAGTATTTTGGAGCTCTGTGAAGATAACTACAT
The DNA here is from genome assembly GCF_033115175.1 of Lepus europaeus. NCBI lineage: Eukaryota > Metazoa > Chordata > Mammalia > Lagomorpha > Leporidae > Lepus > Lepus europaeus. The sequence goes on along the minus strand of NC_084838.1, from coordinate 81,083,281 downwards.
GTTACATAAGACAGTGTATAGCATTTATCTTAATCCTCCCAGTTTTTTTTAATACTTCACTTTTATGCACCTATGTGCATGGAGTTCTAGTGTTCATAAGTTGCTGATTTATTTCAGCAAAGATAGTTTTACCTCTGACCTCCTCAATTCAGGTGAAAATGAACTGTTACTCAACTAAATAAGCTAGTAGATAGGAACTTACAGGGTTTACTAATGATATTACTGTCCTTATTTTCAGCCATCAGTCTTACTCCTTCTTCTGTTGGGGTGCTATCAATTCCCAAGTAATATTTAAAGATGAAGTAACCACCAGTTTGTCAGTACACACCTACCTCCTCCTTCAAATACTCCAGTTAAGTCATCATTTCTCTCTTCTATGAATTGCTTATCATTTAACCTGCTTCAACTGCATATTTTATGATTTGGGGTTAAAGATATTTTCTACTTTTAATTTCTGGATTTTCAAGAGAGTAACAGTAGAAAATTATCTCTATTTTATCATTTTGCTCTAATTGTATTCACCAGTTTTCACTATCAGGCAGAGACATATAGATATCTTCATAGATAAAGCATTGTGCCACATTACAATGTTTTGGTCAATGATACACTATAAGTCTAATGGGGTCCCATTATAAAATTATAATATTGTTGAAATATTTCTATCACCTTAAGATGTTGTAGGCACTCTGAATGTGTAGTACAATGCCCTACTCATGGTGATGATTGTGGAAACAAGTTTACTGCAGTGCTGTTCATATAAAAGTACAGCAATATAATTACATACTGTGCATGATACAAGAGTAATTAATAAGTATGTATCTGGTTTATGTATTTACAATCTGATATCTTAATCACCATTTTAGAGCATATTCCTTTTCTGTATTAAACAGCTTACTGTAGAACAGGATGCCATGATACACTAGTAACAGTCTCATATGTTGTCTATGCTATATTTTGATTACATCAAGGGGCCACATTGAATGGGTGACCTATATCATCTAGGTTTGCGAAAGTATACTCTAAAATGTACTCCCAATAGAGAAATCACCTAACAAACCAAAGCATTTCTCACAATGTTTTCCCAACATCAACGATGAATGTGTATATGACACTTATTTTCTCTTTCTTTACATTAGCCCATGGTTCAATTGTCTAGTTCATTGAACTTTTATTGAGTGAATTATTTTACTGAGTGAATTTATTGAGTGAATATATGATATATACTATATAAATACATTATATATACTTAATCTTTGAGCATGACAAGTGTGAAGGAGGGAAACTCTCTTCATTTATAAGGATGGAAATTTAGGTTTCAAAGACACATGCTTAAAGAGGGAAACATTCTGGGTGGTAGGGGCACAACCCTTGGGTCATCTTCTGCTGCTTTATCAAGATATGATAATACTATGAGAAAATGCATATGGATATGGGGAGAGCAATGAAATGAGTCTCACACATATTTGAACTTGTTTGCAGAGGCAGCAAGAAAGAGATTACAGTGAGTCAGCTATGGGGTCCTCTATTGTTGATCACCTCTTTATGTTTGGTACAGAAATTAAAATTACTTGAATGTTTTCTATCAGATGCAGTAGGAGCCATAACAAAGTGAAGGTTGGCTCCAGCATTTTCATTTACTTACATTATTTACCAAGGCACAGATTTTGCAGTTTTATTTATTTCTTTCCAAATGATATTTGCAAACGGAGATATGTTATTTATTTGAATTTAAAGACTTTTATATACCATCTTTAACCAAATAGAAAAAGATGGTACTACTTTTCAGAGTCCCTATTGTTTTCATGAAAGAAAAACGAAAGAGAGGAAAAAAAGAAAGAAACATGAAGTAACTAGCCAAAGAGAAAGAAAGATAATGTTATCTTTCAAATACACAGATTAAGACTTGGCATTTAGCTAAATCAATTAAGAAGAGTAAGATACTGAATACCAAAAATTATCTAATATACTTGCACAATGCATATTGGCTTGAAAAATTAGAGAAAGATTTTTACAAAATCATTGCATACTATAATAATCTAATTACATATATTTGTACTAATTAGGTACTTATATGTAATTATGCTAATTATGTAAATAAATGAAATTTGATAAAGTATTACACTGAAATTCACTCAATAAAAGCAGAATGAACTATATGAAGGAACCATATGTCAATGTGAAGGAAGAGAAGTGTTTTAAATAAGTAAGTTCTATCTCTTTACTTTATTTTTGTTCTAAAATCCTATAATTCTAAAATTTAACACCACACCAGAGAACCATTGATGATACATTTGAAGTTAAGCTACCTACTATTTCTTAGGAAGTGTTCTCCTCCCCAACTCCCAGACTCTGTGTGGCAATTTTATGGAAGCAAGATATTTGAAAGGCAGAGTCTCAGAGAGGAAGAGACAGAGAGAGAGTGAGCAATCGTCTATCCTGTGGTTCACTCTCCAAATGGCCACAATATCTGGGGCTGGCCCAGGACAAAGCCAGGAGCCAGGAACTCCATTCAGTTTCCTCACATGGGTGGCAGAGGGCTAAGCACTTGGGCCATCTTCCACCGTTTTCCCAGGTGCATTAACAGAGAGCTGAGTCAGAAGTAGAGTAGCAGGGACTCCAATTAGTACTCCTTTATAGGATGCCAGCATTGTAGGTGCAACTTGCTGCACCACAACACTGATACCCACGATTAAATATCTAAACAAACTTAAATGCAAATGTAAGGAGAGTATAATCCAGTTCTTCCCATGACACAATTTGAATATAAAATGCAACATGTTTGAAAAAAGTTTATCCTGTCTCACATTAGTTATTTCCTGGTAACTAATAATTTTAGTGAGTCTATCATAACCACAGAGGAGAGGAAGAACAGGATAGAGCCATTCTGGTAGGGATTCAGGTAGCTAGCATCACCCAAGTTTGAAATAACATATTTCTGAATAATATTCCTACCATCTGGAGATTAAAATTATGATGAGGATAAGGCAAGGACATTGTCCCTATTATAGCTAGTTTATAATATTTAGAACATTTCTGGTTTCCCAGAAGAGCTACTCCCTGAGGATAGTGGCAGTAAGAAGACCCATCAAAAGCCAGTGAGAGTGCATCAAGCTCAGGATTCTGGCTGCTCAGGGTAGGGATAAACACCTAGACCCATTTATGCTAGCCCATTTCATTTTACTTGACAAATCATTAATATATTACTGTGTGAAAAGTACAAGCTCTACCTTCAAAGTTCTTGAAGTGTAATGGAGATGAAAGAGAAATTGATAACCACAATTATAAGATCAAGAACCACAAGGGTGGTAAAATCAAATTGTTACTAACCAACATTGTTAAGCATTTTTCTGCCCAGATCATCTGAACAATGCAATGCATTACCCTTTGTAAATGTAGGCATGTGCCGCTGCAATTTGAAATCTGATACAGAATCTTCTTCGTGGTGAGGGTGAGGAACCTACTGTGCCTCAAATAGATTTATTATTGTTAGTGTTGCTATTTTGTTATCATTATTACTACATAAAAATTTATATTAGAAGCTTCTTCTAGAGCTGAGAATATCATGGTATAAGACAAAGGGAAATATAGGGAATAGCAGGTTGGTGATGAAATGATAAAATTGATTACTGTATATTTTTGAACATCTAATTATGGACATTTAAATCTGTTAACCTCCTCTTGAAATTTATTTATCATTAATATTAAATCAAATATCATATTTCAGATCCATGTCTTTCTAAAAAAGGACTGATAAGGTTAAATACATTTTATATTTATCTCTTTAAACTTTAAGGAAGGATACAAAAACTGATTTATACCTAAATATAAGCAAGTTTTAAAAATAGAAACATCAATGTGTGTTTAATCAGTATGTTTAAGAACTATTCTAATATCTGTTCATCAGACATGTGGAACAGGAGTTTGATAATCAAAATGCTAATCTGCACAGACCATTTGTAATCTAGTTGTGCTTGTAATAAATAAATCTTGAGAGCTAATATGTATCCTTATGTTGCTACTATTTAGATAGAAAGAAAAGAGCCTCTAAATTATCTTATAAAACCAAAGAGCCTATCTCCTCCTTGTTTGTATTCCTTTCTCATAAATCCTACCAAGCAGATGTGTACACTTGTTGTCAGCTGTATTTGTCACTGTACAGGCTGTCTCTTGCCAGCTTGTCAGCATGTTGTTAGGCATGATTCATTGTGTGCTGTCAGTCCTGTAGTTTCTTTACAAAAAGAAGCAAATCTGACTTCTGGGCCGGAATAAAGAAGTCATCAGGGTGGTAATCAGTGATGTACAGAATTTGGCTAAGCCCAGTGGAGCTGGACGCCTTTCTGACCACCCTTCGGTGAGTCAGTGCTCAAAGCCTGAACAATATTAAATTGAAAGAAAAAATTGATATTGAACTATTTTTCAGATTTTATACAGAAAGGTAAAATAAATGCATTGATATTCAGGCTACTTTTTAAGAAAAAGGTTGTGCTCTTTTAATGTTCTTTACTATATTACGATATGAGTCTCCCAGAGCTATCAGAATGCTGAGCTATTGCCCAATTACTATGCCATAAAACTGCTCATTGAAGATGATACATAGAATTGGAATAAATTGAGAACTCTAACTTTCTGTCACTTTGTAAATCTATTTCAAGTTGAACTCATCAACATAATACAGTTCACCTAATGAGGATGACTGATAAGGAGCAAAATCATGTTGTCTCCAGATGTGGTGGCAGAGGGTGCTGTAGGAGGACACTCCTAAACCTCACTAACATAGAAATAGTCAAAGTATGAACTTTTAGAGGCTAAAAATTTAGTTAGAGATTTTCAATTCTTTATTGAAGACTTTCTTCCCTTATTCTGCATAGTATCTAAAATATTGTATCCGTAAAACATTTTTAAAATATAGGGAAATGTAATAAAGATAATTCTTCTTCCCATGATTTCAGTCAAAAATGATGCATCAGTCTTTGGAAGTTGATGTATATTGTCTTGCCTAGAAAAGTCTTTGTAAATTTAGAAGAAATAACTGATATAAAAAGAAATAAATACAACTGAGTCATGATGAAGAACCGGCACTGGCAATAATACCTCTCTTATGTACTTCACGCAAGGATATCTGAAAACATTTGTGGAAAATAGAATTAAAAATAAGTTTGTTTTGGTACAAGCAAATGTCAAAGTCAAAGCATAGTTTTCTAATAACATACATATTCCATAAACTTTCTGAATATAGATTTGATTTTTTGCACCATAGTAAGCTCCTCTTTTAATTCTATTTTCCTTGTCACTTGGGACATATATATCACTTTTATTCATAGATCTTTACTTGCATTTATTTCCAAATAATTATATCACATCTTTTTTTTAATCAAACAATACTGTTGAAAATAAAGTAACAAACAAGAGAGACACAGCTTCTTTCTTGAACAAACTTAAATATTAATAAGGGGAACATTTCTGTAATTATTCTTTAACATAATTTTTACATATATGCTGATTGAGTATGTCATGTATAAACTGTTTTTCTCTACCTTTTTTACTTAAATTAGAAAAAATTATAAATGATATAAAAATTGCACATATTATGGGATACCATGTAATTTTCAACACATGTATATACCTCATAATGTCTCATCAGGGTCAACTTTTATATCTGCTGAAACATTTAATATTTCTTTATGATTAAAACAATTAAAATAATTTCTAATACTTTTAGAGAAATACAGAGGACACTGTTATTATCTATTCCCACCCTGCTCCCATTTAGTGAAACCCTGAGTTTCTTACTCCTATTTGATCATAATTTAGCACTGGTTAATAAACATTTCTTCATCCCTCTTCTGCCATTCCTCGCTTAAAATTCATAGCCTTTTGTAACCACTTATTTTAGATTTACAAATGGATGGGATAATTTGGTTTTGTGCCTGGCTTATTTCACTTTACATTATGACCTACACTTCAGGACATATTGCTGCATGTGACAACATGCCATCATTTTTAAAAATATTTGTTTATTTATTCATTATTTATTTTTGAATACTTGAAAGGCAGAGCAACAGAGAAAAAGAGAGAGAGAATCTTCCATCCCTTGGTTTACTCCTTACTTGTTCACAATAGCCATGGCTAGGACAGGCTGATACCAGAAGCCTGGAACTCCATCCAGGTCTTCCACTCTCCCATGTGGCAGAGGCCCAAGCTATCATTTTCTGCCTCCCAGGATGCATTGGCAGGAAGCTGGATCAGAAGTTGAATGGCTGGGACATGAATTGGCACTCCCATATATGGCATACAGATGATCCAAATATCAGTTTAACCTGCTGCACCACCATGCCCACTCCAAGATTCCATTCTTTTTATGACTGGGTAGTATTCTACTGTGTGTGTGTGTATATATATACATACATACGTATGACATTTTCTTTATCCATTCTTTAGTTTATGGGCTTATAGATTGTTTCCAGTTCTTGGCTATTGTGAATAGCACTGAAATAAACATAGGAGTGCAGGAGTGCAGATGTCTCTTCAACAGACTAATTTCATTTCCCTTGAATATAAACCCAGTAGTGGGATTAATGGATCATATGACAATTCTATTTATAGATTTTTTTGAGGAATTTTCATACTGTTTTCAAAATGGCTACAGTAATTTGTAGTCTCAATAACGGTGTGCAAGTGTTTTCTCTACATCCTTGCCAACACTTGTTATTTTTCTTTTTCCAATACCTATCTATGTGGAGTGAGGTTATATCTCATTGTGGTTTTGATTTACATTTCCCTGATGATTAGCAACCTTGAGCCTTTTTCATGTACCTGTAGGTCATTTGTATGTCTTCCTTTGAGAAACTGTTGTTTAAATCTACTGCCAATTATTGAATTGGATTTTCTTGTTGTTGGGTTGTTTGTTCCTCATATATATTTTTTTGTTTATTAACTCTTTTCCAGATGTATAAATTAAAAGCGCCCTATATGTATTATTTGTTTCTTTTTTTCTTGCAGGTTTTTTTTTTTTTTTTTTTTTTTTTTTTTAACAGGCAGAGTGGATAGTGAGAGAGAGAGAGACAGAGAGAAAGGTCTTCCTTTTGCCGTTGGTTCACCCTCCAATGGCCACCACTGCCAGTGCGCTGTGGCCAGCGCACCGCGCTGATCCAAAGCCAGGAGCCAGGTGCTTCTCCTGGTCTCCCATGCGGGTGCAGGGCCCAAGGACTTGGGCCATCCTCCACTGCACTCCCGGGCCATAGCAGAGAGCTGGCCTGGAAGAGGGGCAACCGGGATAGACTCCGGCGCCCAAACTGGGACTAGAACCCGGTGTGCCGGCGCCGCAAGGCGGAGGATTAGCCTGCTGAGCCACGGCGCTGGCCTCTCTTGCAGTTTTAAGACTCTACTCTTTATTTTTAAGCATACATAGCTTGATTATTCTGTATCTTTGGGGAGACTTGTTTGAGTTGAATCTGAGTGGTGACCTCTGACCTTCAAATACCTGAATATCTGTATCTCTCTCTAGATTTGAAGAGTTTTCCATCATGATCTCTTTGAATATACTTTGTATTCCTTTGGCAATCTCAAGTCCTTCGTTAACTCCAGTTACTCAGATATTTGTTCTATCATGATATCCTACAATTCCTGTAACTTTTCATCATTCTTTATTATTTTTCTTTCCTTTTTTCTCTTCTCTCTCTCCAACTGTGTATTTTCAAATAATATGGCTATAAGCTCACCACACTTATCTTTTGTTTATCTGCTATCCCACTGATGTCTTCTATCAGAGTTTTAATTTTTCTTAGTGTACTTTTGAAGGGTTTCATTTTTTCTTTTTTTATAAAAATACTTGTATTTCTCTGCAAAGTCTTTTTGTTAGAGTATTAACTTTTTTCCTCTGTGTCCTCTAGAAAGTTTGTTGAGTTTCCTTATAACAGCTGTTTTGAAATATTCACAACATTTGAAAATTTTAATTCCTAGATGGCTTATTTCTGGTGCCTTATTTGTTATTAGTTATGACATCATCTGTGCTTTTAAGAATTATTTATTTTTTTTGATCTGGCTATTTGGCTATTTGTATTTAGCTTATTTATAGCTATCCTTCCAGAAATTCTAAGAACTCCACTTATTTCTTCTGAACCTCCTGACGCTCTGTCCTTTCAGCAAGAGATGATGCCCTACACTGAGGTTTTCCACAAGAACACTGCTGGTATATTGCTACTTGAAACAGTAGCATCCTAGATGATGTCCCAATCTCATTGTTGTCCTAAATATACAGTTGGTGTGTTGATTAAAATGAATTATGCAAGAACACAAAAAGGTAATAAGTCTTTAACTACAAGCCTCTTTCTGGGGCTGGGGTTGGTCCAGATACATAGTCCCATAGTGAGTAATGCCATGATGGTAAATTACACTGGAGCTCATACACCACCAGGACCAGCTCAGGATTAAGACCAAAACACATACAGTTATAAAACATCTGCTTCTGAGATGGATTCGCAGCCCAAATCTACTTTAAGCAGATCCAGATGATTCTGGCTGGAAGGTTAATTCTGTTCAACAGCAGCCATGGTGTCCTACTTGGCCCAGGGCAAGCAGGCCTGTCCAAAAACTTTGCCAGGGTAGATGCAGATTTCTTTGCTGGTACTTGTCTGGGTACAAGGACTGTTAGATTCTTAGCAATGTTGTTTATCCCCACTTGGCACTGAGTCTCAATACAACCCTGTAGTTCCTTTCTGTATACCCAAATTTGGAAGCACAGTGATACAGATAGTCCCTTAGTTACTAGAGCAGACACTAAATGGGTCACACTGTCACCAGACCTTATGCAATCTTGGGGTGCGTAACAGGATCATGTATGGTTGACACAAATATATACTGGGACAAGTCCATTTCACCAAGTCCAGGTTACCACCTGATACTGACATAAGTCTAGAGGATCTGTCCACGGGCATTGGTCCAGAGATCATTAGGATTTGCCCAGAGCTGGGCTTTACCAGCTTGTCCCCAAGTGTCAAGACACAGTCTTTTGGTTCCTCACTGTCTACCAAAGATTGGTGGAGAGTTGAAAGAGGCATTCTTTTGGCCACCCAGCCTGGCACTAAGCTGGGTCACACCAGGGTCTGAAAATCAAAAGACCTTGCATAATCTTGGTGGTATGTGCCAGGTTCAAGGGAGACTGACGGAGGCACAGGTCTTTCCTTTTGCAAGGGAAAATTTAGAGGCTCTGTTCGCAAGTACTGGTCTGGAGACGGAGGCCTGTGGGATGTATCAAGCACTGGTATGCATGGAGAGGAGCCCAGCTCTGAATTGAGAGCAAAGTTCTCAGCTCCTTTACCTGCTGTACTCCCAGCCACTGGAGTCTTGCTCTGCTGCCGGCTGGAGCCTTACTCTAATGCCTTACTTTCATACTCTGGACTGAAATCCTTCAGTGTTTCCAAGCTATTCTCTTCTTTTCCTCTAATATAGTTCTTTGTGTCAGCATAATGGCAGCTGTAGACTAAGACTGTGTCTGATTCATCTAATAGAAATCAAGCTTGCTCGTGCATATAACAGTAGATGGTGTTGAGGTTTAATCAAAAGTACTTCCAATGATGTTTTTTTTTTTTTCTCGTGTATCTTTTGTGAGTTCTAGATGGGACTGATTGATAAAACCTCCTTCCATGTAAAGAGCTGAAATCTATCTTGTAGTTTCTATCCATTTTCTCAGATTTGTCCATTAAAGTTTCTTAGGTTAGATATAAAAATCTTTTTCTTTGAGAAAGTGATATTTAGAAAACCTTTATATTTCATACCACACTATAAAACCTATCATTGAATTATGTCTTGGACTTAATGTTCATCTTCTCCAATTTCCTGCCTTTTTTTCCCCACTAATTTCTGGGCATTGTGCAATATTTGCAGCATAAATATTTGTTTAGTGAATGCATGTGAATGACTTAATAAACACAGTAGATTATCTTGTCTGTGTCTTAGATAAAGTAAGCCAGAAACAATCCCTGATGTGAAGTGTCTGCAAGTGGTTTATTCATGGAGTAATCCCGGAAGGATGATAACATTGAAGTTGGACATGGGTGTTATTAAGCCAGCCAAAGCTGAAATCTCAGACATAGTCTTCTGGAAGGCTGTGCTTCAGAGCGTCTCTGGAACATCAGTGAGGGTAGTGCATCCTGAAGAAAGGCAGAGTTTCCGTGATCCTGTCTGTCTGTGTCAGTAAGGTTAAAGGTCAACACACCCAGGAACGAATGGTATCCTGGAGTTTTAGAGCCCTCTGTGCTAAGAGGTGAAAGGCAGGTTGATTCCAACAGAGAAAGGGCTATCTTCTAAGGAAAAGCCATATGGTGTTGGTGGTTAAAAAACAAACAAACAAACAAACAAACAAAAAACCCACGGAGGCCAGTGCTGTGGCAAAGCAGGTAAAGCTGATGCCTGCAGTGCCGGCATCCCATATGGGCGCCAGTTCGTGTCCCAGCTGCTCCACTTCTCTTTTTTTATTATTTTCTTTTTTTTTCCATTTTTATATTTAATAAATGTGAATTTACAAAGTGCAAGTTTTGCAACATTGTGGCTTTGCCCCCCCAACCTCCCTCCCTCCCCCAGTCCTCCCCTCTCTCACTCCCTCTCCCATCCCACTCTTCATCAATTTTCATTTTCAATTATCTTTCTATACGGAAGATCAACTTAGTATGTACTAAGCAAATATTTCAACAGACTGCACCCACATAACCGCACAAGATATAGAGTATTGTTCCACTAGTAGTGTTATCTTTAACTCTCATAGTAAAACACATTAAGGACAGAGATCCTACCTGGGGAGCATGTGCCCAGTGATTCCCGATGTTGATTTAACAATTGACACTCTTATTTATGACGTCAGCAATCATCCGAGGCTCTTAACATGAGCTGTCAAGGCTATGGAAGCCCCTTGAGTTCACCAACTCTGAACTTGTTTAGTCAAGGCCATATCACAGTGGAGGTTCCTTCCTCCCTTCAGAGAAAGGTGCCTCCTTCTTTGATGACCCGTTTTTTCTGCTGGGGTCTTGTTCACCAGGATCTTTCATTTAGGTTGTTTTTGCCACAGTGTCTTGACTTTCCATGCCTGCAAGGTTCTCATGGGCCTTTTCTGCTCCACTTCTGATCCAGCTCTCTGCAATGGCTTGGGAAAGCAGTAGAAGATGGCCTAAGTGCTTGGGGCCCTGCACCCACATGGGAGACCTGGAAGAAACTACTGGCTCCTGGCCTTTGATCAGCACAGCTCCAGCTGTTGTGGCCAGTTGGGGAGTGAACCAGCAGATGGAAGACCTCTCTCTCCCTCTCTGCCTCTCCTTCTCTCTCTGACTTTCAAATAAATAAATAAATCTTAAAAACAAACAAACAAAAAAAACCCATGTTTTGTATTTTAATCTTGACTACAAGCAACAAATCTCATGTCAATTCTATATGAACTTATAAGATAAAATCTGTGCTACAGATTCTGGACCTCAAAAATTGCTTCCTTCAAATTTAACAATGTATATGAAAATTCAATTTTAGTTTCTTTCCTGAAGGGAAGGTGAGACACATATAGAGTTCCAGATAAGGAGTCAAGACAGATAGCTGCTCAAAGCAAAAGTGAGGAGAAACTAGGGATACAGTAAGAAACTGTAAAGAAATCTTGGAATATTAGGGAATAAGGCTCAACAAAACAAAGACCTAGCAATAAACTTAAACTCTGACAACCCATTTTAACTCCTGTAATTAAAAGGTTCATATAAAGGAAGTTCCAATAAACTCACCACCACTGGTAGCAAATCTTAAAGCAAAAACAGAAATTGAAAAAAAAAAAAAAAAAAAAAAGAGGAAACTTGGCAGTTCTCATTTATCCACTACTTTTAAAAGCATGTTAAAAATGCCAGATAGTTCCAAATAAAGTTCTTTTGCTTCTATTATTGTACTTTAGATGATATAGACTGGACTTCAATTCTACCTAAAACTTTCTCAATTCCTTCAACATCATTCTTCAGCCCATGCAGCCAAATTCTTCAAGGGACTAAAGAGGACCAAGTGATAACGGAAACATTGTAGGGGATTTTGAAGTGAGGATAGATGTAAAGGCTGAGTGTGCCTTCTTATTCCCAACATCAGATCTGCTTTCTTGATGTATTTCTGGATTTTAGTTTAGGAGTCTGACTGAGACTTGAAAAAAGATAGAAAGACAAATGTAAAAAAAAAAAAAATATGAAAGTAGCCCTTTAAACTTTTTATTCTCCCCTGGGGTGGGAAGGGGAATTATTTCAGGATTACTCAGTATTGAGAGCAGAAGACTTGGAAGAATGAAGATTTTATTTTTCTTTTCCTTTTCCCTGACATTTTGACTTCAATAAAGACATAGTCTGAACTAAGAAAACAAAAGCCTGCTGAAGATTAATGGAAATTTTAACCCAAGTACTCATACTTAGTGAAGCTCCTCTAAGTAGCAAGGCATTCTCACAGTCATATTCGAATTTCTTAGAAAATAAACCAGAATTTCCCACTAGAACGATTATTTATTGAATTCCAATTTAGAAAGAATACTGAGAAAATATTTTCATGCGAATCATACCTCTAAAAATGTATGTGTGCATAATTTTTCTTTCTTTTTAAAACAACTACTTTTATATTAACTCCAATTTGCCTGACATTGGTCTAAGCATTTTACAGATGTTAACTCATTAACTGTTCATACTGAATACTAATACAGGGGTTCAGTCATTTGCCCTTAGTCATGCATTGTTTAAGTGTAGAAACTGGAACTTCAGCCTCGACAGACTGGCCCCAGACTCATCACTCCTAATTATCATGCCATACTAGTCTCCATAGTCTCCATATTAAAAACATGTCCCCAATAAATGTGCCACATTTTCCGTCATATCAAACCAGTAACAAATTTGAAGAGTGATGAGTTCTTCGTTGCGTTCTTCTTTGTCCCAAAATAATAACTTATGTTTTATATTTAGTTCTCTAAACTAAAAAAAAAGTTTCAAATAAAAAAAAAACATTTGGAAATATTGAAGTAAACAATTCAGAGGTTAAGAAAATGTTCTAGATGCTTTATCTTAAAGTTTTCCTTTCATATACCAGGAAGATGGTGGCTCAGAGAGATGAAGTGACAGCTTATTATTAACAGGATAGATTCAAAGAACTTATGCTCTCATCTTACAGATAACTGCTGCTTCTCAAAAAATAGTGCACCACAATAAAACAAAAACAACAATTAACAGTTCATGTTGCAATCCAATGCCCAAGAAATTATTTTTCCAATTGCCATCTTCACCCTTGAGTATTGCTCTCTGATGTGTACTGTCCATTTTTGGTCATTTTCCAGTCAAAAGATGGGTCTGCAATCATACACTCTCACACATTTACTTATTTCTGACCAGGGGATTAAAAAAAAATATTTATAAACATGTGGTTGCCTCTCAACTTCTAGGTAGGATGATGTGGCTTCCAAAAATGTTACCATTCCCTTTGAAAAAAATATAAAACCCGAGATAAAGATTTTAAAAGCTAGTGGCAGCAAAGAGCTGTTCAACTAATAGGATTTGAGGCTTTTCCTGAGCAAAGAGTTACTTATGTTGGGGGAGGAGGTGTTAGGAAATGAGGGAAATTGTAAAATAGTAGTACATGCATGGGGCTGGAATGAAAACATTGATGATTTGGGACAGCAGTACTTTCCGTCAATGAATTTAACATTTTGTGGAAAAAAAAAAAACTCATTTGGGAGGTAGAGACAGAGAGAGAGAGAGAGAGAGAGAGAGAGAGAGAGAGATAGCTCCCATCAACTGATTTCACTCCCCAAAGTCCACAAGGGCTGGGCTGAGCCAGGCCAAAGCTTGAAGCTGGGACTCAACCCAAGTCCCCACTTACCCAAATTAGGGCAGCACCCAACTACATGAGGCATAACCTGCTGCATTGCAAGATACACAATAGCAGCAGGCTGGAGTCAGGAACCAGAGGCAGGTACTGAACCCACATATTCTGATGTGGGACCTGGGTATCCTAATGAGGGTCAACTGCTAAGTCAAATGGGATTCTCATCAGTGTCCAAATTTTAAAACAGTGTAAGGTGCTGGCTAAAAGCTGAGCAAAATGTCTGAGGAGCAGAGTGAAAATTATAGCATAAGGCAGACAAAGTCAGCATGGTTAAAGCATCCCACAGAATGGGAGAACGTTTGAAATGCATACACCTGATAAAAACAGCTTTATCAGACTAGCTGGCTAAACTCCTACTAACCAATAAGCAAAGAAATCAGACATACTTCACAAAAGATGGTATCCAAAGAGCAATAAACGTGAAAAGATATTCTATTTCATTAGCCATCATGAAAATACAAATTAAAACAAGTCCATAATGCTACGCTTCACAAGAATGGCAAAAAGAAAAGAAAATGTTGAGTACTGGCAAGAATATGAAGGCATTGAGAATTACCTGTTGCTGTTAGCCTTGTAAATTGGTACAAATGAAAAAGATTGACCTTGGAATTAGCTTCAAAAGTCTTTAAACTAGTGTGCTTTTTATGAAAATTTGTTAACTTATACACTTCCGATTTGTTCCATTCTCAGTAAGTGTTATACTTCAAGGAGAAGCTTGTTTATACAAGCAAGAACAAAGGAGGATAAAACCTAGAATTAAAGTCTATGTCTTTTATTACCCATTAAAAAAGCATTTCCATATATAATAATGAATCACTTGACAATATATAAATGTGAGCTCCTTGCCATATTAAGAATACAAATATAAATATAACCTATTAGATAATACATTACCATATAGCCTAAATTAATCAGTATTACTGCTAAAATGGCTGTCATATATGTTTATTTTGACTCAAAAGACCCCATCCGGTAATTTCTCATTATAAAAGAGACAATTTTTTTTGACAGGCAGAGTTAGACATTGAGAGAGAGAGACAGAGAGAAAGATCTTTCTTTCATTGGTTCACCCCACAAATGGCTGCTACAGCTGGAGCTATGCCAATCCGAAGCCAGGGGCTGGGTGCTTCCTCCTGATCTCCCATGCGGGTGCAGGGCCCAATGACTTGGGCCATCCCCCACTGCCTTCCAGGGGCACAGCAGAGAGATGGACTGGAAGAGGAGCAACTGGGACAGAATCCAGCGCCCCAACCAGGACTAGAGCCTGGGGTGCCGGCACCGCAGGTGGAGGATTAGCCAAGTGAGCCATGGCTCCAGCCTAAGAGAGACAAATTTAACCAAGACAACCAATATCATTCTAAAAATAAGTTGAACTAAATTCAGTAGTTCTTTCCATGTGTGGCTTTAATATCCGCAGAGACAAATGCTGGGGATATTCCCTAGAGGTCAGTGAAACATACTGATTCATGTTTCTACTGAGGCACACTTTTTTTTTTTTTAACTTTTATTTAATGATTATAAATTTCCGAAGTACAGCTTATGGATTACAATGGCTTTCCCCGCCCCCATAACTTCCCTCCCACCCGCAACCCTCCCCTCTCCCGCTCTCTCTCTCCTTCCATTCACATCAAGATTCCTTTTCAATTCTCTTTATATACAGAAGATCAATTTAGCATATATTAAGTAAAGCTTTCAACAGTTTGCACCCACACAGAAACACAAAGTGAAAAATACCGTTTGAGTACAAGTTATAGCATTAAATCACGATGTATAGCACATTAAGGACAGAGATCCTACATGAGGAGTTAAGTGCACAGTGACTCCTGTTGTTGACTTAACAATTGACATTCTTGTTTATGGCATCAGTAATCACCCTAGGCTCTTGTCATGAGTTGCCAAGGCTATGGAGGCCTTTTGAGTTCGCCAAATCTGAGGCACACTTTTGAATCTCCTTGTCCAGTCAATCAGCCACCAACTATGCCTCTTCTTGTGTTCTCTAATGTTCTCTAGCTTGAGTATACAGTGTGGTTTTAGGAAAATTGCACAAGACTATCCTTTAAACATTCTGTATTCCTCTATAACAAGACATTTTATATTAACATTTGTAATAATAATCCTAGTGCATTAATTGATTAATGCCTATCTTCTCCATTAACCTCCACAAAACAGGCATGGGTAAACTATGCGTTTAAAGCAATTCAAAAATTTTGGAATTCTCTAGGACTGTGGCATATATTTATTGACATGATCAACTACTGATTTGGAGCTATGATATGGCAGTGGTAAAGATCAATAGAAACCATTATCTTCTCTCCCTTTGGCTAGGAGTCCAGACCATTTCTGAAGAGTTAGGAAAGGAATGTGAATTAAATTACAATTCATTTCATCATCAAAGTTCGTGTGTTTGGCAATCTATTTTCTTACATGTATTTACAGGAAAATTTTCAGAAGGTGCTTTATAATACTAAGCCTTTATTAAACTCAAAATTATTTAATAGAGTTAGCAAATGAAAAGTCTTATTTTGAAAGTCAGAGTTAAGAGAGAGAGGGAGACACAAATCTCATATTTGCTGATTGACTCCCCAAATGGCCACAACTTCCAGCAATGGGCAAGGCCAAAGCCAGGTGCCAGGAGTTTCATCCATTCAGTTCTCCCACATGAGTGCATGGTTCCCAGACACTTGGGCTGTCCTCCACCAATTTTGCCAGGTCATTATCAGGGAGCTGGATAGGAAGTAGAACAGCTAGGACACGAACCAGCACCCTTTTGGGATGCTGGCATCACAGGCAGTGGTTTCCTTTATGCCACAACACTGGCCCCGAAAGTTGTTCACCAAGGAGATAATCTTTTTAGATTTTGAATCAAGCAAAAATGTAGGCAAAAGAAAAAGAAGACGTGAAGTGAGATACAAGAACTAGAAATATCATGGAGTGCATTTTAGGGAATAGTTTTAGCAATTTTTTTTTTTTTTTTTTTTTTTTTTACAGGCAGAGTGGATAGTGAGAGAGAGAGAGACAGAGAGAAAGGTCTTCCTTTTGCCGTTGGTTCACCCTCCAATGGCCGCCGCGGTAGCGCGCTGCGGCCGGCGCACCACGCTGATCCGATGGCAGGAGCCAGGTGCTTCTCCGGGTCTCCCATGGGGTGCAGGGCCCAAGCACTTGGGCCATCCTCCACTGCACTCCCTGGCCACAGCAGAGAGCTGGCCTGGAAGAGGGGCAACCGGGACAGGATCGGGGCCCCGACCGGGACTAGAACCCGGTGTGCCGGCGCCGCAAGGCGGAGGATTAGCCTACTGAGCCACGGCGCCGGCTAGTTTTAGCAATTTTTTAAAAGATTTATTTATTTATTTGAGAGTCAGAGTTACACAGAAAGAGGAGAGGCAGAGAGAGAGAGAGAGAGAGAGAGAGAGAGAGAGAGTCTTCCATCTGCTGGTTCAGTCCCTAATTGACCTCAACTGCTGGAGCTGCACCTATCAGAAGCCAGGAGCCAGGAGCTTCTTGCAGTTCTCCCACATGGGTGCAGGGGCCCAAGGACTTGGGCCAGCTTCTACTGCTTTTCCAGGCCATAGCAGAGAGCTAGAACAGAAGTGGAGCAGCCAGGTCTGGAACCGGCACCTATATGGGATGCTGGCGCTTCAGGCCAGGGCATTAACCTGCTACACCACAGTGCCAGCCCCATCAATTTTTCTACTCTGAAAAATACTTTGGGAAAATATTTGGGGCCAAATCATTGAAAGGCTCAGTGATCAAGTGAAAGACTTTGTACTTTACACGGTATACAGAAAAAGAAACATCAAAATTTCTTTTTACCAGGATAATAATATGATCAGAATTTTAGCCTAGTAATTAAAAGAGTTAAGATGGCCGCATCCCACACTGAAGTACTTGACTTTGATTCTGGGCTCTGTCTCCAGTTTTCTGTACCTTAGGAGGTAGTGGGAATGGATGAAGTACACAAATGGGGAGACCTGAACTGAATTCCCGGATCCTAGCTTCTGTTCCAGCCTGGGGCTCTTGATGGCAGTTGGGAAATGAACCAGAGGATCAGCACACTGTGTGTGTGTGTGTCTGTGTGTGTGCCTCAAATTAATAATAATTTAAAAAATTATTCAGGAATGCCACTATGAAAAAAAATCTTATTATTAGAATAGAGAAATAGTCTAATAGAGTGGAAAGACAAATGCAACTGTGAAAATAGATTGAAGAATTCAAAATGTAAAAAGAACTTGAACTTGTTTAACAGTGGTTTTAATGGTGAGAATATGTATAACAGGTATTAAGACTGGAAATGGGAAATCTGAGTGATAGGGGGCGCGAGAGATGGCAGGGTCACATATAGCTTTAAAGCTAAGTGAAACTGGTACAAGAAGCACAAGGGTGAATTCAGTTTGGGAGGGTGGGCTATGAATAACATTTGGATAATAGATTTGAACTACGGATGTGACAGCAATTTGAAAGTGTAATGCTGAAACTCAGTGTGAATTAGACTTATGATATATAGTTAGATTTCATTCACATGAAAATAACTGTTGAGTTATCAGATGTTTAGAAAGCTTCTATTTTTAAGATGCTAAAAGAATATGTGGTAGCAAATGAGACAGATTAAAGCTGATCAAAAAGGTAAGAAGAAAATTGAAGAATCTGGGGTTCTTGGAGCAAAGTGAAAGATGGATTCTAGTATCAAGGAGATAGTAAACAGGAAAAAAACGCTTAAGATAAGATCAGAAGGAGTTACAGTATAAGAAGATCATTGGATTTTTGAAGTCATTAATAGACTTCAAAACTTTTTTTATAGAGTAGTGAAGCAAGAAGACAGATGACAGAAAGTTAAGATATCTGTAGCTCAAAAGAGGGAGTGTAGGACAGACTTTTAAGAAGTTTGGTGGGGAAAAGATGAAAAAGATGAAAGAGCGTCTTCTTTGGGAAATCTATAGAAGACTTTTGTACTTCTTAAATTTGTTGTTTTCCTTTATCAGTAATAAGAATTATAGTCATTGTTTTAATGCTATGTCATTGAGGATATATTTAAATATTAAGAGGCCATGAAAAAAGTTTAAGACAAATCAAAGCTATTATAATGAGTGCAATAGCTGATATTCAACTAGATGCTTACATGACACTGTTGAGGCACTTGACAAAATTAAAATAAAAATGACAAATTAGGGTATGGATATATAAGATAACAATTATGCTGGTTAAGATGCCTGTTACCTAAAGAGTGTCTGGGTTTGATCACTGGCCATTTCTCCAGACCCCAGGTTCCTGCTAATGTGTTCCTTAGGAGGAAGTAGTTGGAGCCCTCCCACCTATAGGTTAGAGCTAAATTGAGTTTCCAGATTAAGGCCTGACCATTCTGGACTTTCAAGAAGTGGACCAGTATATAGGAACTCTGTCTCTCTCTCTCTCTCTCTCTCTCTCTCACAGAATAATAATTTTAAAAAGTTCAAAAATGATAAATTAAGTGTCAAATTTTAAATGCTCTGAAGTTGGTAACTGTATTGTGATAATATAAAAAAAAGCTTTATTATTATGTAACATTCTTGACATACTGGAGGAGAAAGGCCTTGATGTATGTAAACTGTTCTTAGGAAGGTCTGACAAACACATTCCAGTTTAATTTGTGCATTTTATGTGTTTTACATAGTCTGCCAGCAAATGATAAAGTAAATGGAGTAAAACAGCTTAACAAGCTTATGCGTAAAGTGTATACAGGTGTTCTTTGTAGTATTTTATCGTTGTAAATCTGCAACAAATTCAAAATCATTTCCAAATCAAAAAATAAAAATATACAAATAGGACTCAAACTTTCTTGAAATTTGAACACTTAAGTGTTGAAATTCAATGCTCAACGCCAAACTTATTGACAGATATTTCTGAGAACAGTTTCATCAGTCAGTACTGTTAGGCTGCTCATTCTTCTGTCATTTGTTCTTGAAACATCTCTTGATCAACATAATCTGTTAAGGAAAAATACAATTATAGTTTATTTCCATGAAGACTATTTTCTAATGTGTTCTGAAACTCACAAATTAACATCCATTATATTAAGCAACATTCATGAGACCAATATGGTAATTAATAGCAGCTGTGCTGGTGCCCCAAAGAAAGCATCCCCCTCATTAATTTTGTTAGAATATATGCTTATTGGCTTTCTTAAAACTCCTTATTGGTTATTATACATAAAGTCAGGCTCACAAATAAAGCACAATTGCTATATATACACATATAATGTTTAAAGGCAAACATAAATACATGAAAGCAATATAAATGAAATCACTTGTTCATTAAGTTAATACAACATGAATAATAATGCAAGATACAGCTGCTACAAAGTAGCAACCGCTAAGTTTTCTTCAAAGAACTTAATGCAGGGTATGTAACTATTCAACATCAAGAAAATTGCACCAGAAATTGAGAGCTGGGACTGCAGCTGCTCCATTCCATGTGAAGAAAGATCCTGGAGAACGTAAAAGGGTTGTAACAGTACAAATTTTGTAAAATCAAGTTCTTCTAACTCCGATAAAATGTTCTGTGGGATATGACTATAAGTATTTATTTACATATTTTAAATTGATTTACATTAACACATCAATGTGTTTTCTGTAAACAAAAGAAAGGATGTGAATTTAAAATGAATGCATACACAGATGTACCCAAATTTGACATAGCATTTAAAACAAGAAAAATAACAAGGTATGACATTGTCACTTAAAATTTGTCATTCATTTTTTCCTCTCTCTTCAGTAGTTTTTGACTTCTACTTTCTTTTTCTAGCTATATAAAATGCCATAAGCTTCTGCAATAAATAAAAAATATCTACCTTTTTTGCACATTATATGATGCTGTCAATATTTTAAATTATGTAAATATATTAAATATGCATGCAAAGGTTCACAGCCTTCATTCTTTAGTGTTTATAATGTGCATATAGTAAAATTATGTTTTCTGTTAATTCAGATAAATATATCCTTCAGAAAAATTGTGCATGACAAGCTTTTAATAAAAATTCAATTAAATGCTGTATAAAGTTTTGTTTGGAAGCTGTAGTAACATTAAATCTGTGTTAAAATGATCTATAATGATAGCAAAACATTGGCAAATTTTTTTTCATGTGTGTTGTTTGGAATTCTTCCATTTTATACTTAAAATTTGGTTAATATTTCATAATTTTTATTTATTATTTCTAACTAAATTAACAGGTGCCTAAATAGAGTCTAGATTACTAGCAAAAGGCATTCTTCTGAAGATAATATATTGAAGATTTTGGAATAAAGTCTCCATTAATTCAAATACTGATTTAATGGTTACTTTTTTTTATATTAATTTTTGAAATAATAGGTATGCCTTAATTTGATATTAAGATTTCACATTGGCCCATCTTTGTCCAGTAAGAATTCTATCTGGCTTGATTTTGAATTAGTTTTACATATTCCCCATAATGTTCAATAGTATGTCTGCCTCCTCTCAGTTTTTCCATCAAATTTTTGAAGTATCCACATACATTTCATCCTTGCTTTTAACTAAAGCTCTGGGCAGTAATGTGACCAAACTAAAATTATGCAAAGCAATCTTAGTGAACAGGAAGAGTATGATTATTCTTTCACCTTTAAAAATACTGAAAAAAATCCCTCAAAATAGGCTGTCAATGTAGAGATAAAATTTTGTAAAACAAGATTGAGATATATTGGAACACTATAATTAAAAACATCATAAAACTAAAATTAAATTTTTTATTTCTTCATAAAAACTTATTTATGGCAGTTTGAATGCTTGTCTTCTTGTCATATAACTTACCACAGGAAGTAAACTTCGTTTCTATGCTTTGGTGAATTGTCATCCTTCCTGCTAAGTCTGGATCATGTTCTTGCTCATGAAATATGTCTGAGTTTCTTTAATGTGGAATCTGTGCTGGTGTTACTTCCCCTGTGACCCCCTCATTCTGTTCTTCATAATGTCTTTCCTCATTTATTCTAGAGTTTCCTGAATGATAGCACTATTACAAACACTAGCTATTTATTCTATAACTCCTTTATGTTTCATTTAAATTCACCAGTGGCATTATTACTTTTCATTGTTTTGCTTCACTTTCATGTTTATAATTATATTTCTTCTTTCTTTTCTATTGTGGTAAAATGTTTCTTAAGTTTATCACTGGAAGACAAAAAGGTATCACAACTATCACTTTACTGTCTGTGTGAGAATTGAAAAATATACAGAGTGACCAATTACTGACAGATGTTGCAAAAGTGACATGACTGATTAGTTGTCATGATGCACATGCTTTCCTTACATATTGATTTGTAGACTGACACGCATTGTGGATGTAGATTTATACTTTATGTAGTTATTCACAGGTAATAAACCATGGTAACTGAAATTTTCAAACTATAATTTTTGGAAACTGGTGTTATTTAACCACACCTTGGTAAATGAAATTCAGTCTAAAACTAGGACTGTTGGTTTTTCTGGCAGTTGAGCTACATTGTTCATATTCTGGTTTATATTTAATGAAACAGATTGCTCATTGACTATCCTACATCATAATCTTATTTTTTTAACTCGTAGCTTTTCTTATTCTCCTGCTTTAATTGTTCACATATTTTGCAAATTATATTCCCAATAATGAGTATCCTATTGGCTTGTTGGCCCAGATTTTTTTTTACTAGGATAGCTTGTACAAATCATCAGTTCTTGTGTCAGAATCTGATTCCATTAGTGATAATTAGTGGAAATGTTTTCAGATGGTATCCCAGGTTGTCCATTTTTCATGCTGTGAACAGCCAGTTTATCTAGAATGGGATAATGGATGTGTTTGATTCTGCCCTTTAGCACATAATATTATAAACCAATTTTTTTTAAATTTTTATTTGAGAGAAAGAGAGAACACTCCTATCCTCCAGTTCATTCCCTAAATGCTCACAACAGCTAAGGCTGAGCTAGACTGAAGACAGGAGCCATCACCATCACCTTCTGCATCTGCCCGAGTAGGAAGTTGGATTCAGGAGCCAGAGCAAGGAATTAGATTCTAGCATGATTTGGGTATATTATTTTAACTGCCATCTTAACTGCTAGGCCAAATGCTGTCTACTAAATCAACTAATTTAACTACAAATTCATGATAACAAGAATATGAACATAGAATAATATGTCCATTTCTAAATATTCAACATCAAACAATAGAATGAAATGTTCTATATCATTGCACATTTCTAATAAGTCATTAGTACTTAAGGCAGAATATATTATTATTCAATAACCAGGATTGTCTTCCAGTTTTACCCCCAAACCAAAATATACCTGATTTTAACTTTCAGTAGTGAGTGATAATTTTTAATGTATATGTATGTACATATTCCATATATGCAGATTCAGGAACATAGTGATACTTCCCACACCACATTCCCTCCTGCATACACTCCAACCCTTCATCTGCCTCCTTCTCTTATTCACACTGTTAGCTTTTACAAATACTATTTTCAGTTTACTTTATAATCATAAGAATAATCCTACACTAAGTAAAGAATTCAACAAATAGTATGAAGACAAATAAACACTGTTCCTCAACAGTGGAGACAAAGGCTGTGAACAATCATTGAAGCTCAAAATATTGATTTCACTCCTATACCTTACATTTTAGGTACTCTGCTAGTTACCACATATCAGGAAAAACATGGTATTTTTCTTTGTTGGACTGGCTTATTTCACTAAGTATAGTGGCTTCCAGTTGCATCCATTTTGTTGCAAAAGACAAGATCTCATTTTTTTTAATTGCTGAGTAGTATTCTAGAGTGTATATATATACCATAATTTCTTTTTTCAGTCATCAGTTGATAGAAACCTGGGTTGATTCCATATCTTAGCTATCTGAACTGAGCTGCAATAAGCATGGGATACAGATTATATTTTCATATGCTGAGTTAATTTCTATTGGCTAAATCCCCAGGCGTGGGTTTGCTGGGTCAAGGTAAATCTATTTTCAGATTTCTGAGATATCTCCATACTGCCTACCACAATGGCTATGCCAGTTTACATTCCCACCAACAGTGGATTAAGTTACCTTTTCCCCCACATCCTTACCAGCATTTGTTGTTTGTTGATTTCTATATGAGAGCCATTCTAGCTGGGGTGAGGTGAAACCTCATTGTGGTTTTGATTTGCATTTCCCTGATGGTTAATGATCCTGAACATTTTTTCAGGTGTCTGTTGGTCATTTGAATTTCCTCTCTTGAAAAATATCTGTTCAAGTCCTTTGCCCATTTCTTAATTGGATTGTTTGTTTTGTTTTTGTTGACTTTCATCAGCCCTGTATAGATTCTGGATATCAATCCTTTATCAGTTGCATAGTTTGCAAATATTTTCTCCCATTCTAACAGTTGCCTCTTCACTTTATTGAGTGATTGTTTTGCAGCACGGAAGCTCTCAGTTTCATGTAATCCTGTTTGTCAATTTTGGCTTTGATTGCCTGTGCCTCTGGGGTTCTTCTCCAATACTTTGCCTAAGCCGATATCTTGCAGAGTTTCCCCAATGTTCTCTAGTAATTTGATGATATTGGTTTGTAGATTAAGGGCCTTGATACATTTTGAGTGGATTTTTGTGTAAGGTGTAAGCTTGAGGTCTAGTATCATACTGTTGTATGTGGAGATCCAGTTTTCCCAGCACCATTTGTTAGAGACAGTCTTTGCTCCGGGGATTGGTTTTAGCTCCTTTGTCAAAGGTAAGTTGGTTCTAGATGCATGGATTGATTTCTGGAGTTTCTACTCCATTCCATTTGTATACATATTTTTTTTTTGCCAGTACTAGGTTGTTCTGATTATAATTGCCCTATAGTATGTCTTCAAATCTGGTATTTTGATGCTCTTTGTTTTTGTTGTAAATATTGCTTTAACTATTCAGGCTCTTGTGTTTTCATATGAATTTTAGCATTGTTTTTTTCTAGATCTGAGAAGAATGTCATTGCTGTTTTGACTGGGATTGCATTTAATCTGTAAGTTGCTTTGGACAGTATTGATAATTTCATGATATTAATTCTTTCAATGGAAGATTCTTCTATTATCTATTTTATATGTCTTCAATTTCTTTATTTGATATTTTATAATTTTCATCATGGAGATCTTTGGTTAAATTTACTCCAAGATATTTAATAATTTTGTAGCTATTGTAAAGGGGATTGATCATCAAACTTCCTTCTAACCACAGCATTGTCTGTATATACAAAAGATATTGATTTTTTGTGTTAATTTTATATCCTGCCACTTTACCAATCTCTCATAGTTCCAATAGTCAGTGAGGGGTAATTTTACACTTAGAATTTCTACTCCCTCTTCCACATGTCAATGACTTGCTTATTTAATGCTAGCTTTTAGGGATTTGATATCCTCTAAAAACTTTATTTTGTATTCCAAACCATGAACTTCTACCTCCTTATCACATAATGTATTGCCAATCTCCACTGTGATCCTGGAAAGCTCCTCTGTGCAGTCCGTTTGATAAGCCATATGCAGAAATAAATACAAAATTTTAGGACAAACACCAAAAAAGTACAGATGTTTTGAACTTTTTAATAAACTTTTAACACCATGTTTTTTCCATCTTACACCTAAGAAAAGCATTAAATATTGCCAGAGGAACCAAGGAAACAACATAAATTTGCAGCATTCCCTTTAACAGTTCCTTCTTCTTTTCTTTTTGAAGTAGATGTAATTGTTATTAAACTATAAGCAATTTATTCTTTGATGTACTTGATTATGGACTTTCTCAAACTGACACAAAAGCTCAGCAATGAATGATCACTCATGCAGCTACCATCAAGATTCAGCAAATGTTCAAGGTTATGATAGCTTTTCTGAAAGCAAAGTAACAGAGATATGAGCAAAGGCTCCCTTAAAAACCTTTCCTAGTCCATTCATCTTCATTTTGGGCATGAAATACCCACTATAGTTCTGTATTATTACTTTGACTGTATATACATAAGTTTATACTTACTAAATGGTGTCAGTATTGAAAATATTTTTCAAAAAAATTTTTATTCATTTATTTGAGAGGCAGTTTCAGAGAGAGGAAGAGACAGAGAGAAAGGTCTTGCATCTGCTGCTTCACTACCCAAAGGGTCACAATGGCTGAAGCTGAACTGATCTGAAGACAGGAGCCAGGAGCTTCTTCTGGGTCTCCCATGTGGGTCCAGGAGCTCAAGGGCTTGGGCCATCTTTTACTGCTTTCTCAGGCAATAAGCAAAGAGCTGGATTATGAACTAGCGGCAATATAGGATGCTGGCACCACAGGCGGAAGTTTAGCCTATTACGCCACTATGCCGGCTCTGTCAATATTTTTAGGTCTCATATCATTGATTGCAATGGCAGTTATTTTTCAGTCTTTTTTGAGTATTTTGAATGGCAAAGAAATTATTTGTTTATGCATCTTTATTTTATAAAAATGAACTATTTTGTAACATTGAAAAACTGCTCGTAATACAACCTTTAAGTACTAAGGACCAATTTAAAGTAGAAATTCCTGTGTTACTTCTTCATGGTAAGCAGCAAACATATTTTGTTTCTCATGAAGGAAATACTCCACAGTCTCTAGCTAAGGAGAATCCAAACGTTGTGTTTATTCACTGTTGATGTCTACTTTGGTGTGTGGGTTTGCTGATCACTCTTCAATTCACAAATGGCAGCAATGTCTGTGATTTATTCACTAGATTTTGTGAGTCCCTTCCAGAAATGTGTATTGAAAATTCATAACAAAACATTCATTTCTTCTCCTTCTGATTTGTTCAGTTTTTGTAACAAACTTCATATTATAGTTTATTGAAAATCTTCCTCAGAGATCTAAGGAGTGAAGGATAAAAGGATCATATGAAAATGGAAGGTGAATATAGGAAACCTAATGCATCGAGTTAGGTGTATAGAAGTTGATGAAAAAGAAAATTGTTATTTCTCTGGGAAATTATTCTGAGACTTTTTTTAAAAAAAGAATATCATGTGAAATTTACTTGGCTGCCTCTGTCCTTCTTTGGAGGATAACTACCCTTCGTTTTGATTTAATTGTTCAGAGCATAGCAGTATGATAAAAGTTTTTATGGAAATTTCTCACAGCAACACAATCAATCATATTTCCAACTCATGTGCTGTCTTGAGCCCCTGAGCCTCAAAGACTTTTTTTCTAGGGAGCTTACTTGTTAAATTAGCACTGATCAAAGGGTAAAACATTTATCATGCTTATTAGTGAATAAACCTAGCAGCAGGTATCCCAAGTGAGGAAGCAAATCCTCATTTCCTGCAAGAATGAATTGGAAATTATCCAAACTGCTTGCAAACATTTTTCAGGAGTGACGAATTGTCAAAAAGAAAGCAGCTGCTAGTAGTGGCAGCAACCAGGGTTAGCAAGGAAAAAAGAGCATCTTGTGAAAGAATCTTCAAACTAGCCCATGGGGGATGTTCTGCAGTTTGGTATACTCTAATTGCCTTTAAAATCCCGCATCAGCTGATCTTACCAACGAGCTCCAAAACAGCACCCCAACCAAGACAATTTTGAAATTGTAAATTATTCACCTTTGCTCTTCCTACTCCTTGTTTTTGTTGTTGTTTGTGCAAATACAATGTACCCAAGTTGGTAGCACGTTTGTTTCCATTGATTGCAAAATGATGCCCAGTGCTGGTTTTGCAGGAGCTATAGTTGCATTAGCATAGCTTAACCAGTTGACAGATCTAACACTGGAGCGGAACATGCACTGAAAATCCCCTTTTTCCAGTTTTAAATTTTTTGAGAAAATTAAGAATATTAAAATATTTGGCACACTTGACTTACTTTTACATCACTTTGAAATCAGGAATATTTAAAACTGTACACAAGAGCATCTTGGATGAATGAATTAAAAATGAAGTATTTCAAATGACTTTAAATTAACCAAATATAAGCATATATATTCCAAAATTAGGTAGAGTTGAAGTCCAGATCTATTTCCTTTATTTTAGAGCTGATGAGTGTGGGCACAATTTCTTTATCTCCAAGAATTCTGATGAGCTGTATGGTACTTTGAAAGATTATTCAAGTACATGATAGAGTCTTCTCTTTGCAAATGATCAAATTGCAATCGGGAAAAGAGGGAGTCACAACATATATTTTTGGCAGATTTTGTAAATGATTAGATCCAATGTGAATATTTTGGGCCAGAGACATGTGCTGATAATGTAGGTTAGAGTCAGAACCAATGCAGCTTTGTTTGATGAGGAGGAATATGGTATTGTGAGGAGGTGCTTATAAAAGATTATAAGTGATCAAAAACCACTTATACTTACATCATTTAAGTTAAAATGAAAAGGCAGTTTATTGCCTCCCACAATTTTTTCCAATGAAAGAGTAGTCATCCTTTGAATAATGATAGGCACCTCAGTTTGCAAAGGACATGTACTCGAGTCTTTCATCCTCTATGAAAAGCCAATTAGAATATCATGTTAATCATACAACCTCTGATCCTTTTTCAAACTGGATTTGGGCACATCACAGTTCTCCTCCTTGTTTGGTTATAATTGCACTCACACTACTGAAACTCATTGCAAGCTAAAAGAATAAGAAAATACACAGATTCTATTCCTGGGCCAGAGAATTCCCTTTCTTATTCTAAATAAAATTTCATGTTTCTCAACTTAGAAAAATATCTAGAACTGCATCCTTAGCTTCCCATAAGCCCACAGATTGCTTATTGTCCCCTGAGTTTGGGTTATAAAGTGTACTTTCTATTTAAGACATTATACAAAGGACACCAGATAGTTTACTAGGGCCGGTGGGCCTTCTAAGTATCTTCTGGATCCCCCCATTTCTTTCCATGTAGGTGACTGACTCTGTAATTTAAGTCCTAATTATTTCATGCCCATATGTCTATTATGGCCTTCCAGTTATTTATTCCATCTCTATCTTCAGTATTGCTAAAATAAACTATGTAAGATCTTATTGACTAGCATAAGGAGTTTTTTGTCTTTCTGCCTTTCAAACACTTTTATGTCACCCTCACCTTGCGAAGTGTAGATTTCCTCTCTTCTCTCTCTCTCTCTCACATATACACAGACACACACACACACACAGTTACACACCCATATACTGAGAGAGAGATAAATGAGACAAAAATACAGACAAATATAGAAGTCTAGACAGGGAGCTCCCATCCCCTGGTTCACTCTCCAGATGCTTCCCGTGGCTGGGGCTGGGCCATGCTGAAGCCAAGGGCTTGGATCTCTATCCAAGCTACACAACAACTTGAGCTGTCAACCACTACCCCCCAGAGTGCACATTAGCATGAAAGTGGCATCAGAAATGGGCCTGGGACTGGAACCCAGGCATTTTGATGTGGGCTACAAGCATCGCAAGTTGTGTCTTAACTGTTAAGCCAAATGTGTGTCCCCTAAGATTCTTCTCTTTATCCTTATCACATATGCTGTGCTCCAGTTTAAATTATTCCCTCTCTTAATAACTGCCACTTGACCCATTCAGCATGTACTTGTTTGCTCCGTACGCAGCTGAGCACTTTCCCCCCTTATTTTGTTACCTATTTTCTGCTCCACTCAGATTTCCTTTATCTTTTCAAAATGATCTCTTATTCAAGGTGAGGCTTCTTCCCTTATAGAAGTCCTCCCTAATTTCCCTCTTAACTAATATTCTCTTGTTCCTAGTGCAGTAGGTTTGGTTGGTGTCAGTATTTTATTTAAAGATTTATGTATTTATTTATTTGAGATGTAGAGCTACAGAGAGAGAGAGAGAGAGAGAGAGAGACATAGAGACGTCTTCCATCTGCTGCTCTACTCCCCAAATGGTCACAAAAACCTGAGCGGGGCTGATTTAAAGACAGAAGCCAGGAGTCAAGAGCTTTGTTCGAGTCTCCCACATGGGTGAGGGGATCCAATCACCTGTGCCGTCCTCTGCTGCTTTCCCAGGCCATTAGCAAGGAGCTGGGTTGGAAGTGGAACAGCCAGGACATGAACCTGTGCCCATATGGGATGGCAGTGCTGCAGGCAGAGGCTTAACCTACTATTCCATAGTGCCAGCCCGCTGATGATAGCATTTTAGATACTTGTTTGATACCTAAACTTTTACAAGTCAATGAAAACTACTGGATTGTATGGAAGGTATTTGTGCTGAGAAAACTATAGAACTTTTGTTGATTTTTAATTATCAATCTGTTGTGCTAGGATGAGGGAAATCTTTGGTCTTGTCTCATGTCAAAGAATTTTCATGCAGACATGGACAGTGAACAAGGCAGCACTTATTGAAATTAAGAAACATCCTGCAGCAGCAATCAGAAAGGGGCCTTCAGGGGAGACATTGCTCAAGAACCTTGCCAGTGTTTGCTGTTTCATACACAAAGTGACTCTCCCTGATTTGCCCCTTTCTGAAAACCAGACCTAGACTTAACCAATCAGAGGAGGAGCAGAATAACAGCTAATCAGAAGGCAGGGAGTATAATTCTTTCTAGCCTTGATAAAAAAAATAAGTGCAGTTAATTTGCCTGACTGTTTTCTAATGATCTAACTCCTTATTGGCACATCTAATCACAATTTCATTGAATGTCAAGGTATTCCCTAAAAATATGCTAATTGTTTAATTAGTATGAAAATTTCAAGCA